>NC_091437.1:80022236-80647490 GCF_964237555.1 Oryctolagus cuniculus
TTAAAGAAAGAATTGTGTACTTCTTGTACTGTCATCTTGGCTGGGGGCAAGACTTGTGACCCAAGCAAAGCTGAAAAGAATCCTACTTCTCCCTGACAGGGACAAATTCCAAGAAATGCATTGTTAGGCAATCTTATTGTTGTACAAACACCATAGTTTCTTGCACAAACCTTGATGGTATAGCCCACTGCAGTCCTAAGCTATATAGTATAACCACTGTTATAGACTTTATTGGTCACATTGTTGACCAAAATGTCATTATGTGGCACTTACCTGTACTTTGGCTTTGAATGGAGACCAAAGAATGTTGGCATTCTAGCCCAACCTTGCAAAGCAGACCCCAACCCCGAAGTATTGCCTGTTGAGGCTTCTGAACATGTGCCATGTGCACTGAGTCCCTCCCATTGCTCAGGTTGCCTTCTCATCCATAAGCTAGTCCCCTCAACTACCTTCCTACAGATGATTGGGCTATCTAGCATTTGTCACTCTTCCATAAAATTACAGTATTTGGATTTTTTTCAAGCACTTTACTTAGCCCACTTCTCTATGCTCCCTTTACCTTCAGCCCTGTGTCCTGTTTGCATGTGGGATTCTGTCTCATAGACCTCCAGTTGCTGATCAACTGCCCCCCACCCACCTCCTTTAACCCCAGACTTTGTGTACATGGCTCAGAAGGGAAGTCCTGAAACAATATGAGTGATAGGTTTTGCTTGTTTTTTTAAATTAAATTTTAAAAGTATATTTGTTTTTAAGAAGAAATAAAGACTGGAGTTAGGGATGGGGTGAGAAGAAACAGAGAGAGAGAGGGAAGGAGAGAGAGAGAGAGGAGAGAGAGAGAAACTCATGTTCTCTGGTTCATTCCTCAATTACCTAGGAGCTGGGATCTCTCTGAAGTGTCCCATGTAGGTGACAGGGACCCAAGTACTTGTGCCATCACCTGCTGCCCTCCCAGGCTTCATACTGCCAAGAAGCTGGAATTGGTAGCAGAGTGGGGACTGTAACCCAAGCACTCCAATATGGGATATAAGTATCCCAAGTGCTATCTTAACCACTGCACCAATCATCTGTCCCTACTTATTGTTTTTTATTACTGAATGATTATACGATAATAAAAAAAAACTGCCCAAATTAGAAAAGCAAAACTTACTTATTCTGAACTTGCCAATGCAAAGGAAGCAGCCATTATCACCTGTGCTTTGGCAGAGACTCACAAGCAGGCAGATGAATGGGAAAGCTTCATAGTGGAGAAAAGAGATGTGCCCTTTTGAGGTTGTGGGCCTGGGGAAGTTGGTGGTGGCCAACTAGAAGCAAAGCATCTTCTGTGATGGTCTATGGATGTATACTTGACTTCTCTGGTTGACCTTAAGCTGCAAGTAGGGACCAAAAGAAGGGAATCTGGCATTTATTGATAGTGTTCTCGCCTTTGGGGCCATTGCTTCAGAGGTTGTGGTTTGACCTCCTGGGCTGGTTGTTGTAGTGGCTGGGAGGAGAGTTCTATTGTCATCTGGAGTCTAGCTGTTGTCTGTTTATTCAGTCCCTATTGACCCTTGAGTGTTGTGGTTTAGTTTTTTTTCTTTTTAATATTTTAGGAACTTCTCTTTGCTTTAACTCATCCAAACTTTTATTTTATTTTCATTTCCAATGCAAAGGAAAAGGAAATGTAAGAAATGAAATCTTTGCCCAAAGCCACCTAATGAAACCAAGCATTCTGGCTTCTAATCCCATGGTATTTTTTTGTTTGTTTTAATAATTGAAGATTACTTTTAGTTGCTCTTTGGAGTCTCTAAATGTAGGTGATCAGGGCCTACACATGAGAATATTTTTAAATGTCTTTTGAATCGTGTCTTCTACTTCTAAATGCATTTAAAAAATGAGGCTATCAAAATGGCCAAAGTTTTCTTGCCTGTTTGCATATGAACTACTGCACCAAACACCTGCCCCCTGCAATTAATTTTATTACTGAGTGATTATATGGAAGTCAGCAAAGACCCAATTAAGATATTTTTCTCAGATGTGTGTGCACATCAGAACAAGCTAGGAAAGTTATTTTGAATGCAGATCCCATGTCTCAATATAAAGTTAATGCAGCAGGTTCTTGGAGGTGGGGTCTAGAGCTTTCTGCTGATTCTCTTGCTTGTCTATCAGAGCTGCCAAGGCTGACTGTAATGCCGCTTAGCAGGTGCTGGACCTTGGGCTGGCTGGGGCACCATTAGGGATTGCACTGTAACATATCAGTGAGACTGACACTGTCACATCATTCACCTCTTTGTAGTTGTTGCCACTGACAGCATGTACACATCTTCCATGGTGTTTCCTGAGATTTGGAATTTGTACATCTGGAAGCTTCCCAATGTGCCGCTGTTATATGTATCTTTGACTACACTTGGAAGGGGAGAAATGGTAAAACAAAGCATGTAAGAATAAGGCTTCACAGTGTTAAAAAGTCCAAGAAAGAGCAGAGCTGCAGAATGCCTGAGCACAAATGCATTTAACATTTCAGTTAATTTAATGAAAGCATTTGGTCTATCGGGTTGACCACGATGCCTAAAATAGATTTTGCTGTAAATTTTTTTTTGAAGACTGACAGTGCAAAAAGAGACAGAAAAAGTTCCATACCACGTCAGAGAATAAGTCATCTGCTTCTCCCAGAGTTGTTCTTGACTATTAATTAGCATGCCCTTCCAGGCACTCTCAACAGTGTGCATTGAGCAGGCAGCACTCAGAGGACCAAAGGTTCTGTTTCCAATGCAGAGTTGCTCTCAGGGAGGCCTGTTGTGCCCAATCCTGGGAGATGTGGAGGTTTTCAAAAGATTGGTGCCAACAGAGAAATACACTGCCATGAGTTTGAGTTCCCCAGCAGCCACCCTGGCTCTTAGTTCTTGGAAACATGGGGGGGTCATCAATAGCACACCCATGAAAATGTCACAGTACCCTGTCACTTCAGATATGGGGATCCCCAGGGAGTGTCAAAAAAGGCTATTCCTCAGCCATCCAATCAACCCACATCTTTTCAATTCATATATGCATCCAATAACTCATTCATGCAAAAAGCACCACAAACTATGTCCTGTGGGCTGGCTTTTGGGCAGGTCCTGGGACATGAGTGAGATGTGGAGGAAGTGCAGAGCATAGTAGGGAGATTAGGATACAAACGCTGGTAATATAATGGATGTACTCAGATGGAAGGCCACAGCAAGCCACATGTGGTGTCTGATTTAAAGGGCCTGTACCTATATTTGCAGAGGGCTAGTGGACCGAAAATCCTTCACAGTGCCAGTGCCTTGGATCTGACATGTGCTGCAAGGGTCTTGTCACTAATCACAGAGTTAAGTGAGAGTGTGAAAATGGTTACATGTTCTTTAAAAAAAAAAGCTTTATTTGTTTATTCATTTATTCATTCAAGAGGCAGAGTATTGGAGGGGAGAGATGATAGAGACAGAGCAAGAGATAGAGACAAAAATGAGAGAGAAAGAGAAAGAGAGGGAAAGATATCTTCCTTCTGCCAGCAATAGCCAGGGCTGGGCAAAACTGAAGCCAGGATCCCAGAATTTCATCCAAGTTTCCTTTGTGGATGACAGGAACTCAAGTCATTGCATCATCATCTGCTGGCTTCCCCGGTGCATTATCAGGAAACATGATAAGAAGTAGAAGAGTCAGGATTCAAAATGACATTTGTCCATATGGGATGTGGGCAGTTACCGGGAACCCTCTCCCCTCACCAGTTACATGCTTGTTATAAATTGGAGAAGGCTCAGTCACTTGTTTGCATTTGGATTATTGTATACCTTGCCCTGTTCTAAAAGATTTCCTCAAATTATTTCACTGAACATTTGATTCAAGAGATTCAATGCCTGTAGTAAGGATGAGGATGTTGAAGCACACAAAGATCAGGTCATTTGTCCAGTTTGTACTCCCCATAGACCTGGAATGCAGAGCCAGATTCTTTGTTGCCAGTGTCCGAGCTCTGGATGCCTTCACTGCTTGAAGACAATGGTCCCCTATGGGACACAGACCCAACTGATTAACCTCTTACTCTTGTCCCACTGTCCTCTTCAATAATCTCCAGCTAATTTCCTACACATTTTATCTTGAAATCAAATTGAATCCTTAGTTTTGCTGGAATGTGCTGTGCTCTAAGGCTGTATGTTTTCAAACAACGCTTGGAATTCTTCCATTTTTAATGGCTGTATTTTCAAATCATACTTTCTTTCAAAATCCAACTTTTTTTCATTCTTTTAACTTAATCACATAACAAACCCAGAATCTCTGAAAATATGTTTAGCATTTAAAATGCTGGCCTCAGGTTTTCCCTATAGATCTTTGGGTCAATCAGATCATATAAAGTAGAGCAATTGAAGAAACATTTTCTATAAATAGAAATACAAGCAGACTCAAATAAAGGACTATCATGCTGAGTTAAAAAGACAACTCTTAATCAAACAGAGTAATTTAAGCCGTCTCAACTTATGTTTTACAGTGATGTTATCTTCAGCAAAAGGTGTTAAATGTCATCTTTTTAAGTAACAGATATTTATCACCAGTGTGTATAATCAGAGGGGATTCATGGCTGATGTATAGTTTTAAAATACTATATGAAAAGATATGAACCTTTCAATGTAGCAGTATCAAGTCCTTCCACAAGGAAAAATAATGTTTGGAGAGTTTCTTTTTAACGTGTCTTCTAAGATCATTGTACTTTTTATGGTTTTAGTTCTTCTCTCAGGATTAATTTTTTTAATTCTAAAATTTGTTTCTTTTAATTTTATTTGAGAGGCAGAGAGACAGAAAGAGAAGGAGCTCACATCTGTTGCTTCACTTCCTAAATGCTTTCAGCATCCCACACTGGACCAGGCAAAAGCTGGGAGCCTAGCATTCCATGCAGGTCTCCCATGTGGTGGCAGGGAACCAACTATTTGGCACATCAAATGCCGTCTCCCACAGTGTGCTTTAACAAGAAGCTGGGTGGGAAGCAGAGCTGGGACTTCAACTCAAGCACTCCAATCTAGGATGTGGATGTCTCAAGAAATATCTTAACAACTGCACCAAACACTGGGCCCTGGGATTTAAAATTTTTTAAATATTTGCCTGGATTTTCAATTTGAATTATTTCAATATTTTTAATGTGCTGATGTATTAAAGCAATGGTATTCCTATTCCTGCTGCATATAGTTAATCTCAACAAGGCTGAATGCTTTTGATTATTTTAAAGACTACTCTTAAGTTAGCATTTTGCAGTCACAGTCAAATAACAGGGAATGGTATTTTGAGTTTTATACCTCAAAAGTAGTATAATTAAGAAGTATCTTTTTCATCATGATTTATCCAAATATGTTAAATTATGGCCAGGTTACATATCACATTGTTGATCCCTTTTAATAAAATAATGTATGCCTCTATGTACTCAGAATTCTACCTTCTGTCCAGATGAATGGTTTTCATGGCAGTAAGAGCAATGATTAGGGCCTGAGTACCAGACTGACACCTCATCAATGAGGAGACATGGCTACTGAGGTCTCCCTTCAGTCTTCTCATTTGCACAGTGAAGAAAATGGTCATTCTGATTGTTGACAGCACTGACTGTCATGTTGTAAGCACTCAAAAAGTAGTAAATACTACAGTTAAAGGTTTTTAATTGGGATGGGTATTTGGCCTAGTGGTTGGGATGTTGGTTGGGATGTCTGCATCCCATATGGAATCACCTGGGTTTGATTCCTAATTCTGGCTCCTGACTCTAGCTTCCTGCTAATGTGAACCTTGGGAAGCAGTTGATAGATCAATGGCTTGAATCCTTACCACCACAAGGAAGACCAAGATTGAGTTCTCAGTTCCTGGTTTTGGTGTTGCCCAAGTCTGACCATTGTGTGCATTTGAGGAGTAGACCATTGGATGGGAGTTCTGTCTTTTTGTCTCTCTACCTCTGCAATTAAAAAATGTATGTATGGAATATTTTTCTTGATAAGATATTTTTCTATATTAGTATGAATTGGACAAGTTGTCAAAGGGAAATTGCCTGAATAGATTTATTTTTCTTTAGTCTTCTTAATCATTTACAGAAATTTACTCTTATACAGGCTTGCATCACATCATTGCCTTATGCAAAAACATATTATGACTCATACTGGGTACCTTTGCTCCTTAAAGTAGAAATGACTGTGTAGACTCACTTGTTGTCTTGATTATTTCCTTTTGGGGATACTTAGGCTACTGGCAGAAGTTTAGTCTCCTGTTTGATACAGACTCCCTAGAGTTAAAGATAGAACCCTACCTGGTGTACAGAACATTATGGTGGTCAGAAAGTTCTTGACACCTACTGCTGGCTTTATTCATGGGGAAATAAACAACCCATGTATAAAGAATCAGTATGGTTCTTTGGGGAAAAAAATGGCAGATGAGGGAGCAGCACATTACACAGGGCTAGGGAGAAACAGGAGAATAAGCTTAGGAGGTATACACTTGATGGAGATTAGAAGAGAAAACCAACTTGGAAGCTCCAGGGGAGGAGGGAAACCAGCTTGAACCAGTGAGGTGAATGTTGGCACGCACCCAAAGAGCTTGGAAAACTGAAGCTGCATACAGCCACAGCCCGTGGCATTTCTGAGACAAGGCAGGGGAGCAGGACGGGAGGCAGAAATCAATGGATTTAGTGTAGTGCAGGTCGGGTCTGTGACCTGGGGAGATGGTGGCTGCTGGTGGTCACCTGAGGTCCAAGTGGAAGTGGAGAGAGGTGGCTGATTTAAACCAATCGCCAAAACAAAACCTGTGACCAGGTTGAGAGAGATTGGACACCATTTTAAATCAAGACTACAACCATGGAAGCCTGCAGGTGCACACATAACAGTCCACTGAGACAGGGTGCCTGACCACAATGCTAGCAGCAGTGGCAGGCAGGTATTAAGCCAGTGACTGTAGTGTTTGATCCAGAGCTAAGAACAGATGGAACAGCCCACAGCAGCCACTGTCTCGGAGATCCACTAGGAAGGGGCTGGGCAACTACCAGAAACAAAGTGGTGTCCGCACCAGCAGCTTCTAGGGAAACCTTAGGCACTGAGACCTTGTGGCTGAGGAGACCACAAGAAAAGCTGCAGGGCATAGTTGGGAATCTTTATCCAGGAAACTCACCCTTCCCTAGAGCATTGACCAGAGCCCCCAGTCACACCAACCACACACCTCGTGGTATTCACTGAAAGGGCAGACATTCTAAGAAGCCACAGATGTTTAGCTCCAAAAACAAGTCAACAGAATAAAAAAATTAAAAACCAACTCCCCAAAATCACAAAAAATAAGAACCATAATGCAAATAACAAGAAAAAGGAAGTCACCATGAACTCCCTAGAGGAACACAACAACAATTCGATATTAGAAGGTGAAGATGAAGAGACCAAGCAAATGCCAGAAATGGAATATAGAAAATTAATCATAAGATTATTTTTAAAAAATCAGAAGCAAATCCATGAACTGAAGAAAACTATACAAGACATGAATGAAAAATTTTCTCAGGAAATCGAGAATATAAAGAGAAATCAAAATGAAATTTTAGAAATGAAGAATTCAATGGATCAAATAAAAACATGCTTGAAAGTCTTAACAGCAGACTAGATGAAGAACAAGAAAGAATATCAAAACTAGAAGACTAATCTTTGGAAATATTACAGTTAGGAAAAAAAGAAGAAAATATAAAACTTATAAAACTTAAAAACAATATTGGAGATCTATGGGATACAATCAAATGACCAAACTTACAGTTAATATCTGAAAATGAGTATCTCAAAAATCTGAAGAGTGGAAAGAGAGAAGGGAATAGAAAGCCCATTTAGTGAAATAATTAGAGAAGACTTCCCCAATTTGGAGAAAGAAAGGGATGTCAAGTATAGGAAGCATAATGAACTCCTAACAGGCATGACCAGAAGAGATCTTCACCATGACATATTGTAGTCAAACTCTCCACAATAAAACATAAAGAAAAGATTCTAAAATGGGTGTGAGAGAAACACCAGATCACTTTCAGAGGCTCGCCAATTAGACTCATAGCTGACTTCTCCAGGAGTGGCAAGATACTGTCCAAGTCTTAAAAGAAAAAAAAGGTCAACCTAGATATTGTACTGTACCCCACAAAGCTTGCATTTATGAATAAAGATGAAATAAAGAATTTCAATAACAAACAAAAACAGAATTTGTCAACACTCACCCAGCCCTATACAAGATGCTTAAGGATATGCTACACACAGAAATATGGAAAGATAGCCACCATTTTGAAAAAATGAGAAAGCAGGAAACTACCAGCATAAATACAAAATAAATACAAAGTAAATAATAGGAATAATTATAAAAAATGGCAGGACCAAGTAATTACTTATCAATAGTCATCTTGAATATAAATATCCTCAATTATCCAGTTAAAAGACACAGACTGGCTGAATGGATTAAAAAACAAAACCCATCTATTTGTTGCTTACAAGAAATACATCTAACCAACAAAGTACATGCAGACTGAAAATGAAGGGTTGGAAAGAGATATTCCATGCTAACAGAAACCAAAGAAGAGCTCGTGTTGGCATCCTAATATCAGACAAAATAGACTTTAACATAACAACAGTTAAAAGAGATGAAGAAGGACACTATGTAATGATTAAGGGAGGAATCCAATAGGAAGATGAGACTGTAATAAACGTATATGTACCCAATTACAGGGTGCCTGGCTACTTAGAAAATGTTAATAGACCTAAAGGAAGATATAGACTCTAACACAATAATAACAGGGGACTTCAATACCCCACTTTCAGCAATGGACAGATCAACCAGACAGAAAATCAGCAAGGAAACAGATTTAATTGACACTATAGAGCAAATGGACCTAATAAATATCTACAGAACCTTTTACCACACAGTAGCAGAATACATATTCTTCTTATCAGAGCATGGAAATTTTTTAGGACAGATCATATGCTAGGCCACAAAGCAAGTCTCAGCATAGCCCTGACTGTTAATGAACAACTTAATACATTATCCCTCTTAGTAGTTTTTTTATCTGTTCTACTTAATATGACTGGTTTAGTTCTGTAATTGATGCACAGTTATTCTTAAGTGTTGAAAATTAACTGAAATGTGATCCCTGTTGAACATGGGAGTGGGAATGGGAGAGGGAAGAGATGTATAATTTGGGACATGCTCAGGCTGACTTGCCCCAAGTGGTGGAGTTGGAAGCATACCAGGGGATTCCAATTCAATCCCATCGAGGTGGCATGTACCAATGCCATCTCACTGTTCCAGGTGATCAGTTTCAGTTCACAGTTGGTCATGGTGGAGGGACTGGGACTCAAAGGGAGCACATAGACAAGTCTAGTACCTGCTAACGCTAACCAATGGAGTAAATAAAGGGGAGAGTGATCCAACATGGGAAGTGAGATACTCAGCAGACTCATAGAATGGCAGATGTCCTAAATAGCACTCTGGCCTCAGAATCAGCCCTAAAGGCATTCGGAGCTGGCTGAAAAGCTCATGAGAGTATTTCAGGCATGGAAAGCCAAGACACTCTGGCAAAAGATCTCTGCGAGTGAGATCCCAGTGGAAAGAACAGGTCATCAAAGAAGGAGGTACCTTTCTCTGAAGGGAGGAGAGAACCTCCACTTTGAGTATGACCTTGTCTAAACAAGATAAGAGTCGGAGAACTCAGAGGGCTTCCATAGCCTTGGAAACTCATGACTGGAGCATAGGGAGATTACTGATGCCATAGACAGGAGTGTCAATTGGTAAAGTCAACAACAGGAGTCACTGTGCACTTACTCCTCGTGTAGGATCTCTATCCTTAATGTGCTGTACATTGAGATTTAATGCTATAACGAGTACTCAAACAATATATTTCACTTTGTGTTTCTATGGGGGTGCAAACTGTTGAAATCCTTACTTAATGCATACTAAACTGATCCTCTGTTAAAAAAAAAAAAAGAAATTATCAATTCCCAACTTGACTCTCACTGGGATTGAACATGACAATAGGTCTGCTCTGATTTCATCATCATTTAAAAAAAATCATCTATTATTTTTCACTTTATGTTTCTGTGTGGGAGCAAACTGTTGAAATCCATACTTGATGTATACTAAGCTGATCTTCTGTATATTAAGATAATCAAAAATGAATCTTGATGTGAATGGAAGGGGAGAGGGAGTGGGAAAGGGGAGGGTTGTGGGTGGGAAGGACGGTATGGGGGGGAAGCCATTGTAATCCATAAGTCGTACTTTGGAAATTTATATTCATTAAATAAAAGTTTAAAAAAAATAAAATAAAAAATAAAAAATAAAAAAAAACTCTTACAATTCAATAATAAAATTTTAAAAGCTTTCTTAAAAGATTAAAAAAAAAGTCAAAATCATACCATGCATCTTCTCAGACTGAAACTGGCATTTGGGGTGCCATACTTTATCACTGCATGCTTATTAATAAATTCCCAGAATTAATAAGCCCATGTGGGTTCTTGCCTAATATTCAGAGAATTCTGAATACTGGCATAAATGAACGAGGAAACATGGTACTTTTTAAGCTTTTATTCAGTGAGAAAAATGCATAGGAGAGTGAGGATTTTATCTATAGGAGGGAGGTAAATCTGGGATCATATCGAGTACCAGGACCAGCCACGTGGAGGAGCATCTAGGCCAGGAAGCATGGGATGGGAGTCCTGAAGGCCTTGCGCCCTGAAGGCACAGGGTTGTGTAGGCCCCGTACTGGCAAGAGAACAAGGAAAGGAAGGGACAGGCTCACCGTGTCCCAGGCTTTTAATCCACTTCCACAGGGGAGTGGTTAATTAACCTGATTGGCTGGTGGGCTCTCAGGTGTGGCCAGGTAGGGACATGAGGTCACACAGGGGCGTGGTGAAGGTCTTCCAGCTCACAAACCTAATCAATTTTAACCTGTATGCCTGCCTACATTAAGACCACAATATAATGAAGCTGGAAATCAGCAACTCAGGAACCTCTAGAACATATGTAAACACATGGAAACTGAACAACATGCTTCTAAAGGAACAGTAGGTCACAGAAGAAATAAAAAAATTTCTGAAAACAAATGAAGATGACAATACAACATATCAAAACTTATGGGATACAGCAAAAGCAGTGTTAGGAGGAAAGTTTATAGCAATTAGTGCCTACATCAAGAAATTGGAAAGGTACCAAATAAATAAGCTATCAGTGCAACTCACAGATCTAGAAAAATGACAGCAAACCAAACTCAAAACTAGTATGAGGAAAGAAATAATTAAAAGTAGGAAAGAAATCAACAAACAAAAAATACAAAATATCAGTGAAGAGCTGTGTTTTTTTTTTGAAGAAATAAACAAAATTGACACACCATTGGTCCAACTAAGCAATAAAGGAGAAAGAAGACCAAATTCAACAAAATTAAAGATGAAAAAGGAAATGAAACAACAGACACCATAGAAATAAAAAGAATCATCAGAAATTACTACAAAGAACTGTATGCCAACAAACTGGGAAACCTAGAATAAATGGATAGCTTCCTAGACACATACAACCTACCTAAACTGAGCCATGAAGACTAGGATACATAAACAGACCATTACTAAAACAGAAATTGAATCAGTAATAAAAGCCCTCCCAACAAAGGAAAGCCCAGGACCGAATGGCTTCACTGCTGAATTCTACCAGACATTTAAAGAAGTACTAACTCCAAATCTTCTAAAGTTATTCAGAACAATTGAAAAGGAGAGAATCCTCTCAATTTTTTTCTATGAGGCCAGAATCACCTTAATTTCTAAACTCAAAAAAGATGCAACAGAGAAAGAACAGCGGACCAATTTCCCTAAAGAACGTAAACACAAAAATCCTCAACAAAACTCTAGCCACCTGAATCCAACAACACATCAGAAAGATCATTCACCCAGACCAAGTAGGATTTATTCCTGGTATGCAAGTATGGTTCAACATTTGCAAATCAATCAAGTGATACATCTCATTAACAAACTGCAGAACAAATACCATATGATTATCTCAATAGATGCAGAGAAAGCATTTGATGAAATACAATACCATTTCATGGAGAAAACTCTAAGCAAATTGTGTATAGAAGAAACATTGCTCAACACAATCAAGGCAATTTATGACAAGCCCACAGCCAGCATCCTATTGAATGGGGAAAATTTGGAAGCATTCCCACTGAACCAGTCAAGGATACTCACTCTCACACCACTGCTATTCAAAATAATCCTGGAAATTTTAGCCAGAGTCATTAGGCAAGAAAAAAGCATCAAAGGGATACAAATTGAGAAAGAAGAAGTCAAGCTGGAATCCTCCTCTGCAGATGACATGATTCTACATATAGGGGATCCCAAAGACTCCACCAAGAGAGTAATGGAACCCACAGAAGAGTTTGGTAAAATAGCAGGATATAAAATCAATACAAAAAAAATCAATAGTCTTTGTATACATAGGCAATGCCACGGCTGAGAAAAATCTTCTTTGATCAATCCCATCCATTCACAATAGCTACCGAAAAAATCAAATCCCTGGAATAAATTTAATCAAAGATGTCAAAGATGTCTATCATGTGAACTGCATTAAAGAAAAAATAGAAGACAAAAAAATGGAAAAAATCTTCCATGTTTATGTATTGAAAGAATCAATATCATCAAAATGTCCATTCTTCTGAAAGTGATTTATAGATTCAATATGATACCAATGAAAATACCAATGACATTCTTCTCAGATCTAGAAAAATGATGCTGAAATTTCTAGAAAAATGATGCTGAAATTCATATGGAAATACAGGAGACCTAGAATAGCTAAATTAATCTTATACAATAAAAAACAGAGCTGGAGGTATCAAATACCAGATTTCAAGACATACTACAGGGCAGTTATGATCAAAACAGCCTGGTACTGATACAGACACAGATGAATAGACCAATGGAACAGAATAGAAATGCCAGAAGTCAATCCAAGCATCTACAATCAACTTATATTTGATTAAGGAGCTAAAACCAATCCCTGGAGCAAGGACAATATCTTCAACAAATCGTGCTATAAAAACTGTATTTCCACTTGCAGAAGTATGAAGCAAGAAACCTACCTTATACCTTACACAAAAATCCACTCAAATGGATTAAAGATCTAAAACTATGACCTGACACCATCAAATTATTAGAGAACATTGGGAAAACCCTACAAGACATTGGCACAGACAAAGTATTCTTGGGAAAGACCCTGGAGATGCAGGAATTCAAAACTAAAATTAACTAATGGGATTACATCAAATTGGGAGGCTTCTGTACTGCAAAAGAAATAGGAAAGTGATGATGCAACTGATAGAATGAGAGAAATTATTTGCAATCTGTGCAACTGATAAAGGATTAGTAACCAAAGATCAAGAGACTCTAGAATAACCAAATAACCCAGGTAAGCAATGAGCAAAGGACTTAAACAGACATTTTTCAAAAGAGGAAATCCAAATTGCCAATACACACATAAAAAAGTAATCAGGATTACTAACCATCAGGGAAATGCAAATCAAAACCACAATGAGGTTTCATCTCACCCCAATTAGAATGGTTTTCATACAGAAATCAACAAACAACAAATGCTGTTGAAGATGTGGGAAAAAAAGGCACCCTAATCCACTGTTGGTGGAAATGTAAACTGGTAAAGCCACCATTGAAGACAGCAGGTTGATACCTCAAAAATATGAATATAGACCTATCATATCATCCAGCCATCCCACTCCTGGGAATTTATCTGAGGGAAATGAAATCAGTAAATAAAAGAGTTATCTGCACTCTCGTGTTTATCACAGATTAATTCACAATGGCTAAGACATGGAATCAACCTAAATGCCTGTCAACCAATGACTGGATAAAGAAATTAGGGGATATGTTAACTTTGGAATACAACAAAGCAGTGAAAAAAAAAGAAATCTTGTCATTTGCAACAAAATGAATGAATCTGGAAAACTTCACCTTTGGTGAAATAAGCCAGTCTTAAAGGGACAAATACCATATTCTCCCTGATCTTTGAGAACTAATAGAGATCCTAAAACGAAATCTTTAGAAGTGAGATTGACACTTAGAGAAGGGATGACTTGAGTTGCCCTTGTGTAGAACAGTTTCAGTTTTTTTTTTTCACTTTTCTTCATATTATTTGTTGAACTCTTTACTCAATATAGAGTTAATCATATGTGTATAAAGTCAATAGAGGATGGATCCAGTAAGAAATAAGAGTGGAAATAAGAGAGGGATGAAGAAGTTTGTAACTGTAAAGCTGTATAGTTCTGCATACATTCCTACAGACTTACTTCTAAGGGTGCAGTTTAAGAACTTGTCATGAGACCCCAAATCCCATCAAGCTGGATGGTAAAAATGCCATCTTAAGTGTTAAAGTAATCACATTAAGTGTTAAAGTGAACATATAGGTAGTTTTAATGTTAAAGTGATCATATAACTAAGATCAAGTGTCTGGTAATAATAATAGGTAGAATTAAAAGAAAAATTTCCAACATGGGAAGCAATCCACACCAGACTCATAGAACAACAATCACTTTATGTAGCACTCCTACTTCAGAATCAGCTCTTAAGTCTTCCTGGTCTGGCGGAAAAGCCTGTGAGAGAATTTCAGGCATGGAAAGCCAAGACGTTACGGCAAAAAATGTTCTATATGAAGGATCTCTGTGAGTGAGATCCTAGTGGAAAGAAATGCCCATCAAAGAAGGATGTACTTTTCTCTAAAGAGAGGATAGAAATTCCACTTTGCTTATGGCCTTGCCTAAATATTTAAAGAGTTTGTGGATTCAAAAGGCTTCCATAGCCTAGGCAGCTCATGTAAAGAGCCTTGGATGGTCACTGACATCATACATAAGAGTGTTAATTGTTAAATTAACAACAGGATTGACTGTGCACTAACTCCTCATGCAGGACCTCATGAGTTGTATTATGAGAGTTAGCTGTAAAACTAGTTCTCAGGTTTTTTTTGTGGGTGTGTACATGTGTGTGCAAATTATTGAAATATTTAATTAGTATAGATTTGGTGTTCTATATACAAAGTTAATTGAAAATGAATCTTAATGAAGAATGGGACTGGCAAGAGGAGAAGGAGGAGGAGGTGGGGTGGGAGTGTGGGTGGGAGGGTGAGTATGGTGGGAAGAATAACTATATTCCTAAAGTTGCACTTATAAAATTTATATTCCTTAAAAATGAATTTACTATTTTAAAAATATTTATTAAGGTATAATTTATCTATATTAACATTCATCCTTTTAGGTATGTAGTAGGATGAATTTTGACAAACATATCTAGTTGTCTAATTACCATCACACAGAGATATAGACTATTTCTTTTTCTTTACCATCTGATACTGTTTTCCATGTTAACGTAATGCTAATACAAAGAGAACAGATTCAATGTAGCTCATAGATACAATTCTAGAATATAATGACACTCCACTTTGTCCCTTACTTTTTCTCTCCTTCCCTACTTTCTCTCCTTCCCTACTTTCTCTACTTCCCTACTTTCTCTCCTTCCCTTCTCCTTCCCTACTTTTTCTTTCCTTCCTTCCTTTTCTTCTTCCTTCCTTCCTTCTTTCTTAGATTTTTAGATTATACAATTGTAATTTGCATTATAGCCAAAGGCTTAATGACCTATTAAATAAAGAGTTCAACAAGGAAAATATAAAAGGTCCTAGTTCAGCAGGAATATAGGCAAGGAGAATAAACAACAATCAAGTCTGTTTCACTATAACGCGTAACTTTTACAATAATCATAGATCATTTAGACTATATCACCCCTACATTTTCCTTATGTCCTTTAGAGTCCATCTCTTCTTCCTACTCCTAGCTCCTGACAATGATTAATGTATTTTGGTCCCTATAAATATTGGTCTTTGGTGATTTATTTTTAAAAGAAATTATGTAATGTGAAAGCGTGTGTCTGGCTTCTTTCACATAATGCAATGCTTTTGAAATTCATTTAAAGTGTTGCTTATAGGCCGGTGCCACGGCTCACTAGGCTAATCCTCCGCCTTGCGGCACTGGCACACTGGGTTCTAGTCCCGGTCGGGGCGCCAGATTCTGTCCCGGTTGCCCCTCTTCCAGGACAGCTCTCTGCTATGACCAGGGAGTGCAGTGGAGGATGGCCCAAGTACTTGGGCCCTGCACCCCATGGGAGACCAGGATAAGTACCTGGCTCCTGCCATCAGATCAGCGCAGGTGCGCCAGCCGCAGCACGCCGGCCGTGGCGGCCATTGGAGGGTGAACCAACGGCAAAAGGAAGACCTTTCTCTCTGTCTCTCTCTCTCACTGTCCACTCTGCCTGTCAAAAAAAATTTTAAAAAAAGTGTTGTTTATATTAAGAGTTATTTCTTTTCATTGTTGAGTAGTATTACATTGTACAGATGAACCAAAATTCATGTATTCATTCATCAGATGATAGACATTTGGGTTGTTTTTTTGGGGGGGTTATTATCAATAAATTGCTATAAACATTTTTGCACATGTCTTGTGTGGAATCTGATCTTTTTTCTTGTGTATATAGCTAGGGGTGAAATTGCTTGGTCACCTTGTGGGTTCACTGGAGACTAACATTCTGTTTCCAAATGTGACTGTACCATTTTGCATTTTAAACATCTATGTATGGGAGTTCAAGTTACCACACCTGTTGCCAACACTTGGTAGTAGCCATTTTCAAATGTGAGCCATTCTAGTGTGTGTAGTGGTATCTCACTGATTTTCATTTCTTTCATAATTAGTGATATTAAACATCTTTCAAGTGGTTATTTTTTACCTATATCCCCTTGATAGTGTGTTGTGCAAATATTATTCCCATTTTTAATGAGATTAATATGCTATTTAAATTAGCTTCCCTTGTTTCCAAATGTTGATCAAGAAGAGGATATACTTCTCTCTACATTCAGATTTCCTGTGAGGTTAAAATGAGTACTCTTTCAAATCAGGTTAATGTGAAAAGGAATGCTTGGGAATGTAGTCAGAAATATAAAGAATCATATCCTCTGTCCTAATCCATGAGGTCACATTTCCATCCCACTTTTTGCTTTGTCCTCCTATGTGTGTAACTGTCCCTGCTACCATTAGGAAGATCTGGCTTTCCAGGGGGCAGCTCTTCTCCTTTTCTGTCTGCCTCTGCTCTCATGACCCAGCAAAAAGAATGAGGTAGGAATTGGGCAGTTATCCATGCAGCTGGCTCAGGAAAGTCTGCCTGGGATACCCTCAGCATCCATACAGTGAATCCAAAATTTATATCTCTGGTAGTGGCACTGTGGCATGTTCAATCAGTCTTATCAAACTTCAATGAGGGGACTTCCAGGAGTTCATGGAAAATGCAAATTATGAGAAAATTATACATTAATTTAAAAGAAATTTTCCACTCTAATCAACCTATCTTTTAATGTCATTGTCCACTAACATTTTGAATTATTCTCATTTTTGATTCTCATCTGATCCTGGTCTCTTCTGAGTTTATTTATAAAGGATGCGTTTGATAATCTCAACACAGTTTCCAATGCATGCTCTATTTATGGAGTGTCATTTTCACTCCCTGATCTCCATTTACTTTGTAAATATTTGCCAAGAACTTACTGTGTCCAAGTACTGGGATACCAGAGCTTTGGGTATTTATGTGCCTGAGCACATAAATATACTAAAAGAAATTAATATCAAAAAATATACTAATATCAAAAAGGAAAGGGAATATCCCCATTATAGATTTCCCCAAAGCATCTTTCTTTATCTGTGTCACTTCTATTTCCTTCACTCTGCTTTTGAATAAAAATAGAAGATTTAGATTTTATTCAACTTTTCATCTTTTCAGTGTGTAGTCTCTGCTAATTCTTGAAACTTATCCTTCACAACAACCAGACAAAAATAGTGAATGTAAGAGTAATTTTATCCAGACTGTTTTACAGGTTCATGTTTGCATGTGTTGTCACCATTAGTTCTCAAGATCTTATAGAAGCCAACCTGTCCTATTTAGTATGCTGTGCTCAGATCAACATTGCCACTGCTCTTCTGTGAGTTTTTTAAACAATGGATTTTTAAATGATTTTCCACAATTAGAAATTAAAATATATTTTAAAAATTTTCTGATTGTAATTTTTAAGTTAAAAGATAATCTAGAGTCCATTTACATTTTAGTATGATAGTTCCTATTTTCAAGTTTGTTTTTAATTTTGTAAGCCACTTTCAATTAGAAAAATGATAGAACATGATGCCTGAGAACCTTTGATGCCAACAAACATTCACGCCATTTACCCCTGTCAAGCGGGGATGGATTGCACAAGTTAACGCAGTTGAAGACTCTGCTGAACTTCGAGAATGGAAGAGACCCAGGGTTCTTTATAGTCTAGAGGGAACCATCATCATCAACTCAGGCAACCTAGGACACCATTTTCTTCCTGGATCTTCCAAGGAAATCCTGCAAAGTCATTAAGAGGAGCTCTTTGTGTATTTTACTGTGCATGTTCAACAGAAAGGGGCATTTTGTAAGAAGTGACATAATGCTCTTTGGAGCCAAGGTTTCCACAATTTTTTGTGGAATTTGAAGGGAAAACTACAAGTGTGTGTTTTAATTTGGTACGGATTCTCTTATTCAGCTGTTTTACAGAGCAGATGGTCAACATCATTGCATGGCTTTGGCCCTGTCTCAGGATCTTTGTGTCATCTGCTTGTATCTGTATCCATGAGCCTTCCCCTAGCTCCCTCTTCTCAGCCAACAGATATCAATTCTACAGTCACCTGCACAAAGAGGGTTTCACTGACCACTTTCAGTTGTCCCCTTCTTCCATCTGCCCAAGGTCACTTCTTATCCCATAACCCTGCCATCTATTCTTTGTAGAACTTGGCATTGTGCAAGACAGTATGTATGTCTGTTTCTTTAGTGCCTTTCTCCCCCATTATAACATGGACTCCACAGGAGCAGCGATGTTGTCCCACCCAGTGCAGAATCTCCTGGTCTAGATCAGTGGTTAGCACAGAGTAGGGGCCAAATAAATATTTGATGAAGGATTGAATATCAGGTCACTTCCAATTAGAACTAATCAGACTGGGTAATTTCCCCCTTTCCAACTTGGGTATCTTTATCTTTAAACTGTACTCCAGTCTCCCCAAGTGACACCAAACTTCCCATGGTTAAAAAGCCTAAAATATCAGGCTGGTGATGGGATCCTTATCCCTAAACCTCTGCTGGTCTATGCCTGCCACCACAAACCACCTGTCCTTGCTTAAAGAGTAAAGCCAAATTTAAACAGGAGAACCTTTCTGCATGTGGAAATTGGTCTTTTCTATTGTTGCCAGAGAAGACTTCTCTCCTGGGGTGACAGGGAAAGGCTCCTCTGTGTAGCTGTAGGACCTGTCAGATTGAACTTTCTTTTGTGCAGCTGCTTCTGCAAAGAGCACTCTCCCCTTCGTGCTCTGCTCCTACACCCCTTCAAACTGTGCAGAGTGAGAATAGGATGCATCCCCACCCCTGAGAGTACCAAACCCTAAATAAAAAAATGACTGCAGATAATTTTATGGTCTGGTGGTTATATAAGATGTATGTAGCCTGAGAATGTAATGAAGCAGAATGGACAGAAAACATGATTAGGTCTCCACAGTCTCATAGCTCTCTGGTCAGAAATGCCTACTACAGCTTTGTACCCCTGAACTCTCCTTCATAGGGAGATGCTTCCACACACTGTTAACACTTGTTTTACTTTCAGTTTGATTTCACATTTGTACTTGCATTGGGGATTCATTTAATCTTCCTTTGTACGTGATCTTTCCAAGAACATCTGTATTTTTGGAATTTTTAAAATTTGAAGTTTTCCTTCCTGGATGAGTTGAGATGTTTTATCAATTTTTAAATACTATATGATGATTACAACAGCTGGGGATGACATGAAGAAGTTGATGTTTTGTGGAAAACATTCTAGTAACAGTTGGCTACATATGCTGCAGCATTGCTAGCTGTCTTATTGATAGAAATTTTTTAAAAAGTAGAAGATTCATTTCCAAAGAAAGTTAGAAACAGCACACTATAGTTCTTAACTGTGAGTTGATAATGTTATGATGAATAAAGTTTACTCAGATGGGGAGTAAATTGCTGGCATAATAAAATAAATTATATTCCTAAGAAAGTAAAGATGTGAAGGAGAAGGAGTAAATTTGATAAAATTTTTGGAAGTTCAATATGAAAAATAAGTTTTATGTGTTCTGAGTGGCCAAAGCTATGATGAATTTAACTAAAAGAGTAAAGTATTAAAAATCTGCTGATCTAGGAGAATCTTAAAATTGGTGAGTAGGAAGTATATTTCGTCACAAATGTATCTCTGTTGTGAATGTATGCAATGAAAAATCCCAAGGGAAAATCACAGCTTTGAGAAGCTAAGTTTAAAAAAAAAAGCCATTTTGACAGCATTCCCAGGAATTGAATATAACAAAATATTCTTTTAAATGTCTCCAGGTATATTTCGATGTTGCGTGCAATGTGTGCCACAGGATCCTCTTGTGAAAGAGGGAAAAATAGCCATGAGGACATTGCTGTTCAAAAACTCCTTGTATTAATATGAGCTAGAAAGTCCAGCGGGTGATTTTGCTTAGCCAACAAAAATAAAATGTAATTGTTTTCCCCCTGAAAGATCCAGTCTGATAATTGTGACATAAGTTGAGACTTGTGTCTAATGTGATGAAAGACATTAACTTCACTGATTTTGTTGAAGGGGAATTATGTGTGGTTCCCTATGTTTCGGTTTATTTATTTTTGAAATGTGTTTTATTCATTTTAGAGCCAGAGAGACAGAAAAATCCCATCCGATGGCTCACTCTCCAAATACCAGCAATAACAAGGGCTGTCAGGGAAAAGCAAGGATCAGGGAAATTTATCCAGGTCTCTCATGTGGTTAGCAGGGACCCAGATTCTTGAATGATATCTTGTGCTGCCTGCCAGGGTGCACATTAGCAGGAAGCTAACTTGAGAATGGAGACAGGACTTGAACTCAGGCATATGATACAGGATGCAACAATCCCAAGTGACATTTTAACTCCTAGGTCAAACTTGCATCCCATTTGCTTCTAAATAAGAATCACTTTCAAGGGAGAAAATGTAAAGCTTCCATTCTGCAAATTTTTCAGGCTGGATTGTTCTCTTTTTAACCAGATGTGGGTTTGTGAAGACATTTTTTCTATTTGCATCTATTCATAAAAGTTACTTTTTAATTGTTTTTTTATTTTTTTAACTTTTATTTAATAAATATAAATTTCCAAAGTACAGCTTTTGGATTATAGCAGCTTTTTCTCCCCATAACCTCCCTCCCACCCGCAACCATCCCATCTCCCGCTCCCTCTCCCATCCCATTCACATCAAAATTCATTTTTAATTATCTTTATATACAGAAGATCAATTTAGTATATACTAAGTAAGGTTTTCAACAGTTTGCACCCACACAGAAACACAAAGTGTAAAGTACTGTTTGAGTATTAGTTATACCGCTAATTCACATAGTACAATACATTAAGGACAGATATCCTACATGGGGAGTAGATGCACAGTGACTCCTGTTGTTGATTTAACAATTGACACTCTTATTTATGGCGTCAGTAATCACCCGAGGCTCCAACGCCGATCTTATTTGGACAATGTCATAGTCAAAGTGGAAGTTCTTTCAAGTATCATTTCCGAAATGAAAAGACTTGAAAGTCATTACTCTCCTCATTACAACAATAATAAGCTAAACAAAACAAATATCAACAGCTTCTCTGGGCACACTAAGGAGTTGCAGTTACAATGCAATGAGCACCCAGGAATCATCAAAGGTCGTAAAGCTGGAATCACAGCTGGGACCTGCTTATCTGGAACAGAGCCCTGGCTGAAGCACTTAGAGGGTAACTTTGTGTGAAGGCAATTTTACCCAGTGGCTGGAGGCCATTCCTACCATGAATGGGAAACTCCCAGGCAACATGGACTTAGGGATCCAATACTTTGCTTTATCTTGAGGAATCCCACCAACTTTTCACAGTAGAGGGCTTAGAAACATCATTTATTAGCTATGACAGGGAAGAGGAACAGTAACCATTGTGAAATAGGATGAAAACCATCTTCTTATTTAAAGGCTTAAATGTGAATCGTTTAAATATATTCATTAAAAGATAAAGATTGACAAAGTGAGTATAATAACAATATTCGACTACCTCTTGTCTTTTGGACATTCACTAAAGATTGCCCTTTATATTTCCAAAATTCTTTTACGATTTTTTTTTTTTTTGACAGGCAGAGTGGACAGTGAGAGAGAGAGACAGAGAGGAAGGTCTTCCTTTGCCGTTGGTTCACCCTCCAATGGCCGCCGACAAAAATCTTTTTAACAAAGCAAATGAGCTGAGAGTTAGGCCTAGAAGTTAAGATTCTGATTAAGATTCTTGGGTCCCACATTGGAAGGCCTATATTCAGTATAGGCCACTTCTAGCTCCTGATTCCAGCTTCCTGCTCAAGGTCAGGAAGTCAGCAGGGATAGCTTAAGTAATTGGGTTCCTGGCACCCTCATAGGATATCTGGATTAAGTTCCAACTCCTGGTTTCAGTCCAGCCCAGTCCTGAACTACTAGGTTGTAGCCTTCTGTCTCTTTACCTTTAAAATTAAAAAAAAAAGCATGAATAGTCATGCTTCTTTTATTATACTTTGCTTTTTATTATACTTTTGCTTTTTGTGTTTTGTTTAAAAATTGAAGGTTTGTGACAATTCTTTTTGTAGCAATTTTAGTGTCTATTTTTTCAGTAGCTTATGCTCATTTAATATCTCTATGTGTCACATCTTGGTAATTCTCAAAATAGTCCAGGAATACAAAAGGTATTTCTGTCATGATGGTCTGTGATCAGTAATCTTTGATGTTGCTATTGTGTGTTTTGAGGTTCCACAAATTACATTCATGTGAGTGAACTTCAAAAATTTCGTGGAAAATGAAATTAAAAGATAAGTTTATTTTGCTGCAAAAAAATGAAATCTATGTAAAATTTGTTCATAATATGCATTTTCCTTGAGCTTTTTGAAGATTCCACATACACATGGATTTCAAGGATTTTTTTACACTGGAAAAAATTATCATTTAATTCCATTTTCTTGTATAAAGATAATGAATTTAATAAATGAGTGGGTTCTGTATGCTCTGCCAACTTACTGTTCCCTCGTCTCCCTGCCAGTCTTCAGGCCTCCCTCTTTTCTGAGATACACGAATATTGAAATTAAACCAATAATCTTATAATGGCTTGTAGGTACTCAAGTAAAAAGTTGCATGTTCCTCACTTTAAAGAAAAAGCTACAAATGATTAATCTTAGTGAGGAAGCCATTTTGAAAGCCAAGCAAGCCAAAAATCTGGGCCTTTGAGCCTAATAGCCAAACTGAGAATGTTAAAGCAAAGTTCTTGAAGGAAATTAAAAATGCTACTCCACTAGCATGAACACGTGAATGATAAGAAAGCAAAACAGCCTTGTTGCTGACATAGAGAAAGTGTTAGTGATCCAGAAAGACGACCAGCCACAACATTCCCTTAAGCCAAGGCCAAAACCAGGGCAAGACCTTAAGTCTCTTTAATTCTGTGAAGACAGAATGTGGTAAGGGAGCAGCAAAAGACAAGTTCAAAGATAGTGGAGGTTCATTCAGGACTTTTAAGGAAAAGAATTTCTCCAAAACACAAGTGCAAGGTGAACCAAAGTGTTGATGGAGATACAAGTTCTGCAGAAGATGCAGTTGAGATCATAGATGAAGGTGGCTCCACTGAACAAAAGACTTTCAGTGCAGACAACATAGCCTGCTATTGGAAGAAGCAGCCATCCAGGACTTTCACAGCCAGAGAGGAGAGGTCAGTGCCCAGCTTTAAATCTTCAAAGGACAGGATGCCTCTGTTGTTAGGGGCCAATTTTTCATTCACCATTTTGAAAATTCTAGGGCTCTTAAGAATAAAATCTACTCTACTTGTTCTCTCTAAATAGAACAACAAGGTCTGCATGACAACACAGTTGGTTACAACATGGTTTATACAGTATTTTAAGACTACTGATGAGAATTGCTGTTCAGAAAAAGAGATACTCTTCAAAATATTACTGTTCATTGATAAAGAATTGGATGGCCCAACTCTCTGATGGAGTTGTACAATGAGATTCATGTTGTTTTCGTGTCTGTTAACACAGTTTCCATTCTTCCATTTTTCAGCCCCATGGACCAAGGTGTCATATTAACTTGCAAGTTTTATAACTGAAGAAAAACATTTCATAAGGCTATAGCTGTCATAAATAATGATTCCTCTAATGGATCTGGGCAAAGTCAACTGAAAGCCTTCTGAAGGAAAGGATTTGCCATTATAGATGACATTAAAAATATTCATGATTCACAGGAGGAGGTCAAAAGGTCAACATTAACAGGAGTTTTGAAAATTTGTTTTAAACTCTCATGGACAAGTTTATTTCAGTGGAGTGGGTGGTGTTGTGGTGCAGTGGGTTAAGCCACCATTTGTGATGCTGTCATGCCATATCAAAGCACCAGTCAAGTACCATCTGCTCTGCTTCCAATCCAACTTCTTGTTAACACTCCTAAGAAGGCAGTGGAAGATGATACAAATTACTTGGGTCTCTGCCACCCACGTGAGAGATCTGGATGGACTTCTTGACTCCTGCGTTTGACTTGGCTTGGCTCAGTCCCAGTTGATGAGGTCATTTTGGATGTGAACAAGCAGATAGAAGATATCTTTTTCTCTCTGTCTCTCGCTCTCTCTGTGTCATTTTTCTTTTCAAATAAGCAAACATACAAGTCTTTTAGAAAAATATTTCAGTCAATTGCAGATGTGGCAGAAATAACAAGAGACTCAGAATTAGAAGTGGAACCTGAAGATGGGACTGAATTTCTGCCATCTCACTTTATAACTTTAGTGTGTGAGGAGTTGTCTCTCTTATGGGTGAGCGAAGAAAAGCAATCTCTTGCAATGGAATCTAGTACTGGTGTAGATACTACGACCATTGTTGACAACAGGGGATTTTAAATATTACATAACTTTTGTTGATCAAACAGCAGAAGGATTTGGAGGACTGGATGCAATTGTGAAAGAAGTTCTGCTGTGGGTAAAGTGCTATTGACCAGCATAGCATGCTACAGAGAAATCCTTTGTGCAAGACAGAGTCGATCGATGCAACCAATTTCACTGTTGTCTTATTTTAAGAAATTGTCACAGCCACCCCAGGCTAAGGAATCACCACCCTGATAGGTCAGCAGCCGTTAACATCAAAGCAAGACCCTTTGCCAGAAAAATGATTGCAACTTGCTAAAGACTCAGATGATCATAGCATTTTTATAACAATAAAGAATTTCTAAATTACAGTATGTACATTTTTATACATACTGCTATTGCACATTTTAATAGACTACAATAAATTATAGCATAACTTTGTATGCACTGGGAATCCAAAAAAGTTGTGCAATTCATTTTCCTGCAATTCTCACTTTATTGCAGTGATCTGGAACCAAACTCACAGTATCTCTGAAATCTGCCTGTTGCCCCTCTGCAGAGAAACGCGATCTGCTCCCTAGCTACAATTTCCTCATTTTGGGTGAGCTCCAGAAATCCTTTTTCAACATGTATTGGTTGCAGTCATTTCAACATGTATTGGTTGCAGTCATTTCTACAACCACAGCAGGTGGGCTACACATGGTGAATCTGGAAACAAACCTCTAGCTTAGTCTTTGCCCTAAAGGTATCCAAATTGAGGATAAGAATAATAATGTTCTGATCACAGCTCTATAACATGTTGGCCAAGTGCCCTTGCATAGATCATTTTCTCTCCAAGACTGATGTTTGCCTTTATAAAATATGAACAATATTGGCTGCATCTGTGTAATCATAGCAAGGATAGGGTGGTGTGTTGTTGATCTTCTGTATATAAAGATAATGGAAAGTAAATCTTGATGAAGAATAGGATGGGAGAGGGCATGGGAGATGGGATGGTTGCGGGTGGGAGGAAGGTTATGGGGGAAAAAGCCGCTATAATCCAAAAGTTGAACTTTGGAAATTTATATTTATTAAATAAAAGTTAAAAAACAGAATTGCCCTTCAATATGAAAGTGTTAATAATAATAATGATAATGACAGCAACCGTATCATGGCTCATTTAAAAATGACCGATCTTGTCATGAAACAGGCACATGCTTCTCAGGGCACAGCTAACAAGGTGTTGGCTGGTACTCAGATAGTTCAATAATTGTTCACCTTTTGTGTGCAATCTGTTAGTAGTTTCTCTACTTTCATCTTTAACCTTGATTGCAAACCCTTTTTTAACACCAAGGACAAAGGATGCCATATTTGGAAGTCTAAATTCAACTGGTTTATTGGGGGTAGGGAGTGGAAATTCTGAGAACAAACTTCTTAAATACTTCTGACCACTGTAAGTCACAACCACTGGGGGGTCACAGTGGACAAGATACCAAAAATGAAGGAATTTGTATCTTAGAGTAGCCGAAGCTTTTCCTTTATTTACTTAAATAATGGGCTAAATGTGAGATATCCAACTGTATGTGAGATGCTAAGTGTTTAATTTATCCCAATTGTGTGATTAACAGTATTCTGCTAATTTTTTAATATAAGGATTATTAGTAAAGTTATAAATGGACTCCAAAGTACTTAATAATATTTTTTTGCACAAAAATGAACTGTATAACCTTAAAAGCAGTCACTGAAACTTCTTTAACACACTAGGATTTCTGATCTGGAAGTTTCAGGGGTTAGGGGATGTTAGAATGGATTTCATTTGTGACTCCAAATCTATGCAACAACATTTTTTAAAGAGAAAGCACTGTACTAAAGTAAAAGTTACTAAAAATTGTCAAGTCCTTGGCCACATGACCAGGTCTTTCAGTAGAGATCTGTAATTAATGGACCCTTCACTGCCATCCTGGGGACTCTTTGTCTCCTTTGTAGACATGTTGACACTGAGTCACAGGCATGGTGAATAACGACAGCTCAGAAATCACTGGAGTCCTGTGCTCCTGAGGCTACAAAAGCAGTTGAATTACTTATGAAAATCTGTGAATCTTCTTGGGAATTGTGATATCACCTATGTTAACTAGCCTTGCGATTTTTCAAAATCCATGATGCATCAGAGCCTTCTATAAGGGATACAAGATGTCTATGGTGCCCACTGCAGGACTAAACTGGGCTAGTTTCTCTACCTGCATTGTTCGGACCCGGAACACTATACTGCAAAGTCTGCCACTTCAGAATACTGAATAATTTTATTACAAGACTTTGGAAGCAAGGTCTCTCTGACTTTCTCCTGTCCTCCTGCTTCCTATACCTTTTTCTCTACAAAAATGAGTCTCAGAAATGAGAATTCCTCTTCCCCAAAGCATGCCACTGAAACAAGAACCACTCTCCCCCAAAACCAGCCACAAAAGCTATAGTGATCATGTCTCCCTTCTCCCTCATTCTGTACAGATACTTTCCCACAGCCCAGGGGAAGGACATCTACACTGGGAGGCCAGGAAGAATCTGGACAGACACGTCTTGCTCAGTCTCTCTGTCCCTCTTCCTGAGTCTGTTCCCATTAGATCATATCCTTTCATTGGATCACATTTACAGTGTGGTTCATTCTTCAGCAAACCCAAATGTAAAAAAATAGTTGGCTTTCTCTGGTCTTGACTCTCAAAAGTTCCCATTTTATACACAGCATTTATTAGATAAATTTGTTATGCACTTCTGTTATTAACCAGTCTTTTCTTATAAAAGTGCCCACATGATGGGTGGGGAAAGATATCACTCTTCTTCAAAGGCCTGAAACCAAACTCCTGGAGGATGAGAGGATGACTTGATGGAAACTAAACACAATGACCTGCTGTTTGATTTGAATGATTCGCTGGCTTGATCCCTTTTGTTATTTCATTGCTTGTGTCTGAGGGCAAGTAAACATATTTTGGTGAGTTTCCTAATTTCATGAAAAAATGCAATTTAATATAAATACCTTAAAATAATATCATTTAGTTATATACAACTTCACAAGTATTAATCTGTGTTACCTAGTTTGACAGCTAGCAGCAGGCAGTCGTCTAGCAGTAATTAATATTGGTGTGTTAGTGAATAAGTTCCCCACACAAATATTCCAGGCTTCCCTACCCTGCAGTTTGCTTGCTTTTAAAAGAGCTTTTTGCCCACAAACTACTTTCTTAGCTTTCTTGTTCTGCTACTCTAACATGGATTTTTAAGATACATCCAATCATGAAATCAATAAAGAAATTAATTCCATTTGCTATGTAATTCTAACCTGGGGCAATCAATTGCGAATATGAATCAAAATTTAATATCAGCTACAATAGATTACTCAAGCCGACTAGCTTGT
This sequence comes from Oryctolagus cuniculus, assembly GCF_964237555.1. Classification (NCBI taxonomy): domain Eukaryota; kingdom Metazoa; phylum Chordata; class Mammalia; order Lagomorpha; family Leporidae; genus Oryctolagus; species Oryctolagus cuniculus. Next base: position 80,050,589 of record NC_091437.1, read on the forward strand.
AGGCTTGGTATGTCAGAATGATCAGAGTGTAAGTATTAATTCTTCTATTTAAGATTGTGCTCCGATTTCTCCATTGGTAGGCATGCCTAACAATACCTGGATTGCAGGGCTATTGTTGAGAATGAAATGAGGACTGCTTGTAACAAAGTCAGTGTTCAGAAGTCATTCCTAGTAATATCTTTAACAGCTGTTCATCAAATCAAGCTATGAGGTCTAGTTTCTTCCTGACTGTGTTATAAATTTCATCCTGGAGGTGGGAGACATGTACAAGGTTTGGCTCAACTCTGAGGCCTCAGCCATCTTCAAGGGCTGATATTTGAAGTCTTTTCACAAAAAAAGGAACATTCAAAACATGAGGTGACCTTTGACTGTAGCTGTTGTTTGTCTCTTAACAGAGAAGACAGGGAACTGGTCAAAGCATTCTCTGCAGAGAGGAAAGACCAGAATTATTGCTAAAGTAAATATCAGGCAAACAGAAAGGTATGTTAGAAGTCCAGTTACTTTGGAGTTTATTTAAACTAAGAGAAAAAAGGACATAATTTTTCATGCCATACGTGCTTGGTTCTTTAAATAGCAATTGTGACAAAGCACAGAAAGAATTGAGTAATGTTATATTTAAGCAAAACTTAAGACTCTCCTCTTTTATTTTTTGTAAACAACTCCACGGTAAATATAGATGATGTTCCCTTCTGGATTTTACCTGGGAGTAGCCTTTTTTTTATTTAAAAGAGTGTAGGTTTGGCACAATTATATAGGTGTCACCAATGTTAGTATATCTTGGGTTCTCAGTAAGATTTGTACACTTTACAGTTGATTCAGCATGGGCTGGAGGTCCTCCTAAGGCAACCTCAGATTTCTCCAGTTTATTTCATGCATCAATTTGTGGAGCAATCTCATTCATGTTGGTTTCCAATACCATTCCCTCCATCACCATTTCTGCAAGAATATTGTGAATATTGTCTCTGTGGAAAATGAAATCCAGCTCACAGACATTTTCAAAACACTTTCCTAATGTCGCCACAAATGCTTGGCTAAACTGTCAGTTCACTTTCTGAAACATCCACACAGAACACAAAATACAATTTTGCATAATGTCTATAAATCAGTTTGCTGTCCCATCTTTCGATCAATAATCCTCCTTTTAGGAAATTACAAACGTTTTCATCTCTCGTAGATGCCAAATGTAAAGTCTTCCCTGATGATTTGCTGTTCACTGAAGGATTTCTTCTCTGAAGGACTGGTAGAACATGGAGAGCCCTGACTTTCCATGGTTGTTGAACATCAGGATTGTCTTGATAGTGGCTGGATCAGGCTAGGCCAACTGAGCGAGTGCTGGTAGCCAGGTCCTGGCTAGATGTGCTACCAACTCTTCTAATTAGGGTTTTCCTTAAGTTATGATAATAAGACTTACCTGTACTTCCTTCCCACTTCCTCTGGAGACTGTGTTGAATAATCTTTAAAAGTATATTCTGGGGGCTGGCACCGCAGCTCACTAGGCTAATCCTCCGCCTTGCGGCACCGGCACACCAGGTTCTAGTCCCAGTCGGGGCGCCGGATTCTGTTCTGGTTGCCCCTCTTCCAGGCCAGCTCTCTGCTGTGGCCAGGGAGTGCAGTGGAGGATGGCCCAAGTGCTTGGGCCCTTCACCAGCATGGGAGACCAGGATAAGTACCTGGCTCCTGCCATTGGATCAGCGCAGTGCGCCAGCCATTGGAGGGTGAACCAACGGCAAAGGAAGACCTTTCTCTCTCTCTCACTGTCCACTCTGCCTGTCAAAAAATAATAATAAAAAAAGTATATTCTGGGGCTGACATTTGGGGCAGTGGTTAAGTATCTGCTTGGGACTCCCACATCCTATACTGAAGTGCCTGGTTTGAGGCCCAGCTCCTCCACCTCTGATGCAGCTTCTTGCTAATATGAACTATAGGAGGCCAGCACCGCGGCTCACTAGGCTAATCCTCCGCCTGCGGCACTGGCATCCCGGGTTCTAGTCCCGGTTGGGGCACCGGTTCTGTCCCAGTTGTTCTTCTTCCAGTCCAGCTCTCTGCTGTGGCCAAGGAAGGCAGTGGAGGATGGCCCAAGTGCTTGGGCCCTGCACCCGCATGAGAAACCAGGAGGAAGCTCCTAGCTCCTGGCTTTGGATTGGCACAACACGCCAGCCTTAGCAGCCACTTGGGGGGGTGAACAACGGAAGGAAGACCTTTCTCTCTGTCTCTCTCTCTCACTGTCTAATTCTGCCTGTCAAAAAAAAAATATGAATTATAGGAGGCAGAAGATGATGACTCAAATAATTAGATTCTTGTCACCCAAGCCCAGGTGGAGTTCTAGGCTCCAGGCTTCAGCCTGGCCAAACCCTGGCTGTTGCAGGCATGTGGGGAGTAAACCAGCAGATGGAAGATCTCTCTCTGTCTTTCTTTCAACTAAAATGAAGATAAGTAGATAAAAATTTCAAAAAATCTTGAGCAAATCAAGACTACAATAATGTGAATCTGAATCCCGATTCTATGACCTATGATCCTTGTGATTTTGGACAAATGCTTAACCAGCCTTTTTCCTCCTTTTCTTTTTTTTCTTTTTTTATTTTTTTGACAGGAAGAGTGGACAGTGAGAGAGAGAGACAGAGAGAGAAAAGTCTTCCCTTTGCCGTTCGTTCACCCTCCAATGACCGCCGTGGCCGGCGCACTGCGGCCTGCGCACTTGCGCTGATCTGATGGCAGGAGCCAGGTGCTTATCCTGGTCTCCCATGGGGTGCAGGGCCCAAGTACTTGGGCCATCCTCCACTGCACTCCCTGGCCACAGCAGAGAGCTGACCTGGAAGAGGGGCAACTGGGACAGAATGCGGTGCCCCGACCGGGACTAGAACCTGGTGTGCCGGTGCCGCAAGGCGGAGGATTAGCCTAGTGAGCCGCGGCGCCGGCCTCCTCCTTTTCTTAACTGAAAAATGAGAATGAAAATGAAGCTTAAAGATGGATTAAATGGCTTAATGCTTACAAAGCACTTAGATATATTCATGTCACAGTGGTAAGCACTATATACTATGTAACTAAATAACAATATTCTCTCCCACTGACTATTAATTCCTTTAAAATAGATTTGTAGGCAGGGCCATCATTATGCCATAGAAGGGAAAACTGCTACCTGTGACTCTGGCATCCCAGATGGGCAGTGGGTTTGAGTCCCAGCTGCTCAACTTCCTATCCAGCTCCCTGCTATTGTGCCCGGCAAAGCAGCAGAAAAATTGACCAAGTGCTTATGCCCCTGCCAAGTACTTATACCCACATAGGATACCTGGGTGAAGCTACTGGCTCCTGGTTTAGGCTTGGCCAAGTCTGGGCCATTGCAACCATTTGGGGAGAAAATCAGCAGATGGAAAATTTCTCTGTCTCACTCTGCCTCTTTCTCTCTCTCTCTCTCTCTCTTATAACTCTGCCTTTCAAATAAATAAACAAATCTTTAAAAAACAGATTTGTGTTGGCATCCTCTTAAACATTATTATTTTGAATGTTGATAAGATACATGAGTGGCCAAATTCCACTATGAATTTTTAGTACCTATATTCATACTTCTCTCTGTACTATTCCAAATAGTGTTAAAGAACAAGAATGCTTTTGTGGAACACTTTTTTTAGTTGTTACTACTTATTCACTTGGTTTTTATATTCTCTTATTTCTACATTCGCTCAGATTTTCTTTGTTACCCAACTTTAGGTATCCTTCTTGGCTTGTTGTTTGTTTGCTTGTTTTTAATCTGTTTTGATCTACTTTCTCCTCTGGGAAAATTAAACAGACTCACATATCTGACCAAGACTTCTTTCCATTCTAAGCTCTGTAGCTGCTTTTTTGAAAGATTTATATGGATATTATGCAATATTTTAAATGAACATGTATCTATATTTATAATCTGTTTTATCTACCTGTTTACCTTCCTTCCTACATAATTTTTACATGTCTTTTTCACATTTAGTAACTGCATTAACTCTCAAGGGCTTCCATTGTAGGCTTACTCATCTACAACAATGAGAGATCTGAACTTAGTAAGTTTTTTTTTTTTTTTTTTGACAGGCAGAGTGGACAATGAGAGAGAGAGACAGAGAGAGAAAGGTCTTCCCTTTGCCATTGGTTCACCCTCCAATGGCTGCCGTGGCCGGCACGCTGCGGCCGGCGCACCTGCGCTGATCCTATAGCAGGAGCCAGGTACTTTTCCTGGTCTCCCATGGGGTGCAGGGCCCAAGCACCTGGGCCATCCTCCACTGCACTCCCTGGCCACAGCAGAGAGCTGGCCTGGAAGAGGGGCAAGCAGGACAGAATGTGGCGCCCCGACCGGGACTAGAACCAAGTGTGCCGGCGCCGCAAGGTGGAGGATTAGCCTAGTGATCCAGAGCGCTGGCCTGAACTTAATAAGTTTTAACATTCCTTAAAGAATTCAACTTCAGTGAGTTTATGCAATAATAAAAAAATATATTTTAGAAAAATATAGATTTTTATTAATGAAATTACTTAATGAAATAGCAATGAGAAAAGTCTTAATAACAGCAAAGATACATAAAATAAGGGTAAACAAAGATAAGGGTCACAGCAAATTTTTTTTCTGAAGCAATGCAAGCAAAAAGGCAGTAAAGCAATATCTGCAAAAAGGAGAGCCAGAAAGAAAGAACTTGTCAATTTAGTTCTCCACACTCATTTATGCCTTTAAACTGAAAATGAAATACTTTATCATATATACCAAACCTGAAAGGATTTACTGCCAGCAGGCCTTCAGAACAAGTAATATTAAAGGAAATACTTCACATAGAGTGAAATAAGATGCCATAAGGAAAGATAAATCTATGCAGAGAAACAAAGAATGGGAAATGCTGATTATGTGAGTAAATGTGACTGCTATTGAGTCTAGTGATGCTTTCAATTATGAATATAAGGTAGCGATGCTTCAGTACTAAGTAAAACTTCCTGTTGAATAGACCAAAGAGCTGTTTTTCCTATGATCTTGATAGGGAAAAGAAGAAAATCATTTTTTTTTATAATAAAAAAGAAATTTTGAACACAAAGTTGAGTTTTAAATCACATTTTCTTAGATCTGTTTTTAATCTGAACTCAATGGTGTTTTATTTTCCTGTCTCATCTAATTTTTCATATTTAAGATTTCTTTTTATACTTCACCCCCTGGTTTCTTACTCATAGTTGCCTATCTTTCCTTCCTGGATTCTAATTTTTCCTTTTGCCTTCTGCCTCAGCCTTTTCATTTATTCTTTCCACCTTCAGTTTTCTCATCCCGTCTGTCTTCATGACTTCTTTCTTGTTTAGCATAAAATTTTGGAAACCTTCTTATCTTCTTTCCCTAAAAGTAGTCACAGATTCAGCAAACTTAAGAAGAATTAGGAGATGGCTTAAATACTTTTGTAAGTGCAAAATGTAAACACATTTATAATATTAAATTTAATGTTAACCATCAAGCACATCTATTTATGGATCACCCACAATTTATAATTCTAGGTATATGGACTATCTTAGTGAATAAAATCAAGTAAGTTGCACGATTTCCTTCATTTTGTAGTCTATTGGGAGGGGACAGGCAATTATCAATAAATATGATAATATAGAAAATCTTATCTTACATTACTAGAACGTTTATGTTGCGGTAAAAAATAAAGTGGATGGCAGTGGAAGGCAAAACTTGGAGTAGCAAAAGAAGATGCAAAGTGTTGTGTCTTTGTAAAAATTAGATTGGAAAGAAGACTTGAAGCTACTTCCAGAAAGACTGGTAGATGAGAGCCATAAGCCATAAAACAAGAACATGCTGTCACAAGTGTTCATAGAACATCAAGATGGTCAGAGTAGCCAGGGTAGAGTGATCTGGTGGGGTGCTGGAGGATGAGAGATCAGAGAGGTAATGGGACCTAAAATGTAAAGCTTCATAAATCACTGAAGACTTTTACTTTTTTACCAAGATGAAGAGAGCCACTGTTAAGTTGTGAGTGGAAGTGACATGACCTAACTTATGTTTTAAAAGGACAATTATGGCGGCCAGCATTGTGGCATAGCAGGGAAAGCTGCTGCTTGTGACTCTGGCATCCAATATGTGTGCCGGTTCAAGTCCTGGCTGCTCCACTTCCATTCCAACTCCCTGCTAATGGCCTGGGAAAAGCAGTAGAAGATAGCTCAAGTATTTGGGGCCCTGCCACACAAGTGGGAAACCTGGATAGAGCTCCTGGCTCCTGGCTCTGGCCTGGCCAAGCCCTGGATATAGCACAGATTTAGGGAATGAATCAGTGGATAGAAAAATCTCTCAATCTCTCCTTCTCTCTGTAACTCTTTCAAAGTAAACAAATGGCTGTTTTTAAAAAAGGATCATTATGTCTACTCTATTGAAAACATGTAAGTGGCACTGGAGCAAAAGAATAACATTTTGTGGTTATTCAAGCAAGATACACCAGTGGCTTGGTCTAAGTGGTAGCAGGAGAGGTGGTAAAAAGTGATTGAATTGTGGGTACAATCTGAGGCTAGATTCAACCATGCCGAATGATTGATTATACTATTATATAGGATATGAGAGACAGAGGGGTCCCAAGATGATGCCAAGATTTGTTTACACAATAAATACAAGGTTATCTTTGATCTGAGATGGGAAAGATGAGTTAATTTGATATCTCTCTTAGGCATAAATGTGGAAATGTTGAATGAATAATATAATATGCCAGGCAACAATTCAGAGGTAAAGTATAAGAAATGAGTATAGATGGAGAGCAGAATCCACCCAAGAGCTAAGCCCTATAGGTCTATACCACAAAAAGTTTGAGCACAAGAGAAAGAATCTATCAAGGAGACTGAGGAGAAATAACTAATAAGATCATTTCCCTCAAGTTTCTACGTTTAATCTTTGCAGACAGGGTTTGTGCTATGTGTAAAGAACAAACATGCTTCTAGTTTCAAGAGAAACTAATGTCCAACCTTGCTGGAACTGTGAGCTTCAACCCAGGTGGGACTCCTAAAAATGTGTTCTGCTTGAGACTATATGCTTCCTTTGCCCCCGTGTCTTGTCAGGATACTCATTGGGGTCACAGTGGGATTAGTTGAAGGCATGGGCTGTCCAGTCACACAGAGATGGCATGAACCCAAACCCAACTCTCACTAGCTCTGTGAGCGCTGTTACTTGAGTTAGCAGTGTCTTCACCTGTAAAATAGAGATGACAATCCTAACACACAATGTTGATGGGAGGATCAAATAAGTCAACACATCAATATGTGTGAAGTGTCTACAAAAGTCTAAGTGCCTATTAAATCAGCCTATCTTTCCCCTTGCTCAGCACTGTGCTAGTGCTTTGGGTTCAGTTGAAATAGAATAACGGATCACTCCACTCCTGATGCACCTATGTCCTCTTCAGAGAGAAAAATAACAGATCATTTGACGTGAATAATAAAATAGAAAGTGCCTTGAAGGGAACAGATAAAGGGCTGAGGTACAGAGTGTGGGGAAGTTTCTTGTCATATTTAATTTTTACAGCAATCCTAGAAAGTGGACTATTTAACATGGTTACACGATGAGGAAATTGTGGGGTGGAACAGTTAAGTATCTTGCTGTAAGTCACGTGGCTACCTCATGTCAGAAGAGGGGTCTGAAGCCAGACTATCTGTTGTTCTCCTGTTGCCCAGGTTGTGGCACTGTATTGGTACTTGGAAATTCTGGTAGCAAGTGAAGAGTCCATGAACCTTAGGGCAATGTAATGAGTATTCAATTAATTAAATTCCTCTGTCCTCTTCTCCACTTGTGAGTTATTGGTGGGGCACAACAATAATAAGAAATATATTTTGTTGTAGGCAGTTATAATTATTTTAATATTATTCAATATTATTAAGATAATAATTAACAAAATTTATCAAGAGTGAAAATCTTAAGATTATTAGTTATCTTAACAATAAAATTAAACAATGTTAGATACATTATTATCACCATTTTACAGTCAAGGAAACTGACATTCAGGTTGACCATGCTGATAACTCTTAGGATAGTTGGATTTGAATCCTGTGGTCTGACTATAATAGACAAGGATGCAATCAGGCCTCCATTCCTACACATGCTTAATTAATTCAAAAGAACATTTTTCAAAATATACACTTTTCATGATACTCCTATATATGGATTTCAAAGATCCTCTCCATCAACATAAACTTATAGTTTAATTCCATTTTCCATGAATGTTTTGCAATAGCCTTGTAAGAAGGAATGCTACACCATCATGATGGAGGAAACGATTCTGTTTTGGTCTCACTGAGTCTACAAAATTTTTTATATTTTTTCTTAAAGGAAGAATCTAGATTTAGACATGTTAATGTGTGTTTGTATATGTGCACAAATAAATTATAATTACTTTCCAATGATTGTAATAAAAATTTTTATTTTGATTTTTCTCAAAATTAATTAGCCTGTATCTTTCAAATTCTCTACACTAAATGTAAACATTCAATCTTTCATGTACTTTATTACTGAAGTTGGGCTCATTCTTGGGGAAACCTGCCTCACTGATCACTTATAGCTAATGATTATAGGACATGATGGGAAGGCCATGGAGCTGGGTTGAACTGGAACATGCTAACAGTTCAAGAGTTCACAGATGCCACTGTGGAGTGGGCCCTTCCACTGTGGGACTCTCTCCATACTTGTCTGAGAGATTCTGAGTTTGCCTCTGCATGAAAGACTAGGTGTGGATTATTATGAAATTCCTAAGAACATAGCAGGAAGAGAGTGTAGCATGGAGGACAGAATGATGCACAATGCTTGGTGGAGGTGAATCCTTTCCAGAGGCTCCTCCACAAATCCAATCTTAACTCTGTGCCTTCACATAAATGACCCCAAATGGAATGGAACAGAAAGAATAGCACATCCTGGAATATAAACACATACTATCCTTTGGCATAAATTTTCTTCCATCAGAAGGCATGAGGAGTTTACTATTATCCATGTTTTACCAATAAGGGACAGGAGATCAGTTGAAGACTGACCCCAGAACCCAGGACACTGCTACACTTTGATAGTGGCCGAGTCTCACAGGGAAAGCTATAGAGGCATAAGTGAGGGTCCTACAGCAGCCCGAACAGCTCGGGAACCATGTACCCCATAACTAAGAACAGTCTGGTCAAGTAACCTGGAAACGCTTTAAAGAAGAGCCAGAAATTGTGGTTGCTATCTTATTTTTCCAGGTGTTACATTATCTCCAAAAATTCAGATTAATTATTAAAAGTTCAATAAAAGAATTGGTAATTAAGATAGTAAACACATGAAACTAAGTTCCTACTGAGTCAGACTGCTGTTCTAGCAGCTGGTGGGCCACCTTTGCCTACAGAACTCTCCAGAAGCTAAGTTTCCTGATACGCTCTAAATCTTTGATGATTTCAGAGCACTCTTACACAAAAAATGCTCAAAGTAACATGGCAAATGAAATTGTAAACTACTTCAAAAGAGGATGCATTATGTTATTGATTACAGGACTCTCTGTAGCCTTAGAATTCCTATTAACATCTTGCAGGTTGAATTTAGTATAGCAGTCAAGGAGAAATAGCATGGTATGAATAATCAGACTTGCACTCATTCATTCATTCATTCATTCACAACAACAGTTTATTAAGTATCTACTGTGCATCAGGCATACTGCTTTGGGAAGTATGGAAAATGAAAATGGCATAGTCCCTGCCTCCTTGGGATTATATGAGTATTAGAGGCATGGAGGAGAGAGAGATAAATCAAATTTAATTATGAGTGAAAGTGTTAGGTGGGCAGTTTATTTATTTGTCCAGCAAATAACGACTGCATGTCCACTTTAATATATTGTCTGGGTTTTGGAAACAGTCTGCAAGAATAATAAGGTCTTTGATATCACTGAGAATATACCTCATCTGGGCAGAGGAAACCACAAATACATTTTTTTAGGAAACTTTTATTTAATAAATATAAATTTCAAAAGTACAACTTTTGGATTATAGTGTTTTTCCCCTCCATAACTACCATCCCACACACAAACCATCCCATCATCTACTCCCTCTCTCATCCCATTCTTCATTAAGATTCATTTTTAATTATCTTTATATATGGAAGATCAACTTAGTATATACTAAGTAAAGATTTCAACAGATTGCACCCACACAGACACACAAAGTATAAAGTACTGTTTGAAAACTTGTTTTACCGTTAATTCACATAGTACAACACATTAAGGACACAGATCCTACATGTGGAGTAAGTACAGTGACTCCTGTTGTTGATTTAACAATTGATGCTCTTATTTATGATGCCAGTAATCACTGAGGTGTCATGAGCTGCCAAAGCTATGGAAGCCTCTTGAGTTCACAGACTCCGATCTTATTCAGACAAGGCCATAATCAAAGTGCCAGTTCTCTCCTCCCTTCTGAGAAAGGTACCTCCTTCTTTGATGGCCCGTTCTTTCCACTGGGATCTCACTCACAGAGATCTTTCATTTAGGTCATTTTTTGCTGCAGTGTCTTGGCTTTCCATGCCTGAGAAACTCTCATGGGCTTTTTAGCCAGATCCCAACACCTTAAGGGCTGATTCTGAGGCCAGAGTGCTATTTAGGACTTCTGCCATTCTATGAGTCTGCTGTGTATCCTGCTTCCCATGTTGGATGCTTCTCTCCTTTTTAATTCTATCACATATTACTAGCAGAAACTGGTCTTATTTATGTGATCCCTTTGTTTTTTTTATTTATTTAATGAACATAAATTTCCAAAGTACAGCTTATGCATTACAATAGCTTCCCCCCCATAACTTCCCTCCCACCCACAACACTCCCCTCTCCCACTCCCTCTCCCCTTCCATTCACATCAAGATTCATTTTCAATTCTCTTTATATACAGAAGATCAATTTAGCATATATTAAGTAAAGATTTCAACAGTTTGCACCCACACAGAAACACAAAGTGTAAAATACTATTTGAGTACTAGTTATAGCATTAATTAAACACCTAAGGGTAATTGTTTATTAATTACAGAGTTCAACCAATAGTTTTAAGTAGAACATAAAAAATACTAAAAGGGTAAAGTATTAAGTTCTTTTTTTCTTTTCCTTTTTCTTTTTTTTTTTTTGCTTGTTAAACAGTTATTTATTTTTTTATTTAATAAATATGAATTTACAAAGTGCAACTTTTGTATTGTTGTGACTCCCCCCCACCTCCCTCCCTCCCGTGGTCCTCCCCTCTCCCACTCCCTCTCCCATCCCACCCTTCATCGAGCTTCATTTTCAATTATCTTCATATACTGAAGATCAACTTAGTATATACTAAGCAAGGATTTCAACAGGCTGCACTCACACAACCCCACATGGTATAGGGTATTGTTCAACTAGTAGTGTTGGTTTTAGGTTTCATAGTAGAACACATCAAGGACAGATATCCTACGTGAGGAGCATGTACCCAGTGACTCCCATTGTTGATTTAACAATTGGCACTCTTATTTATGATGTCAGCAATCACCCGAGACTCTTACTATGAGCTGTCTAGGCTATGGAAGCCCCTTGAGTTCACTGACTCTGAACTTGTTTAGTCAAGGCCGTATCACAGTGGAGGTTCCTTCCTCCCTTCAGAGAAAGGCGCCTCTCTCCTTGATGGCCTGTTCCTTCTGCTGGGGTCTTGTTCACCAGGATCTTTCATTTAGATTGTTTTTTGCCACCGTGTCATGGCTTTCCCTGCCTGTGAGACTCTCATGGACCTTTTAGCCAGATCCGAATGTCCCAAGGGTTGATTCTGAGGCAGGAGTGCTGCCATTCTATGAGTCTGCTGTGTGTCCTGTTTCCCCCACAGGATCATTCTCTCCTTTTTAATTCTATCCTTCATAATTTGCTCACACTGGTCTTATTTGTGAAATCTCATCGACACATACCCTATCTTTTTTATCGGTTATGTATTTATACTTATCACTTTACCAAGTGCGTTGGCATTGGTACCTGCACAAATACATTTTAAAAAGAATCATATATCAATAAGTGTCCTAAGGAAAATTAAGACAATATGATAGGAAAGAATGACAAAGTGACTGTTTCAGATCAGATAATCTACAGGGTGTCTTCAAAAAGTTCATGGAAAATGCATGTTATAAAAGAACTATGTGTGATTTCAACTTTCTTGCTCCAAAACTAACTTTTCTTCTAATTCAGTTTTTTTTTTTTAAAAAAAAAACCTTCTGAAATCCCCTCATATGTGAGACTTATATTGATACAAATGTGTAATTTTTTTTTTTGACAAACAGAGTGGATAGTGAGAGAGAGAGACAGAGAGAAAGGTCTTCTTTTTGCCGTTGGTTCACCCTCCAATGGCCTCCACGGCTGGCGCGCTGCGGCTGGCGCACCACACTGATCCAATGGCAGGAGCCAGGTGCTTCTCCTGGTCTCCCATGGGGTGCAGGGCCCAAGCACTTGGGCCATCCTCCCCTGCACTCCCTGGCCACAGCAGAGAGTTGGCCTGGAAGAGGGGCAATTGGGACAGAATCCGGCGCCCCGACCGGGACTAGAACCTGGTGTGCCGGCCGCTAGGTGGAGGATTAGCTTATTGAGCCGTGGCGCCAGCCCAAATGTGTAATTTTTGTTGTTAAACCAATACACTCTCATTTTAGAAAGTAGAGAAAGTAGAGAAAAATCTTAAAAGTTGCCTTCTGTGGCAGTATATACGATTATTTACTTGATCATTCCTTCACTCAAAGGTCAAAGAGTATGTTTGCTTTTAGAAGAGTGTTTGGGGCCAGTGTTGTATCATAGCAGATTAATCTTCTGCCTGTAATACTGGCATCCCAGAGAAACATCAGTTCGACCTAGCTTCTGACCTAGCTCCCTTCTAATGCACCAAGGAAAGCAGCAGAATTGGCTCATGTACTTGGGCCTCTGCCACCCATGAGGGAGACTGATATGCATTTCTAGGATCCTGGCTCCACTGGTTTACTCCCTAAATGGCTGCAAAAGCCAGGGGTGGGCCAGACCAAAGCCAAGAAATGGAAACTCTATCCTGTTCTCCCACAAGGGTGTCAGGTTTCCAAATACTCAAGGCATCTTCTATTACTTTCCCAGGCACATTCACAGGAAGGTAGGTGAGAAGTAGAGCAACTGGGACTTGAATCAGAATCAGCACTCCAACAAGGAATGCAGCCATTGCAAGCAGCAGCTTAACTTGCTGTACCACATGCCAGCCCCTAACCAAGTTTATTTTTAATTTTCTTTTGCTCCCTGAATTGACTAAATGAGTGAAAAGGTAGGATGTGCTTGATCTTGCTAAAGACAATCAAGCTCCCTGTGTTTTAAAATTGAATCAATCCAGAATTTTCAGTACTATATCATCAAGAATCATTGTGTTCTGAATGTTTTTTTGCTTAGCAATTTGTTAAAGCTTGAATTTTCAAGCCAACAGCTCCTAAGTTGCATCTTATAATCAAGAGAGGATTAATTTAAGTCTTGGATTGTGTTCAGAAGAAGAAACTGGAAAAGACCTGGATTTCTCAATATCTTGCTCATGGTGGAGGAGGTAAAGTTGTTTCAGGATTCAACTGCATCAGATTTTCCTCAGGGGATTTTAAAATACTAACTTTAGTGGAACCATGCTTAGATACCAAAGGAACATGCTGTATTGAAGTTAATAACAGAAAAAAATAATCTTTCACAAGCGCAAAAGGTTTCTAAATAAAATGATAGCTTTTTATTCCTATTAACCATTTTAGAGATAAATTTAGGGATAATTTGTCCTTGAACAAATAGTTCTAAAAGAAAGCAGTTAAAATAACTTGGCAACCAGAAAAAAATAAAAAAAAAAAAAACTACCCAGAAGACTTGGAACTATTTTAAGAAGGCTCAAGTGATAAATCCTTTCAGCAATGAAAGCAACACAACTATGGTGGTGATCAAGGTAAACGGTTGCCCCTGGATACTCATACCTGCAAATCCAGCTTTGCAGAGTCTTTGGTCGTTGTACATTATGATTTGACCTAATGTCTTCTCCTTTCTCATTTTCTCATTTCTTCCACATTTTTAAGGGAAACGATTGATGTAGATACCACTACAACTTCAAATAAAGACACTTTCCCAACACATAGGGAAATGCACATGGATATGAGTTGGACAGAGCAGATCTAATTTTCATCTACCTGGTCTTTTCTGGGCACTTGAATCTGAAATATATGACATTGAAAATTGCAGAAAGTGGGTCACAGCCCAAAAAATAGTTCAGCTTTTGCTTACTAATTGAATACCCAAGAATGGTTGATAATGCTCCTGACTCACAAAGGAATCCTAATTAATGTACAGATATTGTCTCTCTGTCATGGGGAAGTCTTTGTTAATAATTAACCTTCACCTCTTGTTTCTTCTGCCTTCTTTACCAAGTACGTATTTTGGGCAGTTGTTTTGTTTTAAATTCCTTTTGCCACATAGAGGCTGTTCTCATGGGTCCTAATAACTTTAAAACTGTGGTTTTAAGTCAAATTAGTCTTATAGTACCCAGAAGAAATCTCTTGGAGAACACTCTTCAGTTGGTCAGAGATATGAGCCCCTAAACCCCTTAAATTTAATGAGATGTTTCATTTTAAGTCTATGTATACATAGGCATTGGAGAGTGAGACATTTTTCAAATATTTTCAGCAGCACCAGCAGCAGAGTAATCTCACCCCAGCGGGAAACAGAAGCGATGAGAGATGTCATGACCTGGATATTTTAGTCTTGATGTCCCCCCAAACTACATATGTTAAAGGCTTGGTCCTCAATGTCTTATGAAAATAATACTAAGGGAGCAAATGTATAACTCAGTCATGGTATTTAGAGAAGGGGACTTTGGGAAGTGATTAGATTGGATTTAGGTTATCAGGGTAAGCCCCATGGTTGAATCATAATAGGTTTGTAAAGAGAGACAGAGGCTCACATGCTTCCTCTTGCTGTGTAGTATTGAGCACAACCCAGAACATGGCTAGCAAGGAGTCCAGCATCGACACTGTACCAATAAGGGCTGCCCAATCTTGGACTGTGACCCTCCAGAACTGTGAGCCAAAATAAACCTCCCTCCTTTATCAATAGCTTATGTCGGGTATTTTATTGCAGTATCTAAAAGCTAAAATGGAAGGAATGAATGCAGACAGTCCAAAGACAGGTTTAAAACTTTGTCCCATCCTTGTACTTAACAGTAATTAGGGTTCTTCACAGATCATTGACTGTTTTTGGAAGTGAACAAATTCCTATGTGTTCTGGACATTAAGGACCAAAAATTTATTCTGCGCTACTAAATTACAGGTGCCCAGAATTGTCTGCATTATGATGTCTATTTCACATTGTCTATAGAGCAGTGCTTGGGTTTAGATGGTAAGTAATTGAATGTACAAATACTAATTTTGTCAGTATGCAAACAAAGGCAATTGGTGATACCTACTTCATCCTGCCAGGTTATTTGACTTTGAAGGATTTTCATCAGTTAGGCTGCATAAGAATCACCAGAGATACTTGTTAAAATGCAAATTCCTGAGACCTACATCCTGGGTTTTTTTAAATAAATGCAACTCTTAAGCATACTTATCATTAGAGATACTGAGTTTGCCTTTCAAGGTCGACTTCAATAGTTTCTGTTTTGACTTTTTGTTCCCACATAGTATCAAGCAATTGCAAAGCAGAAATAATCAGAATGTCTCCAGTATTTAAATCTGAGGGGTTCATTTGTGTTTATGAATAAGTTTTTAAAATGTAAGAATTATGACCATAATATATCAACTGCTTTTGAGATCTTCATTAAGTGTATCTATGTTCAATACTGTTAATTTAATTCAAAATCCTACTGATCAATTAATATATATTTCTGCCGATTAAGAATTAATGAAACTCTTAAGAAATTAATATCTTGTTTCTCTTAGGATGAACATGAAAATTTTAGGTCAATCCCTAAGGCTCAGGCTTCTCTAATGCAGTGAAATGAATTCAGGAATCAGAATTGATCACAATCTGCTGTCTACATTCTGGTTCCACTGATCAATAACTTTTTAATAAATGACAAAGTAGTGAGCTCATCTGGAATCTGGTACAATGGAAATGAGATTGATGACTCTTATGTAATTAAGACAAACATAATACGCCTCTGGCTATTGTCAAATATTTCTTTTAATAAGACATGAGATTTCTAACTATTTTTGAAGCTCAGTTCCTTGGGGAAAAAGCAAATGGTATCTGGTAAAAATACCTTTTAATATTATTTCTTTCTTTCTTCAAAAGTCAGAGTAATAAAGAGAGGGAAACACCACATATACACACAGACACACACAGACCCCCACAAACACACACACACAAAGATATCTTCCACTGGCTGATTATTCCCCAAATGCCTGCAAGAGACAGGCCTGAGCCTGGACAAAGCAAGGAGACAAGATCTCCATCCTGGACTTCCACCTGAGTGGCAGTGGCCCAAACGCTTGGTCTATCTTCCTCCACCTTCACAGGCACATTATCAGGAAGCTGGATTAGAAGTGGAGCAATGAGGACTGTAAGTAGCACTCCAATATGGGATGTTGGTATCACAAGAAGTGGCTTAACTCACTGTGCCACAAAGTTTGTCCCATGGTAAATTCTTAACCTGTATATCAAGCAGGAACTCCACATAGCTCTCTTCACGGCACCCAAGGCATTAGTCTATAATGTTCTGAAGAACCAGAATGATTGCTTTGTAGGAACTGAGTTTTCCTGTGTTGCTCAGAGAACTTCATACAGAATGAGGAATAAGAGGTTTCAGGGATCATATTTATGAATTTAAGTTGTAGTAATTGGAATGTAAGGAATAACCACAAAAGTTCTATGAAAAGAAATTATCAAACCGACTCAAAAAGCTCTGAGGGAAGTTTCTGTTTCCTTCTTTCTGGAGGGGAAATCAGCATGCTTTAGGTAGTAGAGAAACCTGTAGAGTCTCTCATACCTCAGCTGCAGCTTCTGCCCCAGCTAGGAACTAAGCATGTGCGGCTTTTAATATTCTCTCCCCTCCCCATACTAAGTTGTTTGCATTAAAAGAGCTTTCTGTGTGTTCTGTATATTTCCAGATCTGGTCTGCCCAATACAACAGCCACTAGCCACATATAACATGTTATTATTTTAAAAAAAAATATTTATTTTTATCTATTTAAAAGCAGATTGATAGAATGACAGAGAAGAGAGAGAAAACTTTTCCATTCATTGGTTCACTCCCCAAATGCTTGCATCCAGGGCTGGGACAGGCCAAGGCCAGGAGCCTTGAACTCCATCTGGATGTCCCACATGGGTGACAGGGTCCAAGCCCTGGATCCATCATCCACTGACTCCTAGGATGGATTAGCAGAAAGTTGGATCAACAGTGGAATGGCTGAAACTTGAGTCAACATTCTGATATGGGATGTTGGGGTCTGGAGCAGAGGCTGAACCCACTTCATCTTGATGCATGCCCTCATTATTTACATTTACATTAATTAAAACAAAACAATAATTCCATTCCTTTGTGCTCAACAACCACACAGTATAGACACAGGACATTCCTTTCCAGTGAAGAAAGGTCCACTGGGCAGTCCTGATCTAAACTCACAAGAGGTCCCCTTGCTCACCCAGTGGTCGGGACTTGAGAGTAGTGTACTTCACCAGCTTAGACTGACTTTCAAGAGCCTATCAGTAATTTTGCAAGCCCATTAATAAGCTATTGGTAGTTCAAAATTGGCTACTAATTGGAAAGATTCTCAAACAAGGCTTTAATTTATCTTCAGAGAGCCAATTTACTGGTATATCACATTGTGTCTGACAGTATTTATGTCAAGTGCTTACCAAAGAGAAAAGATCCAGCCAGTTGATACTCCTACCATGGGTCTACCTAGGTGATGTTATCAGCAGAGGCCACTAGCTACACACCAGAGGATGTGACAGACAGGATTAACTTAGGTCATAGGAAGAAGTAAGGATCCACAATGCTCAGAAAGATGAAATTATAAATGTTCTGCTTCATACCTTGTCTAAATAGTTTATATCAAACTTTTCAGTTACATCAAATTGCTAGGTTACATTAATAATTTAGGAGAACATAGTCACGTACATTCATTATGTTCTCATTCATTGACCATATTCAATATTCTCAGATGTGTTATATTTGCCCAAGGTAAATATAACACAAGTTATTTTCTTAATTTTAAAATTTCCAATATATAAAGCAGTTGATATGAATTTAATGATATATTTTCATTTTACCAAATACAGCCAAATAATTATTGTTTTAATAATATTAAATAATATTATTGAGATATTTTACATGCTTGCTTTTCCACAGAAAACACAAGTCCTGGTGCTTACACAAAGGGACTTCAAAAAGTTCTTGCAAAACAGGAATAAGATAAACATAATGTGCAAAAGTTTTTTAAACCCACGCTTAGATTTTTTAAAAAGATTTATTTGTTTATTTGAAGTGTTACAAAGAGAAAGAGAGAGAGAGCAAATCTTCAAGTGCTGGTTCACTCCCCAAATGGCTGTAATGGTCAGGTCTGAAGCAGGCTGAAGTCAGGAGCCAGGAGTGAGTTTCCAGGTCACTCACATGGGTGCAGGGCCCAAGCACTTGGGCCATCCTCCACTGCTTTCCCAGATGCATTAGCAGGCAGCTGGACCACAAGTGGAGCTGCTGGTTCTTGGACCCAGGACCCATGTGGAATGCTGGTGTTGCAGGTGGTGGCTTAACCCCTTATGCCATAATGACAGCATTTCATGCTTTGTTTTTTCACATACTTTTGAAATTTTCTCATAATATATCTCCATTTAGACTAAACCCATTTAAAGTGCTCAACAGCCATTTGTGGCAACTACAGTTAGCATATCTCTTAGAAAAAATGCTAAAGCAGTTTAATAATTTATGAAGTAGGATTGGTAAGATTTGGAGATTGACTGGATATGGGAGAGACCACACATCTAGAAAAGAGAGGAGCCAAAGGGAAATGCTCGAGAGACAGGAGTGGTTACCATGGCAACTTCATTCATTCCATGGCTTAAGCTTTCCTTGGCACACCAATGCCTCACCATCAGGTTTGCCTGCCCTCCTGTACTCTGTCTGCAGGATTTCTTACACATGTATCAGGATCCCCATCTTTACCTATCAGCTGTTCTCCCAACTTCAGTATTATCAGACAGTAACTGCCTTCCCTCTTGCTACACGCATCTTAATCTATTCTGCCCCCACAGGATCTCCCAGGAATCCAGTCCCTACTGCTCAGTGCAGAATGGCATCACTACGTGCCCAACTGCTTCAGAATTTAACTTGTTTGCTTTCCTCTCCTTCACACTCCCACAAATTTCCATTGTAAATGGCATCACAGGTCCTGTGGCCACATGTTAGGTAGAAAATAACTAAGCTTCTCATGACTTTCAAGGCTCTTACTTCCCACCCATCTCATCTCCAGAACCCCACCTCCATGGTTGGAATATATCTCCCAAAAGTTTGTGTCTTGGAAACGTAATCCATACATTCATGTATAGCTGGAGCATTTAGGTGAGCAATTAGGATTAGATGAAGTTGTGAGGGTGGGGCATCCTTGGTGGAATTAGTGGCTTCAGAAGAGGAGGAAGAGAGATCTGAGCTAGCATGCTTGTTCTGCCTTACTATGTGATGTCTGGTGCAATGTTATGATACAAGAAGAGACTCACTTGGCATAGGCATTTGGCAGACTGGTTAAGTCACCACTCGGGAGGCCCATATTCCTTATGGGAATTCCTGGTTCAATCCCAGGCTACTCTGCTTCTGATCCTGCTTCCTGCTAATGTGCACCCTGGGAAGCATCAGATGATGACTCAGGTGATTGGGTCCCTGCCAACACATGAGAGACTCAGATAGTGTTCTGGGCTGGCCAAGCCCTAGCTGTTGTGGACATTTAGGGAGTGAACCAGCAGAGATCTCTCTCTCTCTCTCTCTCTCTCTCTCTCTCTCTCTCTCTTTCTCTCTGCTTGTCTCTCTCTCTGACTCTGTGCCTTTCAAATAAAAATGAGACACATGCACACACATGAACACCCTCACCATACTCTTAGACTAGCCAGCCCCCAGAAGTGTGAGCCAACCAGTCTTCAATTCCTTATAAACTACCTGGTGTCAGTTGTCTTGTTATAGCAACAGAAGATGGGCTAGAACATCACCCTCCTTCCCCTTCTTCCATTGACACACTTACATCCTCTGTCTCTGCACAGGGGACTTCTCACCTGGTGATCACTCAACCTATTTATCTTTTCTCACCTCTGTGCCTCCCAATCCTCCCACTACTACATCCCAGCACAGGCATCTCTCTCTCTCTCTTTTTTTTTTTTTTTTGACAGGCAGAGTGGACAGTGAGAGAGAGAGAGAGAGAGAAAGGTCTTCCTTTGCCATTGGTTCACCCTCCAATGGCCTCCGCGTCCAGCATATCACGCTGATCCGATGGCAGGAGCCAGGTGCTTATCCTGGTCTCCCATGGGGTGCAGGGCCCAAGCACTTGGGCCATCCTCCACTGCACTCCCTGGCCACAGCAGAGAGCTGGCCTGGAAGAGGGGCAACTGGGACAGAATCCGGCGCCCCGACCAGGACTAGAACCCGGTGTGCCGGCACCGCAAGGTGGAGGATTAGCCTAGTGAGCTGCGGCGCCGGCCAGGCATCTCTTCTTAAAGAGCTGTGATTAACTGCCACTCCACCTGGGGCAGGGTCAGGTACCCCTCATGTGTGTTCCACACTCACCTCCACAAGTTTGCACCATTGCACTTACCACACAGTATTGCATTGG
Source organism: Oryctolagus cuniculus (assembly GCF_964237555.1). Classification (NCBI taxonomy): domain Eukaryota; kingdom Metazoa; phylum Chordata; class Mammalia; order Lagomorpha; family Leporidae; genus Oryctolagus; species Oryctolagus cuniculus. The sequence goes on from NC_091437.1 coordinate 80,071,332, forward strand.
TCTCCTAAGTGTCTGCCTCTTCTGCCCTACCCCAGTGCTGCCCTTGGTCTTGGTGTGCTGTGTAGACCATCACTGCATACATACATACATACATACATACATATATATACATATATATATATATATATATATAAAATGTTCAGTTCCTCCAGAAGCTTTGCAAGATTTTCCTCCATAGTCCTTCTCCTGTGTTCCTTTGGCACTGCTTCCAGCTTCTGAGATGTGCAGAGGCACCTTGACCTCTGTTTCACCTATTGAATCTTGCCCTGTAGTCCACATTCAGCTTTGCTCTGAGCTGTGCACTGTGTGACAACATGGATCTTTCCTCCAGGCCTGGGCCCGCTTTGGGACTGCAGAGTCATTTAAAAATGTCAGAGAGAAACGCAGTGAGATAACTTTGGCTGACATGAGTTAAGATGGCATCAATGTAAGGGAGTGTTTCCCAGTCATCCAGGGTATTCATTTTGAGTTCTGCCCTCAACAGCCCCATGGCTGGGCACAGCTACCAACTGTATCAGCTCCCTCACCAACCTCTCAGCTTCCTCCTTGCCAAGGATTCCTGGGACAAAGAGCATTGCTAATCTGCCAGTCGCATTCTACCTTTCAACTCCAAAATGCTTCTCTTCTGTCAACAACTAGTGTCCAGCCTTGTCTTTAAGTCATTCTAAAGCCGTATTTAAAAAAAATAAAAAGTAAATAAAAGTTGTGAGATTATATTTGACCCCAAAAGGTGAGCCCAAGTTACCGAATATGCTCTTTTCTAAGGAAACCAAGACTGAGTCATCGATTACTCCCCCTTTGGCACTTATGGGGATAGGGTGAATTTTTAGGGTTCATAGGACACTTTGGCAAAGACTACAATTCTAAACACAAAACTGACTGCTCCTACCCAGTCAACGCATCATATCACACATTACATAGGAAACTAAAGAAACTACAGGAGTAAGTAAAATTCTAACACCATTTATAATGTTTGTGAAGAGTTTAAGCTTAGCCCTTTACTTAGAAAATCTCTATTTAAGTTCTTATAATTATTGTCTATCACCCTCCAAATTTGTGTCTTGGTGCTTTTTTCTCAATGTTTATTTGAGGGGCAGAAAGAGAGAGTGAGTGGGCACACCACTGCTGGTTCATCCCCAAATGCCTGCAACAGCCAGCATGAGGCCAGGTCACAACTGGGAGCTTGGAACTCAACACAGGTCTCCCACACAGATGGTAAGAACTCAACTACTGTGGGGAGCAACTCGGACTAGACTGTTACTGGAATTAAGACTTATTCTATGCATCTGCTCTCCCACAATATGGCGCTGGGAGAGGAGCAAATAGCTTCTACACAGCTGCCTCTCACCAACTTGACAAGCTGCAGGAGCTGCTCCTGATTGGAGGAGAGCAGCGTACTCGGCGTGTGGGTAGCAGAGTTGGGATTGGTGGAAGAGGACTATAAAGGAGGAGAGAGACAACATGCACCAGTAACATCTATCTAAGGGGAACACCTGAGCAGCCCCCGAGAGAGCCGGCCAGCAGTGTGCCACTCCCCCGCGGAAGTGGGGAAAGTGGCAGGGGGAACCGCCCTTCCACGGAGGTGGAAGGGACAGTAGCCAACCCGGGAAGAACCAGCAGCAAACCTGGGGAGGGCCGAGCAGATGAAAGAACAACCCAGGGTCCTGTGTCGTTCCTCCGCGAAGAGGGGGAGCGACAAACTACCTGAGTCCTCACCACTGTCTTCCATGGGCTGCATTAGTGGGAACCTGGAGTGAGGAGCAGAGCTGGCACTTGAACACAGGCACTAGGATATGAGACTAGTGTCCTAAACGCTAGTGTCCTAAACAGCCCTCAATAAGCCTGGTGCTCTTTAATGTCATGCTAGCAGTTTTAACTAATATTGTGTTTAATGTTTGTACCTACTCTTGCACAGAAGCAAACAAAACATAATTTGCTTGTTACACTAAAAATTTGTCTTCCCTTTTCTAGATTTTGTTCACAGTTTAGAAAATCAGAACATACTTTGTCTCTTAAAGACCTATAGCATTGTGGACATGACACCTCTTTGTGGGGCACTAATTCTAGGTTTAACTTCCCTTTCCATTAGAGATTATCTTTTTTATTCTAATTTTGCCAGGAATATGAAAAACTGTCTTTTTCATTAGCATTATGCTCTTTTTGGTATTTTAAGTATATTTTAAATAATGACTGCATAAAATGTCATAATATTTGGAATGAAGCCCTTTCATTATATCATTCAGTATGAAAAGCTTATGAGAATAATGTGAAATAGCTGTAGAAATACGCTTAAAAACAAATGTCCTGGAGATGTTTTTCTATTATCTGTGAATCAGAATAATTGATGGCATCTTATTTTGTCCTTCTCTCCATTTCCTCCACAATTTATTTTGACTCACTCTCTCAATCAGTCTCATTTCTTCACAGGTGTTGTACGTATCCACATTTCAACTTGTTTTGTCTTACAGAGTTGATTAAAAATCACTTTATGAGGCAGGCATTTTGGCATAGTGGTTAAGATGCTGCTTGGGACATCACATCCCATATCAGAGTGCCTGAGTTCCATCTAGTTTCATTCCTAATTCCTGACTCCAGCTTCCACTAATGTGAATCCTTGGAGGCAGTAGGCGAAGCCTCAACTTGTTGGGCTCTTACCACTTATATGGGAGTGCTGAATTGAGTTCTGGAACCCTGGCTTCATGCTGCTCAGCCCTGTTGTTGGCAGTCTTTTGGGGAGTGAATCAGTAGATCGATGATCTGTCTGTCTGTCTCTGTATGTCTCTCTACCTTTCAAATAAGAATAAATAACTAAATGCATTTTTATAAAAATCACTTTGCGATCTGTACTAATGTTACAATGTCCTAGAAGGAGAAGATAAAGTACTATGTTAGGTACACGGTCACATAATTCTCAAAAGCTCTCTTTGAATGTACTAGAGCCTTCTCTTTACTGCCAGAAAATAAAGAAGAAAATTCACAATAGCTTTGTGAATTGCCTCTGTTTTTTCTTTTTCTTTTCATATTGTGCCCAGAGAAGAAGCTCACTGTACGTTCCATTCGAGAGCAATAGTGTTTTTCCCGGCTGGCTCTCCTCCATTTACTGCCTGTCTCTGGTTTTGGGGATTTGGCAACTCTGAAGCCTAACAATTGCCCTAGTAGCATCCGTAACATTAGCTCCTAATCACTGTCTCAGACACATTATCAGTCAGATACTTACCAACATGCTAATGACACATGGAGAAATATAGAACATGATTCCTGCCTTCACAGTGTGCTCAATCTCTTTGAAGAGATAAGACATGGTCCTGCTTCCCAGCACAACACCATAAATAGGAACACAGTAATTATATAATTAAAATAATACCTCCGTGTAATTTTGATTGTTATTTTCCTGTTAAGAGTAAGGTTATGCCTGTTTTCATAAAGAGCCACTTCCATGTAGGAAACTGCAATCATTTCAGCCCATGTTCTCATAGCACCTTTGGCCTTTACCTTGTCTATTTTTAGATACTCTTTATGTGTTTAAGGGATAGCAACATTTTCTGTGATTTAAATTTTTTAAACTCATTTATTAGTACTTGAATATATAAATTTTATTATTTTTAGGGCTAAGGTGCCAGTTGTTCTTAAAATATCCTAGATATTTGAGAATTTCTTTCATTTATTACATATTATATATTTAGCTTATTACACCTTCTAATTTCTCAGAAGCCTTAGGCACATGTATGAACTACAAATAGAATAATTAAATCCAGTAGTTAAAATGTCCACAAAGGGGAAAAAATCAATAAAATGTTATTGCTTACAGCCTAATTGAAGAAATCACTTAAACAATGTAACAACTGTTGAAGTGAAATGGACACTATGAGAAACAGTGACTTGATCAGCTCTTGTCCTGACTGTTGATGTACAATGTAATACTTTATCCATTTTAGTATTTTTTTTTGTTCTAGTACCATTGGTTGAACTCTGTAATTAACACACAATTATTCTTAGGTGTTTAAAGTTTAACTGAAAAGTGATCCCTGTTAGGAATTTGGAAAACATTATGCTGAGTGAAATAAGCCAGTCCCAAAGGGACAAATATCATATGTTCTCCCTGATTGGTGACAACTAATTGAGCACCAAAAAGGAAACCTGTTAAAGTGAAATGAACACTGTGAGAAACGGTGACTTGATCAGCCCTCACCCTGACTGTTGATGAGCAACTTAATACATTATCCCTCTTAGTATTTTTTTTTTTGTTTGTTCTACTTAATACTTTTGGTTGAATACTGTAATCAATACACAGTTATTCTTAAGTGTTGAAACTTAACTGAAAAGTGATGACTGTTAAATATAAGAGTGGGAATAAGAGGGAAAAGAGATGTGTAATTTGGGACATGCTCAAGCTGACTTGCCCCAACGGTAGAGTTAGAAACATACCAGGGGATTCCAATTCAATCCCATCAAGGTGGCATGTACCAATGCCATCTCACTAGTCCCAGTGATCAATTTCTGTTCACAATTGATCATAATGATAGGACTAAGAGCCAAAGGGGGCACATAAACAAGACTAGTGTCTGCAAATACTAACCGATAGAATAAAAAAGGAAGAGAACGATCCATCATGGGAAGAGGGATGCATAGCAGACTCATAGAATGGCAGATGTCCTACACAGCACTCTGACCTCAGAATCAGCCCTTAAGGCATGCGGATCCGGCTGAAAAGCCCATGAGAGTATTTCAGGCATAGAAAGCCAAGATACTCTGGCAAAAAAAAAAAAAAAAATGACCTAAATGAAAGATCTCCGCGAGTGAGATCCCAGTGGAAAGAAAAGGTCATCAAAGAAGGAGGTACCTTTCTCTGAAGGGAGGAGAGAACTTCTACTCTGACTATGACCTTGTCTAAATATGATCAGAGTCGATGAACTCAGGGGGCTTCCATAGCCTTGGCAGCTCATGACAAGAGCCTAGGGTGATTACTGATGCCATAAATAAGAGTGTCAATTTGTTAAGTCAACAACAGGAGTCACTGTGCACTTACTCCTCATGTAGGATCTCTGTCCTTAATGTGCTGTACATTGTGATTTAATGCTATAACTAATACTCAAACAGTATTTTTCACTTTGTTTTTCTATGTGGGTGCAAACTGTTGAAATCTTTACTTAATATATGCTGAACTGATCTTCTGTATATAAAGAGAATTGAAAATGAATCTTGATGTGAATGGAAGGGGGAGAGGGAGCGGGAAAGGGGAGGGTTGTGGGTGGGAGGGAAGTTATGGGGGGGGCATTGTAATCTATAAGCTGTACTTTGGAAATTTATATTCATTAAATAAAAGCTAAAAAAATTTTTAAATTTGGGGGTATTTGGCCTGGTTGTTAAGACACTATTTTGGACACCCATATCCTATATCCAAGTGTCTGTGTTGTCTGTGTTCAAGTCCTGATTCTGTTCCTGACTCTTGTTTCCTTCTAATGCCCATGCTGGGAGGCAGCAGGTGGTAGCATAAGTAGCAGGGTCTCTGCCACCCACATGGGGGACCTGGATGAGCTCCTTGCTTCAGCCCAGTCTGGCCACAGTGCATTTAGGAAGTGAGCCAGCAGATGGGGGCTCCCTCTTTCTCTACTTCTCTCTCTCCCCAAATAATTAAATAAATAAAAATTTTAAAAGCTTAAATTTTTGTCAACATTGTGGAGCTGGTGAAGACATTGAAAAAAGAGATTAGCTAGTGACCACAGGGCTTTGGGGGTACAGTATAGGTAGATGTGGGGCTTAGAGCAGGTGGGATGTGTCCCCTTGAGCTTAGAGAATCTGCCTGCCCACATGCTGTCTGCTTGCATTGACTTTTTTGGAGGGACCCAGGCACCTGCTTTCCAGGTAGAGGAGTTTGCATCCTTCAGAACCCAGGGAAAAGGAGCTGCATTTCCTACTTCAAGGCCCCAGCATCGGCTGAGGAGACAATGAGGCTAATGTGGGCTTCTTTTCTCTGTTGAGGAGATCCCTTGGGCCAACTCAGGATGTCTGTGTGGCAGATTGCTGAGTGCAGAGGAGGTTGTCAAGCATGGCAGGGTTCAGGTTCCACTTGACTCTGACCAAGCATAATGCCCACTTACAGCTGTCTTAACCTTCAGACCAAGCACTGCTGTCCATAGGGGTTAGCTGAGCCTGAAGATCAAAGTCAACCCCCGGGGGAGCACTGGCTGCAATTTAAAATCTTAACTCTCCTTTCTCTTCCTCTCCCTTTCTCTTCCTCTCCCTTTCTCTAACAATTCTCTCTGGCCTGATAGCACTATTGAAATTCAGGACAGAAAGGGTGGCATAGCCTTCTGTTTGTTCTCCAGAAGGAATGGATGGGGGTGTTTTAGGGACATCACAGCCAACTGACAACAACCATGTCCTTACTCAAAATGCTAAATTCAGGGCCAAGGTTTTAGTGTAGCAGGTTGCATCCCATTTAAGTGCCATTCAAGTTCGGGCTGATCTCCTTTCCACTCATCTCTCTGCTAATGTGCCTGAGAAAGCAGCAGAAGATGGTCCACGTACTTGAATCCCTGCCACCAACCTGGGAGATCCTAAGACAGAGATCCAGGCTCCTGTCTTCGGCCTGGCCCAGCCCCTGCTATTGTAGCCATTTACAGAGTGAATCAGCAGATGGAAGCCCTGTATCTCTGTCTCTCCCTCTCTCTGTAACTCTACCTTTCAAATACACACACACACACATATATATACATATATATATATTTCAAATATCCATGTATGTATCAAATGCTAAATTTTGAAATCTTCATGTACTATAGAGTTGCTCACTTTTCTCCCTCTTAAAGAAAGATAATAGTGTTTTCTGGAAACAACTTGTCCTCATCCTGTCCCTTGTCACCATAGTGGCAGCCAGTAAAAATTCGAACAAAAAAAAAATTCAGTCATTGGCTTAGAGGTGAATTACTTTGAGAAATCTTCAAACTCATCTTAACAGACTGAGAAAGAAACATAATTTAAAATCCAGAAAGCTCTGTCTCTGTCCTCTTCTCCATAAGTGCACATACATACACAGACTTTGAAATTCATGCATAGTTTTTTTTTTTTTAAAGATTTATTTATTTATTTGAAAGGGAGAGTTACAAGGAGGCAAAGGCAGAGAGAGAGAGAATCTTTCATCTGCTGGTTCACTCCCTAAATGAGTGCAAGAGCCAGGTCTGGGTCAGGCCGAAGCCAGGAGTTAGGTCTCTCATGTGGGTGGCAGGGACCCAAGTACTTGCCCATCACCTCCTGCCTTCCCAGGAACATTAGGACAGAGAGAGATAGAAAGTAGAGAAGTTGAACTGGCACTCCAGTGTGGAATACTGTGTTGCATGCTGCAGCTTAACCTTCTGCACCACAACACCAGCTCCTGTAGCATCATTTCTAAATAAAATTGTTCCTTAATATGCAAGGGAGATGGTTCCAGGATTCCCCACAAATACCAATCCCTGTGTATTCTCATGTCCTTTATTCAAAATGTCAGTGTAATATTTTCATAAAACCTACATAGATCCTCTCATATAATTTAAATTATACTTAAATAACTTCTACATTACTTATAATACTTGATAAATGAAAATACTGTGTAAATAGTTGTCATACTGTACTGTTAAGGAAATAACAACATGAAAAAAGTCTGTCCATGTTCAATACAGATGTAATTTTTTCCCTAAATATTTTTAATCCACAGTTGGTTGATTCCATGGATACGGAGTGCCAACTGTTTTCTGGTTTTTGCTATACTCCCAAGCTCTAGTTTTCATTTCTGTAATTTGAATGTAAGTCATCTTGCTTTGGGAAAGACCACCTGGTCACCCTTTTGGCTTAAAAACTGAGAAGATAGATCCTCAAGGTGGATGCCTCTGTTCAAATAAAAATTCCTCACTTATAAACTAAGGTTTTAGAAAGAAAACCAATGGAAAAAAAGAAAATCCAAGTATTTTATGTTTTCTTTCAAGTAGGCTTCTCACGGAAGGAGGTAGTTAAGCATCTGTGGATCTGAAGTCCTTCTGGGATTGTGAAGTCATGCTTAGAAACCTGGCATAATATCTTGAGACTGAATTTTAAGCTGAAGTTCAGATCTAAAAGGGACGACTTTCTTTCAAAATACATTCGTTTTTCTAGTGAGAATTTGTCTTTTGAAATAGCCAGCCTATCATGACAAGAAAGAGGGCCATTTGGGGTCTCTTTAGGCTTTGTTTTCCCTCGTTGTTTGTCAGATGGGAGCTGTTACTAATTTAAAAGAAGAATAAGTGAATACAACACCAGAGATTGAAAAAAGAATTTTTACTTCCATCAGACCTATCAAGCAACATGACCCTAGAACTCTGGCTCTGAATCATTAAGTTTTCTGTTTTTTTTTTTTTTTTTTTAACTCATTATATAAATTAAAGACTGAACAGTTGAGGCTTAAAAGTACTCATAAACAAGTATATATCTGAGAATACCTGCCCATAAAATGATGTTAATATGATTAGTTATTCTTAAATAGTAGAAACTATTTGGTTTCAAATCTCAGTCATGGTTCATGTTCCACACTTGGATTACAATTAAGTTCCTTGAACTTGCCTTTCACATACAGGACTAGTGGATGAATCTAGTGACCTGCCCTCAATCTCTGTTCTGCCCTCAACGCTCCATCTCCTTCTACTCTTGGGAGACCATTTGCCTATGCGTAGCCAGCCCAGGCATCAGCAAAGGACTTTGGAGGCTCATCACACAGACTCTAGAGTCCTCTCCATACAGTTCTCTCCTCTCCAGGCCTTGCTTTGTCCCTGCTTGGACAGTCCTGATACTGATTTCTGCTTCTGCAGCTCAACAGATACCTGCTTGGCATGCACTCTGCCCATTGTATCATGTTAATAAATGGTCCCAAGCAAAGAATAGGGGGATAGGACTGGCACCATTACTTCTCCCTATCTCAGGAACTGAGGTTCTCAGGGCCTGGTGTCTAAGACTGTTTCATTCAGACTTGTTTTATGGTTGTTCTGGTGGGAGCAGAAGTTCAGGTTAAAATAGAGTAATTTTCTCATTAGTTTAGCTCTTCTCAAACTATTGTCTATAGATTTGTGGGGGTTATAAGATGCTCAAGTGGTCTTCAAAACCTCGATGGAAAAATAATGCCTACATTATGGTGGAGCAGTTTAAGCCTACCACACCAGCATCCCATACGGGCATTGGTTTGAGTCCCAGCTGTTCCAATTCTGACCCAATTCCCTGATAATTTGCCTGGGAAAGCAGTGACAGGTGGCCCACATCCTTGGATCCCTGCGCCCATGTGGGAGACCTGGATGGAGTTCCAGGCTCCTGGCTTTAGTCTGACCAACCCTGGCTATTTCAATCATCTGAGGAGTAAAGCAGCAGATGGAAGATCTCTCTTGCTCTGTCTTTCCCTCTCTGTTTTTATAACTTTGCCTTTCAAACAAATAAACAAATCTTTAAAAACATTTATGGAAAATGGATGTTATGAAAAAACTATGCTTAGATTTCAAAATAAACTTATCGTTTAATTCCATCTCCTGCAAACATTTTGAAATATGCTTGTATTATAAGGGGCCTTGGAAGGGGTTAGGTGAGTTTCCAGTTTATAAAAGAGGGGAATAGGTGGGCCCTCACTACTATGACATATTTTAAGTTCCATTTTCATTTTTATGTTAATCAGAAAATATTAATGTAAGGGTAGTCTAGATCATTTGGATGATTAATTTATAAGCAAGCTCTATCATGTTATTTTAGGGAATCACTACATATATACTTGTGTCTGAAGTTGTGTTGTCATTAGTGGAGCTATTTTATCTGTACTTTCCAAATGAGCAAATCCCAGGGGCGCACTCGATGTGTAGATGACATGATTGAGTCAAGTAAAGGACTTCTAGTTGGCTCTGTAAAGGTTTTAAAATAGACTTATTAGAGAAAAGTTGAGGAGAAAATGTTTTCATATGCTACATTGTGTCATGGCCTGCATTTTTGTGCCCCACCCCCCAGATTCATATGTTGGAGCCCTAACTTTCAAGGTGGTAGTATTAGGAGGTGGAATCCTCATGAATGGGATTTGTGAGTGTTCTTATAACTTATTTGAAAGGCAGAGCCACACAGAGAGAGAAGGAGAGGCAGAGAAAGAAGTCTTCCATCCACTGTTCACTCCTCAATTGGCTGCAATGGCCATAGCTGCTCTGATCCCAAACCAGGATCCAAGAGCTTCCTCTGGGTCTTCCCACACAAGTGCAGGGGCCCAAGAACTTGGGCCATCCTCCACCATTTTCCCAGGTCACAGCAGAGAGCTGGATCAGTAGTGGAGCAGCTGGGACTAGAACCGGCGCCCACAGGGGATGCCGGCACTGCAGGCAGCAGCCTCACCTGCCACGCCACAGTGCCAGCCCCTGTTATAACTTTTTTAAAAAGACTTATTTATTTACTTGAGAGGCAGAGTTACAGAGAGAGAGAGGCAGAGACAGAGAGAGAGGTCTTCCATCTGCTGGTTCACTTCCCAAATTGCTGCAACAGCTGGAGCTGAGCCGATCCAAAGCCAGGAGCCAGGAGCTTCTTTCAGGTCTCCCACATGGGTGCAGGGGCCCAAGCACTTGGGCCATCATCCACTGCTTTTCCAGGCCGTTAGCAGAGAGCTGGATTAGAAGAGGAGCAGCCGGGACAAGAGCTGGTGCCCATACTGGCACTGCAGGCAGAGACCGAACCTACTATCCCACAGGGACAGCCCTATGAGTGCCCTTACAAAAGAGACCCTAGAAAGCTAGTCTACTGCTTCCACTGCCTGAGGACACAATGTGAAGGAATGTGATGAACTCACCAGATGCTAAATGTACTGCTGCCTTGATCTCTGACTTCTTAGCTCCCAGAACTGAGTTTATTAAGCTATATAGCTTATAATAATCTATTATAGCAGCTCAAAAGGTCAAGGACATGTGGCAATATAAATATATCAATCTGAAAAGAACCTGCACCCCCTGCTATTTGGTACCCTTGGAACTTGAGATTTGTACTCAGAAAGCAGCATTATCAACCCCCTAAAATGCAGTTTGATATGTTGAATTTTCTTGACTTCAAATGTTGTTTTTTAATTTGCAGTTTTTTGGGTTAGAGAACTAGAAGCATAAGTAGTTTATCTATTTTAAGTGTGCATATTTCAGAAACACTATGATAAAAGAATTAAGTCAACACTGTGGAGTCCATCAGAACTATTTTGTTATTTTGTTTTCGTTATTGCTTGGTTTTGACTTCTATCAAGATGAATACACAGCCCATTGTTGTCATACTCTATGTTGTGCTCATTTATTTTTTCTATCCTAGACTGCAAAAAGAGTCTCTATCATTTCTGTTTGCTTTGTAATCCTTACAGGAGATCAGAATGGGAAGGACATTGCACTGGAATTGTGTCTGAGTCCCAGATCAGACACTCAGACCTCAGTCTCCATAGTGTACAAGAGAAACCACACTATTCCTACTTCTACCTCAAGCATCCACTTAAATACTGTCTGTTGAATACATTTGTAAGGGGGGGGAACGGCTCTGTGGCATCACCAGTATCCCATATGTGCACCAGTTTGTGTCCCCACTGCTGCACTTCCAATCTGGCTTCATCAGGGGCTGGCATTGTTGCTAGTGGGTAATGCTACCTCCTGCAGCACCAGCATTCCATATGAGTGTCAGTTTGATTCCTGGCTGCTCCACTTCTGATCCAGATCCCTGCTAATGGCCTGGGAAAAGTAGTGGAGGATGGTCCAAGCACTTGGGCCCTTGCACCCATGTGGGAGACCCAGATGGATTTCCAGGCTCCTAGCCTTGGCCTGGCCTAGCCCTGGCTGTTGTAGCAATTGGGGAGTGAGCCAGTGGACAGAAGATCTCTCTCTCTCTCTCTCTCTCTCTCTCTCTCTAACTCTTACTCAAATAAAAATAGGTAAATCTTCAAAAAAAGTGAAAAAAAATCATGAAAGGAGTTATTATAAAGGCCTGGTAATTACAGCAATAAATTACTTCTTAGAGAACTTTTAATGATATTTTAATCCCTTTGGAATATGTAATGTTTTGAGTTAACCTGCACCTATGCATTTAAAACAACTCTTATTCTCTTTAAATAAAAACACTTTTATGAATTTTTTAGACCCCAAACATTATTATTTTGTGAAAATAGAGCAAGAGTTTACACAAAATGACAACAAAATATGTTGATGGGGAGAAAGGCAGCTGAAAATATAAAGAAGATTCAGAGATTTAAAAGAAAGAGATTTAGGGAGAATTAATGCAGATCCGGGAAATACAGAACAGTACCAAAAGGATGGAAGTTAGTATCACAGATTTGTACAGATTGTGACTGACATTATTGAGTAGACAGCTGTCTTCAACCAAATGCCCAGGGACTTCTAAATTTATAAGTACTAACAATGTCATTTATAACTTTCTATCTCAGGAACGTGTTCAACTTCTCAAAGCAGCTGTGCTATTCTTGTGGGTCAGTGTGAGGTCCTCAGTTGGCATTAACTTGTAATCCCAGACACCCAGAGGATTGGTAACATTATTCTTTGGGAAATACATAGTATCCAAAGATTCTAGATCTCTTATGCCCAATTCTAGGTTTACCCATTGCATTTATACCCATGTGCATAGTAATTAAAAATGACTTTTTATTTTATGACAGACTGTGAATTTTTACTAGAAAATCAAGATATTAGGTTCTAACATCACACTGAAATATGGAATGTGTCCACAGGCCAGGTAATGTGCTATGGATGGAGAATCTATTAACAGATTCATCATGATTCTGCCTGCCATTAGATGAACACAGAGTATAATAGAAAGGAATACAAATTCAGGAAAGCATTGGAGTTATTGTCTGTTAAATTCAGTATTAGATGAACCTTCTAAAGGAAAGAGAGCAGTTGATTTTATTCATGGTAAGTAGAGAAGGATCCACTGAGAAAACTTCTGATTTAGATTTCAAAGCATTGGTTGGAAGTTTTCTGCACAGGTAAGGACACGTTACTCTAGCAGAGAAACCAACATATGCAAAAGCAAAGAAGTGTGAAGTCCACTCTGCATTTTCCAAAACCTAGGAGGATAATGGAACTCCAAGAGTTCATAAGAAAAGGACACAGCCACAGGAAAGAATCAAGGCAGAAGTCAGGTAGAATAAACACAGGTTTAGCTGAATGGAATGAAGCAAAGTAAAGGGCAGAGAATTCAACTCAGGTAAATGAAGTTATGGAATCACAAATCAGTGATTAGACAAATTTTCAATAAGTGGGGTAATTAATCATCAACACTGAAAAAGAGGAAATCTGATCTCTACCCAATACCTTCAAGAGTAAACAGAAGGCGATTAGCCTAAGTCTGTCTTATAGAGTGAGCTATTAGATAACAATCTGAAACAAAACTTAGTATGTGATCAGACTGAAGGTTAGCTTAGAGGTAAATAATTTTTAAGGATCTAATTATTTGAGAGGCAGAGTGACAAAGAGAGAGGTAGACTAAAAGAGAAAGATCTCCCATCTGCCAGTTCACTCCCCAAACGGTCTCAGTGTCTGGGGCTGGGCCAGAACTCCATCTGGGTCTCCCACATGGGTGGCAGAGACCCAGGCACTTGGGCCATCATCCTGTACTTTCCAAGGCACATTAGCAGCAGTTGGATGAAAAGTGGAGCATTTGGGACTTGAACCATATTGAACGCCAATGTCACAGAGGGCACCTTAACCTGCTCTGCCACAACACTGCCCCAGAAGTAGATTTGTGTAACAAATATCTGGATTTCAGCCAGTCACAAACGTGTGAGCTTTAGTCAATCATAGGCAGCTAATTCATCACACCATGACCAAATAAGGCAAAATGCTTACCTATAGCCAATCAGGTGATTTCTCTACTCTGTATTTGTGTTGCTTGGAGGAATATCTGAAGCTCTTCAGGTTGTAAGTGCTGCCTGTCTGCTTTATGAATCCTTCTTTACTCAAATAAGTGTGTAAATTCAACTTGTTGAAAGCTTTTTTAAATACACCATGCATAAAAAGAAATTCTACTTCTGTGAGACACGAAAGTATGAAAAATAGTTTTAAAAGTATTACAAGAAAATATGTCAATATTTTTATTTCATGGTAAGAAAAGGTACCTTTATCATGACATAAAGATTTTAAATTTTGAACATACTAAAATTTAAACTTCTGTGTGATAAAATAGAACATATTTGAATTAGAATATAACCCCCCTGAGAAGACACTTGCAACTCAAAAAAGTTAATTATTAATTATTAATTTGCAGATTAAGCTTATACCATACAAAAAAGATATATGTATCTCTGTAAGAAAGACAAAAATTCTGACAAGTAAATGATTAGCAAATATAAACAAGTATTTCACAGAAGAAAAAAGCCAACTGCATGCCCAGAGAAGATACTTTTTAATCTTGATACTGAATTGATAGAACAGTTAAGCAAAAGACCAAACAGCAAAGAAAATGTGGGTGATAGGAAAGAAATGCTCAAGTAATTAGCATCAACATCTAGACTTAGGAGATAAATAGTGTGAATGATCAGACATAGTGGGAGTTAAGAAATGAACAGTGGCTATGTGTGGCCCACGGTGAGAATGAACTCTTACCACTGAAGATTTTAGAAGTTTGAGAACCCTTCTGATGATTAAAATAAGAGTTTGTCATTGAAGGTAGAAAGTGGAAGGAGGTGAAGATCATTAGTCTAGGGAAGGTCTAGCATTGTGAATGGGTCTACTGAACATTGAAATTGCTAGAAAGACATATTTGGGAGAAAGATAATAGTGCTTAAAAATCACCATTTTGGGCCGTCGCCATGGCTCACTTGGTTAATCCTCCACCTGTGTTGCCGGCATCCCATATGGGTGCTGGGTTCTAGTCCCGGTTGCTCCTCTTCCAGTCCAGGTCTCTGCTGTGGCCCGGGAGGGCAGTGGAGGATGGCCCAAGTGCTTGGGCCCCGTACCCACATGGGAGACCAGGAAGAAACACCTGGCTCCTGGCTTCAGATTGGTGCAGCACCGGCTATAGCGGCCATTTGGGGAGTGAATCAACAGAGGGAAGACCTTTCTCTCTGTCTGTCTCTCTCTCACTGTCTATAACTCTACCTGTGTAAAAAAAAAAATCACCATTTAATTTTCTTCCAGCTGTTCAATTTCCATTATGGAACTAGTTTTGAGAAAATAGTAATGCAAAATCTTTGTTCTTTGCATTTAAAACTTAACAAAATAAATTTTTCCTAGTGAGCTGACCTCTAAATATAATGACAAGATTGAGTTAAGATAAATAAGTATAGTCATGCATAGTTTAATGACTGAAATACACACTGAGAAATGTGTCACTCGGTGATTTCCTTGTGGTATAAACAAAGTGTACTTACACAAAGTTAGATGGCTATGACTGCACTTGGCAGCGTAATCTTAACAGGATCACCATTGTGTATGCAGTCTGTCATTGACCAAAACATCATTACGCAGTATGTGACTGCTTTCTGCTTGCCTTGAGAATGGGGAAAAATGAAAATATCAGCCTCTTCATTTGGATGAGAAGAAATATTGGTAGTAATTCAGTAGCTCTCAGTATTAGTGCTCCTCATACATTTTCTCTGATACTTTATGCTTTATAAAGGACTTGCTTGCTTGATTGACTTAACATTTTTTTTACTTCTTTCCCTTCTTAAGAAAAATAATTTCAGGAAAAACATCATTTTTCTTCCATGAGAAGTCATATGGAACATCTCAAAAAAGCTCATGAAAAAATGGAATTAAAAGGTGTTTATTTCTGTTGCAAAAATTTCTGAGATTTGCATTTTTTTCACAATTCGTGTTTTCCATATAATTTTTAAAGCCCTCTCACAGGCATGGACTTTAATATTTATTTACTTATTATTTATTTATTTACTTATTATTTATTTACTTATATGAAAGGCAGAGTGACACACAGAGGGAGGAAGAGATCCAGAGAGAGAGAGAGGGAGAGAGGTCTTACATCTGCTGGTTCACTACAAGTAATGGCATAACAGCCTGGGCTGGATCAGGCTGATACCAGCAGCCCAGAGCTTTGTACTGTTCTACATGTTTAGCAGGGGTCCAAGTACTTGGGTTATCTTCCATTCCCAGGCTCATTTGCAAGGAGCCGGATTGGAAGCAGCTCAGCTTTGACTCAAACCAGAATCCTGATTCAGGATGTGAACATTCGAAGTGGTAGTTTAACCTATTGTGCCACAAAGCCAGCTCCAGGATTTCAACATTTCTTTTGCACCCAAAAAAGCTTATCTTTCAATTCCATTGTCCAAGAATTTTTCAATATACCCTTATATGTACCGCCAGGGATAAGGTTAAGAAGTTACCCAAGTTTCACTTTCTGTGAAACTTGACATGTTAGTTCTCAGCTATTGAGACCTGGCATCATTGCTAAAGCATTTTCTATGGCCCTTGAGCACATGCAAGTTGAATGCTGAGTATTTAGAGGCGAATAATTGATGGGACTTCTAGACCTCTTTGGAGATACATTACCTGTCTTCCTCCATGAGCTATCATGTGTCATCTTACTTAGTTGTGTGTGTCCCAACAACTGACAAGCAATGATATGCTTAGTGGAACTTTCAACAGAGCATGGAAACTTTGAAAACACTGTATATCACTGACAGCAGAAGGGCTTAAAATTCCTAAGTCCCTCTCATCGCAGTGGAGTTGAAAGCATCTGCTTGAGACTCAGGGTACTTGAGTTCCAATCCTGGCTGGCTCTGCACCACCTCTGCACCCAGAGGAAGCTCACTTAGTTTTCCTGTCCTTCAGTTTCTCCTTTTAAAAAGATTCCTAAGGGCTTCAAAAATAACAGGATTGTTTGAACTGTGTCAGCGTTGCATTATCAAGAAGTTATGGGAGATCAATACAAGTCCAGTGAATGTAAAAATATTCACAGTCGCCAAAAAGGAGAGTGAAAGGCATGTTTTAAGTCAATTGGTGCACTAAACGTAACACTGTTCATTCAGCATTCCCAGTCTGCTTGTTTTGAATTACAGGTGGCTGTTCTCAGAATTGGAGCACTGCCTTCTGGCAGACTACCAGTGAATGTTGTATCTTGGAAGTGTGTGTTATTTTTAAACAGGTACAGTGTTGGGAATGCAAAATAATTACCTGTATGGTGACCATACCACTTTGTGTTAGGGTAAATAGAGCAATTCACCAAGTAACATTTCAGTCAATGAGAGTCCACATAAATGGTGGTGGTCCCATAAGATTAGCTCACCTAAGGTGGTTTAGCAACCTGCTTGCATGAAGCGCTCCACGGCACAATGATAGAATTGCTTAGTGCATTTTTCAGAATATATCCCTGTCATCAAGTGACATGCAACTGCATGTTAGGGCATTTATTTTTAAAAATTTATTTTACTTATTAGAAGGGCAGAGAGACAGAGAGAGAGAAATCTTCCATCCACTGGTTCACTCTCCAAATGGTTACAAGGGCAGGGATGGGCCAGGCTGAAGGCAGAAGCCTAAAGATCCACATGGGTGACAGGAGCCCTAGTACTTGGGTTCTGAACTGTTGCCTTCCCAGCTGCATCAGCAGGGAGCTGAACTGGAAGTATCACAAGTGGTGGCCTAACCTGTTGCACCAAAACACTGACTCCTGCATGTTAGGATATTTAGCCAGGAGCTACTATTTTTATTATTTTTTATTACAGTGAACTTAATTCCCAACGAGCTGCATAGATTTCAGGGATCACGCAAATTAGGAGGTTTGGGGTTATATTCATTTGATGATAAATTTCCAAACATGAGATTGCACAGTGGCCTTCCTTATCAGAAATTATCGGTGTTTACTGAAAAAAGAATAATGGACATTCCTTGGGTTAACTTTTGAATAAAAAAAAAAACAGGATAAGAAGAAATATGGTGAAAATGACTGAAATTTTTAAGCTATTTGTTATACTTCCCAGAATATTGCACATGAGGCTGCCTATATTTTAAATTTGGGGATGCAAAAGAATAAAACCTCTGACTGGCGCCTCGGCTCACTAGGCTAATCCTCTGCCTGCAGCACCAGCACCCTGGGTTCTAGTCCCGGTCGGGGCGCCAAATTCTGTCCCAGTTGCACCTCTTCCAGTCCAGATCTCTGTTGTGGCCTGGGAGTGCAGTGGAGGATGGCCCAGTTCCTGGGGCCCTGCACCCGCATGAGAGACTGGGAGGAGGCACCTGGCTCCTGGCTCCTGTGCCAGCCGTGGTGGTCATTTGGGAGGTGAACCAACGGAAAAAGGAAGACCTTTCTCTCTGTCTGTCTGTCTGTCTCTCTCTCTCTCGCACTAACTCTGTCTGTAAAAATAATAATAATAATAAAACCTCAATTGACATTATTTCCATATATTAGTTTTTACTTTAATTTACATGTGGCTTAGACTGTTAAAGTTGTAATCAAAATATAGACTGGCTTATAGGCTCAACACTGCTTAAAGACATCAAGTTGCATGTTCTGTCTTATCCTGCCTGAATATTATGAAAGTAAACTAAAGCGGTTGGCACTGTGGTGCAGTGGATTAACACCCTGGCTTGCAGTGCCAGCATCCCATATGGGTGCAGGTTCGAGACCCGGCTGCTCCACTTCTGATCCGGCTCACTGCTATGGCAGAGACTTAGACCCCAATACAATAGTACTGGGGGACTTCAATACTCCACTCTCAGAAATAGACAGATCAACAGGACAGAAGATCAACAAGGATACAGTAGATTTAAATGACACTATAGCCCAAATGGATCTAACAGATATATACAGAACTTTCAATCCTACAGCTAAAGATTTTACATTCTTCTCAGCAGTACATGGAACCTTCTCTTGGATTGACCACATACTAGGCCATAATGCAAGGCTCAGCAAATTCAAAAGAATTAGAATCATACCATGCAGCTTCTCAGACCATAAAGGAATGAAGTTGGAAATTAGCAACTCAGGAATCCCTAGAGCATACGCAAACACATGGAGATTGAACAACATGCTCCTGAATGAACAATGGGTCATAGAAGAAATTAAACGAGAAATCAAAAAGTTTCTGGAAGTAAATGAGGATAACAGCACAACATACCAAAACTTATGGGACACAGCAAAAGCAGTGCTAAGAGGAAAGTTTATATCAATAGGTGCCTACATCAAGAAATTGGAAAGGCACCAAATAGATGAGCTTTCAATTCACCTCAAGGATTTAGAAAACCTACAGCAAACCAGACCTAAATCTAGTAGGAGAAGAGAAATAATTAAAATCAGAGAAGAAATCAACAGGATTGAATCCAAAAAAAATTACAAAAAATCAGCCAAACGAGGAGCTGGTTTTTTGAAAAAATAAACAAAATTGACACCCCATTGGCCCAACTAACTAAAAAAAAGAAAAGACCCAAATCAATAAAATCAGAGATGAAAAAGGAAGCGTAACAACAGACACCACAGAAATAAAAAGAATCATCAGAAATTACTACAAGGACCTGTATGCCAGCAAACAGGGAAACCTATCAGAAATGGATACATTCCTGGACACATGCAACCTACCTAAATTGAACCAGGAAGACATCGAAAACCTAAACAGACCCATAACTGAGACAGAAATTGAAACAGTAATAAAGGCCCTCCCAACAAAGAAAAGCCCAGGACCAGACGGATTCACTGCTGAATTCTACCAGACATTTAAAGAAAAACTAACTCCAATTCTTCTCAAACTATTCAGAACAATCGAAAAAGAGGGAATCCTCCCAAATTCTTTCTGTGAAGCAAGCATCACCTTAATTCCTAAGCTGGAAAAAGATGCAGCACTGAAAGAGAATTACAGACCAATATCCCTGATGAACATAGATGCAAAAATCCTCAATAAAATTCTCGCCAATAGAATGCAACAACACATCAGAAAGATCATCCACCCAGACCAAGTGGGCTTTATCCCTGGTATGCAGGGATGGTTTAATGTGCGCAAAACAATCAATGTGATACACCACATTAACAGACTGCAGAAGAAAAACCATATGATTATCTCCATAGATGCAGAGAAAGCATTTGATAAAATACAACACACTTTCATGATGAAAACTCTAAGCAAACTGGGTTTGGAAGGAACATTCCTCAATACAATCAAAGCAATCTATGAAAAACCCACAGCCAACATCCTATTGAATGGGGAAAAGTTGGAAGCATTTCCACTGAGATCTGGTTCCAGACGGGGATGCCCACTCTCACCACTGCTATTCAATATAGTTCAGGAAGTACTAGCTGAACTATTAGGCAAGAAAAAGAAATTAAAGGGATACAAATTGGGAAGGAAGAACTCAAGCTATCCCTTTTTGCAGATGATATGATTCTTTATTTAGGGGACCCAAAGAACTCTACTAAGAGACTATTGGAACTCATAGAAGATTTTGGCAAAGTAGCAGGGTATAAAATCAATGCACAAAAATCAACAGCCCTTGTATACACAGGCAATGCCATGGCTGAGGAAGAACTTCTAAGATCAATCCCATTCACAAAGGCTACAAAAACAATCAAATACCTTGGAATAAACTTAACCAAGGATGTTAAAGATCCCTACGATGAAAATTACAAAACCTTAAAGAAAGAAATAGAAGAGGATACCAAGAAATGGAAAAATCTTCCATGCTCAAGGATTGGAAGAATCAATATCATCAAAATGTCCATTCTCCAAAAAGCAATTTATAGATTCAATGCAATACCAATCAAGATACCGAAGACCCCTACCTTTCACCTTACACAAAAATTCACTCAACATGGATTAAAGACTTAAATCTACGACCTGACACCATCAATTTATTAGAGAGCATTGGAAAAACCCTGCAAGATATAGGTACCAGCAATGACTTCTTGGAAAACACCCCAGAAGCACAGGCAGTCAAAGCCAAAATTAACATTTGGGATTGCATCAAATTGAGAAGTTTCTGTACTTCAAAAGAAACAGTCAGGAAAGTGAAGAGGCAACCGACAGAATGGGAAAATATATTTGCAAACTATGCAACTGATAAAGGATTGATAACCAGAATCTACAAAGAAATCAAGAAACTCCAAAACATCAAAACAAACAACCCGCTTAAGAGATGGGCCAAGGACCTCAATAGACATTTTTCAAAAGAGGAAATCCAAATGGCCAACAGACACATGAAAAAATGTTCAAGATCACTAGCAATCAGGGAAATGCAAATCAAAACCACAATGAGGTTCCACCTCACCCAGTTAGAATGGCTCACATTCAGAAATCTACCAACAATAGATGCTGGAGAGGATGTGGGGAAAAAGGGACACTAACCCACTGTTGGTGGGAATGCAAACTGGTAAACCAACTATGGAAGTCAGTCTGGAGGTTCCTCAGAAACCTGAATATAACCCTACCATTCAACCGAGCCATCCCACTCCTTGGAATTTACCCAAAGGAAATGAAATTGGTAAACAAACAAGCTGTCTGCAGATTAATGTTTATTGCAGCTCAATTCACAATAGCTAAGACCTGGAACCAACCCAAATGCCCATCAACAGTAGACTGGATAAAGAAATTATGGGATATGTAACTCTATAGAATACTATACAGCAGTCAAAAACAACGAGAGGACAAATATATGTTCTCCCTGATCGGCGACAACTAACTGAGCACCAAAGGGGAAACTTGTTGAAATGAAATGGACACTATGAGAAACAGTGACTTGATCAGCTCTTGTCCTGACAGTTGATGTACAATGTAATACTTTATCCATTTTAGTATTTTTTTTGTTCTAGTACCATTGGTTGAACTCTGTAATTAACACACAATTATTCTTAGGTGTTTAAAGTTTAACTGAAAAATGATCCCTGTTAGGAATTTGGAAAACATTATGCTGAGTGAAATAAGCCAATCCCAAAAGGACAAATACCACTTGTTCTCCTTGATAGGTGACAACTAACTGAGCACCAAAAAGGAAACCTGTTAAAGTGAAATGAACACTATGAGAAATGGTGACTTGATCAGCCCTCACCCTGACTGTTGATGAGCAACTTGATATGTTATCCCTCTTAGTATTTTTTTGTTTGTTCTACTTAATACTTTGGTTGAATACTGTAATCAATACACAATTCTTCTTAAGTGCTGAAACTGAACTGAAAAGTGATCACTGTTAAATATAAGAGTGGGAATAAGAGAGGGAAGAGATGTGCAATTCGGGACATGCTCAAGCTGACTTACCTCAAACAGTAGAGTTAGAAACATACCAGGGTATTCCAATTCAATCCCATCAAGGTGGCATGTACCAATGCCATCTCACTAGTCCCAGTGATCAATTTCTGTTCACAATTGATCGTAATGATAGGACTAAGAACCAAAGGGATCACAGAAACAAGACTAGTGTCTGCAAATACTAGCTGATAGAATCAAAAAGGGAGAGAATGATCCAACATGGGAAGTGAGATACACAGCAGACACATAGAATGGCAGATGTCCTAAACAGCACTCTGGCCTCAGAATCAGCCCTTAAGGCATGCAGATCCAGCTGAAAAGCCCATGAGAGTATTTCAGGCATGGAAAGCCAAGATACTCTGGCAAAAAAAAAAAAAAAAAAGAAACAAAACACACCTAAATGAAAGATCTCCGCGAGTGAGATCCCAGTGGAAAGAATGGGGCATCAAAGAAAGAGGTACCTTTCTCTGAAGGGAGGAGAGAACTTCCACTTTGACCATCGCCTTGTCTAAAAATTATCAGAGTCAGAGTACTCAGGGGGCTTCCATAGCCTTGGCAGCTCATGACAAGAGCCTAGGTTGATTACTGATGCCATAAACAAGAGTGTCAATTTGTTAAGTCAACAACAGGAGTCACTGTGCACTTACTCCTCATGTAGGATCTTTGTCCTTAGTGTGCTGTACATTGAGATTTAATGCTATAACTAGTACTCAAACAGTATTTTTCACTTTATGTTTCTGTGTGGGAGCAAACTGTTGAAATCTTTACTTAATGGATGCTAAACTGATCTTCTGTATATAAAGAGAAACGAAAATTAATCTTGATGTCAATGGAAGGGAGGAGGGAGTGGGAAAGGGTAGGGTTGCAGGTGGGAGGGACGTTATGGGGGGGGGGGGGAAGCCATTGTAATCCAAAAGCTGTACTTTGGAAATTTATATTCATTAAATAAAAGTTAAAAAAAAATCTTTTTTTAAAAAAGTAAACTAAAACACATATGGAAACTACTTAATACTCAGGAAGTATATCTAATTTGTGTGTAATACAAATACAGCAAAGATGGAAACATTCTAAGAACAATAAACATAACTTGGGTCCCTCACAGTGTCTTAATTTTACTTAGTACTCCAAAAAATTTTTGTATGAATAAGTCTTCACCTGCTACTTCATTATATATGTGGATATACATCCAAATGTGAGGAATACAGGGGATATATAATATCATTTTCCCTGATAATTACCTTTCAATTACTGACCTATAAAATTCAAATAAAACACTAACTCAGAGGTTTTGTGGATATGCTATATGATGTCCTCATCTGCTCTTCTAGAACTCTACATCTTCCAGTCTATTTTTTTGCTTTATCTTTTTTCTAAAGATTTATTTTTGTTGTTATTGTTGATTATTTATTTATTTATTTGAAAGGCAAAGTGACAGTGAGAGAGAGAGAGATAGTTTTCTCCCTGTTGATTCGTTCCCCAAATGCCTAGAACAGGCAGGGTTGGACCAGGCCAAAGCCAGGAGACAGGAACTTCATCCTCATCTACCACATAGGTGGCAGGAACCCAAGCACTTGGGCTATCATCCACTGCCCACTGCTTCCCAGGTACATTAGCAGGAAGCTGGATCAGAAGAGAGGTAGCTGAAACTTACACCAGTGGCCTGATATGGGATGCGGGTGTCTCAAGCTGCCACATATAACCTACTAAGCCACAATGTCCATCCCCATTCCTCTACTTTAATTCTGGCTTCTCATTGGATGTTCGTGTAAGAAGGTGTTTAGACAAATGATTCATTCAACAGTCAAAAGAACTTCGGGATGTTATCATATTCAGGTACAAGTTCAGGAATGTGGCAGAGGAAAGTATAGGCAAAGGTCGGCAACTGATGCTTCTGTCATGATCCAAGTTCACCTTGCTAGCTGTTCATTCAGATCGCAGAACATCAGTCAGTTTCTGTCTCCCAGCAGTGTGCTTTTCTTGCCAATTAAACAATAAACAGTAAGCCTTTTGTACACATAGTTGCCCAGGGGGAGGAGATGCACTATGAGAGCAAAGTGCATCTCTATTGATCCAGGCTGAAGCACTGAGATGATCATGCCCCTCCACTTTCAGAACCTAGATTCACATCTCTAGTACTCTGGTGCTTGGCTTTCATATCATAGTCATGCTCCCAAACAAGGATCAGAAGCACTTTTCAAAGAATCTGATTAATTTCAAAACTTGTACATTTATTTTTGCCAGAAAAATTTTTGACTCATCTAGTTCTTGGCATTCAAATCCGAGATTTTGGCAGATAATGTTGTTTTCTATCCAGAGAAGAGATATTTCCTTTTTCTAGCCATGTGTATTTTGAAAATCGAAGACTTAATTATTTACCATTTAATGTAAAGAATCATTTTCCTCATTAGGATTCCATCAAATGGGGGCAATGATAGGAGCAGTTGATGACCATTTAATTTTATGTTAACCACACTGAATTTTTAGTAAAGCAATAGAAAATCTAGCTTCTTATATGTTTTCATTTTTATAAATTGTGTTTCTTTCATATGACTTCTTTCAAATTTGTCATGACACACCTGTCTGTGATACAATAACATGGCTTTAAAGTCATGCTTTTAGCCTTTTATTTTCCTATTTTAATTTGCTAAATGTGGCAATGTATCTAGTACAGCTGTTCAGAATTGAGTTTGGCTTAACCAAGAAAAGAGATTATTTCTTCTTTCCCATTGTATAAATCTTGAACTGGGTGGTCCAAGCCTCCTGTGGTAGCTCCATGATGTCACTGGATCCCCAACCTTGCTCCCATTATTGGTTCTACTACCATTAGCATGAGTATCACAAGCTCATTCTCTAAAAAGATGCTGGTGCTCTGCCATCATCAGTTTCAAGCAAGAAGGGAAGCGGTAAAAAGGAAACGAGGTGGCTGCTGCTGGAAAGTCTGTCCTGTTAAGGAGCTCCCCTACTAGCAATACTCCTCTAATGGCTGGTGATTATTTCCTCCAGCCAGAACTGCATCCTATGGCAATCTCATGTTGGATAGGAGGCCAGGAAATATAAATATTTAGCTAGGCAGATTGCCACTCTCAGCAGAATCAGGGAATATATGAATGCTAAAGTAGGTAGGCAATTAGCAATTTTTGGTAATCCAGAAATGCTAAATAAATTTAGAACTAATAATCAATTAAGTATATCAATGGATACATGTTCATATATTTTTATATTTTGGAATAAAGAAAATCTAAGTAATAGAGAGTGGGGATAAATATAATGCAGTCATATAATTCTTTCTTGCTGATAAGAAGCTCAGTGTCAGATGGGAAAACAAGCAACTGTGTCTACTTGTATATCCTCTGCTGGGCCATTGGCCCTTGTTGCAGTCAGCAGCACTGAGATGCACACCTTTGTTGCATGCACCTGAAGTCAAAGCAAACAGATGAAATGTGACACTGAACAATGCAGGTTATCTGTATATAAATTACTGGTGATTTCATCAAATTAAGCAGCCCGAGATTACTTATCATTTGTGTTGACTCTTTTTGTAACTTACTTGACATGTTAATTCTATTAGAATGTTAAAGGTGAATTTTCTTTGAAGAAGTGTCATATTATTTTCAGAAAGTAAACAACTGCTTATTATTTTTTTAAAATTTCACTCAGATAACTGGTTGCAGGTAAGACTGTTACAATGGAAGGAGAAACCTCTATCTTTCCTCACTTGTTTGTTGGTCATGTTTGGATCTCAGCATTTCTTTGATTCAACTAGGGAACAAATGGATGTCTTTAAAAAAAATTTCTAGCTACAGCCTAACTTACCTAATTGTCCCGGACAAGCTTTTACACGATTATTTTAGGAAAATTGGGTGGAAGAATCCTAGCCACTGTATTGGAGGATACCAGGCAAGCTGATTCTCTCTCTGCCTCTGTCTCCTCATCTGTTATGCCTCCCTCAGAGGATGGGTGACAGGGACTTGAGATCTGGTGTCTCGCAGGGAGCCTGGCACTAGAAACTCCTGATGCTGATAGCTCCCTTCCACCTGAGCCTACTCTTCCTGCACTCTATAATTGTCCCATGATCTTGGATGGATCCACCCCCACTTTCTTTCTTCACAACTCTCCAATCCCAGCTGGTTGCACTTTTTGTCAGTACCTTTCCACATCTCTTCAATGCCCATTCCTCTCCTCTGAACATCCAGAACACATTCCTCTCTCATTCCCACTCCTTCCAAAACCCCACCCATATTCTCTTGCATGTGCACATCTGACTTCTCAAATTAAAGCAATTATCAAATAATTAAGTTTTATGGGGAATAGCATTGCAATGATGATACATGCACCATAGTAAACTATGGGCATATTCAAAGAAGATGAAACAAACAGGAATTTTTATCAGCAAAAAGCAAGAAATTCATGTAGGCTGCTAGGACCCCAAGTTCATTGATCTTGGAGATCAGAGATAGGAGGTGACATCAGCTCCTTGGTGGAGGTGTCATGGCTGGGCAAGTGCTCTGTAGAGATCATCTTGTCTGAATTGCTGTGGTCTTAAAGCATGTTAAAGATGAACTTTGTCACAGAAATGCATGCCTACGTGTGAAGCATATAAAGCATAGGGTATGTGTAGAACAAGAGGGAATTTCTTGTGGGATTTTTAGATAGTCCTTGAGACAATTCTTATCTGAGACAGGCAGGCATGAGCTCTTGTCCTTCATTATTTCTTGGCTCTAATTTTGCCCAAGTCAACTAGACTGATTTCATCTTGACACCAGCAATTTTCACATACCTATCTTTGAACTCTGCTAATACAAAATGGCTTTACCACCTGTTTAGCACTCAAATGCTTGTGGTGAGTCATAAAGGGCATTGGATCTATCAATTAGGATCCAGCTTCCTGCTACTGTGGACCCTGTAAGGCAACGGGTGATGGCTCAAACACTTAGGTCTCTGCCACACATGTCAGAGACTCAGATGGAGTCCCAGCACCTTGGCTTTGGCCCAGCCCAGCTCTGGCAGTTGGAGGAATTTGGGAGTGAACCAGTTGATGAAATATTTCTCTCTGTCTATCTGTATCTCTCTGCCTTTCAAATAAATAAAAATAAACATGCAATGCAATATGAAGGGGAAATTTGTTGATATAACAGACTGTCCTCTGCATGGACTATCTTAAAAAATATTGACAAATAAAAATAATTATTATTTCAAAATTCAAAGTTAAACAGGATCCCTGCTGTGATGAGCAAGGAGGAGTGGAATGACAACCCATTGGGGGTCCCCACAGTCATATGACTAGTTTGGAATGAGAGGTAAGTCTACTACATAGAAAATTCAACATTTGAAAAACTATCCACTCTTGGTCTCTTTACTTTAAAAACATCAATTTTAATCACATGAGTCTTTAAAAAAAAAGAATCTGAAAGAATGCACTGAAATAGAAATCACAGTGTCATATCTCCCCCCAATCTGGTGTGATTTGCCATTTAACCTTGGGAAATTAAAAAAAGTGGCATAATCAAGAGATGCAGAGGAAAATCTG
This sequence comes from Oryctolagus cuniculus, assembly GCF_964237555.1. Taxonomy (NCBI): domain Eukaryota; kingdom Metazoa; phylum Chordata; class Mammalia; order Lagomorpha; family Leporidae; genus Oryctolagus; species Oryctolagus cuniculus. The sequence goes on from NC_091437.1 coordinate 80,099,036, forward strand.
TGGTCAGGAACATTTGGAATTACTTCACAGACATTTGGGTTTGTAGCAAAACCAGAATTGTCTAAGAAAACTTATTTTGCAACATTCTGCCAAATCCCAAATGCCAGAGAATGTTGGCAGACTCCTTGATAATTCAGTCTAGCTGCTCGAAACCAAGCTCCAGAGAGTGAGTTTTGTGATGCTACATGCAAGAGTGTTGAAAGGAAGCAAAACTGCTCAGATACCATCCTATTTTAGAAAAATACCAAAATCCAAATATGCTTTTGATTCTACTATGGAAAGATTCCTTACCATAATGCCTTTCTATGCACTGTAGTTTAGTGTCATCACACAGATGCATGTTGAGGGCATGGTGTGATCACTAAAATTTTTATTTTCTTACCTGGCATGTGCCAACAGAAAAAATTAAGCCACACAAGGTATTGTCAGTATTGCAAATTAATCTCTTACAGTTAAGTGAAGGATGCAGCATATCATTAACAGAGCAAGGATTTTAAGGAATACTGTGCAATATTTTTACAAACAATAAACTGAAACCAATTCTACAGTCAATGTAATAGGAAGCCATCACGTATGTGTCAGTCAGGATTTCATGGGTAAGGGGTTAGGAATCTAAATAATATAGCAAACTGAAATTTTTATATTATAAAAATTTTTTAAAAAATTTGGCTCAGAACTCTTAGACTTAATTTGGGAATGTCATATGATCTTGAACCATGAAAAGTAATGTTCTGGGCTTATCACTGAAATGGTCTAATCCTTTGACGAAAAGAAGTACTCTTATGACATTGCCTGATATTAGCCCTCCTCTTGGGGTTATTTTCTGAGGGAAATGCAGACTCCCATAAGAGTAGTTAAGTCCATTTTCAGGACTAGGAAATAACTCAAGAGAGTCCTGTAATATCTTGTTGTCTCATGTAAGCAACAAATAGACTTTAAAAAATGTTTAGGGTAGGAAAAAGGAAGACGTTTCTCTCTGTCTCTCTCTCTCACTGTCTAACTCTGCCTATAAAGAAAAAATGTTTAGGGTAATACTCAAAGGACCCAGAGGCAGTGCAAGGTGCTACCAGTAGCTGAGATGTATACATTTGAGCATCAGTGAGAAACAGTTCTTATCATTAACTACAGCAAGATGAGACTGTGTCAGTGAAAAACCATGGACACATAATGATTCTCAAAGAGAAGAAAAGTTAAGGCATATAAAAGCTAGTTCAAATACATTTGGAGGAAACATAATAGGGCATGCTTATTTCAATGAGCTTTAATTGTGTATTGGCACATTTGAGCCTTTGATTTTTTTCTATCAAATATATATTTATTTATAAGATATTGATATATGTTTTTTCTTTGTAAACAAGACAGAAAATTCTGAGTAGTCCAAGTAGTTCTAGAGAAATGACTGTCCTGAGAATAAAAGGAACAAACAACCAGTGACAGTCAACACCATAATAGGATGGAAAGAACCTCACACTGAGTGTCAAATTGATAGATTAGTCTCATGTCAGATAAGAAACTGCACCAATAAATCACTGTACAGATGCATTCTCCCCCTCCCTCATCTCCTGGGAGATAAAAATCTCAGGATTTTATAATGGGATTTTTTAATCCCACTAATTAGAACATAATATTAAAAAGACATATAAATTTGCAATACTGAAGATAGATCAGGTCAATGAAAACATCAATTGAGGCAATGGATTATGATGTGTGAAAGCATATAACTCTGGGAGAAAGCCTGCATTTGAAGAAACCGGAACATTCAGGAAAGGCATTAACTTTAAAAGTCCCATGAAGATGTTAAAAGGAAAATTCCTTATATCAATTAAATTTAGCAGAGTGTATCTAGCAAAGGAAAACAAGACAAAAATGGTGCATAAATCACGTAGCATTCAGAAGAGTTAGGAGGACATCCAACAACATGATCTGACAACATGTATACAAAACTGAAGTGCGTTATAGAGACAACTTAATTGGAGAAATGATTTCAGAGCCTCCTGCAATTAACAAGAGCTCATCTACTATGATTAAACTCTATATTGGTTTGTTCTGTTGGACCCAGTGCAGAAGCATAATCCAATGGGCTCTTACAAAATTTTAATTGTTAGATTAGTTTTATTAACTCCTCCTTTCAGTCATTCTCTCATGAGTGTGTGACCAAAATTTAGAACATCAGTGCTTCTCTCATTAAATCCAATATCCTGGATTTATGGTCTCAACATGTCATTCATAGATTATAGTCTTTCTTTTTGGTCATGCAGTTATTTAAGCCTCACCATTTCAGCTGAAGAGAGACAATTTAGCATTTAGCAGATGGTTATGTGCACATAGCTGAGACTTTTTGGAAATATAGTGCACAAAGGAGATTGTTACAACTGTTGGGATGATAATACCAAGAGTTTGGAACATGATCCTCTGCATGGTCCTCATGAACCAAAGCATTAAAAAACAAATGATGAAAGAATGAGCCAGATGAGGAGTCTATCCATTTTATCCAAATATATGCATTAATTTTCTTGTAATATATTCTCTATAATACCCAAAGTATTTGTCCATGCGTAACAAAAAATAAACAACTACAAAGACTCTTCCTAATTAGCTAGTAAATGACCTAGCACCCTAGCACTAGGTTAAATTAAAAGTGGATTCACATTGAAAAATTTCAGTCACATTAATGTTTCATACCTTTGGACTTCCATGGAAAAACATCTACACAATCAGAGAACATAGATTATTTCAAGAACATGTTCATAGCCTATTAAAAGTAGAAATTCAGTGAAATCCCTTTGCAGATAGTCAAATCATTCATCAGAGAACAGAACTGAATTATCTGAAATTTTGATAGCCTTACCAGGATTATGGACTTGACAAGCAAAACACTAATCATAAACTATTTTAGCAATTTTTAAACAGATGCCATGCAAACATTTTCCCATAATTTTATCTTTTGTCTACCCCACAAAAAGTTATAGAATGCAAAAATTTCAGTGATACAAGCTTTGAAGACTCAGGAAAGATCAAGCGGCCATCCCAGCCATACATAAATCCTGCTTAATATTGAATTTACTTCTTTTCAAATACCAATTTTGTTTCTCCAACTCAAATGCATAGCACTGTCTGTTATACAGGCCACCATAGGCAATCTGATTTGGATTAAGCTCATGGAGCTCATTTAAATTGAAGGCCACATAATTTCAGTATTGACTAATCCAGCAGTGAAATCTGCCAAATCATTTCTCTGGTATTAAACCAATTGAAGTTCTGCCTTATGTTTTATTAGCAGTCTCATGAACCAACTAGTTTCTTCAAAAAGTTTATGGGGATTCTTACACAGTCCAGAGATTCACTCTTAAAGTTATCAGAAACTGTACTTGTCAGAGCTCTTTCATTAGACTTCTTAAAGACTAAACACTTCAGAAGTTCATTATAAGGATGACACAATTGACATGGAAATTTCGTTGGTTCTATTGTAGATAACATCCAAACATAACTAGCATAAGAAGTTCAATACAGTTATTCATCTATTTTCAGAATATCAACTCAGGTAATTCTATTTTTCTTCAGTACACTTGACACAATTACTAACTGTCTATTTCTTGCTTATACTGTTTCTATGTGTGTATCTATTTCAATTATGGTGTTTCATAAGGGGAGCAACTATATTTACTTTGTTTTTTGTTGTATCCCTGGCCCCTGTAGAATGTGTTGCACATTGTAAATGGGCAAATATCTGCTCAATGAAGGCATCTCATTGTTCAGTGTTTTCCAGTTAGTCAAGATACATTCCGTATTTTCTCAATGAAAGCAGTAAACAGCTACTTTCTACTCAGAGCAATTGCTAGTAGCCTGCCCCAATCATTACAGATAATCAGGAAGTTTTCCAGTAGTCTGGTATCTATTAGAATGACACCGATCCTGACTCCAACACTCTCTTCTCCAGCACACAACAAAATCAGAATGGCTGAGCACAAATGAACAAATTTCAATGTTTTCATCTAAATATGATTTAGACATCCTATAAAAATATATTACTTAATCCAACATATTACAAGTTATTGGGAAAAATCCTGAAATTATAAAAATTTTATTTAGAAACTTCTAACCCATTGACATAAATTAATCAACTTGTTCTTGTTAATTATGCTTGGATTGTTCATAGAACAAAACTAACCATTAAAGGAGTTCAAGGAATAACACCTAAAATATATTATTTGAGCATATTGATTAAGCTGAAGGCACTTGAAAAATAGCAAAATGCAAGGCTTTCTAAGTTCCTCTCTATTTACTTAAAGACAGACCCATCAGAGGGACTCAGTTGTGATCAATCCTCCAAAGATTAACTTATCACAGGAGAGATTTCACCACATCAGACAGACCCTGTTACAAACCATCATCTCTTCCTCTAGGATTCATTCAACTTTCCCCAAAGCCATTCACTTTGAGGATATTTTCTTCACCCTCTGACCTTCCTTAACAGAAAGTGGGTTGATGCAAGGAAGCCTTTCTTCACTGACCTACCTGATGATTGACCTAAACAATTGTAAGCTAGGTTGTTCAGATTTCAACCCTAAATGCCATCACCAGCCAAGATGAAGAAATGTAGAAGTCAGAAACCTCATTAATGCAAATGGTCCAGATGAGATTGTTATGTACACAGAGACCACAGATCTGTTTGCCTTCTCCATTATAAATGTCCACAATGACTTAGTCTTTCCTCTCCTGGGTTCAGAAGGACAGATACAACCACAAGTATAAATATTCTGTATTAAAAACTGGTCTCAAAATAACAACAAATAGACAGCTTCCGAACCCAGCCCTGTGTTCTTTAAATAGGTTGCTGAGTTCAGTAGGATACCTTCCATTATTCAAATGAGTTTTGGATTCAACCAAAGCATAAGTCATTAAACAAGTGAATCCAACTGATCTAAAGGCTCAACTTCTACAAAAAAAAAAAAAAACACCCCCACCTCACTCACTCTTTTAAAAAGCTTTTTCATACTAATTTAAAAATGCATATTTATTTCCATATGATTTTTGATCCTTCCTAAACAATGCACTTTTGAAATATTTCACCCAGAAAAAAACCTGCCCATTATGGCAACTGTAATTCTTTTGGTATGGTTCTTCCATTTGCCCAAAAAACTACTGGTTCTGAGAACTCTTATACATGATGTTGCTGGAGTTCTGAATGGAAGAGTTCCAGATGATCAATACAATCCAGTCTCTGACCCAGGAAACCACTGCAAAACCCCTCCCATAGCATAAACAGATCCTTGGTATTCACCTCAAGGTTATGCATTCCCTCCCAGCATAAACTCACCTAGAATCTACAAAGTACAGTTCTAGCCTCCTGTCTTCTCCAACCCTGTCTTCTAGTAACCTTATCTACTTACTGAACCCAACTCAATGTTTTGGTTTGGCTTGGTTTTGGCTTTTGTCTGTCCTAGTCAGATATCTGAGACTCTCTCCAGCACAAAATCTTGTCTCCGTCATGACTTCCAAACCAAGACTGGACCAAAAATTGCTCAAATTCAGACAACTGAAAATCCAAATTAGTGGAGCTCAGATCTGAGAGATAGTCCACTCATTGTCCCCAGACACAACAAAAAGGGCATAGTGCATACAAAGTCTGATTGCTCAATACTCCTGGGAGTCAGAGGAGCTCTGTTTTGGGTTCTAAAAACTATGCCAAATATTCTAAAAATAAAAATCTTTATATTAGTTAAGTTTACTAGAGTTTATTTGAGCAAATAAAAACAAACAAACAAACAAAAAAAGATTCATGCATCAGGCAGCTACCAGAACAATTTCAGAGAACTTCGTCCAACAACATGATCTGACAGCATTTGGAGGGTGAACCAATGGCAAAAGGAAGACCTTTCTCTCTGTCTCTCTCTCACTGTCCACTCTGCCTGTCAAAAACAAAACAAAACAGAACAAAACAAAAGTGAGATATAGAGAAAACTTAATTGGTGAACTGGTTTCAGATCTTTCTGCAATTAATCAAACCTCAGCTTTATTACTGTGATTAAACTCTATATTGGCAGGCTGGCTCTGCAGCTCACTAGGCTAATCCTCCGCCTGCGGTGCTAGCACCCCGGATTCTAGTCCCGGTTGGGGCACCAGTTCTGTCCCGGTTGCTCCTCTTCCAGCCCAGCTCTCTGCTGTGGCCTGGGAAGGCAGTGGAGGATGGTCCAAGTGCTTGGGCCCTGCACCCGCATGGGAGACCAGGAGGAAGCTCCTGGCTTCGGATCAGCGCAGCGCACCGGCCGCAACACACAGGCCATAACAACCACTTGAGGGGTGAACCAACGGAAAAAGGAAGACCTTTCTCTCTGTCTCTCTCTCTCACTTTCTAACTCTGCTGTTAAAAACAAAAAAACTCTATATTGGTTTGTTCTACTGGACCCAGTGTAAGAACCTCATCCAAGTGCATTTTTTAAAAGATTTATTTATTTATTTGAAAGTCAGAGTTATATATATAGAGGGAGACACAGAGAGAGAGAGCTTTCATTCACTGGTTCACTCCAGAGATGGCCGCAACAGCCAGGCTGGGCTACGCCAAAGCTAGGAGTCAGGAGCTTCATCCAGTCTTCCACAATGAGGGCAGAGGCCCAAACACTTGGGACATCTTCTGCTGCTTTTCTTTTGCCATTAGGAAACTGGATTTGGAGTGGAACAGCCAGGACTCAAACCAGAGGCCATATGGGATGCCAGTGCAGGCAGTGACTTTACCTGCTATGCCACAGCACTGGGAGAGGTGGAATCTGAATCTGAACAGAAGCTGACCTCACCACTGTACAAGGGAGATTCCTGGGAGTAGCACCTGAAACCCCTGTCAGCAGGGCAGAACTGGAATTTATACCCACATTTCTGTCTTCTCTGCAGTTTTAAGTTTTTGCTATGATTGCTTTTTTCTCTTTCTGGTGACCATGTCTGACTTTTCTTTGTTTATCCATCCATAGTTTTAATTAATGAATTTGAGGGGCAGAGAGAGAGGCAGAGAGACAGAGAGCTCCTACTTGCTGGTTCACTTCCCAAATGCAGGGAGCCAGTGACTCAGTCCTGGTTTCCAATGTGAGTGGCAGGGACCTAATTATTTCAACCATCACCACTGCTTCCCAGGACCTGCATTTGCAGTAAGCTGGAATTAAGAGCCAGAGCTAGACTTTGAATTCAAGTACTCTAAAATGGAACATGGTCATCTTAAACAGCATCTCAAAAGCTAAGCAGATTCCCCCATACACTCTTCTTTCTTATTAAAAAGCTGGGGACATTATTATTATAACGTTACTACTAACAATGATTCCCATCAATCAACTGAGTGCTCACTGTGTCAGGATAACTGCTTTGCATATATTCTTTCATTTCATTCTGATGACTTCCACTAGGTAAGTAGATTTATTCTCATTATGCAGGTGGAACAATTGAGAGGAGGAGACTTTGAACAGTGCTATGACATGAAAGGGCTGTCTAATGGCCAAATTGTGTTTCCATCACCAGTCTGAATCCAATACACTTATTTTTGCTACAATATCAAACAGCTTCCCTGAAAGTGAGCATGATGTGCAGAACAGGATAGCACAGTATTTTGCAAACTTTAGTTTATTTTTTAAATGACACCATAATGGAATGAAATAATGAAAATAGAATGTATCACACAAAGTATTATTTTATAAAAGATCGATTCATTTATAGATATATGTATGTGTGTGTGAATAGGATTATAACATGTAAACGATTCTCACTGTTATAGAAAAAAAATGGTTGAAGGTCTCTGCTATTGTATTTGCTAAAAACACAAATGGTCTCTGAAGAGGACCAATGCACAACCAAGGGAATGTGATATGAGCAAATGCATTCTGGAAAGGAAATACGGAATTTCTAGGTTTTTTTAGGGTAAAAATCAAGAAAGAAATTAATTTGATGATTATATGAGGATGGGCACTAGCCTTCTCAGTATCTGTTTTGATCTAACTTTCATAAAATGTGCAAATTTAAAAGAAATTAGGCATTTTATTATCTACTTACAATTAAATGAACTATCACAAATTGACAGTTAACTAAAAAATCATCTTGCAAAAAAAGTGAATGATAAAAGATAAAATAACGATGGCTGGCACAAGAAAAAATAATAAAATCAATTCTTCTCTTACACCTAATATTTGTGGGCCATATTACCAGATAAGAACAAATGGAACTTTGTCTCTAAATGATAAAAAAAAAACCACCTTAAATTATGAAGAAGACTGTTCAGAAAATGGATTTACATCCAAGGTCTTAAACAATAACATTTTTCTTAAAGCATGTATGATAACTTCTGATATTAGCAAGAATAATATGAAGGCAAGTCATCAGGATGTATAAGGCATTTAATAACAGATTATGAAAGCATATTTTTTCAAGTTTCAATTATGTAATACATAATATATGCCTTATAAAACTACATCAAATCTTATGATAAAAGTTTAAAGCTTATTTTGAGATTGTTTTTACTGATAGCAGCAGACATAAAGCCAGACACCATTGGAAAAGCATCTGTTCTTCTTATAGCAATGAAAGTATCTGTAGTAACAAATGGATAACATGATGATTAACTGAAGTGTATATTCCTCTGCGAACAAATACACATAGTAGTAGAATGCAAATAGAAAATTTGCTCACAATGGAAAAAAGAACATATTAGAATACAGTATACCAGTTTGGACAAACAGTAATTCTATAGTTTGATGAGAGTGTACCAATATTTCCAACATGTCACCATGGTGATAGCCAGTGGCCTATGAAGCTATGGAAACAAAAGCAAAAACACTTTTCTTATGGGCCCTTAAAGGAAAAGAGGTACCAGAAAAGTTTTAGGTGAATGATCCCTATAATAAAAATGATATTTTGCAAATAGACAGATGTGTAATGACTAAAGGATGAAGTGATTGAAGTAGAACCTCTCATAACATTTGTTCAGTGAATTATTCATAGAGGCAAATTAACTGCAAAAAAGTTGAAACCAGGAATGTCCAATGTTCTACAGGACAACATTTTCATTTCAGTTTGAAAATATGGTGGAAAATTGACAATACTTTTTCATGAAATTGGGAGTGATGATTAAAATATCATTAACACAGTATTTGCTTATTATTTCACAAGAAGATTCCTAAATGAATTACTCAACTTAAAGAAGCTACTCTTTTCATTTAAAAAAAGGCATTCCAAAGTTGCATAGACATTTTCAGTGGCAAATTACTGATAAGTATTGTGCTTTCAAGTACAAATTTTTAAAAAATTAAATGCACTTAACCACATTCTCAAATGTCTCAAGGTATCATTTAAAAAGAGATGTACACTTTTATTGCTTTTCAAAAGAAACTCTTGACACAGGAAGAGAATTTTTAAAATGGTTATCTGAAAATCTTTCCTCCTCTGAAACAACTCTTCCCTCTGAAAGCAATTGATGTGCTATCCATAAAAATATTTGTGACTATAGACAAAAATTTAGAAACAGTTTTTTAACTTCTATTAAAACTTCAAATGAAGGGTTTCCATGGATATGAATTCTGCTAAAATATATAATTAAATACAATTTATTTGTAACATTACAAGCATAATTTCAACAAAAACAGCAAAAATGTTTGCAGTAGAAAATGGCACTAAAATTCAGTATCAAAATCCAGTTAGCACAATTATGCACATCTCCTCTTTGGATTTACATATAACTTAGGAAGCTTTTTTTTTTTAGCCATAATGGTCATTAAATACAAAAGTTTCAACAGAGACAGAAACCAAAAGCAATGCTTCAAGTGGGTGTAACAAAATGTGTTTTTACTGTTGGCTACTATTAAGAAAAAAAAATATTAGTTGCAGTTTCAACTAGATCCAAAATGTTATGGTCTTACCAGTGAAGAAGTCTATTTCTCATGCACTGTTCCAGCCTTCTGACTTCCTCCAGGCTATGATGTAAGGACTCTAAAGTGTATTTGTCCGTTTTTCCTTTACTATAACAAAATACCCAAAGTTGGGTAATGTATAAGGAAAAGAGGTTGATGTGGCTTACAGCTCTGCAGAATCAAGAGCATGGTGCCAGCCGGCGCCGTGGCTCAATAGGCTAATCCTCCACCTTGCGGCGCCGGCACACCGGGTTCTAGTCCCGGTTGGGGCGCCGGATTCTGTCCCAGTTGCCCCTCTTCCAGGCCAGCTCTCTGCTATGGCCAGGGATTGCAGTGGAGGATGGCCCAGGTGCTTGGGCCCTGCACCCCATGGGAGACCAGGAAAAGCACCTGGATCCTGGCTCCTGCCATCGGATCAGCGCGGTGCGCCGGCTGCAGCGGCGGCCATTGGAGGGTGAACCAACGGCAAAGGAAGACCTTTCTCTCTCTGTCTCTCTCTCTCACTGTCCACTCTGCCTATCAAAAATAAAAAAAAAAATAAAAAAAAAAAGAGCATGGTGCCAACTTCTACTCCACTTTAGTGAGGGCCTCATGACAGAGGGCATCACAATGGGGGGGTGGTACAGGCACAAGAGGTGTGGCAAAAAATGTTGGAGAGTGGGAAGAGGCCAGCCTTTCTCTTCTTATTAATTTTTTTAAGGGAAAGGGTGTTTTTGGGGGAAACCTGACAGACTGGAGGGAAGGGGGGAAGAAGGAAAAGAGGGAGGACAGCGTAAGAGAGAGAGCAAGAGAGAGAGATCAAGAGACAGAGAGAGAGAGAAGGAGAGAGAGAGAACGCTATGTGTTCAGGAACAGGTCCTCTTAAACCTATGCCAGGGGCCGGGCAGGGAAGTAGGAGCAGCGAATCCCATTAGGGTGGGGGTGGAGCTGACATCGGTGGTTGGGCCATGGGGTTACATGGCTTTCAGCCATGGCAGTGGGTTTTTTGCTCTTCTAACAGCTCTTATAAAAACTCACTCTATGAATCAGCATTCATCTCTGCCAACACAGTTCCCCAAGGACCTAATCACTTTGTAACAAGTCCCACCTTTGAAAGGTTCTACTACCTCTATTTTGCTCTCACCAGGGACCAAGCTTTCAACATATAAACATCTGGGGACAAACCAAAGCACCATGTTTCTTTCATCCCATGACTCCATAACCCTGAAGAGTTATAAGTCATTTATATTGAGCCAGTGGAAACACAAAGAGGATAAGAAAGCATATTGGCTTCTTTTAAAAAAAAAAAAAAAAAGATTTACTTGATTTATTTTGAAAGGCAGAGTTACAGAGAGAGGGAGAGACGGAGACAGAGGTCTTCCATCTGCTGGTTCACTCCTCAAATGGCCACAATAGCTGGGGCTAAGCCAGGCTGAAGCTAGGAGCCAGAAGCTGCTTCTGGGTCTCCAACATTGGTTCAGGGGCCCAAGGACTTGGAACATCCTCCGCTGCTTTGCCAGGTGCATTAGCAGGGAGTTGGATCAGATGCAGAGCACCCAGGGTTTGACCCGGCACCCACATGGGATGCCAGTGCTACAGGGGTGGCTTAACCCACTACACTACAGTGCTGGCCCCAGATATTGGCTTCTTTTAAAATTTTATTTTCGTTTTATTTGAAAGACAGAGAAAAAGAGTAGAGATCTTCCTCTGGTTCACTACTCAAATGCTTGCAACAAAAGGCAGAGAGATAGATAGAAAAAGATAGAGGTCTTCCACTGGTTCACTATTCAAATGCTTGCAACAGTTATAGCTGGACCAGGTCCAAGTCAGTAGCTAGGAACATAATTCAGGTCTGCCATGAGTGGCAGGGACACAAGTAGTTGAGCCGTCACCTTATGCTTCCCAGGGTCTGCATCAGCAGGAAGCTGGAACTGAAATTAAAGCCAGGACTTGAACCCAGACACTGTGAGATGGGATGTGGGCATCTCAAGTGGCATCTTAACCCCTGCTCCAAATGTCTACCTCTAAAGGTTTTGCCCTGGAATGTAGAACAATCATTGAATGAAACATTGTAGAATGGGATAGCTATGAATTTTCAAAACATCGTCCCACAATTTACTTACTGATTGCTGTGCTTTACAATGAAAAGATCTGGAGGAGTTACTTGAATTAAGGGACCAAACTTGCCTTTATCAACCATGAGACAAATGACTTACATATCTCCTAAGGGAGACAGCAAGAAGCACAGATCACTTCCATGGCTCTCTTGCCTAAAATTCCAACCTGTATGTAATCATGAGGGGGAAGAATAAGACAAATCCAGATTGTGAGATAACCTAGCAAAAACTTGTCTGGATTCAAATATATCAGTATCATAAAAGACAGAAAATGGTAGAAGGGACTGTTTCTATTAAATAGCCAGGTGACCTGTAATTAGGTGCATATACATTTACAATAGTCACATCTTCCTGTTGAATTGACCTCTTAATCAATATATAGTGCCCTTCTTTGTCTCCTTTAATAGTTTTTATATTTAAATCTATTTTATATGGTATTAGGATGGCAACATCTTCCCTTTTTTGCTTTCCATTAACATGGAATATCTTCTTCCATCCTTTCACTTTCAGTCTGCTTGTATCTTTGTTGGTGAGATCTGTTTCTTATAGACAGCAAATAGATGGGTCTTGTTTTTTAATCCATTCAGTCAGTCTGTGTCTTATAACTGGAGAGCTGAGGTCATTTACATTCAAGGTGACTGTTGATAAGTAACAACGTGGCCCTGCCATTTTTTTTTCATAAATATTACTATTGTTTACTTTGAATTTCTTTTGTACTTTTGCTGGGAGATTTTCTGCCTTTACATTCTTTCATAATGATGATTGTATTTCTGTGTTTCAGTGTGTAACACTTCCTAAATCATCTTTTGTAAGGCTGGATGGGTGGTGACAGATGCTTTCAATTTCTGTTTGTTATGGAAGGTCTTTATTTCTCTTTAATTCACAAATGAGAACTTTGCAGGGTACAGTATTCTGGGTTGACAGTTCTCTTAAGACTTGTACTATGTTTCTCCATTCCCTTCTGGCCTCTAGGGTTTCTGATGAGAAGTGAGCTGTGAGTCTAATTAGAGAACCTATGAAAGTAATCTGGCACTTTTCTCATGCAATTTTTAGAATCATTATTTATGTTTACTGTGAAAAGTTTGACTACAGTGTATTGTGGTGAAGATCTTTTCTGGTCTATTATGAGTTTTATGTGCTTCCTGTACTCTCTAAATTGGAGAAGTTTTCTGTAATTATTTTACTAAATAGGTCTGCTGGTCCATTCTGTTTCCATACCTTCAGGAACTCCTAAGACCTGTATGTTGTTTTTGTTTTGGTTTTTTTTTTTTTTTTTTTGGTCTGATTGAAAGATTTCCAAAAATTTATCTTTTAGCTCAGATATTCTTATATTCTTTCTTCTGATTCACCAAGTCTGCTGTTAAGCCTTTCGTGCACATTTTTTATTTAATCTACTGAATTCCTCATTTCTAATATTTCATTTTGATTTCTCTTTAAAATCTCAATTTCATGGGAAAAATTTTCATTCATGTCATGTATGGTTTTCTTCAGTTCATGGATTGATTCTGATTGCTTTTGAGTAATCCTATGATTAATTTTTTAAATTCTGTTTCTGGCATTTCATCAATCTCTTCTCTTCATGTTCTAATATTGTAGTATTGTTGTGTTCCTTTTGTGGGGTATTTTCCTCATTCTTGTTTCTTGAATTTCTGCATTTATTTTTAGGCATTTGTGGAGTGAATTCTTTTGTATTCTCTGATGGCTTTTATCATTGAGCTATTCCTCTGTGGCTTACTTGAATGTCTGCACTTTCAGTGAATACCAAGAGGTATGTGCTCCAGGGTGGGGCAAATATCCAGAGTAACACCTAAGTTGGGTGTGGCAGGTCTCCTCTTGTTAACAGAAGGAGAGGAATGGTCACCTCTGTTGGTGAGATCACCACCTCATCTCCTCTCCTCCAAGCTGAGCAATGCCTGGTTAGCTCTCAGTGTGTTCCACACTCATCTGCACTGGCCTATGAACCACACAAATGATCTTCCCCGTCCTTGCTGTGAGCACATTTCCCACTGCAACGACCTGCCCTAGGCAGGTTCCTCTCCCCCTTGTAGGATTCCCAGTGCAGTTTTCTCTCCAGTTCTCCCTTGACAGAGCACTTCCTCCACTTTTTAAAAAACTATTTATCCCTATCTAGTGCAGTATGCCATTCCCTAGTCTGCCACCTTGGAATCCCCCTCACTGGATCCACTATAGCATTCTTAATTTTCTGTTAAGTTTGTAACATTTTAAAATGATTTATTTATTCAAAAGACAGAGTGACAGAGAGAGATCTTCCATCTGTTGGTTCACTCACCAAATGGCCACAATGGCCAGGGCTGGTCCAGACTAAAGACAGGAGCCCAGAATTCCATCCAGATATCCCTTATGTGTTTCAGGGGCCCAAAGTACTTGGGCCATCTTCCTCTGCTTTCTCAAGTACCATAGCAGGGGGCTGGATTGGAAACAGAGCAGCCAAGACTTGAACAGGCACTCTGATATGGGATGCCACAGGCATCACATGCAGCAGCTGCTTAATCCATTGCACCACAATGCAGCACAGTAATATTTCAGAATAAAATATGAAGGAAAATATCTTTTTCTTTCATAACACTATTACTATTATTGTAGATTATCAATTGATTGACACTTTTATATAATGGTTAGTTTCATTACCATTGAGCTTCATAAAATGCAAAATCTCACGTGCATTTCAACCACATCTTCTATTTACATTTATAAAGTAATATAAAATGACTTAGGCAAGGAAGTTGTCTGATTATAAAGTGAATAAAGGAAAGAAATGTTAGCTAAAGTAGTATTTTCCAGATAGATATAAAAATATATGAGAGGGAACAAAACACTACTAACATGAAATAGCATTTCTGTGGTGCTTCAAATCTTGAAATATAGCAGATAGGCTGTGATTTCAAAATGACTTTGCATTCTTTAACCAAAGACTATAGGAAGCTTCTCAAAAACAAGCCATGAGAGGCTGGACTACCACACAGAATTCAGCTATTTATAATCTAGTGTGGACAAAGAAAAAAATGCTTCTGTAATCACCAAAAATTACAATGAAAGAGACTCCCAAGAATAGTTTTATTTCATTAAAAATGAGTTTCTGTTTAGGCCCAGAATGATTTCCTTTTTCTTGTAGCTTTAGTTCATAGACACTGACACAAAGGGACAGCTTGTCTGTCCAGCTGCAGATACAATGTGGGTGCATTCCCAGAGAAACTGCTGAAACGAAACAGCCATGCCCCCAGGCTGTGATTAGTGCCCCACACCTCTTCCAAGTTTTACCTTGTGTCTTACATCAGGTGGAGAACCAAATACAGAAGGCTCTCTGGAATACTTTGATTTCACAGAAATGTAGTAGCACTATTTTGAACCTTAGGGGTATTTCTCTGTCTACTATTTTAGACAAGTAGCATTTTGTATTAAACACATTTTAGAAAACTGCAATTGTTTTTGCCACAAATGTCTACTACCTAGTGATTGTTTTTGGTTCTGGAATTTAGTGCCTTAAAGTAAAAAGTGTTAGAATAAATGGAGAGTTTTCACAATACTCCAGATGAGAATGTGTGTACATGACAGTATGTGCTGTATGTAGACACAAAGAAGTCTTTGTGGCCCATGGAGAGTACACTTTTGTGTTCCTGCTTGGTGAATGTTGATCAATAATACAGCAGAGACTGACTGGACAGTGGGCATCAGAGTCTGGAAGATCATGATGTTGCATAGTGAGTGGCTTTGTTGAATCCTGCCAAAGGTGTATGTACTGTCTATCGTCATCTAGAAAGTATGTCAAGTGATTGTAACTGCCCTGCCTGGAAAATGTTCATGCATCAAATTCTAAAGAGTAGAGCCCCTCTCCCACACCATATTCCCTGAAGGTGACAGTGGTTACCTCCTGAACTTTTATACCAAAAGCCTCTAATTGGAAGAAACAGTAGAAATGTTTCATGGTGAATTTTCTTTTCATTCATAAGGTTCTAGAGCATTTGGATAACTATAATTAGCAAAAGTTGAGGATTGCTTTTGCTTTAAACAGAAATCTAAATTAGACCATTAATACATATTTGGGCATGGGGGAGTATCTGAAAAATGCCACGGCATAAAATAAAAGAACCCTTGATAGGGGAACTCAACTTAGAAGCCCTCTCAGTAAAGGTTATAACATCTAAAGGGAAGCTTTGAGTTAGTAAACATGAATACACTCATTGCCATATTTTCAAAGAAATATATTTCAAGGAAAAATAACCTTGACTAGTATTTCTTAATGCTAATATTGCTTGCAATAAATAATAAATATCTGCCAATAAATCTTCATTTTAATATGTGTATTAGCAATGACTTTAAGTCTGTTTCTTTATTAATTTTCCCCCAATATGTTCTTTTATAACAGCTATGATATTCTTGGCCAGTGAACATACAGTAGTACAATCTGTTTCTGAAACAGGTGAAAAAATTCATAATCTATTATCAGTCATGTAAAACAAAACCCAAGTAGTCCAATGTAAGGCCCTATTCTGGAAAAGGAGAGGTTAATTGAAGCATTAGAAGACAGTTATAAATGTAAATTCTTATTCCCAGCCAACTTAGTATTCAATTCCATTAACAAAGGCAATTAAAAATAATTTACTTGAAACTTTGTTTTAATATATGCAGAAGAGTAATTTTAAAATGAATGTATTGCAAAATATTTTGCTAATCATATTGTAAGTGAAGATGTTAAAAACTGGTGTATTTATGTTTTCATTTCTTTGTTGAGGCTTCCTGGGTACTGGTGTTTGGATTGAAATTGTAGTATGCCAGTAAAGTGTATATTCTTTTGCTGAAATGTCAGATTTTGAAATTACAAATTGCATAAAGTACTGTGAAGATAATAATTAGTCTTTGAACAATTAAATTGACATCTTAAAATAGCATAGACTCAGTATTCACAAAGCAATACACAATTCACAATAGTAAAATCGTTCAAAACAAAGTCTGCTGATACAAAAGAAATTCTTTAAAAGGATAAATAAGAAAAATTAAAAATTTGATAAAAACTGACATGAAAATAGCTGATAATATCAGGAAGCAAATAAGGGAGAATTTGCAGCTAACACCAAAATGATGCTATGACATTCATCCTCTCAAATTCTTGGATTAATTTTCTTCTAGTCTAATAGAAGAATTTGTTTTTCTTTTCTACTGTGACTTATTAATTGGACACATTTATCTCATTGTTCCTACTTTTAAGGAGACAAGAAATTAGAGATAACAATTAGTGCATTTTCCCATCCAATCATTTTTGTTTAGGAATAATTACATTTCAGATGTACTTTTCATATAACCATTGAGAATTTGAAGTATAATATTAGCATAGAGAAGGAACAATTATGAGAGAAAATATAAGAAAAGATAATATTTTAATTCTTTGTCTTTCTAAGTCCTCTGAAAAGAAGATCCCAAGATGAGTTCAGAAATTCAAGGGGATTTTTAAGGGAAGTAAGAAGAGAAGATAAGGAAAACCTTCATACCACAATATAGGAGGGAGAAACAGAAGAAAAGATTAAATAGAAAGAGACTTGAACTCCAGTGAAGTTCCAAGAAAGATCCCAATAGACTAACAGGAAATCCACAAGCCCAGGTTACCACGTCAGGTAGCCCCACACTGAGTGGAATGGGAAGACCACCATGCCCAGTCATAGGTGACAGCAGCCAATAGAAAGTGCAGTCATAGTCATGGATCCATAGGGCAGCAGCTGTGGCCACCAAGCAGTCGTGAGCCTGGTAGCAAGAGATGTGAATATTGCATTTTCATCCCCACTAAAGTTCACTCCTGTAACTGTTCAGAACAGTCTCTCCATGAACGTTTGGAGGAGCTCCTCCAAGTTTCCCATGGGTCTCTTTCCTTAAGGGAAACTTAAAAGAAAGTTTATTTGGAAAAAATACAGCTCATGCCACCCCCATTATTGCTGTTGGTCTGGGGGTAATAGCAATTCCCACCCTCACAATCCTGTCGTAATCATTCTCAATTTTCCTCACCCTCAGCTACCACTTTGACAGATCTTGGGGACTTACGTGGCTTAACAGAACTTCCTTTTTCAATGATCTGAGTCCTTGGCTATCACAACAGTATCAGTCTGCAGTTACTGCCCATGTATAATCATAGTTAACATAGGGCAAGGGAGTACTCAGAGATTCTCAAGTGGATCACTTGGGTTCCAAGTGCATCCCTACCCTCATGTGTAAAATCAAGCCTAATTCACCCTACAGATCAGATGACTTTCTGGCTCACCCAAACCCTGGCAAAAGGGTCCGAAGTTCCTTGGCAACTTGCAATTTAACTATTAGACTGTCCCCTAGAAGGACTGTGCCCCTTCTGTGGATCAGGACCCCCATCCTAGATCTGTGGGAATGGGAAGCACAAAGTCCCCCAAGTGACTCATTTAAAGTGATGGTATGCAGACCCATAAATTCTTCCTATTGGGAAAGAATCATGAAGAAGATTCTCACACTACATATATCACAATGTGAGGGCTCTCTCCTCATCCTTTCAAAGTGCTATCTTTAAATTGTCAACTCAACATCATTTAGAAGTCCAGTCTGGTGCTCTGAGTCTGGTTGCTTCTGGGTGGTGCAATATGTGATACTATCAGTGAATTGTGTGATGATGGGGCCATGTTGACCTTTTTTGCTGTGAGATGGGTCTCTGAGTAAATGCCATGATGTATGGGATTCTGTACCTATGGATCAGGAATCATAGAAGCTACAGATAGTGGTGTTGAATGAAGATCTGCAGGCAAGAAAGTCAAGGCCTTATCCTGAATAGATCTTCATCTTTGAGGATGAGTCACTAGCCCTCCAGAACAGAAAGATGCTAATGATGGCACCTGCTCAATTACCTGACTATTCTCTTTGAGTAATTATCTGTGTCTTGGAGTCACCATTGGTGTCTGTTTCTGATAACTAGACATTCAAAGGCAGCAGTAGTAATCACCTTTGGTAAGTGGTAGTCCATGCCACTGGATCCATCATAGCCTCCATATCTGCCTCCACAGCTACCATTTATGGGTTCATAGTGCTAGTTTCACTAGTCCCAGGTGCCAATGATGAAGACTGGTTCCTGACAATGGACATCATTTTCTCTGCTTGGTTGTTCAACCCTCACAGTTGTCACCAAATCACACATCTGTTTGCCTCTACCCAGTATTCTCAATGTACATCTACCAGGCCTTGCCCTTTCCCTTCCAGAGGCCACTTCCAAGCCATCTGGATATGTCATTTCTTTTTTTTTAACTTTTATTTAATGAATATAAATTTCCAAAGTACGGCTTATGGATTACAATGGCTTCCCCCCCATAACATCCCTCCAACCCGCAACCCTCCCCTTTCCCACTCCCTCTCCCCTTCCATTCACATGAGGATTCATTTTTGATTCTCTTTATATACAGAAGATCAGTTTAGCATACATTAAGTAAAGATTTCAACAGTTTGCTCCCACACAGAAACATAAAGTGAAAAATAATAGGTTATTTTTTTTAAATGATGATGAAATCAGATCAGACCTATTGTCATGTTTAATCCCAGTGAGAGTCAAGTTGGAAATTGATAATTTCTTCTTTTTTTTTTTACAGAAGATCAGTTTAGTATACATTAAGTAAAGATTTCAACAGTTTGCACCCCCATAGAAACACAAAGTGAAATATACTATTTGAGTACTCGTTATAGCATTAAATCTCAATGCACAGCACATTAAGGACAGAGATCCTACATGAGGAGTAAGTGCACAGTGACTGCTGTTGTTGACTTTACAAATTGACACTCCTGTTCATGGCATCAGTAATCTCCCTATGCACCAGTCATACCAGTCATGAGTTTCCAAGGCTATGGAAGCCCCTTGAGTTCTCCGACTCTTATCTTGTTTAGACAAGGTCATAGTCAAAGTGGAGGTTCTCTCCTCCCTTCAGAGAAAGGTACCTCCTTCTTTGAAGACCTGTTCTTTCCACTGGGATCTCACTCAGAGAGATCTTTCATTTAGGTTTTTTTTTTTTTTTAAATATCAATCAAGATACCGAAGACCTTCTTCTCAGATCTGGAAAAAATGGTGCTAAAATTTATATGGAGGCACAAGAGACCTCGAATAGCTAAAGCAATCTTGTACAACAAAAACAAAGCCGGAGGCATCACAATACCAGATTTCAGGACATACTACAGGGCAGTTGTAATCAAAACAGCATGGTACTGGTACAGAAACAGATGCATAGACCAATGGAACAGAATTGAAACACCAGAAATCAACCCAAACATCTACAGCCAACTTATATTTGATCAAGGATCTAAAACCAATGCCTGGAGCAAGGACAGTCTATTCAATAAATGGTGTTGGGAAAACTGGATTTCCACATGCAGAAGCATGAAGCAAGACCCCTACCTTACACCTTACACAAAAATCCACTCAACATGGATTAAAGACCTAAATCTATGACCTGACACCATCAAGTTATTAGAGAACATTGGAGAAACCCTTCAAGATATTGGCACAGGCAAAGAATTTCTGGAAAAGACCCGGGAGGCACAGGCAGTCAAAGCCAAAATCAACTATTGGGATTGCATCAAATTGAGAAGTTTCTGTACTGCAAAAGAAACAGTCAGGAGAGTGAAGAGACAACCGACAGAATGGGAAAAAATATTTGCAAACTATGCAACAGATAAAGGGTTAATAACCAGAATCTACAAAGAGATCAAGAAACTCCACAACATCAAAACAAACAACCCACTTAAGAGATGGGCCAAGGACCTCAACAGACATTTTTCAAAAGAGGAAATCCAAATGGCCAACAGACACATGAAAAAATGTTCAAGATCACTAGCAATCAGGGAAATGCAAATCAAAACCACAATGAGGTTCCACCTCACCCAGTTAGAATGGCTCACATACAGAAATCTACCAACAATAGATGCTGGAGAGGATGCGGGGAAAAAGGGACACTAACCCACTGTTGGTGGGAATGCAAACTGGTTATGCCACTATGGAAGTCAGTCTGGAGATTCCTCAGAAACCTGAATATAGCCCTACCGTTCGACCCAGCCATCCCACTCCTTGGAATTTACCCAAAGGAATTTAAATTGGCAAACAAAAAAGCGGTCTGCAGCCTAATGTTTATTGCAGCACAATTCACAATAGCCAAGACCTGGAACCAACCTAAATGCCCATCAACGGTAGACTGGATAAAGAAATTATGGGATATGTACTCTTTAGAATACTATACCGCAGTAAGAAACAACGAAATCCAGTCATTTGCAACAAAATGGAGGAATCTGGAACACATCATGCTGAGTGAAATAAGCCAGTCCCAAAGGGACAAATACCATATGTTCTCCCTGATCGGTGACAACTGACTGAACACCAAAAAGGAAACCTGTTGAAGTGAAATGGACACTATGGGAAACGGTGACTTGATCAGCATAGCCCTGACTGTTAATGAACAACTTAATACATTATCCCTCTTAGTAGTTTTTTTTTTTGTCTGTTCTACTTAATATGACTGGTTTAATTCTGTAATTATCACACAGTTATTCTTAAGTGTTGAAATTTAACTGAAATGTGATCCCTGTTAAACATAAGAGTGGGGATAAGAGAGGGAAGAGATGTACAATTTGGGACATGCTCAAGCTGACTTGCCCCAAATGGTAGAGTTAGAAACATACCAGGGGACTCCAATTCAATCCCATCAAGGTGGCATGTACCAATGCCATCTCACTATTCCAAGTGATCAATTTCAGTTCACAATTGATCATAATGAAAGGACTAAGAGTCAAAGGGAGCACATAAACAAGTCTAGTACCTGCTAATACTAACCGATAGAATAAATAAAGGGGAGAGTGATCCAACATGGGAAGCGAGATACTCAGCAGACTCATAGAATGGCGGATGTCCTAAAGAGCACTCTGGCCTCAGAATCAGCCCTAAAGGCATTCCGATCTGGCAGAAAATCCCATGAGAGTATTTCAGGCATGGAAAGTCAAGACACTCTGTATATGTCATTTCATTCCTCTTTCTACCCAGGGAGGATGTCCAGGAGCTCACCCTGAATTTCTGCTGCTTCAGAAGACTTTTCCTCTCCACTGCATTTCAAGGACACCTGTCTCTATGATGGTAATGCATCTCCATCATTTTAGACTCAGACCTAAATATTCAGGGGGACTATTCATATACCAAACTTGATCCTTCTCTCCTGTATATCTGGTCATTTGAGAACCTCAACCCATTGTGTAACCATAGCTGTAAAATGAGGGAGGAGCCCTGGGGAAACCGTAATTGGGAACACAAGCTTCTGACCTCTGTTGACTCAGGTACATCCCTGATGTACCATGCCCATCTTAACATTAAATGCTCTTGGCATACATGACTTAATTATGTGATAGGTCTCTCAGAACCCTGCTTATATAGAGAAAATCTGTATGATGATCATGTGGTACCCCATGGCCAAGTATTCACCTCTAGCGTGATCCAGGAACACTTCAATTTCTCAAAAACTATGTAATTTTCTTCTGATAATGGCATGGCCTTAATCCAGAATCCCACAGGCCTGCCCTATGACAAAAACTGGGGCTTGTCACTTGTTTTGTACTGCATCTTTTCCCATTACTGACATGGATTGAGTTAGAAAACTGCTTTGACCATAGCCTGGATATTGTAAAGATATTCCCTGCCCTGAGTCCCACTCAAATCTGGCAGCATTTTTTGTCACCTGCCGATGTTCTGGAGGATTTTCTCAGATCTGGAACATGTTCTATTCAGAACTTCCAGACACCAACCAGGCATTGGCTTTCTTTCTTTGTGATAGAAGATGCAAGATACACCAAATTTGTCTTATACTTTGGACAGGGCATTACTCTACTCCCTAACTCAACTATAGGTAATGAATTGGCAAACCCCCGAATCTTGATAGGATTTACTATCTCCTGCCCCCTGGAGTACATGTACCTTACCAAGGGCTCTAACATATTGAGTATATTATAGAAAAGGGCAGGAGAGTTAATAGATCTCTGAAGTCAGTTGTGAGAAAGGGATGGGCATTTGACATAGTGGTTCAGATGCCTATGCCCCACATGAGGGAACCTGCACTGCATTCAATTCTCACTTCTGGCTTGTGACTCCACCTTCCTGCTAAAGCAGACCCTGAGAAGGATCAATGATGGCTCAAGGAACTAGGTTCTGGCCCCCCATGTGGGAGACCTGAATTGTGATCCTGGTTTTGGCCTCAACTCAGCCACAGATGTTGCAGGTGAACCAGCAGATGGGATCTCTCTCTCTCTCTCTCTCTCTCTCTCTCTCTCTCCCCATCTCCCTAACTCTGCTTCCCTGTCTCAAACAAATAAATTATAATTGTTCTTTAAAAACTATAAATGAATATTTTTTGGGCAATCCATGTGAATGGGAGAAATTTCTGTTCTTCCAGTTATCACTTAGTTCAATTCCAATGATACGTTTGGGAACTTGGAAAATAGTAATTGTGCTTATGGGATAGACTTCATTGAGGACTTCAGTAAGGATTTAATTTGTTCATTTCTTCCCCCTTAAGATCTCTCATTCTAAATGGAATCATGATGAATCATTGGGTTCTCAGTTATAATGTCACCCAAGACCCTCTGTCAGACCATGCTCCAAATTTTTAGGTATTCCTGTGTCCTTGGTATACATCATCTGAATAAGTGATTATAGTGTTTTAGGGGGACAGAATGAAGGCATAATCGTTCCTACTAGGGACCTGGACATGTTTTCAGTCGAGAAAGTAAATATTAAAGTTCAATCAAATCTGGGAACTGAAAAAGGAATTGTGACTTAAAAATTAGGTTTGTTTATTTATTTATTTACTTATTAAGTGACAGAGCAACAGAGGTGGTACAAGAAAGAGAGAGAGAAAGAGAGTCAGTCTTCCATCTTCTGGTTCACTCCTCAAATGGCCACATTAGCCAGATCTGGGCCAGGCTGAAGCCAGCAGCCTAGAACTCCATTTGGGTCTAGTACATAGCTGGCAGGGGTGTAAGCCCTCTTCCTCTGTCTTGCCACGTACCTTAGCAGGAAGCTGGATCATAAGTGGAGTAGCTGGGACTTGAACTGCAAACTCCCATATGGGATGCCAGCATCACAGTGGTGACTTGACCTGTTTTGCCATAACACCAACACCCAGGATTATGACTTATTATTAGGGAGACTGCCCTCGGCCTCCTTATATTTATTGTTTTGGTTGTAACTACAAAGTAACAATCTTGTGGGTCACTCCATAAGAATTTGGCCCCACCTCGTGTCAGAGGATGTATGCATCCCACCCACATCTCATGATGGCATCTTCTTCCACTGATGGACTGTAGGCTTGTCCCACATCCCCATTGTATGTACTGTTTTCCTGGGTCACTCTCAGTACATTCTCTGTTAGTTTGTGTCTGCCAGAAAGCAAGCACAAAGACAGGATTATTCACACAAGAGATTTATTCAAAGAAGGATTTTAAAAGCCAAGCATGTTTCAGACAAGGCAGCATGTATGATGCCCTATAGAAGGAGGAAGGAGTGAAAGGAGAGGGCTGAGGGTTCCAAGGATGTTTTGACCATGCTCAGAGAGAGTCTGTAAGACTCAGACTCACCCTGTGGGGAAGACCCTAGTGAACATGAAAACAGATTCCAGAGGCCCAGCTGATAAACAGACCCAGTCCTGCAAGAGGTGTGAATGGCACATGTTCATGGCTGTCACTTCAATTATTAAAATAGGCATGGGCAAGGAGCCTAATTTTGTAGTGAAACAAAACTGGGATTTGATTATTTGCTCTTTAACCTTGGACAATTTCTTTCAACTTTCTGAATGTCAACATTTTTCAGCTGTAAAAATAGAAGAATTCATAAGTATTTCTTAGTGTTCTGGCAAATAGAAAATGTGATGATTTGTGAAAAGCCCTTAGCATGTTTCTGGTATGTAAAATTTGTTCCTCTAGAGATAAAGATAGGAGAACCCTCTTGAGTTATTTGATCAGTGGGCTATTTGCTACTTCTGCTGTAGAATGTGCAAAATTCAGTCAGCCATTTAAAAAAAAAAACTTTTTCTCATAATATGTGTTATAAATGAACTCACTTGGTATTAGTTAAAATAGTGTATAAAATATTTATGCTACAGAAATAAGGAAGTTGTTGGTTAAATATGTGGTTAGAATCTAATTTAGTAATAAAAATAAATGTATGCTTTTATGACAAAGTATAGGGCATACTATACATTTTGGAATTTCTTAATAACTACCTCTTTGGAAAATTACAACCCATCCCTCATAGCTCTCAAAATAATGTCCAGCTGAAATAATTAGTTTGTCGGTGGTTAATTTCAGAAATTGCAGAATTTTATACTCCTTAGTGGGAATTTAATATTAGATTACAGATTTAGTTTTTAACCTTTTGCCTACTTTCCAAGACTACTGTGAATGTGAATTCCAATATTTACTTGAGGTGTTTAATTTAAATTATGTTGACCATTTTTATGACAATTCCAATTTGAAAATCTTATATTATCAATGATCATATGATAGAAATCTATCCCTTCATACCGAGAAAAATTTATAAGCCAAGAAGGTAAACATGAAGCATAAAATAAATACTGCTTCTTTAAGTAACAATGATACAATGGAAAATGTGATGAGATTTCACTCAAAACAAGGACTAGTTATGTCCACTGCTGTCTACAGCCTAGGAGTTTTTCCACTCAAGTCTGTGGCTAGTGAGAGGCTTCTATTTGAATTATGATGTAAAGGAAAATGTGAAAAGGATTCACATAGGTCAGATTTTTCTAAGCGAAGGGTCATCTAGACCAACCAAAAATAATCTTACTTTTTGGTTAAAAAAAAAAGAAAAATAGATTTGGGGGCAACAGTAATGTTATTTATACTATTCTACCCATTGTCTCTCTGAAGCTCACCTGAAGAAGTTGAAGTCATAAGAAAGGAAATCCAACATGACTACATCTTTTTGCTCCCTATACCACATTCTCCTTCCATGTGCTCTATGACTGACAAACTTTTGAATGGACAGTGGATTGAGGTAGGCAAGGAGATATTGGACTGGTTGCCAAATCTATCATGGTCTCCCTGGTCTTTTGCCCTCCCTGGTTGGTGTAGCAGTTGGCAAGAGGATGGAAACTCCTGCTTCTCCTTCTACATGGCCTCCATGCCATCCCTACTCATCCACGTGTCTATCCATACTTCCCCAAGAGATAGACAGCTAGGGTGTAGTGTAGATCCACATGATCTACACTACAACTAAAATATCTAGTTTTACATGAAAAATTGGAAAAATACTAGGTAATCAATTCTTTATTTTTTTGCAAAAAAAAAATTTAGAAGTGTGTCAATATGACAGTGAGAAATAAACTCATGAGAATTATGATCAGCTTTTCCACATCACTCCAGGGGTTGGTGAGTCAGATGCAACTAATCTTGTAATTGTTGATAAACATCTCACATCTCCTCTCTTCCTTAAAATCCATCTGTTTTATTACCTCAGCTATTCATCTTATTTACCAAATAACATCAACCTCACTCAGATTTCTCATCCAATCTAACCTACCCCACACTGGTGACAAGCTAGAGTATGGAAATGTTTCCAGGGTACTAAGATATGGATCTCCTCAGTGTTCGAGCATCATAAGCCAAAATCTTTAGGCTGGTGCTACCCAGTATGAGCAGTATTGTACACTTGTTCCCATATACTATACAAATTCTGACATGTTCTGTGTGGGAATAATGTAAAGAAGTGTTGCCTAGATGTGTTCTAGAGCCCCTTCCTCTTTGCCTCTTCCAGAACTTGGTCCTTCTATTCCTTACCTTCTCAGCTCAGTGTGTGCCCTAGGGCCTTCTCCAAAGTTGCCTGATCTAATACTTCATATTGAGATAGACAGGAACAGATGCTGTTGCTCCTTTCAAACTCTATGAATTACCTATAACAAAGATAGTGAGAAACAGGAAGAAAACCCTCATCCCCAATAAAACAGAGAAATCTGAAATTCAAACTACGATACTTGAGGAGGAATGACCAGAAGAAGAGAGAGGGATTGAGCAGAGGCTGAGAAAATGCCCATGGATTGAGATCTCAGACAAAATTCTCCAACACAGTTCTCCACTCAGTTTTCCAAAACAAGTGGCAATTCTAAAGGAAAGCTAAGATGGATGGATAGATAGATAGATAAAAAATACACAGATCTTCCATCTGCTGGTTCATGCCCCAAATACCTGCAAAATCCAGGACTGGAACAGGCCAAAGCCAGGTGCCAGGAACTTCATTGAGGTCTTCAATGCGGGTAGCAGGGACACAAGTAATTGGACCTTCACCCATTGCCTTCCCAGGCACTAGTAGAAAGCCATATCAGAAGCAGTGGAGCCAATACTGAAACCAGCACTCCATTATGGGATGTGGGCATCTCTCACAGAAGCTTAGTCTGTTACACCTACCCCACTACTGAAGTTTTTGCTGCAATCAGCAAACTGAGAGGTGCAGGGATAATTATTCCAAACACATCTCAATTTAATTTGTCTATTTAGGCCATGGAAAGCCAGATGGATTGTGAGGAAAGATTCTGTATTCCTGCAAACCTTTTCAGGTGGTGATGCAATCACAGCTGTGGTTCCAGATGCTTTATCTTTACTGGGGAAATAAACCCAGACTCTGACACCTATTGACTATCAAATGCTGTCTCTTTTCTCACTGTTGTCAGCATAGATAATCAGGAACAGTTGGTTTTTAAAGATAGAACTACAGCCCTTGTTAATTCTCTGCTCTTTGTCCAATTCTATAACGTGGCTGTGGACCGTAAGACTGAGACAAATAGAGATGTTCCAGAAGAATGCCATGTTGTTAAGATTTAGTATGAACTTTTTTTAGATTGATAGAATGTTTATATAATATTCTGAAAATATATTATTAAAGTCATTGTATCTTTTTTAACCCTTAAATTTCGGAACTGCAAAATTTACAGTGACACATAAGGTTTGTGCTACTATTTACATTATGTTTCTATTGGACAGTGCTGATCTAGAGGAAACTAGATCATATTGATAACCAACAGAACATCATAGACACATTAAAGTAACAAGACCCATACGAAAAACTTACTAAGTGAATGATTTAGGAACCTCTATACCAGTGAGGATTCCATGTTGTGTTAATCTGTTCTACATGTGAGAAGTAAGTTGCGGTGTCTTTCATTGCAAGTCACACCTAAAGAGATCCAATGTATGGTGGCCCTCTTTGTAAGCAACATATTCCATCTATGGGCCTGCTGCTTTGACCTATTTACCTGGTAACCAATATGACTGATAATTTTGAATAGGGCTCAGGGCAAATATCCAATAAACCAATCAAAAAAAAAAAAAAAAACCCACCAGGTTCAACTGCAATGGGGCCTCATGCCCAACATAACCAGTCATTTCAGAAATCCTGATGTAAGCCTCAGAGCAGGGGTCACAGCACAAACCCTTGAGTTTGAGAGTAAGATTATTCTTTTTGCTATTGGTAACTATTCTTCTTTGAAAGCATCTGGTAAATAGTTATTGAACAAAGTAGAGAATGCAGGCCTCACTGGGCTATCAGTGGACTCCTTGTCACAAACTTGGAGTTGTAAAAGCTGACATGCCCCAAACATTCTATGACAAAATTGCACAATTGACTAGTACTGACAGGTAGCTTAGATTCCCAGGGTGCTTGTTCCAAATGATTTGCCTTCTTCCCCTCAACCCAATTCTCTGGCCCCATGGGCATCCTCCATGACCAATTAGCTGAAGAGGAAAAATATAAGGTCCAGTTTACTTCTGCCTACATCAGCTAGAAACATGTGGCTGCTGTTCTCTCTGGCTGTTCCTGTTCTCTGGGGCTGGCCCTGAAGGCAGTCATGAAAGGAAATCCTCTCAGTGGCTACAATCTCAGGTGACTGATAGAACTGAGAGTTTTGTATGAAATGAGAGAGGATGTCAAGTACAAACCTATACTGACTCATAAGCAGTGACCAATGGACTGGAATGCTAGATAGATTTATCAGTATGATACTGGATTGTTGTTGACTAAGTGGTTTGAAGGAGTTGCATAGATGAGACTCTTGGTGTTTTCATGTATTTGTATCTCAGGTACATGTGGATGTTAATCTCTCATTCTAGCCATTCCTCTGTTTAATGGGTCCATGTCCAAACTAAGCATGGGGGCAGGGATGGAGGATTTTTATTGACTCAACAAAATAGATTTCCCTTCACCAACATTTACCTGGCTGCTAGGACTTCTGATCACCAACATTACAGCCAGGTATGATCTATAGGGAGGCCCAATGTACCACCATCCCCGACAGAGGTAGCCAGTCATCTCCTGGCAGGTTGACTATGTTTGAACCCTCTCTCTCAACAAACTCTGCGTATTGTCAGAAGCCTCATGGCCAGCTAGAGAAGTGATAACATGGTGGTTATGCTCAATTGTTTGTCTTCTTACTCCACTCGCAGGAAATACATCCATGATAGTTAATGATTTAAGTTTCAGATAAAAATATAAGACCAAACTGATATCACTCCATGATGGTATATGGCTGTGTCCCCAGAATGTGTCCTGTATGTGGAGACAGAAGCTATTCATTGGAAAGAGAAAGAACTGGATGCTAAAGGTGTGGGAATTGGCTGTGCTAGATACCTGCCATTTGTCCTTCCAGACTCACTGCCTCACCATGTCATTTTCTACCTGTATAGATTATATAGATGGGCTGTCTTGCCTTCTTTTGGTTGCATTTGGTCGATGTGGAATATAAGGGGAGTGGAGAACAATTGGTGGGTGATGTGTACATTTTTCTAAGTTTATTCAGTCGCTTGGCTCCACACACAGTTGCTATGACCTGGCTGTGTCCCTTAAATGAAGATGATAGACAATCAGCCTTTGCAACCTCAGCCCTCTGCTCTCACGCTTTCAGGCTGACTGTGGTCAAGGTAAGGAGGAGGTCCCACTGTCCTGTCCCTGTGGTACTGAAAGCATTTTAAGGATTCTATGCCCAATGATGACACCTTGTAAAATCTCCTTAAGACTCAAATATGGAGCCGGCACCA
This sequence comes from Oryctolagus cuniculus, assembly GCF_964237555.1. Taxonomy (NCBI): domain Eukaryota; kingdom Metazoa; phylum Chordata; class Mammalia; order Lagomorpha; family Leporidae; genus Oryctolagus; species Oryctolagus cuniculus. The sequence continues at coordinate 80,129,088 of NC_091437.1, forward strand.
TGGCTCACTAGGTTAATCCTCCACCTGTGGCGCTGGCATTTGATATGGGCACTGGGTTCTCATCCCAGTTGCTCCTTTTCCAGTCCAGGTCTCTGCTGTGGCCCGGGAGGGCAGTGGAGGATGGCCCAGGTACTTGGGCTCCTGCACCCACATAGGAGACTAGGAAGAAGCACCTGGCTCCTGGCTTCAGATTGGTGCAGCGCCGGCCGTAGTAGCCATTTGGGGGTGAACCAAAGGAAGGAAGACCTTTCTCTCTGTCTCTTTCTCTCAGTGTCTATATCTCTACTTGTCAAATTAAAAAAAAAAAAACTCAAGTATGACATTTAGCCTAGTGGTTAAGATGCCCGCTTCCCACATCAAAGTGCCTGGGTTTGATTCCCTTCCCTTCTCTGATTCTTGACTCCAGCTTCTTGTTAATGGAGACCCTGTGAGGCAACAAGGATGTCTCAAGTTGGGTTTTTATCACCCAGTTGGAAAATCTGAATTGCATTTCTGGCACTGGCTTCTTCCCTTGTATAACCTCTGCTATTGTGGGCATTTGTGGAGTGAATCAGTATATGGAAGTTCCCAGCCCCCAGCCCCCTCTCATTCTCTCTCTCTCTTCAGCTCCCTATCCCTCAAATAAATACATGGATAAATAATAATAATAAAAAAAGTCTTTCATCCATTACTCAGTACACTCAGATGTGTGATTCTTGCTCATTCCTTAACTGATGTACTATATCTCAAAAACAAACGAAAAGAAGAAAAGCCAATCTTATGACAGGAAAAGAAACTGGGTGGTATTAAAGAAAAAAATGCTGGGGCTGGCGCTGTGGCAGAGCGGGTAAAGCTGCCACCGGCAGTGCCAACATCCCATATGGGTGCTGATTCGAGTCCCAGCTGCTCTAATTCAGGTTCAGCTCCCTACTATGACCTGAGAAAGCAGTAGAGGATGGCCCAAGTCCTTGGGCCCCTGCACATGCATGGGAGATCCAGAAGAAGCTCCTGACTCCTGGCGTCGGATGGGCACAGCTCTGGCCATTGCGGCCATCTGGGTAGTGAACCAGCAGACGGAAGACCTTTCTCTCTCTCTCTCTCTCTCTCTCTCTCTCTCCCCCTTCCTCTCTCTCTCTCTCTTTCTTTCTCTCTCTCTGCTTCTCCTTCTCTCTGTGTGTAACTCTGACTTTCAAAAAATAAATAAATCTTTTAAAAAAGAAAAAAATATTTCCCTCATACATGTTAAAGCATGGTAAGAAAGATTTTACTCAGGACTTGAACCACTGCAATGACATCTTGCTAAGGTGGGGGGAGGCAAAAGGATTTGGCTCAATTCTAAATACAGCATGGACAAGGTGGAAATTTACAGTCAAGGTGCCAGCTAGGTGTAGGGATGGTGAAGGAAAATTACCAAGAGAAAGCATAAGAGGTAAGGTGGAAACTGGCTAGACTGACCTAATGGGATTCTTGCTAAAAACAGGAGCATCAGACATTATGCAGGACCTGGTGGAGAATGAGGGACCTGGTCAGATATTGAGGGTGAAGCATTCTTGATCATCTGACTTAGCAAGGTTCTTTGCTAAAACAGGATCTTATAAGAAAGTGCACAGATGGGCTTAGGAGGTTTGGGAGTTTGACTAAAGTTTGATGAAACGAAGAATGTTTGCCAGTGACAAGGGGTCATATGTGAAGGAGTTACTTTCCATGGTATATCCTCTTGTGTATTTTTAAATGTTTTTAAATAGCTATATGCTATTTACCTGCTTTAAAACATTTACCAAATCTTACCACCCCATCAAGATACTGTCTTCTATGTCATCCATCTCTCCCTTTCATTACTCTCTCTCTTTCTCCTACTCTATTTCAACCAGTGTTAGAAAGTTCTATTTATGCTTCCTTTTCAATAGGAAGCAAATGTCTCATTTATTTTTGCTTCTTTGTGTCCTGCCGTCCTTGTATTGAGGGCTCTGGTTGCCATTCCCAAATCATTTTTTAAATTTATTTATTTAACTCATTTGAGAGAGAGAGAGAGAGAGAGAGAGAGAGAGAGAGAAAGAGATCTCATCTGGTGGTTCACTCCCCAAATGCCTGCAATAGCTGGGACTGTGCCAAGCCAAAGCCAGGAGCCAAGAACTCTACCCAGGTCTCGCATATGGGTGGCAGGAATCCAACAACCTGAGCCATCACCTGCTGCTTCCCAGGATGCACATCAGCAGGAAGCTAGAATCAGAGGCAGGGCTAGGACTTGAATCCAAGCACTTTGATGTGCAATGCAGGCAACCCGAGCAGCATCTTAATTGTTGTGTCAGTGTCTATATTTTCCAGACCACTATTGTAATCATTTTCCTAAATGAAGACAGTTCCTTCCACTCTAAACTTTTTGAATCCTGTAGTTACAGTGATCTCCACAATGGGATACCTGATAGAGGCTTAACAGCAGTTCACCTTTGATTTGAATTAGTTTTGGAACATATTTCACAAAATGAAGCTGAAATAACTGCCTACTGTGATATATGGAGGAGTTGTGAAGTTAGAATGTTGGCTGCTTGTCCTTGCATAGGTGGAAATTAACTGAGGAACAAAATTAGTTGAGCCATAAAGTGGGAATGATGACACAAAGTAGAGAAAGGGTCAAAGTCCATGAAACACCTGTTCACAGATGGCATCAGAGCAGTGCTATGGGCAGATAATGTTTCCTTCAATCACATATGTTGAAGCACTGACTCTAAGAATATCAGAATGTGACTGTACTTAGAGATAGGACCTTGAATGTGGTAAATATATAAGTTAAAATAATGTCATTTTGAGGACTCAAGCTAATCTGGCTGGTGTTATAAGAAGAGACTAGGGGTGGGCACTTGGGAAATGAACCAGCAGATGAGAGAGTTCCATCTGTCCATCTGTGTTTCTGTCTCTTTTTCTAATATAAAATAAAATCCATCAATCAATAAAGTTAAAGAAGAGAAGATCAAGACATTGGCCAGATATGTACACACATAGACAACTACCCAAACCCACATCAAGATAGCCATTCACAAGTCAAGGAGAGAGGTCTCAGAAAAAAACAAACCTTGCCATCACCTTGATCTTGGACTTCTAGTTTTCAGGATAGTGAGAAAACAAATGTCTGTTGTTTCAGCTGCCCAGCCATGGTATTTTGGCAGCTGTAATAGACTAATTCAGGCTGCAGCAAGGAAATGTGTGAAGTGGAATAGTAGGATTCATTCATCATGAAGAAACTATTTCATAGCCTTTCTGAGTTCATGACATATGTTTCAATATTGGAAAATTTGGTTGGCAGTACTAAAGGTTATAAGAAGTGGACATTAGTTTTAAAAAAAGAACTTCTAAGGAACTAAAAAAAAACAAACCACCCATTTCTACAATCATTGTTGTATTCAGAACAACTCTCTCTATTTTAATAGAACTGATGACAGCCCTGTTACAACCCTCAGTGTGGGCACAGGTTTTTCTCCTGCACCTTACAGCTTGCCACCACTTGCATCTTACTCTGAACTGCATCACATGATCCCCTTGGCTTGCATCTTTGCCTGAAAAAAATCACCATAAGTGTCTTCTCATTTTTAGGAGAAATAAATTTCACACATTAAAAAAAATCTGGAAGCATATCTGTAACAGGTTCAGAAATCATCAACATGCTACAGCATACTAATTGTAGACCACTGCTGTTGAAAAGGTGAGACAGAAATAATGGCTGTGATTGAAATCCTTCTTTGAAGAGATTACTACAGAGAGAAGGAAAACTTTGCTGTTAATGACTTCAGTGTGTCTATATTGATCTTTCTATAAATTCTTTCCAAAAAATCCACAAATCATCATATCCGCATAATAGACTTTTACTCACATTCAAAGACATGTGATCATACCTATATTATTTTTGTAGTTTGCTCTTGATCACCTAGACACCTTTATTCTGTGTGTCATGGACCTGGGCAAGTGAAGACATGTGCTACTGAGCTCATGCAAGGAGGTGCTGGGTGCTTTCTGAACCAAATGATCATTTAGGGACAAGGAGGCACAAAGGCTCCTTCACTTTGCTCAGAGTACAGTGTTTTGATGTGAAGTTGGTGATTGTAATGGTCTATCTTCTGTTGATAGGAAAATGCCTTAACCTGGGTCATGAATAAAGAAAAAAGGACAGCTCACAATTTTGAAAGCCAAGTGTCCAGGACCAGGTCACACCATTGATCTGACCTCTGTTGAAGTCCTTCTGGCTCCATCACAACATGACGGGAAAGCAAAAAGGCAAAATGATTGTGCAGAACAGTCCACACATGTTGGGTGGTCTCATTTATTCCCGTTCACTCTCAGGCAAACTCACTCACTCCACAAGATCAGCACGTATCCCTTCCCAAGTGAGAGGGAGTACCCCTAATGACATAGTCACTACCCATTAGGTCAGACCTCTTAAAGATTCCACCTCCTCTCAGTACCATTTCACTGAAGAACAGCCCCCCAGCACATGAGCCTTTGGGAGACACATTCCAACCGTATTCAAACCACAGCAGTAACCAACAAAGGCAAAGAGCATTGAAACTCCATGGATATGTCAACAGAGCAATCCTGCCCAGTCACAGTCAAGGAGAGCTCTCACCGCTAACCAAATGTACAAAGGAACCACTGACCGGAAAATGGCTTTTATTCAAAGTTTTAAAGTGAATGTGGGGATAGGAGAGAGAAAGACAAGGATGTGTTTTTTCCAAAATGCTTTGGGAGATACTATTTCACACACACACACACACACACACACACACACACACACAAAGCCACCTGAACTCTGTGGCAACACACACTTGAAGAACTTACATAACAATAACTAGTTTCTTATGAATGATTCTGAATTATGTCTGAATTATGTGTGAATTTTTGTGATTCAGGGCCAACTTTATTTTTTAGGTGATGTATTATTTTATTTAAATCAAAGGAGCCATGCTTAAAGCATAATTCTTATTCACTCATCAAAATTTCCAGGGCCTCCTGCAATACAGAGTGAGTTATCAAGAACATGTTTTTCTTTTCAGGAGTTTTGGCTGTCTCTGGCTTGTCTCTGTGCCTGTCTGCACAGATTTCACTAAAGTTGGTCATGTCTAAATAGGGTGTCTTTACTTTGACTAGATCAGTTCTCTGGTTGGTGTAAATTGGTGGGACCATTTTTTTGCAGCTATTGAGCTTAAAGCTCCTTGATTTTCTTTCTGCTGCACTCCAGCATGATGTGACACTGAATAATACTACCCTAAACATAGTGGCTTTTTGTATAACCTGCTTTCCAATAATTCCTCTTATCCAATTCACCAAGTGGGAGGGCAGCAAGAATACCTGTGGGCCATCTCATGGGTAACTGGTGCCCATTACAGCCTTTGCTTAACACAGGGAGATTAACTGCTAACATCTGGTGGTCCTCTTGTGCCTCCTAAACAACAATCAGAGAAAGATTCTCCAAAGAATTAGGATACTAATTTGAAAATAGCTGAGCACTGTTGTGAGAATACATGTGCCACAGAAAACTACTGGGGGATTCAAGGAGGTTGAGGCAAGGAGAAATGTTTAAAGGCAGAAGTAAAAAGTCTGAGGCCAGTGCAGTAGTGTAGCTGGTAAAGCCACCACCTGCAGTGCCAGCATCCCATGTGGGCACCGTTTCCGGTCATAGCTCCTCCACTTCCCATCAAGCTCTCTGCTATGGCTTGGGAAAGCAGTGGAGGATGGCCCAAGTCCTTGGGCCCCTGTGTCGCTCCCCCTCTTCATGGAGGAGTGACACTAAACCCTGCCTAGGCTTCATATCCGAGTCACGGCACCATTATGTCGCTCCCCCTCTTCATGGAGGAACGACACAGGACCCTGCGCTGTTCTTTTGTCTGCTCGGCCCTTCCCGGGTTTGCTGCTGGTTCTTCCCGGGTTGGCTACCGACCCTTCCACCTCCGTGGAAGGGCGGTTCCCCCTGCCACATTCCCCACTTCCGCGGGGGAGCGGCACACCGCCGGCCGGCTCTCTCGGGGGCTGCACAGGTGTTCCTTCAGATAGATGTTCCCCTTAGATGTTCCTGGTGCATGTTGTCTCTCTCCTCCTTTATAGTCCTCTTCCGCCAATCCCAACTCGGCTGCCCACACACCGAGTACGCTGCTCTCCTCCAATCAGGAGCAGGATCAGCTCCTGGAGGTCATCACTCAAGTTGGCAAGAGGCAGCTGCGTAGAAGCTGTTTTCTCCTCTCCCAGCGCCATATTGTGGGAGAGCAGATGCATAGGATAAGTCTTAATTCCAGTAACTCAGTCCAGTCCGGGTTGCTCCCCACACCCCTGCACCTGTGTGGGGGACCTGGAAGACGCTCCTGGCTCCTGGCTTCGGATTGGGCCAGCTCCAGCCATTGCAGCCATTTGGGGAGTGAACCCATGGATGAAAGACCCCCCCCCACCTCTGCCTCTCTGCAAATCTGCCTTTCACATGAGCAAATAAATAAATCTTTAAAAAAAAATAAGGAGGCTACAGAAGATATTTTGAAGCTATAATCTTTGCAGTGGTTGATAGCAAGGCTGATATCAGTCTGAAATTGGAAAGAGAGTTGCTGTTCAGATGTCCTTGCAGACGAACTTTTTAAGATTTATTTATTTATTTGATATAGCCCCAACATCGGGAGCTGTGCCTATCTGAAGCCAGATGCCAGGGCCTCCTCTGGGTCTTCCACGTGTGTGCATGGGCCCAAAGACCTGGACCATCTTCTACTGCTTTCCAAGGCTGCAGCATAGAGCTGGATCAGAAGTGGAGCAGCTAGGGCTACAACTGGGGCTTTTTACCTAATGCAACACAGAGCTGGCCCCTAGAGATACTTTTTGTTTAAGTAATTCACAGTGGCCTTTGATTAAGTTTGTAGTTCTGGAAGAGGCTTTTTATTACTAATATTATGTATTTGTTTGAAAAGCAGAGTTAGAGAGAGAGAGGTCTTCCATCTGTTGGCTCACTCCCAAAATGGCCACAATGCCAGGCTGGGCCAGGCACCACCAGGAGCTAGAGCTCCATCTGGGTCTCCCTTGTGAGTGGCAGGGGCCCAAGCACCTGCCTTCCTAGTTGCATAAGCAGGGAGCTGGATCAGAAATGGCACATCTGGGACTTGTATCTGGGACTTGAAGTGGTGCCCATATAGAATGCCAGTGTTTACAGGCAGGGGCTTATCCTATTGTACTGGTACACTGGGTCATTTCTTATTTGAAAATTTCTCTCTACTGTGCCCAATATGGGGAATGATAGTTGATCTTTGTAATAGTTCCTTTATGCTTCTAACTTCTTATGTCTCTATTTTTTGATGTACCTATACACTTAAAATAGCATATCTACCACCCTTCATGTCCCTGAAGCTGCTTGCTCCTCTCCACCTGGTTGCACTACTGCATCAAAATATAGTATTTCCTAGTAAGTCCCATCTCTTAATTTTGGCTCTATCATGCACATGTTACCCAGAGAGTTGATTTTGCTTTTGTAGACTCTATCCAAGTATTTTCAAGATTGTATGTTTAATCAATTGGATACGCATCACACTTTTGTGACGGATGTCACGGTCTTGATTCTTTATCCACTTAGCAAATGTCTACATAGTTTTTCAAATCATAACCACAATAAAGAATAATGAAGAAACCAAGTAAAAGAGGATTCACACAACTTAATGTTTCACATTCTGATTTATCCAAAAATCATCTTCTATCGGTGACAACATGCTGCATACGGGAAAGTTTAGGAAAGAACCAGGGAGCCCATGCAGCAAACAAATGGGGCTATCACACAATCATTCCTTGCTAAAGTGAAGAAGTGATCTCTGTGTTGGCACACATTCTTTCTGTTTAAAATATTTGCTAACCAACACACTCATTCCTTTAATACCAGCAATTTCCTAAATGAAAACAACTTTCTATTCACCCACATAAAATACTAGTTTATGGAAACGACAGGAGGAAAACCCAAAGCCACAACAGTAGTTTCAAAAGCACCAATTGTAATGTTCCCTCAAATTACCTTGTCAAGCTCTTAGACTGATCTGCCTTTGAAATAACAGAAGCTAAATACTTGGCATGCTTTGAAATGGAAACAAACCATAATTTTTTTGCCTTTTTGTATTTCTGAATGCATATAAGCTCCTTCTACTGCAAAACTCAAGTCAAATGCCTGCCATAAACACTTTGTCATATTCAGAGCCGCAAGCAAGAGACAGTCAGAGGACACTTTTTTGAAGGGATCCCTGCAGCCCCTTGTGGAATAGGAAGTGCTAGGCCAGGGGTCTGAAAGTCTCTTCCTTAGCTGTACCTTTTAGCTGAACCAAGCCATTGAACCCCATGGTACCTGAGAAATAGTGTTAGAAATACTTGTCTTACAGGTATATGTATGATCACATTAAGGGAGTTACAAATCATTTAATAAAGTCATGTGGTGAATTTTGGAGGTGGGGGAAGCAAAGAGGCTGGAACCCAAGATAGAATCCAGATGACAGAAGACCCAGAAAACCACCGCAGGGACCTAAAGCTTTATTCTGCAGGATTTGTGCTCCTCAAAGGTTTCTGATTGAGCTGTGTATTTTTGTTGTCAGACCTAATCTCCAGTCAACCTTTTGATTTCTTTATGACATCTCCAAGCAAACAATATCTTGGGGTATCCCTAGAGAAAGTCAAATCCTATTTTAGTTAGAGTAGGTCAGATAATACTGCAACTAAAGACACTAACCATTCAGGAAACAAAAACCTATTTTACAACACCATCAAAAAAATAGTTATACTCAATGAATAGTGTCTCAGGTAGTGTCAACTTCATCCCATGCATTAATACAAGTCCAAGATTTACATTTTGCCATCTAGACCTGCACCGTATAATATATAGTCATCCCGGCGACTTCTACCCAGAAACTCTTTCTCTCCTTCCTCTTTGCTAGAATAGAACTGCCACGAGGGCCTGGATTTGCTGGGCTGTGATGCCACATTTCTTCTGCTTAGGGACAAGTCAGAGTCCTTAAACAATTGCTCTCTCTGAGCAAGGTCGCCCACCGTGTGGAAGCCGAGCCGAGCCGCAGGAGCTGCCAGACCCGCCGGACCCGCCGGACCCGCTGGAGCAGTAGAGTCTGTGCGCCAGTGCTGGAAGGGGAGGTGAGCTAAAAACCTTTTGGTAACCCAAGACATTGGCGGGGAAAGGCAGAAAAAGTCTGCAGAGAACTAGGCCTGAAACCCCATTGGGGAAAGTTCACCAGGCTGGCTGGAGGAGAGAAAAAAATCGAATAAATAAGGAGAACCGGCATGGACAATTAGCCTCTCTCTTCACTCACCTTACAAAGCCAAGCAAGACAAAGGGCAGGCGCCATTTTACGTAAGTAAAGCAGTGCACACCATTTTGCATATGTAAAGCGGGTGCCTCTCATTAGCCAAGCAGAAAAACCTGACTCTGGTAAACAAACGAATACCCACAGGGGCCAGATTTCATACATCAACTACTCTCAATTCCACTCAGCTGTGTGGAATTATGTCCCAACTGAGTCAAAAAAAAAAAAAAAAAAGAGAGAGAGAGAGAGCGAGCAAGAGAACAATCAGGGTGAATCACCTTTGGCACACCGTTAACCCTGTAGAACCAGAGCTTTCTGGCCACACCCATCATAGCCTTTAAGGATCCATCAAAAGCAGACAGTCCTCTTAATCTAGACTCACGGTATAACGAGAAAAAAAAAAAACAAAGAATATTTCCAATATGCCAAAAAACGCAAAAGCCGAGGTAACAAGAACAAGGAAGACACTATGACACCCCCAAATGAAATAGACACCCCAATTCAAGATTATGAAGATGATGAGATAGAAGAAATGCAAGAAGCGGATCTCAAAAAATTGATAAGAACATTAAGAAGTTCTCAAAAACAAGTTCTCGAACTACAGAAATCCTTAATGGACAAGATAGAAAATCTCTCTCATGAAAATGAAATATTAAGGAGGAATCAAAATTAAATGAAACAACTAGTAGAACATGAAACTGTGATAGTGACGAGAAATCATAATGAAATGAAGAATTCAATAGATCAAATGACAAACACATTAGAGAGCCTTAAAAACAGAATGGGTGAAGCAGAAGAGAGAATATCACACTTAGAAAACAGAGCACAGGAAAATATACAATCAAACCAAAGAAAAGAAAAGGAAATTAGAAATCTAAAAAATATTGTGGGGAATCTTCAGGATACTATTAAAAACCCAACATTCAGGTTCTAGGAGTTCCTGAAGGCATGGAAAGGGAGAAAGGATTAGAAGGCCTTTTTAGTGAGATATTAACAGAAAATTTCCCAGGTTTGGAGAAAGACAGAGACATCCTAGTACAGGAAGCTCATAGAACCTCTAATAAACATGACTAAAAGAGATCCTCACCACGACACGTTGTAATTAAACTCACCACAGTGAAACATAAAGAAAAGATCCTAAAATTGCAAGAGAGAAACGTCACTTTACTCTCAGAGCATCTCCAATCAGACTCACAGCTGATTTCTCATCAGAAACCCTATAAGCTAGGAGGGAATGGCGAGATATAGCCCAGGTACTAAGAGAGAAAAACTGCCAGCCCAGAATATTATATCCTGCTAAGCTCTCATTTGTGAATGAAGGTGAAATAAAGACCTTTCACAACAAACAGAAATTGAAAGAATTTGTCGCCACTTGTCCAGCCCTGCAAAAGATGCTTAAAGATGTGTTACACACAGAAACACAGTCATCAATATGAAAGAAGGTAAATGAAGGAAATCTCACACCAAAAGATCACAGGAAGTTCAAAACATATATCAGAAAATATCTTTGGCAATTGGCAGGGCAAAGCTACTACTTATCAATAGTCACATTGAACGTGAATGGCCTGAACTGTCCAGTTAAAAGACACCGATTGGATGATTAGGTAAAGGAACAAAACCCATCTATTTGCTGCTTACAAGAAACACATCTTTCCAATAAAGATCCATACAGACTGAAAGTGAAAGGCTGGAAAAAGATATACCATGCCAACAGAAATGAAAAAAGAGCAGGCATAGCCATCTTAATATCGAACAACATAAACTTTACCACAAAAACTGTTAGGAGAGACAAAGAGGGGCACTATAAAATGATTAAGGGATCAATTCAACAGGAAGATATAACTATTATCAATGTATATGCACCTAATTACAGGACACTGGTTTATTTAAATGATTTGTTAAAGGACTTAAAGGGAGACTTAGACCCCAATACAATAGTACTGGGGGACTTCAATACCCCACTCTCAGAAATAGACAGATCAACAGGATGAAGATCAACAAGGAGACAGTAGATTTAAACGACACTATAGCCCAAATGGATCTAACAGATATCTACAGAACTTTTCATCCTACACAGAAAGAATTTATATTCTTCTCAGCAGTACATGGAACCTTCTCTAGGATTGACCACATACTAGGCCATAATGCAAGTCTCAGCAAATTCAAAAGAATTAGAATCATACCATGCAGCTTCTCAGACCATAAAGGAATGAAGTTGGAAATTAGCAACTCAGGAATCCCTAGAGCATATGAAAACACATGGAGATTGAATAACATGCTCCTGAATGAACAATGGGTCATAGAAGAAATTAAACGAGATCAAAAAATTTTTGGAAGTAAATGAGGATAACAGCACAACATACCAAAACTTATGGGATACAGCAAAAGCAGTGTTAAGAGGAAAGTTTATATCAATAGGTGCCTATATCAAGAAATTGGAAAGGCACCAAATAGATGAGCTTTCACTGCATCTCAAGGATCTAGAAAATCTGCAGCAAACCAAACCCAAATCTAGTAGGAGAAGAGAAATAATTAAAATCAGAGAAGAAATCAACAGGATTGAATCAAAAAAAAATTACAAAAAATCAGCCAAACGAGGAGCTGTTTTTTTGAAAAAATAAACAAAATTGACACCCCATTGGCCCAACTAACTGAAAAAAGAAGAGAAAAGACCCAAATCAATAAAATCAGAGGTGAAAAAGGAAACATAACAACAGACACCACAGAAATAAAAAGAATCATCAGAAATTACTACAAGGACCTGTATGCCAGCAAACAGGGAAACCTTATCAGAAATGGATAGATTCCTGGACACATGCAACCTACCTAAATTGAACCAGGAAGACATAGAAAACCTAAATAGACCCATAACTGAGGCAGAAATTGAAACAGTAATAAAGGCCCTCCGAACAAAGAAAAGCCCAGGACCAGACAGATTCACTGCTGAATTCTACCAGACATTTAAAGAAGAACTAACTCCAATAATTCTCAAACTATTCAGAACAATCGAAAAAGAGGGAATCCTCCCAAATTCTTTCTATGAAGCCAGCATCACCTTAATTCCTAAGCTGGAAAAAGATGCAGCATTGAAAGAGAATTACAGACCAATATCCCTGATGAATATAGATGCAAAAATCCTCAAAAAAATTCTGGCGAATAGAATGTAACAACACATCAGAAAGATCATCCACCCAGACCAAGTGGGATTTATCCCTGGTATGCAGGGATGGTTCAACATTCGCAAAACAATCAATGTGATACACCACATTAACAGACTGCAGAAGAAAAACCATATGATTATCTCAATAGATGCAGAGAAAGCATATGATAAAATACAACACCCTTTCATGATGAAAACTCTAAGCAAACTGGGTATGGAAGGAACATTCCTCAATACAATCAAAGCAATTTATGAAAAACCCACGGCCAACATCCTATTGAATGGGGAAAAGTTGGAAGCATTTCCACTGAGATCTGGTACCAAACAGGGATGCCCACTCTCACCACTGCTATTCAATATAGTTCTGGTAGTTCTAGCCAGAGCTATTAGGCAAAAAAAAGAAATTAAAGGGATAGAGATTGGTTAGGAAGAACTCAAACCATCCCTCTTTGCAGATGATATGATTCTTTACTTAGGGGACCGAAAGAACTCTACTAAGAGACTATTGGAACTCATAGAAGAGTTTGGCAAAGTAGCAGGGTATAAAATCAATAAACAAAAATCAACAGCCTTTGTAAACACAGGCAATACCACGGCTGAGAAAGAACTTCTAAGATCAATCCCATTCATAATAGCTACAAAAAAAATCAAATACCTTGGAATAAACTTAACCAAGGACGTTAAAGATCCCTACGATGAAAATTACAAAACCTTAAAGAAATAAATAGAAGAGGATACCAAGAAATGGAAAAATCTTCCATGCTCGTGGAATGGAAGAATCAATATCATCAAAATGCCCATTCTCCCAAAAGCAATTTAGGGATTCAATGCGATACCAATCAGGATACCGAAGACCTTCTTCTCAGATCTGGAAAAAATGATGCTGAAAATCATATGGAGACACAGGAGACCTCGAATAGCTAAAGCAATCTTGTACAACAAAAACAAAGCCGGAGGCATCACAATACCAGATTTCAGGACATACTACAGGGCAGTTGTTATCAAAACAGCATGGTACTGGTACAGAAAGAGACGGATAGACCAATGGAACAGAATTGAAACACCAGAAATCAATCCAAACATCTACAGCCAACTTATATTTGATCAAGGATCTAAAACTAATTCCTGGAGCAAGGACAGTTTATTCAATAAATGGTGCTGGGAGAACTGGATTCCCACATGCAGAATCATGAAGCAAGACCCCTACCTTTCACCTTACACAAAAATTCACTCAACATGGATTAAAGACTTAAATCTACAACCCGACACCATCAAATTACTAGAGAGCATTGGAAAAACCCTGCAAAGACTTCTTGGAAAATACCCCAGAAGCACAGGCAGTCAAAACCAAAATTAACATTTTGGATTGCATCAAATTGAGAAGTTTCTGTAATTCAAAAGAAACAGTCAGGAAAATGAAGAGGCAACTGACAGAATGGGAAAAATATTTGCAAACTATGCAACAAATAAAGGGTTGATAACCAGAATCTACAAAGAAATCAAGAAACTCCACAACATCAAAACAAACAACCCATTTAAGAGATGGGCCAAGGACCTCAACAGACATTTTTCAAAAGAGGAAATCCAAATGGCCAACAGACACATGAAAAAATGTTCAAGATCACTAGCAATCAGGGAAATGCAAATCAAAACCACAATGAGGTTTCACCTCACCCCAGTTAGAATGGCTCACATACAGAAATCTACCAACAATAGTTGCTGGAGAGGATGTGGGGAAAAAGGGACACCAACCCACTGTTGGTGGGAATGCAAACTGGTTAAGCCTCTATATAAGTCAGTCTGGAGATTCCTCAGAAACCTGAATATAACCCTACCATGCAACCCAGCCATCCCACTCCTTGGAATTTACCCAAAGGAAATTAAATTGGCAAACAAACAAGCTGTCTGCACATTAATGTTTATTGCAGCTCAATTCACAATAGCAAAGACCTGGAACCAACCCAAATGCCCACCAACAGTAGTCTGGATAAAGAAATTATGGGACATGTACTCTATAGAATACTATACAGCAGTCAAAAACAATGAATCCTGGTCATTTGCAACAAGATGGAGGAATTTGGAAAACATCATGCTGAGTGAAATAAGCCAGTCCCAAATGGACAAATATCATATGTTCTCCCTGATCGGCGACAACTAATTGAGCACCAAAGGGGAAACTTGTTGAAGTGAAATGGACACTATGAGAAACAGTGACTTGATCAGCTCTTGTCCTAACTGTTGATGTACAATGTAATACTTTATCCATTTTAGTATTTTTTTTTGTTCTAGTACCATTGGTTGAACTCTGTAATTAACACACAATTATTCTTAGGTGTTTAAATTTTAACTTGAAAGTGATCCCTGTTAGGAATCTGGAAAGCATTATGCTGAGTGAAATAAGCCAGTCCCAAGGGACAAATACCATATGTTCTCCCTGATCGGTGACAACTAACTGAGCACCAAAAAGGCAGCCTGTTAAAGTGAAATGAACACTATGAGAAATGGTGACTTGATCAGCCCTTGCCCTGACTGTTGATGAACAACTTAGTACGTTATCTCTCTTAGTATATATTTTTTGTTCTACTTAATACTTTTGGTTGAATACTGTAATCAATACACAGTTATTCTCAAGTGTTGAAACTTAACTCAAAAGTGATCGCTGTTAAATATAAGAGTGGGAATAAGAGAGGGAAGAGATATGCAATTCGGGACATGCTCAAGCTGACTTACCTCAAACAGTAGAGTTAGAAACATACCAAGATATTCCAATTCAATCCCATCAAGGTGGCATGTACCAATGCCATCTCACTAGTCCAAGTGATTTCTGTTCACAATTGATCATAATGATAGGACTAAGAGCCAAAGGGGGCACATAAACAAGACTAGTGTCTGCAAACACTAGCTGATAGAATAAAAAACGGAGAGAACGATCCAACATGGGAAGCGAGATAGACAGCAGACCCATTGAATGGCAGATGTCCTAAACAGCACTCTGGCCTCAGAATCAGCCCTTAAGGCACGTGGATCTGGCTGAAAAGCCCATGAGAGTATTACAGGCATGGAAAACCAAAACACTCTGGCAAAAAAAAAAAAAAACAAAAAACAAAAAACAAAAAACAAACAAACAAAAAAAAAACAAACAAAAAAAACACCACCCTACATGAAAGATCTCCGCTAGTGAGATCCCAGTGGAAAGAACAGGTCATCAAAGAAGGAGGTACCTTTCTCTGAAGGGAGGAGAGAACTTCCACTTTGACTACAACCTTGCCTAAATATGATCAGAGTTGGTGAACTCAAAGGGCTTCCATAGCCTTGGCGACTCATGACAAGAGTCTAGGGTGAAATTTGTTAAGTCAACAACAGGAGTCACTGTGCACTTACTCCTCACGTAGGATCTCTGTCCTTAATGTGCTGTACATTGTGATTTAATGCTATAACTAGTACTCAAACAGTATTTTTCACTTTGTGTTTCTATGTGGGTGCAAACTGTTAAAATCTTTACTTAATATATGCTAAACTGATCTTCTGTATATAAAGAGAGTTGAAAATGAATCTTGATGTGAATGGAAGGGGGGAGGGAGAGGGAAAGAGGAGGGTTGCGGGTGGGAGGGAAGTTATAAGGGGGGGAACCATTGTGATCCATAAGCTGTACTTTGGAAATTTATATTCATTAAATAAAAGTTAAAAAAAAATATGTAGTCATCTCTCTATTTGCAGGGGGTTGGTTCTGATATGGGCCTGGAACAGGCAGGAAGTTAGGGGAAAAATAAGCTGGAATATTTCCCCACAATTTATGTTCTGCTACCCTGCATTTTAACTCCACCCTCTTATAAGTCAGTCCAGTATACTGCTTTCTCATGATAAAGGTGCATCTCCTACACCATGGAAGGGAAGATGCCATGGTGAACATGTGTAAACTGAATTCTATGTATAAACATCATCAAACTCCCAGAAAAGCTTACACATACCCAGCCTTGCCCAACTCCACACCTTTTATATATTCAATTAGGGCCCCACACCTTACCCCATAAAGGAGACTAGTGGATATGGGAATAGCTCTTCTTTTGGGCCCTTTGCTTGCCTTCTTCTGTACTTTCTACTCACAAGCAACTCTCAGGCCCTCTCATGGTGAGTACCTCTCCTTGTGGAGTTGCCCAAACACACACCTGAATACTCACTCCCTCACTTTAAGTAAGTCCCACTCTCATTTATGCACCTGTGTGCATCTGCTCTGAATTCTTATTTCATACAGAGGCAAAGACTTCAAATAAAAACTGGGAAACACATTCCTACAGCAGTTCCAGAACGGCCTGAAAATACCCAAACCTGTAGATACTCAAGTATCTTATATACATTGGCAGAGTAAGGGCATAAAACCTACACATCTTGAATGGGATGGGAGTGGGAGCGGGAGATGGGAGGGTTGCAGGTGGGAGGGAAGTTATGGGCAGGAAAAGCCACTGTAATCCAAAAGCTGTACTTTAGAAATTTATTTATTAAATAAAAGTAAAAAAAACCCTATACATCTTGTTCTATATACTTTAAATCATGTCTAAATTACTTACAATACCTAATACAAAGTAACGGGTATGTAAATAGTTGTTATGCTGTGTCAAAGGAATAATGACAAGGAAAAAATTCCATACATGTTTAGTATGCATTTTCCCCCTAATATTTTTTATCTTAGATTGGTTGAGTCTGGTATATAGAATCTGTGGCTATACAGGACTGACTGCAGTACACTTCTGAATACTTGAAATGTGGTTTTCCCAGGTGTCAGCCTTTGACCTAGTAGCAAAGACATGGATAGGATCCCCATGTCTAACATCAGAATGACGCGGATTGACTCCTGACACTGGCTCCTGAATCCAGCTTCCTACTCGTGCTTGTTTTGGGAAACATCTGGGATGGTTCAACTAATTGGATGACTGCCACTCATGAGGGAGACTTGGGTTGAGTTCTGGGATCCTGGTTTTAGCCTGGCCCAGTGGCAGCCATTGTAGGCGTTTGGGTAGTGAACTCTTGGATGGGAGCCCTCTTTTGTCTGATTGTTTCTTTCTCTCTCTGTTTCTCTGCCACCTCAAATAATTTTTTTAATTAAGAAAAGGAAGGTGTTTTGTCCAAATTGAAGAGTGCTCTAAGTGCAAAATATACCATAGATTTCAAACCATGTGAAAAAAATGTAAAAATTCTCATTAACAATTTTATATTGATGGCAAGTTGAATACTATTTTAGAATATTATGTTAAATATTATGCTAAATAAAATGTATTGTTAGTATTATTTTTTTACCTACTAGAAATTGTGAAATTGCATTTATGCTCACATTCCATTACTATTAAAATGCAGTTTTAGATCATTTTAGACAGTATTAAAAATAGAGGTAATGTCTTAGTAGCATTTTTTTTTACTTTTCAGGTAATTTCTGAAGAATGAGTAAAGCTTCTTGAATGTGAAATTATGCTTACATTGGTAATTCCTAGAACACTTGCAGTTAATATGGCTACATGCATAGGGCTGTATGTGTATGTGTGTGTGTGTGTGCTCCACAGGAATAGACTTTTGGCAAGTCACCAGGCAGAATAGTGAGGGCCCTATCAAATTTTGTGCCCTGAGGTGACCTCTGTCTTTCTGTGGCCAGGGCCTTTCAGCTGCAGTGGCTTTCTGCAGAGGCACTGAGACAGAAGCACAGATACAGGGGAAGGAAGGGTGTGAAGAGTCTGCCTGCACGTCAGAGGTGCTGATGATGGAGATCTCTGCTATTGCTGTCAAGAAAACATTCAGCCATTTGTAGTCTCTTTTATCTTGTGTTTGGTTTCTTTACTTAAAAATTCCTAGAGGACAGGAAATCATCCTCAATCCCAGAGTGCTATTCCACATAGGCAGTCTTTTTCAAAGGAAAATTCAGTAACAAAACCTAACTTCTTTTCTAATAGTGCCACGGATGGACACTATGGTTCTTTTTAAATATTTTAGGCATAGGTGTGTGGTCTAGTGCTTAAGACACTTGTGTCCTATATCAGAGTGCCTGGTTTAGTACCTGGCTCTGACTCCTGACTTCAAATTCTTGCTAATGTGCACCTGGGAGGCAGCAGGTGAAGTGATTGGGCTGCCCACGTGGGAGATCTGGATTGAGTTCCCAGCTCCTAGGCTTTGGCCCAGCCCAGCCTAGTCATTGCAAGTACATTTGGGAAGTAAAGTAATGGATGGGGACTCTCTCTCTCTCTCTCTCTCTGTAAATAAATCAAAGTTTAAGAAAAATTGTTTAGTTGATAACCCTTAGGATTAACATCTTAACATGTGATGGAAAAACACACCTCTGTGAATTTTTATTTAATGATGTATAAATTGAAAAATTACTTCTAACTGGAAGAGAACAGAGGGAGGTTGCCTGCTGAAAGCAAGCTTCAAGGTTGCTCCATTTCAATAAACTTTTACTGTTGTGAGCTTGGAAGAGATTATTACCATAATTCTAAATTGGCTGTTATATGTTCCAGACATATAATTCCAAAGAGGTAATGAACTCAGATTCTAGAAATGCCTTTTGACAAAAATATCTGCCACTTTGGTTGACATGTTAAAAATGAAATGTACAGTTCAAGTGTCTGAGATGCCAAAGATAATCCTCCAATCACATCAAAATTGCTGCGCAAATTCTGCCATAGTAAGCAGATTAGATCCTGATCTATTTGTGCTGGCAATAAAGAAAATGAGCAAGGAGGGAAAATAGCCATGCATTTTTCTCCTTTGAAGTTTTACAAGCCTGTATCTAAGAGTATCTTGTTGTTTTGTCTTTGTAAGAATAAGGGAGGGGGGCAAAAAAAAAAAAAAAAAAACCTTTACAGTTGTAAAGTGCTGAAGCTGCTAGGATGATGAGACCAACAGCAAACATTAATCTGCAGACTCACCTGCCAATTTCACTTTCATGTGCCTGTAGAAGATACATGAGCTAGCCAGTTGGTAAATTTGAAAAGGAGTCTGAAGACTGCTCAAGCTGGTGGATCTCAGTGGCAGGTGCATACTTAGGGCTGGAACTTTGCAATCAACTGCTGGCACAAGACCCTCAGCCAGAGACGGTGGTGATTCAAAGCATGTGAAAGGAAGAGAGCTACTGGGGTAATAATAATAATTCAACCCGAAGATTTTCACAGCTGGCGTGTCAATTTGGCATTGCTGCTCCCTTGAGCTGTGAAGTATGTCAGATTTTCTCCTGACAAACACAGAGGGTCCTGCTGCACGTAATGTTCAGGGCCGAAGAGCTTAATGATAATCACATTCATTGGCTTCTATGCCTACCCCACAGGAGCAATTAGCTAATTGCCCATAAAGCCCTTTGAAATGAATACACTCAGAGTCAGAAGTTAGACATACAGGCTTCAAGTTGAAAGGATGTCAGGAATAGAAATAAGCATCTGCACATTATGCATTTAGGTACATCATTGTTCTGTGCACCCAAAGAGGTAGGGCTTTTTATAAGGTTTTTTTCCCCTTATCTTTTTTATAGGAGGGACTGCAGTCTTCCAAGTGCCATCATTAATGTTGCAATTTATAAAAATACATTGTTGAACAGTTTTTAAATTTTGAATATGTACTCGATGCCTTAATCTTCTGGCCATTAAAAAAATAGTACAACAGATGACCTTGGAAGCAGTGGTAAAGACACTCCTTGGGATGCCTGCATTCCATATCAGAGTGCTTGATCTAGAGAAGACTCTTCCACTGCTGATTTAGCTTCCTGCTAAAGTACATCCTGGAAGGCAGCAGGTGATGGTTCAAGAACTTGTATCCCTGCCACCCACTTGGGAGACCTGGCATGAGCTCTTGGTTCTGAGTTTCTGTGTGGCTCAGCCCTGGCTATTGTGGGCTTTGGGGAATGAACCAGTGGATGGATGATCTCTCTCATCTCCACCTCTCTCTTTGTTTCTCTGCCTTTCAAATAAAGTGAAAATAAATTTTAAAAATTCAAAAGAAAAATAATTTTGCTATACTTGTATATAGCACACAAAACCAGACATAAGTAACAGCTAAATGTTATGCCATTCATGTTTTTCAGTTATTTTTCATTTATTTTTCTTTAGGTGGAGTCATTGAAGCACACAATATTTTAACTGAAACAATGTTTGATATCAATCAGCCAAATCTTTCTTATTTTTATGCCACTGGCTCTTTGTTTCCTCAATGTTCCCAAGACCCCTGAACTTCTGAGATTCACTGTAAAATCAGCCCTTACTAAGGGGGCAGAGCTCCAGCGCCACCACCGGTGATCCGGGGACTTGACTCTAATGTTTTCTAGATCCAGCTCTGGGAATGTGTCTTCCATAGCTGCTGCCCTCCGTGCTTGTAACTTAGTCCCGTGAGGACTTAAAACACTTTCCTCACCCTAAACCCCATGGCATAAAAGGCTGTATGTGAAAATTTGAGATGACATAGGAGAAAACAGATCATGTCTGAAGTGACAATCTACTTCAAAGTGAGTTTTACAGCCTGCAGGATTTAAATTCCTTGGGCCATTCTAAGCCTAACTAAACAAAGCCATGAAAGTGTTTTCCCTGAGCAGAGGACAGCTCGGAGAAATCCTCTTCTGCAGAGACAACATTCCTCCTGCCTAGGCCAGCCCGCCCTAAATCTAGTCTGGCTTGAAAATACAGGAACAACCGCTTTCCTTCCGGTGACTTTCAGAGGCAGAAGTGTTAGGTCAGGTGTCTGCCAGGGAGGGCGCTGTCGTTTTGCAATAGGATTTCCTGACGCCGAACCCAGTGCGTGTCTCACTTTGCAACAGAGCTTCCGTGCAATGAAACAGGAATCACGTCACTGAAGGCTAACGTCAGTTTCCACCAAGAGAACACTGTAAACCTGGGGTGTCAGGATGTGCAATTGTGCCCTGGTCCAGCCTTGACTTGCAGGCTCCCTGGGGACTCGGTCCTAATGGTTTTGTGTCGCTCCAGTGACATTCTAATATGGAGGATGTGTTCAGTGCGGCTTCTGCTACAGCATCTCATTGCCTCCAAAATAGAAAATGCCCATCTGGGAGTACCTGATGTTATGAAGAGCAAGAGAACAAGGACAGCATAACAATAAAGCCACCCAGTTTTCGTGCCAGGCCAGACCAATGCTTCATGGCCTGCCTTTTAGGCACTCATGAAGGCGATTTATGTCTTGGTCATTTCATTACTACTACATTATCTTTTCTGGCCCTGTCCTTTTTCTGAACAAAAATTGTGCAATGGGTATTTTGCCATAACCTGTGGGACATCATTTGAATATAATTATTTATCCTAAAGGTATAGTTCACTTTCTCAGCTGTTGATTTGGTCTCACAACAAAGGGATGGTGATAATGGAAGTGGGACAGGGTGATGTATGAAACAGAAGCTGGGACCCCAATCACAGGCTCCACAACCCCAAGTGACTAGTGACTGTAGTGGGAGCACGGCCATTGCCATGGAGGGCCTGGATTTGAGGTCTGCATTCACAGTGTTGGAAAGACACTTCACTTTACAGAGCATCAGTGTTCATATTTGTAATAAGGATTAGCTTTAATGCTTAATTTATAGGATTTTCATAATGACATTGAGAGCTAAGAGATGTAGCCATGCTGCATAAACTTGCAAACATACCACAAATGTTAGCCACCACTAGTTTCTCCTACCTCAAGGCCAATCATTGTAGGAAAAAATTAGTCTTATTGTTCGTGTTCTAATGCAGGAAGGACTGCAACCGGATTGATAAGAATGTGTTGGTGGAGGACTCATTGCTTATTGATACGGATTTGCCAACTTGAATATCAAGGAAACTCTTAGTTCTTTGGCACTAAAGAAAAAAATTTTTTTAAGATTTTACTTATTTATTTGAGAGGTAGGCGTGAGAGGGAGTGACAGAAAAGTCTTCTTCCATTAATTCATTCCCCAAACAGCTGCAACTGCCGGAGCTGTGCCGATCTGAAACCAGGAGGCAGGAGCTTCTTCCCAGTCTCCCTCGTGGGTGCAGGGGCCCAAGGACTTGGGCCATCTTCTACTGCTTTCC
Source organism: Oryctolagus cuniculus (assembly GCF_964237555.1). NCBI lineage: Eukaryota > Metazoa > Chordata > Mammalia > Lagomorpha > Leporidae > Oryctolagus > Oryctolagus cuniculus. The sequence continues at coordinate 80,151,554 of NC_091437.1, forward strand.
CAGGCCTTAGCAGAGAGCTGGATTGGAAGTGGAGCAGCTGGGACTAGAACCAGCGCCCATATAGGATGCCAGCACTGCAGAACAGGTCTTTAACCCACTGTGCCAAAGCGCCACAAACTTTTTTTTTTTTTTTTTTGACAGGCAGAGTGGACAGTGAGAGAGAGACAGAGAGAAAGGTCTTCCTTTGCCATTGGTTCACCCTCCAATGGCCGCCATGGCTGGCGTGCTGCGGCCGGCGCACCGCGCTGATCCGAAGCCAGGAGCCAGGTACTTCTCCTGGTCTCCCATGGGGTGCAGGGCCCAAGCACCTGGGCCATCCTCCACTGCACTCCCTGGCCACAGCAGAGAGCTGGCCTGGAAGAGGGGCAACTGGGACAGAATCCGGCGCCCCGACCGGGACTAGAACCCGGTGTGCTGGTGCCGCTAGGTGGAGGATTAGCCCGTTGAGCTGCGGCGCTGGCCCGCCACAAACTTCTTAAAGGAACAAGTGGTTCAGTCACCTGAAATTGAAGAAGATACTTTATGCTTCAATGCAATAGGTATTTCAGTATTATAAACAAAACCCAAATCTATTTTTGGTCTGTGATATGAGATCATGCAATTCCATTTTAAAAAACTAAATTTATGGGGCCTGCACTGGGCTGCCCTCCATGTTGGCATCCCATATGGGCACCGATTCAAGTCCCAGCTGCTCCTCTTCCAATGCAGCTCCTTGCTATGGCCTGGGAAAGCATTGGAAGATGGCCCAAAGCCTTGGGCCCCTGCAACCACATGATAGACCTGGAAGAAGCTCCTGGCTCCCGACTTCATATCTGCCTAGCTCTGGCCATTGTGGCCATTTGGGGAATGAACCAGTTGATAGAAGATCTCTCTGTCCCTCTCTCTCTCTGTCTCTCAAATAAATAAATAAATCTTTAAGAAAAAAAAGGAACTGAATTAGGACTGTAAAATGGATATGTCTGTGGTATTTGTTATTGTGTCAGTGTCAATTGTCAGTCCTCTTCCATTAGCACATGAAGAATAAGACTAATTTTTTCCTCACAAGTTGATATAGATGATCTACTACTACAGGATTCATCTTCAACATTGTCTCATCCTTCTTCTAAACTGATGATTTCTTTGAGATGCTGTACTGCAAAACTGTTCATCCAGCATCAATGATCTTACCATTTTACCATCTTACCAAATATCATTTTAAATTTTGTTTGTTCTTGCTTCCAATTTAGCAGGATGCTCTCATAGGGTATATTCTCAAGCTGATTTCCACCTTAGTGCTTCAAAATGTAATTAAGATTTTTGTAACAAGTTAATAATTTATTTTGGTGCAAAAGAATTTTTGACATCTGTGCACAGTTTCTTCACAATACACATTTTCCATGAATGTTTTGAAGACCCCTCATATTTTGTGAGGACTTTGCATGTGATTTTATAAGGGAGATTTGTCTGTAGTTGAATTTTCTCTCAGTGTCTTTATCTGGTTTTGGAATTAGAGTAATAACAGCCTTATCCATGGGTTGAGAAGTGTCCCTCTCTTCTAATTTTTGGGGAAGTTTGTATAGTAAAGGGGTTAATTCTTGAAATATGGAATATAATTAGCTACTCAAGCCATCTGGATCTACCCTTTTTGTGGGTAGCTGGTGGTATTTTGATTGTTTTGTTTAGAAGCCAATTCAGTCTCTTATTATAGGACAGTTCAGATTTTCTATTTCTTCTTGAGTGAGATCAGTAGTTTGGTCATTGTATGATTTTACCAATTTTATCAAAGTTATCTCATTTGTGGGCTCAGGGATCTGCTTACCAATGCCTTATACTTCATTTTTCCCCTAATTCCTTTCTCTTTTATTTTAATAATTTGAATTTTCTGTCTTTATTGCCTGTTATATTGCTTTGATTTGGCTAACATAGCAAAATACCACAGATGGTATATTTAACCAACAGAAATTTATTTTCTCATCGTTTTAGAATTTAGGAAACTCAAGGTCAAGCTTCTGGCTGACTTGATTCCCAGTGGGGGGTTGCTTTCTGGCTGGTAGATGACTGCCTTCTTGCTATGCCCGCAGAGCCTTTCTTCCGTGTACATGTGTGGAGACAGAGAAAGTGTTCTCTGGTGCCTTTTATTATTATTAGGACATTAATGCAATCAGTGGCAGCAGGGATCCATCCTTATAAGATCATTTATCCTCAATTACCCCCTTGAAGCTCTTTTTCCAAATAAAGTCATTTTGGAGGTCAGGGCTTCCAACAAATATATTTGAGGAGGGCACAATTTAGTCCATAACACTTGATCAGTATAACTAAATTTCTGTCAATTTTACTGATTTTTTAATGAATCAACCTTTTGTTTTGTTGATTTTCATTGCTGTTTTGACACAATTAATTCTAGATTAGTTTGTGTCAGACACTTTATTTTAGTGTCATACACTACACTAACATTCTTGGATTATAGACAAAGAAGCCATAGCTCCAACCTTCATGGAGTACATTGTCTTCTCATTGTTCTCAAACATTAATGTAAATAAATTCCTTCTTTTAAGTTTATTCAAAGCTAAATGTCTCCAGATCATATACATATAACTTATGTTTTGTTGTATCTAAGCTAGGGCTTAGCCCAAGTCCTAGCCCACCTAAGGATAAGTAGTTAATAATGATGTACTCATGTGTGGATCATACTCTAAAATTTATAGCTCTAGTAGAGTGGATAAAACATCAGAATACATGCTGATGATACACTGGAGAAGAGCTCTGGCAAAGGCATGCAGAAGGAGCCAGGAATTCAGGACCCACAGAGGAGTTAGCAGGGCTTAGAGGGAAACTTGGAAGTGGGTAGGGGAAGCCTTTAGAAGGAGAGATAATTGAGATGAACTTTAGATGTACAAGTAGGTATGAAACCAGCTAAAAAGATTGGGAAGAAGACTATCTCAGAGGGAAGAGATTGAAAGAGGGAGAGGGAGATCAGCAAAGCCAAGGAAGAGATCAATAACGCATCCGTACAGGAAGCTCTTAGAAATCTGATGTTGCTAGAGAGTAGAAGCATCCCTGTATGACTGCCTTGCAATTATGCATTTTCTTTACTCATCTCTATTAAAAGTATTAATTTAGGTTTAGTAAGGTTATCATTTCTTAAAAGAAAAACTGTAGATTTAGGTTTTAAGTTCTTTCTGGTTGGGTTATAACATCATCACCAAGGCAATGTCATTCAGGGAGGGTCTACTTACCAAGGAACCCAATTGGCTCATTAAATAAATAGACTTGGCGTATCAGTGAATTGGTTTTCAAAGTAAGTGAACAGCCAGGTGGTGGTTATTATATTAAACTTGACATCTATGCCAGTCAATTAATTAATGGAAAAAGCAAAAACAAGTGCTTTGAGATAAGGGACAATATGCCTTCTGTCTTCTTAAGTAGAAAAATATCCAGTAAATGGGAAACAATGGAATTGATGACATATATAATATATGTGTATGATATATATATATATAAAACCAAAAAATAGAATAAAATATAGGAAAGAATGTGTAATCCTTGATATGTGTACCAAAGACTGAGAATAATTTCCATTGAATATGAAATGCTTTTCTAAAGAAATATGAATCCTATGCATTTATATTTATAGCAAAAATATTTTAAAATCAGATAGGCTTATTTTACTCCCCATATTCTTGATTGCTCACTTAAAATTATCCCAGTACTCCAGGCATTGAGCTCTCCTCTCAGAAATTTTTGCTAGATCTGCAGAATTAATGTGGAAGAAAGCCAGAATTACTAATTCTGAAAATTTTCCTGCTGTTTCTAATTCTCCAAAGAAGCTTAATATGAAAGTTGTTTGTAAGAATAATAGGTACAAAAGATGGGCCAGGGAAAAAGTTATATATACACAAAGCCAGAATAAGCACAGAATGAGAAGTTCTTTCCCCTCTGGCCATGTCACAACCTCTCCAGCAAGCGAGATTTCACTCCTTAATCTCAATGGTGGAAAAAATCCTTAGGTGCCTCATCAACTAAAGCTTTTTCTTTTTTTTCCCTAAGTTTGGCTTTAATCTTAAAATAATCCATAATTCTTAGGGTGGCATGACCAAGTGTAATTGCTTGTGATTGAAATGAATGCAATCTACCTCCCATATCCAGGGGTTCTGCATCCATGGACTCAACCAACCGTGGATTGAAAATATTTTAAATAAATTGCATCTGTAGTGAACATGTACAGACATTTTTCCATCATTATTCCTCAAACAATACAGCATAACAAGTATTTTCATAGCATTTACCTTGTTAATTATTATAAGTAATAACAAGTATTTTCATAGCGTTTACCTTGTTAAATATTATAAGTAATATAGAGATGGTTTAACCTATATGAGAAGATATGTATAAGTTAATGCAAATACTATACCATTTTATATGAAGGCCTTTAGCATCTACACTTGTAGTCTGAAGGTGGGTGCTAGGATCAGTTCTCTATGGATACTGAGGGACAGTTGCACTTTCATCTCATCTACCCAAGTAGAAGCCCTGAATTTTCCTGTCCTCTCCAAATGCAGGATGCACCGTGACTCAGGGCTCAATTCTTAGGGATAGTTCTTCTTCTCCACACATTTGTTATCACTTTTCTTTTTTAATTTAAAGCAGAGTAACAGGGAGAAAGGAAGAGAAAGAGATTGAGAGATAGAGACAGAGGTACAGATCTTCCATCTGCTGCTTCATTCTTCAAATGCTCACAACAACCAGGTCTGGACCAGGCAGAAGCCGGGAGCCAAGAATTCCATCTGGGTCTCCCACATGGTAGGTAGGGACTCAAGCACTTGGTCCATTATTTGTTGCCCTCCCAAACACATTAACAGAAAGCTGGATCAGAAATTGGGCAGCATTAGGATATGGGATGCCAGAGTCACATCCCACTGTGCCACAATGCTGGCTCCTTAGAGATAAAATACTGGAAACGAGATTCAAACAATGTTTTTGGATGGTATTTTTTTTTTTTTTGTCAGACAGAGTTAGACAGTGAGAGAGAGAGAGAGAAAGGTCTTCCTTAACGTTGGTTCACTCCTCTAATGGCCGCTATGGCCGGCGCTGTGCTGATCAGAAGCCAGGAGCCAGGTACTTCCTCCCAGTCTCCCATGAGGGTTCAAGGAACCAAGCACTTGGGCCATCCTCCACTGTCCTCCCAGGCCACAGCAGAGAGCTGGACTGGAAGAGGAGCAACCGGGACTAGTACCCAGCACCCCAACCGGGACTAGAACCTGGGGTGCTGGTGCTGCAGGCAGAGTATTAGCCAAGTGAGCCATGGCGCCAGCCTTGTGGATGGTATTTTAACTTATGTAAAATAGGTGCTTGTCATCCAGTGAGCTCTTGCTTGGAGTGGGCAATTTTCACTCCTTTTTCTTCAGCACAAAGCCCAAAGTTTACACTTATAGGGCATTGGAACTGTCTCTGCCTCCATTTCTGTATTTGCACAATGACTGAATTGGACTAAATTGTGTCTATTTTCCTTTTCAGTTCTAAAATTCTACAACTTTTCTGACAATATCCAAAAATTTTCTTCATAAAGGTAACAATTGTTTGTTATTTTATTTATTGATTATTCATAGATGTGCTCTGAGTTGAGGGCTGCCATGTAGTTCCCAATGTAGCCAGTGTTGACCATCAGCTATGGACTGCTCTAGGAAGGAGAATTTAATTGACTAATACATTTTCATGAAGCCAAGAAAAGTGATCCCTAAGTTATTTCCTTTATTATTTCTCTTTCTAAATACCTTGAGCAAGTTCTGTATTGATCTGTTTCTAATTTTAGATTACTCAAATGAGCCAGTTAGTGGACACTTGTCAATTGGATGCAAATGATGTAGGTAGATATGCGTAAGAAGTGAGCTATAGGAGCTTAAATGTGGGATACAAAATCAGTCAACAGGATTATGGGATCATGAAGAATCATCCAGTTTCTGTGGATTTCAATTTAAAATATTCTATATGTGATTCTCAAATTCTCAGTGCTACAAGGCCTTAATTTAGATGGACATATATTCTAATCTGTATTTGTTAAAGATTTATTTATTTATTTATTTGAAAGGGGGGAGGGGGATTTTCTATCCACTGGTTCATTCTCCAAATGGCAACAGCTAGAGCTTGTCTAGTGGAAGCCAGGAGCCCAGAACTCCATTCAGTCTGTAACATGGGTGGAAGGGGCCCAAGCACTTGAGCCATCATCCACTACTTTCCTAGGCACATTAAGCGGGGCAGCTAGGACTCAGACCAGCACCTCTGTGTGGGATGCCAACTTGACAGGTGGTTTAACCTGCAGTACCACATTACCAGTCATTATAATTTGTAATCTAATGCAACCATTTACTCTTTCAAAGTTTCTCAGGGATGGGAAGGAAGAGAAAGGTCAGCACTAACAGCTGACAACTATGACAAAGGAGAGGAAAGCTCAGTGCTTCCACAAAAGGGAGACTCCTGCTTCAGTGAAATCAACATTAATTTTAGTGAAATTAATTTCATTAAGAACTGAAATGCTGTCAGTAATGCTGAACTTATTACTTCTTTTAAACTACATATGCTGGGGCAGGTGTTTGGCCTAATGGTTAAGATGCTGGGTTCAGATGTCCCAATTCCATATTGAATTATCTAGGTTTGATACCGACCTCTAGCTCCTGACTACAGCTTCCTGCTAGTGCAGAATCTGTGAAGTGGTGATGATGGTTAAAATAGCTGGGTTCCTGACATCCACATTGGTAATTTGATTGTGTTGTGGACTCTTGGATTCAGCATTGTCCCAGGCCCTGCTGTCCTAGGCATTTGGCATTTGGGTAGTGAACCATTGGCTGAGAGCTCTCTGTCTTTCTGACTCTCTGCCTCCCAAAATAAATATATAAGCAAATAAAATACCTGTGTAAAGTAGAAATCTCAAGAAGTATGAACAATTGAAACTGTGAACTTGAACACTGTGTACTTAGGCTTCATCCATACCTGTATCCATCTCCCCTGAGCCTCACAATAACCCAGAGGTAGGCTCTGGTTCTACCTCTGTCTTATCTAGAAGATGGCTGAGGTTCAGGGATACTAGACAGCTTCCACAGGGTTCCATAGGTGTCCAGGGTGGAGAAGTGAGGGGAACTCAATTCTTGCAACAAAGTGGGTGAATCTTGGGTCAATCACTCTTAGGCTTCTTATTTTTATAGAAGAGCAAAGTAAACACCAGAAAGTGCTTTCACAAGGCCAATGGAAAGGCTGTATTCAAGACAAAAACATTTTCTTTTCATTGACAATGACTCAGATTTCCCTTATCAGGCCTTATTGAACAGACTTATTATATGCAAAAGCACTAGCATTTCTTCAGTTTACCTATGCAATTTCACCACTCAGTTGTCAGGAAATCACCCTATTTCTCACCTTTGTTAGTTGTGTGCTCACACAAATGCATGTCCATACACACTCTCACTCAATTAGGGACCCTTACAGGGGCTCATCAAAACTGGATACACAGGCCGGTGCCATGGCTCACTAGGTTAATCCTCCACCTGCGGCGCCAGCATCCATATGGGCACTGGATTCTAGTCCTGGTTGCCCCTCTTCCAGGCCAGCTCTCTGCTGTGGCCCAGAAGGGCAGTGGAGGATGGCCCAAGTGCTTGGGCCCTGCACCCGCATGGGAGACCAGGAGAAGCACCTGGTTCCTGGCTTTGGATCAGCGTGGTGCTCTGGTCGCATCCCGCCAGCTGCAGTGGCCGTTGTGGGGTGAACCAACGGAAAAGGAAGACCTTTCTTTCTGTCTCTCTCTCACTAACTCTATCTGTCAAGTAAATTGAAAAAAAAATACTGGATACACAGATGGAAACATGGACAACAGCCACCTTTCAAAGGAGGTAATTTCCACTCATGGTATTTAACTAATGTGAGTGCTTCAATCTTCAGTTAGATCTTAACTTTAAAGTCATGGACCAAGAAAGTCATAGGCCATCAAATAATATGTACAATTGTTGATATAAAGGTTCTGGATTTGCTATAGCTCTATCTCTCACTGTAGAAGAAAACTAGTCAGGTCAGGGAGTCACATGAGACTTGGTTTGGGTGTGTGTCAATTAACAGTGTATTTATTTTGTGATAATTACAGTTGTCCCTCTCAGAGAGATTTGTTCAGATCTCCCTCTGGATACCAAAATCTGTGGATGCTCAAGTTCCTTATGTCATATAGCACTGTATTGGCAAATAGTCTACTTTAAATAATCTATTTTAATATCTAATACAATTGCTTAGGGAACAATAACAAGAAAAAACTCTGTACGTTTTCAGTACAAACTTGTTTTAGGTGTTTTTTATCTGCAGGTTGACTCCGTGAAGGTGGAGTGCATGGATAAAGAGAGCAATCGCACCATGTTCTACTTCGGGAGATAAGTCATTCTTCTCCTCAACACCAGCTGGCCCTGGGTCAGGTACTGTGGCTGAAGCACCTGTCCCACTGCTGAGTCCCTATAGGCCATTGGGCAAAAGAGGCTCTGAAGGAAGGAAGATGGTAAGGAGAAAAATTAGTGATTTGGGTTGTTTTTTGTTTTTTGGGTTTTTTTTTTATTTCCTAGTTTGAGCTTGTATTTCCTTTCTTCTAAATAGTGGCCATTTTTTTTTTAATATGGACATTCAAAAGCACTAAATTAGGCAACTTACTAGTTTGGGGAATCATGTCATTTTTCTGCTATTAACAATTTTTTTTTTCAGAAAAATTTTTTGTTTTTAAAATGCTTTATTTTTCTCATTGGTAGGGAAAATGTGAAAAGCACATTTGTCATCCAAACTCATCAATCCTTGACCATATAAAACCTTTTTAATTTTTGAAAAGAACAAAATTATCCCAATACATTTTCCTGCGATATGTTGCCTATTTAAATAATAATAATAATAATAATAATAATAAAAGTCCAGCCTTCCAAGATCCCAGTGAGGCCAAATAATATTCTATGATACCATAAAAGGAACAGAGAAGATACATAATGTCTTCAAGATAGTGGGAACTAAGCACCTCCAAAAACATCATTGGTCTTCACATTGGGAAAATAACACACCTATGGAGGAATGAGAGGAGAGATTAAATCATCACCATCACCTAATACAGAGTAAGAAACAGCAAGATTCTGAAGCAGTCAGGGTTAATATTCTTGTGATAAATTCTGTGAAATTCTCACTTTTTCTGATAATTTAAAATTTGTGTCTCTGTCCTTCTCTTCACATGTAAAAAAAAAAAAAAACTGAGATATAAACTAAACAGAGATTCTGGAGTTGCTATCTTAACCTTTAGGAGCCTGAGTCACTTAAGCTTGGCTTGGGGCTTGAGAAATAGCAGAGATCCAAGCTCTAAGCTGGCTGAAACTGCACTGCTGACACCAGTGAGGGAACGTACAGGGACAAAGCATAAATAAATGCCAAGAATTCTGACCACCTCAGTCTCTATTTGAAATGTGACTCCTTGGACTAAATCAGTGGTCCCGAAACTAAGGAGAAGAGATTTTGTGACATTTTAGATTCCCAACATCTACAATACTGAAAAGACAGCACATGTTTTAATCCTGTGGTAGTTGTTAGGTGGGAAAGGTGACAAAGGCTTGCCTAGGGAGGACAGTCCTCAGGGTCCAGATCTCTTCCAGCCTGCTTTCCAGGGTGCTCCCCCACGGATCCTTACTTTTTTGGCTGCAAGTGTCATTCTCCCTCAGGAGATACTTCTGTTGCCCTCTCCTGGTGTCTCTCCTTCCTCTGCCCTTTCCTTCGCACTGACTAGCTTAACGCCATTCCTGCAGTTCTGTGTCTCTTTTCTCTGGGTCAGGACGATGCAGTTAGGAACTCAGAGAACTCGCTTCCCTGTGTATCCAGCTCCACCACTAAACCACTCTGTTTTATCAAAGACAAAACAACCTCCTAGAATCTTGTAAACATGAACCCCATAAAGCACTTAGAACAGCACCAGGATTGTGCCCAGGCACTTAGTTAGTGAGAGTTATTGTCTGTGTCTTGCTCGCCTCATTGCTGGGTGAATGAGACAAGGTACAAACTCCAATGCATAGACAGAATGGCTTAGGATAGGTGCCTTTTGCTAATGCATGACCTGGGAGGCAGTGGTGATGGCTCAAGTACTTGTGTCCTTGCACCCAAGTGGGAAACCCAGATTGACTTCCTGGCTCCTGGTTTTGACCCAGCCCAGCCCTCGCTGTTAGAAGCATCTGGGGCATGAACCAGGAAGTGGCCACTCTCTCTCTCTCTTTGCCTCTCTCTCTCCTCTCTCTCTCTCTCTCCTTTCCTCATTCCCTTCTCTGAAATAAATAAATTTTTAAAATGAGAAAGAAAGGAGAAAAACAAAACTAATAATTCCCCTCTACAGCAGGAGATATTTTGAAGTCTTGGACTGTGCCAACATAAAATTCCTTCACATTCTTCAAGGTGAATGAGTTCAAAACTGTTACCATTCTTCAGGAAATAACTCTGTGCCCCATTAATCAAATAGAACTCCAGTGACCTAAAAGAGACTTTACTCTTTCAGAAGGCAAGCATCTTCCTCTTTATATTTGAAAATGGCCTTGGGTTCCAGAGGAGCATGTCAGAGTCACAGACGCACCCTTCTCCTTAGGCTCAGTGATTGCCTTAGAGGCCACTGGTGTTTCAAGATTCAAGAAGAAATTCTCTTTGAAGATAATATTTTGTGTCTAAGACAGATTACACCTCTGGGCACAGAGCTCCTCCTGGTGTGTTATAACTGAATGGTATTAAGCAACATCAAGGGCAGTTAATTAACACACAGTGAGTAACAGACTAACTTATGTCAATCTATTAGATGAAACTGTGCATGTCACAAATGTTAACTTTCTTTCCCCTTTGTCTGTCTTAACAGATATCCTTATTTCCCTCTCCAGAAGCGTTAGTTTATTCCAGGAGTCATGGTTTCCAGAATGAGAACCACAGATGCAAATCCCAAATGCAAGTTAGTCCAGACCTGAAGAAGTCAATTCCAATGAAAGCCTCAGGACCCAGTGGGAGCACTGTGAGAACAGGAAGTCCGGCTGGGAAAGTTTTGATAAAACAAGCCTGTGCTGTGTCTTTATTACTTTGGACTCTTTGGCTGATTTAAAGTGATGGTGGTTTTAAGGATATTGACCCCTGGATACATGACCTCTAGAAAGGTCATTCACCTCCCGGGAGTCTGCAGAAACCTAAGCATGAGTTTCCAAATTCCTGTCCTGTCAGATTGATCAGCCTGGCTTGGGGTTTCTGATGGAAGGCTGGAATTTGAAGACAGGTTTTAGTTCAAATCTTATTGTTCTTCAGCATGAAGGAGCTCAGCAAAATCCTTGGCTTTGGAGATGTCAGAGCTGAGCATCTCTAAACTGCCACACAATGGATTTTTAGTTGTGATCTCTCTTGGGTGGGATACTAGGACATTTAATGACTCTGATAATAGATTGTTTCATCAAACAAATCGATGAATTGTGAGCTGGGCACCTCTGGTAGTTCGGGTGGCACTTGCAAGCTGGTGGAGGTAGTGTCTCTGGTCCAAGACTCAAAATGAGTAATGACAGCAAGGAGACAAGGGGGCTACATGAAATTGGTCACTCCTCTTTTACAGTCATAAACAACTCTTAGAATACATGTTCCTCCTTAATAAATATAAAGTAGACCTAGTGTTACATCAGGTTGAAATATGACAGAGGAAAAACTAATGTGATTGAGTTGGTTTCTTTGTGCCAGGCACCCTTCTAAGCACCCTGAATGTACTAAGCAGATCATCTTTGAAGTAAGTATATAATGTAACATGAACACTCTCCTTTTCATAAGTGAGGAAGCTCAAAGCCCAGCTACATTACATACTTTGCTCTTGGTAGTAGATGATAGTTTTCTCTGAAAATGAACCATAAAGTTAATCCTAACTCTAACCCTAAAATTAAACATAACCCAAACCTTAACCTCAACACAAGTGCCAGCCCTAATCCTAACCCAACTTATCCGTCTACAGAAATCACACACCTTTCACCACTGTGCTGTAATGAACTTTCACAGGCTGATGCTGTGTAAGGATCAGTGACTAGAGTTCAATGCAAGATAGCATTTTTGGCAAAATAATAATAATAATAATAATTTTATTGAACAGGTTGATGAATTCAATGAATGATCACATACTCTGGCTTTGGGTTAGTGAGTTTAAAGGGTGTATTTGTCATCTGTGCCTGACTCCATGTGGTTTTTAAGTAGAAAAATGCTCCACTGAGAAATAGGGTTTTCTTTTTGTTAGTTGTCATTCTTAAAAAATATCCTTTTTTAAGAAGACTTTATCCTGCTCTAAAGATGCTAGTAAACAGTAACTGTATTTTACCATTGAAGTAAAGTGTTGTCAAACTCTTCAATTACATGACAATCCAGCTCCTGGGAAGACAAACATCAAGTCTGCTATACCCCAGAGGTTAGCCAGGTACAAAGGAGAATGGAAAACATCCACATTCAAATGGATTTGCCATAAATCTAAGCTCACTTAGATAGATTCTTGGTGCCTGCACTGTGGCATAGCGGGTAAAGTGGCCACCTGCAGTGCCGGCATCCACTTCTGATCCAGCTCTCTGCTGTGGTCTGGGGAAGCAGCAGAAAATGGCCCAAGTCCTTGGGTCTCTGCACCAACATGGAAGACCCAGAAGAAGCTCCTGGGTCCTGGCTTTGGATCAGCGCAGCTCTGGCCGTTGCGGCCAACTGGGGAGTGAACCAGCAGATGGAAGACTTCTCTCTCTCTCTCTCTCTCTCTGCCTCTCCTTCTCTGTGTAACTCTGACTTTCAAATACATAAATAAATCTTTTAAAAAAAGATAGATTCTTTCTCCTTGTGAGCCAAACACCAGCTGTTGGGTCAATGGAGATTAAATTTCACATTCAGCTTTATATTCAAAGACAGTAACAATGAAATACAAATTCAGCATCCACAAAAAGGCCAAGTAAATCAGGCAGAGAGAGCAGAAGAATGCATTTCTATGATACTGTCCATCCTCCCAAATTTTGTCCCAAGACATTTGCAACAATGCTTATGCATCATATATGTGCATAACACCTATTTGTTGACTGAAAGAAGGATATAAGTCATCACAACTGATCTGTACATTTGAATGGGGTGTGAGAGACAGAGAGGTAGAGAGGGTGCAAGAAAGAAAGAGACAGAGAGAAGAACCATACCATATAATTGTATCTAGGCCTGCACCTTCAAAGAGCACATGGAAAGGAAAATATAGCTTTATGTGTTTATTTTTTTCCTTTAATTGAAAGAGAAGCATATTTTTTCCACTCATTAAAGAGTCTAAATAACAATAATTGCCCTCATAAAAAAGACTTTCTCTTCAAAATAAAACTTGTTTAGGAATAGAGACTAAACTCTTTTTTATTTATTTATCTTTTTTGACAGATAGAGTTAGACAGTGAGAGAGAGAGAGACAGAGAGAAAGGTCTTCCTTCTGTTGGTTCAACCCCTGCCCCAAATGGCTGCTATGGCCGGAGCTACACCGATCCGAAGCCAGGAACCAGGTGCTTCTTCCTGGTCTCCCATGCAGGTGCAAGGGCCCAAGCACTTGGTCCATCCTCCACTGCTTTCCTGGGCCACAGCAGAAAGCTGGACTAGAAAAGGAGCAACCGGGACAGAATCCGGCACCGATATGGGATGCCGGCGCCACAGGCAGAGGATTAACCAAGTGAGCAACAGCGCCAGCCCCAGGGACTAAACTCTTCAGTTATTAACTGTAGACATCCACATAAATTAACCAGGTCATGTGTGTTGATAATATTTTCTAATGGAAAAGGAAAAAAAAAAGAATACAAAACACAAGGTTGTAGTCTTTTCCATCCTGTTCCCTTATGTTAGTAGATGGGCACTAATGAGTATGTCCTTCTAAAAGCACTGAGTGTAATTGCCCTTCAATCTTTGCTTCTCTTTTCAAAAGGAATAGATGGTAAACTTTAGGGTGTGCCTGAAGTTCGGCTGTTTGTTTCATGGAATTATGTGACAAAATTGGTAAAAGATTATGTGACTCTCCTAACCCACTGTTGGTGGGAATGCAAACTGGTAAAGCCACTATGGAAGTCAGTTTGCAGATTCCTCAGACACCTGAATATAACCCTACCATACAACCCAGCCATCCCACTCCTTGGAATTTACCCAAAGGAAATTAAAGTGGCAAATAAAAGAGCTGTCTGCACCTCAATGTTTACTGCAGCTCAATTCACAATAGCTAAGACCTGGAACCAACCCAAATGCCCATCAACAGAAGACTGGATAAGGAAATTATGGGATATGTACTCTATAGAATACTATACAGCAGTCAAAAACAAGGAATCAGGTCATTTGCAACAAAATGGAGGAATCTGGAAAACATCATGCTGAGTGAAATAAGCCAGTCCCAAAGGGACAAATATCATGTTCTCCCTGATCAGTGACAACTAACTGAGCACAAAAAAGAAACCTGTTGAAGTGAAATGGACATTATGAGAAATAGTGAGTTGATCAGCCCTTGTCCTGACTGTCAAGGAACAACTTAATACTTTATCCCACTTCATATTTTTTTGTTCTACTTAATACTATTGTATGAACTCTTTAATTAACACACAATTATTCTTAGGTGTTTAAATTCAACTGAAAAGTGTTTCCTGTTAAATTTAAGAGTGAGAATAAGAGAGCGAGGAGATGTACAATTTGGGACATGCTCAATCGGCCTTGCCGCAAATGGTAGAGTTAGAAATGTGCCAGGGTATTCCAATTGAATCCCATCAAGGTGGCATGTACCAATGCCATCTTGCTAGTCAAAGTGATTAGTTTCAGTTCACAATTGATCATAATGATAGGATTAAGAATAGAATCAAAGGGATCACATAAACTAGACTAGTGTCTGCTAATACTAACTGACAGAATTAAAAAGGAGAGAATGATCCAACATGGGAAGTGGAATACACAGCAGACTCATAGAATGGCAGATGTCCTAAACAGCATCCTGGCCTCAGAATCAGCCCATAACGCATTCAGATTTGACTGAAGAGTCCATGAGAGTATTTTAGACATGGGAAGCCAAGACACTCTGGCCAAAAAACAAACAAACAAACAAACAAACAAACAAAACCACCTAAATGAAAGATCTCTGTGAGTGAGATCCCAGCAGAAAGAACAGGCCATCAAAGAAGGAGGTACCTGGCCAGCGCCATGGCTCACGAGGCTAATCCTCCACCTGTGGCACTGGCACCCCGGGGTCTAGTTCAGCTGGGGTGCCGGATTCTGTCCCAGTTGCTCCTCTTCCAGTCCAGCTCTCTGCCGTGGCCCAGGAGTGCAGTGAAGGATGGCCCAGGTCCTTGGGCCCTGCACCCGCATGGGAGACCAGGAGGAAGCACTTGGCTTTTGGCTTCTGATTGGTGCAGCAGTCCAGCCGCAATGTACTGGCCATAGCGGCCACTTGGGGGGTGAACCAATGGAAAAAGGAAGACCTTTCTTTCTTTCTCTCATTGTCTAACTCTGCCTGTCAAAAAAAGAAAAAAAAAAAAAAAGAAGAAAAAGGAGCTACCTTTCTCTGAAGGGAGGAGAGAACTTCCACTTTGACTATGACCTTGTCTAACTAAGATCAGAGTTGGTGAACTCAAAAGGCTTCCATAGCCTTGGCAACCCATGACAAGAGCCTAGGGTGATTACTGATGGCATAAACAAGAGTGTCAATTGTTAAGTCAACAACAGGAGTCACTGTGTACTTACTCCTCATGTGGGATCTCTGTCCTTAATGTGTTGTACAATGTGAATTAATGCTATAACTAGTACTCAAACAGTACTTTACACTTTGTGTCTCTGTATGGGTGCAAACTGTTGAAATCTTTACTTAATACATACTAAATTGATCTTCTGTATATAAAGAGAATTGAAAATGAATCGTGATGTGAATGGAATGGGAGAGGGAGTGGGAGATGGGAGGGTTGCAGGTGGGGGGGGAGTTATGAGGGGGGAAAGCCACTGTAATCCAAAAGCTGTATTTTGGAAATTTATATTTATTAAATAAAAGTTTTTAAAAAGTTTATGTGACCCTCATGTTTAAATTCTTTCTTTGGCATCCTTTGTCGTCATGATACAATCTTAGACTTCTAAGACCTTCCATGAATTTCTGCCTGACTAATGGTGCTGTGTCATCTACCAGTTGCTTTCCAGGGAAAAATTTTTGCTCATAATATTTTCTTCTTTTCCTTTATTCTTGTCATAATTTATAATCAAATACCCATATGTATGTGTATTGGTTCAGTGCCTTTTTGTCCACATGACCAAGGAGATGAATGGTTTAGAGTGAATGCTTGTTAAATGAGTGAAGGAATGACCCCTGACTTCAAGGACACATGGAATGTCATAGGGAGACAAAGATATAAATGTGAAGCAGAGAATTACATAAAGGAAAGAATATCAAATGTGCAAAATTCTCTAGCCATATTGTATGATGTTAGTTGAAGAAAATGAGTGATCTTCCATAGACGTTTTGGAGGTTTGGGTGGAACTGAAACATGAATGAGTATGATAAGACTAAGGAGTACAGAAATGAACAGAGGCTCAGAGGTAGGAGTGAGAATTGTCTCCTTCTCATTCCAAGGATTAGGGTGAAAGTAGAAATGAGAGTTTATGGAAACTGAGAAAATAGATTAGGCCTTATCACTCTTGGGGCTTTCCAAGCACTTACAGTAGATGGTGATCCCGAGCCCTCACCTTTGCCCAGAATGTGGGCTGTAGCATAAGTATGATGGGATAACTTACCAGAGCCTCATATACTCATCCTCTGAGTATTGCACTCAAGAGATCATAACAGAGTATAAATGACACAGCAGCTAAAGTCAGGTTCTCAGACAATCGAAGAGACCTCAATCAACTCCCTCCCCTTTTTGGGTGGGACTAATGGTATATTAAAATAATTATTAAAAATACTAAAATAGATTTTTTAAAAATCTGATATATATTTTTAAATTCTTATTTATTTATTTGAGAGGCACAGAAAAATTGGGAGAAAGATAGAGTGTTGCTTCACTTCCCAAATGCTCACAACAGCTAGGCCTGGGCCAGGCTGAAGCCAGGAGGCAAGAACACAGTCTGGGTCTCCTACATGGGTGGCAGGGACTCAACAACTTAATCCATAACTTGCTCCCCTCAGGTGCACAATAGCAGAAAGCTGGAATCTGTAGTGGAGCCAGGACTGAAACCCAGGCACTTTGATATAGGATGCAGACATCCCAATGTCATCTTTTTTTTTTTTTTTTTTTGACAGGCAGAGTGGACAGTGAGAGAGAGAGACAGAGAGAGAAAGGTCTTCCTTTGCCGTTGGTTCACCCTCCAATGGCCGCCGCTGCAGCCGGCGCACCGCGCTGATCCTGGCAGGAGCCAGGAGCCAGGTGCTTTTCCTGGTCTCCCATGGGGTGCAGGGCCCAAGCACCTGGGCCATCCTCCACTGCACTCCCTGGCCATAGCAGAGAGTTGGCCTGGAAGAGGGGCAACCGGGACAGAATCCGGCGCCCCAACCGGGACTAGAACCCGGTGTGCCGGCGCCGCAAGGTGGAGGATTAGCCTATTGAGCCACGGCGCCGGCTTCCCAATGTCATCTTAACCACAGTGCCAAATGCTGATGATTGCCCTCCTATACTTTAATATATCTATTGAGCATGACACATTTAACACCAAAAAATTGTAACTTAGTATAATTTGCTAGGCACAAAATAGAAGATTTTGAAAAAAAGCATATATTATTGGAGATGTAGTTCAATGATGGAATAAAAATTTTCTGTGAAGATCATCTCTATCAACTTATTTGGAAATAAGCTGTTTGTATTTTTAACTTTTAAAATATTTAATTGACAAAGATTGTATATAAGCAAGACATACAGCATGGTGATTTGCTGTATGTGCACGTTGTATGATAATTATCACAATCTAATGTACACATCCATCACCACCTAATCTGTATATTAGTTCTAAAAACATACTTGTTTAATATGAAGGGGCTCCAAAAAGTTCACAGAAAATGTGTATTATGAAAAACCGTGCATCTATTTCAATTTTTTTACATCAAAACACATTTATCTTTTAATTCCATTTTCCACAAATGTTTTGAAGCACACTCATATCTGACCAGATTTTTTGTTGCTGTTATTTTTGAAAGTAAATATTTTAGTACAGGCAGGGGTACTGCACTGTCAATTGATGTGAGGGATATGGGAGAAAGTGCACAGAAAGGATGAATCAAGTAAGGAGACACCAGTGGGGTTCCTGAGTTCATGCTATGTCCACCTCCTGCCATGAGCACCCAAGTTAAAGAGGATGCTTTGCAGAGGACACGGTCTGTTGCATGAGACCCATACAAGGCCAGCTCACTGACACATTGTCTCAAGATTCTCTGACTGCAGCAGATGGGGATGTGGATCCAGGGTATCACAGACCCTGGAGGAAGCAGCCCCACCTTGGGACCTTGTTCACAGGCTCTTTTCTTTATCTCTGAAACTGCTCCCTTCCCACTCGAGCTGGGTTCCCTAGAGTGTGCAGTCTGACTGAACGTTTCCCTATGAGTGGTGTCACTAACGTTCAAGTTGAACAAGGGTGAGACATGGTCTTACCCATGGTGACACTAGCATCAGAGGGACAATTGTCTAGATTCTCACACCACACTTCCTTGGGTCAGCCTGGGAACAGAGAAGCAGACAGGGCCCACGTCCTTGGCCAGGGACTTCTGACTCCAAGCTCAAGGCTCCTGTATAACCGTGGTGTCTGCACAGCTGTACTGGGAAGGCCTCTCCTGGATCAATGGATAAGTGGATTGACATCCCTTTCACAGAGGATGGATTTAGAAAGAGGTAATCTGCTTTACTAAGAAGCAGTGCATGCCTCCAGGGCCAAACTGGTTCTGAATTTTATATTCTAACACAGCATCTTTTATCACAGTGCATGCTTCACAGTTTGTGAGTTCTCTCAAAGTTCAAGTGGTTGCTCAGTGTGCTGGAAAAGGGAAGGAACACATTTTTACACTGTGTCCTTTTAATAAATATCATTATTGTAAAGGATTGTCCTCTTGGTTGCTCCTAAACTGGAGTATCCCATAAAATGGAAAGTTCTCTGTTACATGAAGGTCTTTTCTACCTTTGCCTTGTGACTTAGGATAGATAAATCCTTTTATTTTTTTCCTTAATATGTGTTTTCTCTCCTCATCTTAAAATGCTTTGAGCTATCACAGGGTATCTGTCTTAGATTATTTTCATATATGTCACTACTTGAGAATCACTAAAACATTCTAAAATACAGTTGTTTATTCTGTTCCCCCCAAAAGCTTATGATCTTGAAGAAAATACTTTAATAAAGCATCAATATGGCAATGCAACAAATAACTTGTTAAATATAAATAAAAGTGATAAATCACTTTTTTCCTCATATCTGAAAGATAATAAAATAAAATGCCTCACCCTCCCCCAAATTAATAATGGCATAGGAACATTTATTTTTCTTTGCTCCACAAATTTGTCTTTTAGTAGCTGAGAGCAGATGAAATCTTTTATCACTATATTTAGACGTCAACCAGGCAGGTCGCTGCCATGGTAACTGCTGCATGAAGAAATGTTAGCTAGGGAGGGCTGTGCATGCTCCAGGAGCTCCAGGAGCCTCCAGAGTGAGAGTGAAGGTAGCGCCCGGCCAAGGCTGCCTGCGCTAGGAGCTCTTGTACACACCTGCAGCAGCGATATGGTCACTGCCACCCCCATAATGATGTCCATGAAATAGGCACAGGTGGTTGCAAATGAGCCCCTACACTTTATGCCTCTCTCGGTAAACCCAGACTACTGTCCAGGCCCCAACCAGGCAGCCTTAGCTTTAAGTAGTCCTACTCTCCTAGAACCCCAAGATCATTCCTGATGCTCTCTTTGTAAAAAGATATGGATAAAGTAAGTGTATTCCTTTGCATTTAGAGCCCATGTTACTCCACCCTGTCTACTTGATCGTGAGAATTCACATAGACGACAAGTTCTCAGTGAGTGCTTTCCTTTTGTCCAAGACTGTTTTAGTTACTGGAGATAGAAAATGATGCAGGGAAGTTGGGGAGACAGAGTCTTTGCTTCCTTGAGGCTTAAATTCAATTGGAGCAAAATGGATGATAAAATACAATATAAATATAATAAAAAGACAGGGAACATGCATCTTAATATGCTGTATTTGTAAGTAATGTGAAGTCTACCAAGCAAGGCAGGTTTCATAAAGGCCTGACTGGGGCCAGGCATAGAGGTCTAAGCCTCTGCCTGTGGCCCTGACATCCCATTGGGGTGCTGGTTCGAGTCCCAGCTGCTCCACTTTTTTTTTTGACAGAGTGGACAGTGACAGAGAGAGAGACAGAGAGAAAGGTCTTCCTTTTGCCGTTGGTTCACCCTCCAATGGCCGCTGCGGCCGGCACACTGTGCTGATCCCAAGGCAGGAGCCAGGTGCTTCTCCTGGTCTCCCATGGGGTGCAGGGCCCAAGGACTTGGGCCATCCTCCACTGCACTCCCTGGCCACAGCAGAGAGCTGGCCTGGAAGAGGGGCTACCGGGACAGAATCCAGCGCCCTGACCGGGACTAGAACCCGGTGTGCCAGTGCCGATAGGTGGAGGATTAGCCTGTTGAGCCGCGGCGCAGGCCTGCTCCACTTCTGATCGAGCTGTCTGCTATGGTCTGGGAAAGCAGTGGAAGATGGCTCAAGTACTTGGGCCCTTGAACCTACATGGGAGACCCAGAAGGAGCTCCTGGTTCCTGGCTTCCCATCAGCTCAGCTCTGGCTATTGCTGCCATTTGGGGAGTGAACCAGTGGGTGGAAGACCATTTTCTGTTTCTCCCTCTCTCTATCTGTAACTCTACCTCTCAGATAACTAAATAAATCTTGAAAAAGGGGGTTGTGGGGAGCTGATTGGTGGGTGGAGAACCCCAGAAGGCAGCGCTGAATGACTGACCCTGGCACTGAGACTCGAATGACAGCAGGCCGGCCACCCCAGGTGTGGAGAAAGTGTTTGCAGGGGAGATGAGCAAGTGATAGGAAGGACTGCCAGACTCCACAAATACGAGCGCAGAGTGGTGCGAGAGTGGCAGGTGCCCGGCCAAGCATGAAATCCCCTGTGCTTGCAAGCACTCCTCTGATGGTCTAGGAGTCCCTGGAAAGTGGTGTCCCCTGAGAGCTGGAAGAAGAACTCCTGTCTCCCAGCCAAGTGCACCATTTCCCTTCCTTCTGAGGAGCTCCACCACAGCTGGGACTGGGGCTCTTTTGTCCTCGGTACCTGTCCAGGACGCAGCTGAATCTTGTCATGGCTCCTGCTGAACAGCAAGGGAAGTGCCACCTGATGAAGACCACAATAGCAGGGGCTCTTCCAGGCCATGGTGCCAAGAGTTGGGAACTCAATCAAGATCTTCCATGCTTTGGAAAAGGAGTTGGGGGGTGGCAGCAGAGGCTCAGCCACATGAGCCATAGCCTGCTGCCTCCCAGGGTACACATTAGCAGAAAGCTGGAATCAGAAGCAGAGAGAGGACTTAAACCCAGGCACTCCTATTTGAAATTCAGGAGTCCAAACAGCATCTTAATCATTGAGCCATATGCCCACCCCAGTAAATGAGTCCTAATAACTGGTGCTCCAGTTAATATCTGTGTTAATAATAGTACCCCAGGGTTTCTTACACAAAATAAATGGGAGAAGAAGCCATAACAATACTCATTAAACTGATTGGTGGCTGATAAATAATTATTTTTCCTTTCATTTCCAGCAGCTTCAGGATAAAATGCAGAATTCTTTGAATGAAGTTTCTGACTCCTTAAAAAACACTCCTACACATCTATGTGGCCTTATTTCTTGTGACTTTTGTGTTGAGAAATGTTATTATAAGGATATATTGGTTTTCCTGAGCTGCCATGCCAAGTGCTTGCTTTAATCAACTCTATTATTTCACAGCTCTAGAGGCAGAAAGTTGTAGATCAGGGTGTTAGCAGTTCTGGTTCCTGCTGAGAGCAGGAGGGGATGGATCTGTCTCTGTCTCTCTTCTTAGCTTGTAAATGCCGTTGCCAGGTTCTCATGACCTTCTCTTCTTTTAAAATTTTTTAAAGATTTTACTTATTTCTTTGAGAGAGGTAGTGACTTTTTTTGAAAGATTTATTTATTTACTTAAAAGGCAGAGTTACCCTTAAAGAGAAAGAAAGAGAGAGAGAGAGAGAGAGCGAGGTCTTCCATCTGCAGGTTCACTCCTCAAATGGTTGCCACTGCTGGAGCTGCACCGACCCGAAGCCAGGAGCCAGGAGCTTCTGCCAGGTCTCCCACACAGTGGGACTTGGGCCATCTTCCACCGCTTTCCCAGGCCATAGCAGAGAGCTGGATAGGAAGTGGAGCAGCCAGGACTTGAACCAGTGCTGATATGGGATGCTGGCACGCCAGGCAGTGGCTCTACCCTCTACGCCACAGCGCCGGCCCTATGACCATCTCTTTTTACCTCTATTTCTGCTTCCAAATTTCCTTTTCTTTTCTTTTAATAGCACAACGGTCATATTGAGTTATGTAGGGCCCACCATCACAACATTATTTTAACTGACATAAGCACTTCTACAACAATGCTATATCCAAGTGGGGTCACCTTCTGAAGTACTATGGGTCAGAAATTGCACATATGAATTAAGGGGAGACACAACTCTATCTGCAGCAAGGGGCCTTGTTTTATTTTCAGGACCTGAATACACCTGGTTCTCCTTTACCCTCTTGCTGTCTCTATCCTCCCCAAATCTCTTTCAACTGAAATCTCTGTAACCCTTTAAGTCTAACTCAATTTCCACCTCCTCCACACAGCTTTTCCCTGATTTCTCCAGTTGGAATTGACTTAGTTGTTAAATAATCATAATTTAAAGATAACTTTATTTATTTCAGTAGTTATTTGAATTATTTTCTAAATCATTTATCTTAGCAATATTTATTCAATCATTAAATATTTTAAATGGATGAGGGGATTTTTGAAGGTATTTCTTCCTATGTAGGATATAAGCAATAACAAGAAGAGACCATGCTTAGACTTCTTTTATTGTGTATGTTTTATGTAAAACAGATCTTTTATGCAGGGTGGAGGAATAGAGAAAATCTCAAGTGGAAGTAGCAGGTTAAGAAGGCCCCACTTGGGGCCAGCGCTATAGTATATCCCATATGGGCACCGATTCGAGTCCTGACTGCTCCACTTCAGATCCAGCTTCTGTTATGGCCTGAGAAGGCAGTAGAAGATGGCCCAAGACCTTGGGCTTCTGCACCCATGTGGGAGATCTGGAAGAAGCTCCTGGCCATTTGGAGGTGGGCCAGCAGATGGAAGACCTCTCTCTCTCTCTCCGCCTCTGCCTCTCTGTAACTCTGCCTTTCAAATAAATAAATCTTAAAACAAAAAAAAAGAAGAAGAAGAAGAAGTTCCCATCCAGGACTCAGAGCATGTCCCATCTCTAGTGGACACAAGGTACACTGACAGCTACCCTTCGCCTCATTGACTTTGGAAACTGTCTCCAACAGCAAATGGAGATCAGTTTCATCTAAAGATGAACACATGAATGAGTTTGATGAATAAAATTGGAACATTGATTTGCTAATTCACAGTAAGAAATGAGCTGCCATAAAGAGTGAAGGGCAGTGTCTCCCCATTAGGCCTATGTGGGAAGCCTGATATAATCAGAAGTTTACTGGGGAAGGCCAGACTCAGATCAAGGGAAATCAATACGTGATTTGAATATTTAACATCAGAGGAAGAGAGTCTGATGCATTCGTCTCTGTAGTCATGATAATATTGCCAATGGAAAAACACTCTATTGGTTTTGGGCTATTCCTTCTTTTTGTGTAATGTAGTTATCCTAGCTTTTGTAATCTTCTGGGATTATGCCTTCCTTGTAATAACTGAATAAAATACTTCATGGCTTCCATATGGCATCACAAAGCTGGTCTTGGGGTTGAGAATTATTAAGGATGATAGCAATAGGAATCAGTGATGCACTGGATATAGCAGTAAAAGAGAGAAGAGCCCAAACATAACCCTTAAACTTGAGATTGCATGTGTGAAAAGATGGAAGTCTCCTAAGTAGATATAGGAACTGCAGGATTTGGAAGCTGGAGTCGTGAATTCTGTCTTGGTTATGTTGAATCTAAGGTGTCTTTGAGATACCCAGGTTGAGCTTTTGTCTGGATAGACTATCTGGAGCTCAGAAGTGAGATCTGGGCTATGATTGTTTAATCAACACTTGTTTCAAGATACAGTTAACGGATGATGAGATTGCCTAGGAAGAGAATACAAAGTGAGAAGTAGATGGGGAGCTGAATATGAGCTATAAGGACCAGCATTGTATAGGCAACTTGTTCACAGGGAGACATCTTTAAAATATCAGAAAAGTAAAAGATCAATATTTAGACAGAGATGTGTGATAAAGAAAGGTTTTAATTGATCATTTATGTGATTTATTTGGGAGAGTTTAAATGAAAACAGCAATAATAGAGTTGATAGATGTGGATGATTATGCTAGAGAGAGAGGACAATTGAGTATTTGGTGTTTCTGATGTTCAAAATATTGGTTCAAGGATTACTTGTGGATATGAGGGGATACACTGAAAAAAAAATAGAATATGGAAAAAGTGGATGGTTCCAGACACAGGTAGAGTGTCAGATTTGGAAGTTGATAAATGTTTGCAATATTGGCTTCAACCTTTTCTGCTGGGTAGAAAGTTAAGTCTTTGCTTGGTGAGGGGTCAGTTGGTTGGAATTGGAGATTGGAAGTCAGTGAAGAAATTTTGAAGTGGTCATTGGAATTGGTGAAGGGATGGATTTTGCACTGTGATGACCCATTTTAGCAGGTGGTTTTTAAGTTATAGGTAAGGAGATAATAAAAAATCAGAGATAAAGCCAGAAGAAATATGTCACCACAGCCTTCTCTCTAGAGTTGCCTCCAAATCTACTGTGGCCAACAACCTGAAATTGCCATTGTAGCAAAGCTACCAAAAACTGTTGCTAGCTGAAAATACCAATATGGCTAATGACTGCATCCCTGTAATGATCTATGGCCTATTATATAATTCATTATAATAAAATTACCATGGCTGACATTCCAACTCCCATCATGCACCTCATGCTATTACATTTCTAAACTTCTTTAAAAAGGCCGGGAAATATGCAGTCACCAAATTCCTGGAAAATTCCACCCAAAGCTCTACCCCCTATGCCTCAAGATCACATGAAAAGATGACCCTGAACCTCATGGGTTGCAACTCACTCTGGAGAATGTCCACAGTCCTTCTTGAAGGTGTATGTTCACTTTACCAATAAACCTTATTCTTCTACTAACGTTCATCTACTTCTTGTCCTCAAAATCTGTCATATGTTGGAGACAAGAACCTGGACCAAGAGCCCCTCCAATATCGAACAAACAGTGACTCCCCAGTCTACCTTATGTTATTTCAGATTCAGAACTGAAGGGCAATTTACTTTCTTATTATCTCAACATAGCTCCTTAAACTAACTTCTGGACCATAAAGTCACAGTAGAATGCACAGGCACGCTTTCCCAATCAAAAGACATGTCTTTTCCCAGAGATGAATTGTGTGTTTTTCCTCAATGATTTTTCTCCCTGATACCTAGTATATGGTATCTTTTTCAACACCAATTTTCTGACATTTTTTTTTTGACAGGCAGAGTAGACAGTGAGAGAGAGAGAGAGAGAGAGACAGAGAGAAAGGTCTTCCTTTGCCGTTGGTTCACCCTCCAATGGCCGCCACGGCCGGCGCGCTGTGGCCGGCGCACCGCGCTGATCCGAAGCCAGGAGCCAGGTGCTTTTCCTGGTCTCCCATGGGGTGAAGGGCCCAAGCACTTGGGACATCCTCCACTGCACTCCTGGGCCATAGCAGAGAGCTGGCCTGGAAGAGGGGCAACCGGGACAGAATCTGGCGCCCTGACCAGGACTAGAACCCGGTGTGTCGGTGCCACTAGGTGGAGGATTAGCCTATTGAGCCGCGATGCCAGCCGATTTTCTGACATTTACATGCCAACTGTTATGAATTAGGTGTTTTTGTCCCTCTAACCACTTAACCCTCAGTATAGCTATATTTGGAGTAAGGAAATAATTAAGGATAAATGAGTTCATAAATGTGGGGACCCAATCAAAAAGGATTAATATCTTCATAAAAAGAAGCACCAGAGAGCTTTTTCTCTGTCTCCATCTCTGAGTCTCCATCTCCATATTTGTCTTCATCTCTCTCTCTCTCTCTATCTCTCTCTTTCTCTCTCTCCCTCTCTCTCTCTCTCTCTTCCTCTCCATGCACACCAATGGAAGGCCATGTGAGAAGTCAGTGAAAAGATAGCTGTTTGCAAGCCAGGGAAGATCCGTCACCAAAAACCAATCATGTTGGCCCTGTGATCTTGGATTTCCAAGCCTCTAGAACTATGAGAAAATAATTTTTTTGTTTAAGACACCATGTCTATGATATCTTATTCTGGAAGCCCAAGCAAACTAATACACTAACTATCCAGAGTCAGTGTATACCCTACAAGTTAACAGGCTTAGTGCAAGACTGTACTTATTTTATAAGCCAGTTGAAAGTCCCAGCTTCCCATGGCACCCACGCTTATGTCTGACATTGCCATGGGATGCAGAGGCTCCCAAAATACACTTTTAGTTCCATAATGTTGGAGTCATTGCTGTAGAACCCCGAACAGGGTCTGCTACCTGAAAGCCAATCACTGAATTGGGATGGTGAGAGAAAGTAGATATTTATTGCAAAGTGCAAAGCAAGGGGCCAGGCAGCTATTGCTTAATTCCAAGGCTCCCTGAGGGGTTAGAGTGAAGGTTCTTATAGATCAAAATTGGGGCTGAGAAGTGCATGATCAGTTTGTGTCCAAGTTCCTGGTTTGTCAGTAGTGTTCATGACCTTCTTTTGATTGGGCAGTGATCCTGTGCTCTTTAGGGGATTTATGATGGCCATGTGGGTGCCAGTTGGTCTGGAGGTTATGAGAAATTGGCAGCTACATTCTGCCTGGACCTGGAATCTCAGCCTAGGATATACTGGCCATCAAGGTTCCTATCTATTGGAAAAGCAAATGACTCCTTGAGTCCAGTGATTAGAACCTTGTAAGACCAGATGAATCACTCCCTTAGATCAATGAGTTTGTTTTGAAAAAAGACAGGCAAGAACGCCTTAAGTTAAGGGAGACAGAAAAGAGGTTGAGTTTGCTTTTGGATTTTAGGAGTCCAGTTTCAGACTCCCCATTTCTTGTTGCTCCTCAAACCTGAGAGAATAGGGATGACAACCACTTTGATCCTTCATGTTGTTTATGGGGCAAAATGGGGCTGTTTTCAGGATCAGAGTAGAGGAAATTTTCAAGAAACACTCTGGTCCAAGGTTTCCAGCAGTGGAGATTCTCTGTATTATGATAGTGTTTGGCCCAGCCCTTTTCTTGCACAGCTTTATCTTGCAGATGTATTGGCATCCCACAGCAGTGATAAAGGCAACCACATACTAGCATTCCTACACCTATAATGAAAGCCAGAGAAATTAGTAATTTTTCCAACAGAAAACTTTCAGTCCCAAGCCAGGACTAGAACTGTTGGTTAAGACTTAGTTGTACAAAAAATGGAAAAATCTTTCATGTTCCTGGATTGGAAGAACTAATATCATCAAAATGTCCATACTACCAAAAACAATGTATGGATTCAATGTGATTCTAATGAAAATACCAAGGACATTCTTCTCAGACCTCAAAAAAAAAAAAATGCTAAAATTCAAATAGAAAAACAAGACCCCAAATAGCTAAAGCAATCTTAAACAACAAGAACAAAAACAGAGGCATCACAATACCAGGTTTCAAGACACACTACAGGCCGGCACCGCGGCTCACTAGGCTAATCCTCCACCTTGCGGCGCTGGCACACCGGGTTCTAGTCCCGGTCGGGGCGCCGGATTCTGTCCCGGTTGCCCCTCTTCCAGGCCAGCTCTCTGCTGTGGCCAGGGAGTGCAGTGGAGGATGGCCCAAGTGCTTGGGTCCTGCACCCCATGGGACACCAGGATAAGTACCTGGCTCCTGCCATCGGATCAGCGCGGTGCGCTGGCCGCAGCGCGCTGGCCACGGCGGCCATTGGAGGGTGAACCAACAGCAAAGGAAGACCTTTCTCTCTGTCTCTCTCTCTCACTGTCTACTCTGCCTGTCAAAAAATAAAAATAAAATAAAATAAAATAAAAATAAAAAATAAAAAAGACACACTACAAGGCACTTGGATTCAAAGCAGCATGGTACTGGCATTGTGACTCTCACACAAGAACCAAAAACAAACAAAAAACAAACAATAAATGTTGGTGAGGATGTGGGGGAAAAAGTTCCCTAATCCACTGTTAGTGTAAATGCAAACTAATACAGTCATTGTGGAAGACAGTATGGAGATAACTTAGAAAGCTGAAAATATATCTACCATATGACCCAGATATTACACTCATGGGAATTTACCCAAACACATTAAAATCACCATTTGAAAGAGTTATTTGCACCCCCATGTTTATTGCAGCTCAATTCACAATACTCAGGATATGGAATCAACCCAGATGCTCATCAACTGATGAATGGATAAAGAAAATATGGTATATGTACACTGGAATACTACTCAGTTGTAAAAAAGAATGAAATCCTATTTTTCACAACAAAATGGATGCAATTAGAAACCATTAAACTTAGTGAAATTAGTCAATCTCAAAAAGAAAAATACCATATGTTTTCCCTAATCTGTGATAACTAATAAAGTACAAAAAAATCCGATGTATTTTAGCAAAATTGACATTTTGAGAATTTATTATTATTTAAAACCCTTGTGTCTACTGTTGTGAAACAGTGTTGCTTTTTTTTTCTTTTTCTTACTTTTGTTGAATCCTTTACTTAGTGAAGGATTAATCAGGGCTAATCTTATGATTATAAAATAAACTGAAAGTATGTCACTGTAATCATTTTTCAAAAGAAGTTAGCACTGTCATTTTAGGACAGGCTGGTGGATGTGAGGGCAATTTGGCTGCAACATCTGTCATTCCATTTATCACCAGGGTTGATTCAGTTGATCTGGCTGGCTAGGTGGGTGTCCCCTTCTTCCCTCACCGCTTCATGTGCATCCCTCCCAAAGCTGTGTACTCAGTTGAAGGGGACAACCTTCCCTGCTAAAGGAGGACCGATCTTCGGTCAAGGGTATGCGAGCAGCTGCATTCTCCTGCTAAAACCTCCAAAGAAGCTCTCAAGGACAGGCTGGATATCATTTCTCAGTGCCTTTTTCTTAAAGGTTTATTTTTTTTTTTTAAATGCAGAGAGAGAAAGAATGAGAGAGAGAGAAATCTCCCAAATGGCTGCAACGGCCAGGACTGCACCATGTGGAAGCCAGGAGCCAGAAGCTTCTTTCAGGTCTCCCATGTGGGTGCAGAAGCCAAAGGACATGGACCATCTTCTGCTGCTTTCCCAGGCCATTAGCAAGGAGTTGATTGGCAGTGGAGCAGCCAAATACTTACCTGGCAGAAGAAATACCATGATCACAAAAGTGGAGCAGCCTGGACCATATGGGATGCCAGCATTGCAGCCATCTTAAACAGACTCTGTACCACCCTCTGTACCACAGTGCTTGCCCCAATTCTCAGTGTCTTAATGAGCAAACTCACACCTCCAGTCCTGTCTCTAGAACAAAGACAGTGAGTCATCACACCAGTGGAAGACAGGTCTGGTCTACATTTGAAGCACATTTAGGAAACTGGCAGACTTTTTATATTTTCCTATCTTCCTTGAACTCAAGGAAGACCCAAAGTACAACGTTGGCTCTATCCCGGGGGAATCCAAGGCCACTAACATTTCTTCCTTATTTGGAATCAGTGTGAATGTTTACCCTTTTCCAACTGCTAAGACATTGGGCATGGGTGAATACTTTGAACCCAGCCTTCAGGGCTAAGATACCTGGTGTCAGTGCAGTTGTTTCTAAAGTTTCCTAGGAAGTAACCACTGCATACTTAACCTTGATTCTTCTGGTCCATGAAGCTGTTTCTATCCATGAATATTTCAAGTCTGGTAATCTCAACTTCAATCAGATCCAGCCTTCTAAGAAACAGCTGTTCAATAACTTATAATCAGTCATGTATAGATCCCTAGTGGGGTCTGGGGACAAGGTTGCTAATTAAAAGATGGTACAATTTTAGATAAACAGTTCAGTTATTAAATAATATGGCTTAGTATTTCCAGGTACTAAGTTAACTAGTAATCTCCCTTTTGTTTCAGAAGTGGCAGTACAGAGTGAGCTGCCCAAAAATAAACTACTCTATCTCCAGCGGGACAGATGCACTAGCCAGCTATGGGTGATATTGTCTAGATCTTATACCATAATTAAATTTTTTCCTAATTTTGCATCAATATTCCTAGTCTTGATCCTTATCTCTCACTTAAAAAGAGATTCAGGAGCTTCCTCAGCACCTCACTGTGGGTGCTGCATATAGACTAGCATTAGATGGGAAAATACCACGTATCGTATCTAGTTAGCATCTCTCTTTTGGAATGAGGGCCCTCCCTAGAGAGTATAGTTCTAGCAGAATCTTTTGTGACAATTCCTATCAAGCAATCACACATAAGAACCCTTTCTTTATAACCTCTTGGCTTTAAATGATTTGGTTTAGGGTTGACACTAGTGACTCCATCTTGATTTTTATGCCGTCCTGATGCAATGAGCATCCATTTCCAAATTCACAGCTGATCAGGCATGTTCCTTTTGTCTCTTGTTTCCAGGTTGGATTTCACTTGGTTGTTCATCCAGTCCCATGTTAGGAGGGAAATAGCTGATGACAAGGAGCCAGTGTCAAAAACCTTTAAAGCCACATTTTAGCAACAAAGAGTTTTTGGAAAGAATCCTTCTTATGCTAACTTCACAGAAGTTTAATGTCAAACTTAGCTTTATCTCTTCCGTAAGCATGGGTCATCATCTGAAAGTGCCAGGCCAGCATTATCTTGCTGGGAATTGTACTTCTATAGAATTCTGATGGGAAATAGGCGCAAAGCTCAAGTAGAAATATATATATATATATATATGAACAAGAATATAACAAATTAAGTTTTTACCTTACAAACAATGAACAGCATTACAGTCTAGTAGCAGAAATATTATAATTGACTATTCATGTAAGTAGAGTATGGAAGATTGAATAACCATGTAGTAATCAGAACCAGAAAACTGTCAGTGTTAGCAAGCCTAAAGACAATGAACAGGGTTAAAATCTAAAATCAGGTGTACTATGGTCTGTTTCGCTTTTCTATTTGCATTAGGTACACATAATAATCTCATATTAATAAACTTTCAAAGTTAAAAGGTCAATCCAAGACAGACTTAGATTTTTGTAACTATAGTACCTAATCTTTTGAAAGTTTAGGGCCTACTAAGACGTAACATCTCCATTCACTTACTACATGGCTAGGAGACATTGAAGACGGTATTCTGTGTATGATTTTAGATATGGCAATGTTTGCAACTCTACCTGCTATGACAAGAACAGGTTCTAGCTGAACTCATGCAGACAATCACACTGCCATAAAGAAATAAAAAATCTTCAGAAAATACATTTGCATTTTAGAAGAGTTAGCTAAGGAGAAAGGCAAACATTTTTATTCATGCACAAAACTATTCTAAAGCATTGAAAATGATGGAAATCACAGGAAAAGTTTTCCTGAATCTAGAAAACATTAAAATACAGAACCAACAATATTTTAAGCAAAAGACAGAAATCTGCAGATTTCATGAATCAGTCAATCTCACATAGCTAATTTTGGTTTGATCTCCATTAGCAGTTTTATGGATTTCATAGTTCTTGTTTCTTTAGATTTCAGAACTTCTCATCTAGACCATTGATCTTAAAGCTGTCAGAAACCTGTGTTCAAGAATATTTATTAGCATCTTCTCCATAAATCTGAATGCTTATGTTTCTAGAGAAGAATAAAAAGCTGTGGATGAAAAAAGATTTTTTTTAAACTTTTATTTAATGAATATAAATTTCCAAAGTACGACTTATGGATTACAATGGCTTCCCCCCCATACCGTCCTTCCCACCCACAACCCTCCCCTTTCCCACTCCCTCTCCCCTTCCATTCACATCAAGATTCATTTTCAATCAGCTTAGTATACATCAAGTATGGATTTCAACAGTTTGCTCCCACACAGAAACATAAAGTGAAAAATAATAGATGATTTTTTTTTAAATGATGATGAAATCAGAGCAGACCTATTGTCATGTTTAATCCCAGTGAGAGTCAAGTTGGGAATTGATAATTTCTTTTTTTTTTTTTTACAGAGGATCAGTTTAGTATGCATTAAGTAAGGATTTCAACAGTTTGCACCCCCATAGAAACACAAAGTGAAATATATTGTTTGAGTACTCGTTATAGCATTAAATCTCAATGTACAGCACATTAAGGATAGAGATCCTACATGAGGAGTAAGTGCACAGTGACTCCTCTTGTTGACTTTACCAATTGACACTCCTGTCTATGGCATCAGTATTCTCCCTATGCTCCAGTCATGAGTTTCCAAAGCTATGGAAGCCCTCTGAGTTCTCCGACTCTTATCTTGTTTAGACAAGGTCATAGTCAAAGTGGAGGTTCTCTCCTCCCTTCAGAGAAAGGTACCTCCTTCTTTGACGACCTGTTCTTTCCACTGGGATCTCACTCGCAGAGATCTTTTGCCAGAGTGTCTTGGCTTTCCATGCCTGGAATACTCTCATGAGCTTTTCAGCCAGCTCCGAATGCCTTTAGGGCTGATTCTGAGGCCAGAGTGCTATTTAGGACATCTGCCATTCTATGAGTCTGCTGAGTATCTCACTTCCCATGTTGGATCACTCTCCCCTTTATTTACTCCATTGGTTAGCGTTAGCAGGTACTAGACTTGTCTATGTGCTCCCTTTGACTCCCAGTCCCTTCACCATGACCAACTGTGAACTGAAACTGATCACCTGGAACAGTGAGATGGCATTGGTACATGCCACCTCGTTGGGATTGAATTGGAATCCCTTGGTATGCTTCCAACTCCACCACTTGGGGCAAGTCAGCCGATGAAAAAAGATTTTAAATAACCATGATGAAAATTTTTAAACTCATTAATTGACAAGAAAAGCCATTTGTGTTTATTCCATATAGCATTATGGCATTTTAGAGAGCATCTGCAGGGCTTTGTAAAACTTCTGCCCATTTTAGGCCTCTGGGCCTCCTTTTTTGACAAAATAAACCATCATGACTGATAACACTACACAACCATCAGATTTCCTACCTTTTACTTAATTTCTAGGACATTCATATCAATACATATCTACATTAATATAACTAAAAATTTGACATAATTTCACACCATTTTTAAATAATTATTTTATTTATTTGAAAGGAAGTGTTATAGAAAGAGAGAGAGAGAGATTGCTCAATTGATTGTCCACCCACTGGTTCACTCCCAAAATGGCCAGAGCAACTAGGGCTGGGCCAGGTCAAAACCAGGAGCCAGGAGCTTCATTAGGGTCTTCCACATGCGTTCAAGGGCGCAAAGACCATAAGCCATCTTCTGTTGCTTTCGCAGGAGCATTAGCAAGGAGATGGATCAGAAGTGGAACAGTCAAGACCCTAACCACACCCATATGGAATACCAGTGACACAGATGGACAGTTATAATCAAAACAGCATGGTACTGGTCCAGAAACAGATGGATAGACCAATGGAACATAAGAGAAATACCAGAAATCAATCCAAACATCTTCAGCCAACTTATATTTGATCAAGGATCTAAAACCAATTCCTGGAGCAAGGACAGTCTATTCAATAAATGGTGCTGGGAAAACTGGATTTCTACATGCAGAAGCATGAAGTAATACCCCTACCTTACACCTTACACAAAAATTCACTCAACATGGGTTAAAGATCTAAATCTATGACCTGACACCATCAAATTATTAGAGAACACTGGATAAACCCTGCAAGATATAGGCACAAGCAAAGAATTCTTGGAAAATACCCCAGAGGCACAGGCAGTCAAAGCCAAAATTAACAACTGGGATTACTTAAAATTGAGAAGTTTCTGTACTACAAAAGGAACAGTCAGGAAAGTGAAGAGGCAACCAACAGAATGGGAAAAAATATTTGCAAACTATGCAACAGATAAAGGATTGATAACCAGAATCTACAAAGAGATCAAAAAACTCCACAACAACAAAACAAACAACCTACTTAAAAGATGGCCAAGAACCTCAATAGACATCTTTCAAAAGAGGAAATCCAAATGGCCTACAGCCACATGAAAAAGTACTCAGGATCACTAGCAATCGGGGAAATGCAAATCAAAACCACAATGAGGTTTCACCTCACCCTGGTTAGAATGGCTCACATTCAGAAATCTACCAACAACAGATGCTGGCAAGGATGTGGGGGAAAAGGGACACCAACCCACTGTTGGTGGGAATGCAAACTGGTAAAGCCACTATGGAAGTCAGTTTGCAGATTCCTCAGACACCTGAATATAACCCTACCATACAACCCAGCCATCCCACTCCTTGGAATTTACCCAAAAGAAATTAAAGTGACAAATAAAAAAGCTGTCTGCACCTTAGTGTTTTTTGCAGCTCAATTCACAATAGCTAAGACCTGGAATCAACCTAAATGCCCATCAACAGTAGACTGGATAAAGAAATTATGGGATATGTACTCTATAGAATACTATACAGCAGTAAAAAACAATGAATCTGGTCATTTGCAACAAAATGGAAGAATCTGGAAAACATCATGCTGAGTGAAATAAGCCAGTCCCAAAGGGACAAATATCATATGTTCTCCTTGATCAATGACAACTAACCAAGCACAAAAAGGAAATCTGTTGAAGTGAAATGGACATTATGAGAAACAGTGAGTTGATCAGCCCTTGTCATGACTGTCAAGGAACAACTTAATACTTTATCCCACTTTATATTTTTTTGTTCTACTTAATACTATTGATTGAACTCTTTAATTAACACACAATTATTCTTAGGTGTTTAAATTCAACTGAAAAGTGATCCCTGTTAAATGTAAGAGTGGGAATAAGAGAGGGAGGAGATGTACAGTTTGGCGCATGCTCAATCAGCCTTGCCCCAAATGGTAGAGATAGAAATGTGCCTGGGGATTCCAACTGAATCCCATCAAGGTGGCATGTACCAATGACATCTTGCTAGTCAGAGTGATTAGTTTCAGTTCATAATTGATCATAATGATAGGATTAAGAATAGAATCAAAGGGATCACATAAACAAGACTAGTGTCTGCTAATACTAACTGATAGAATTAAAAAGGAGAGAATGATCCAACATGGGAAGCGGGATACACAGCAGACTCACAGAATGCCAGATGTCCTCTACAGTATTCTGGCATCAGAATCAGCCCTTATGGCATTCGGTTCTGGCTAAAAAACCCATGAGAGTATTTTAGACATGGGAAGCCAAGACACTCTGGCAAAAAAAAAAAAAAAAAACAACAACAACAACAACAACAACAAACACCTAAATGAAAGATCTCTGTGAGTTAGATCCCAGTGGAAAGAACAGGTCATCAAAGAAGGAGGTCCCTTTCTCTGAAGGGAGGAGAGAACTTCCACTTTGACTATGACCTTGTCTAAATAAGATCAGAGTTGGTGAACTCAAAAGGCTTCCATAGCCTTGGCAACCCATGACAAGAGCCTAGGGTGATTACTGACGCCATAAACAAGAGTGTCAATTGTTAAGTCAACAACGGGAGTCACTGTGCACTTACTCCTCATGTAGGATCTCTGTCCTTAATGTGCTGTGCATTGTGAATGCTATAACTAGTACTTTACACTTTGCATTTCTGTGTGGGAGCAAACTGTTGAAATCTTTACTTAATATACACTAAATTGATCTTCTGTGTGGAGGAAGCTGAATCTGGAGAGGCCTAGAAGAAACTTCCTGAGCCTGCCTCGAATTTGAAAACCTGACTTTAAGTTTCAAATCCCTGGTGGCAAAGACCCCAGCCCCAGGGCGCTTTAGCCTAAGGATCATAAGGTGTTATAATAGGAGTGGCTAAGACCCTTTTGCATCACATCACCCCATTCCTTGCCCGCATCTGCTCATCCACTCTGTACCATCCGCTCTGTACCTCAGCTATATATACACCTCCCTTTTACAATAAAGTGAGACCCTGCTTTGACTGGGCTCCACACCACGCCTGATTGTCCCCTGGGTTTGGGGAAGGCTGAGTGGCGGGTGGCGCACTTCCCGTCCTCAGTCAAGGCTTGCTGCAGGCAGCCTGCCTAATTCTCCGGCAGTGGCGAGGAACAGTCACTGCACTTCTGTATATAAAGTTAATTGAAAATTAATCTTGATGTGAGTAGGATGG
Organism: Oryctolagus cuniculus; assembly: GCF_964237555.1. NCBI lineage: Eukaryota > Metazoa > Chordata > Mammalia > Lagomorpha > Leporidae > Oryctolagus > Oryctolagus cuniculus. Next base: position 80,187,948 of record NC_091437.1, read on the forward strand.
GAGAGGGAACAGGAGATAGGAGGGTTGCGCGTGGGAGGAAAGTTATGGGGGGGGCACTGTAATACAAAAGCTATACTTTGGAAATTTATACTTATTAAATAAAAGTTAAAAAAAAGAAATAAAGGAACTAAAAAATAAAACCCTATAAACAATCAATTTTATCACACACTAGTCTTCTGTTTTATTATTTATTTATTTGAAAGTCAGAGTTACAGAGAGTAAGAGAGAGAGGAAGATCTTTCATCTGCTGGTTTACCCCCCAATGCCACAACAGCCCGGGCTGGGTCAGGCAGAAGCCATGAGCTAGGAGACCATGGGTCTACTACATGGGTACAGGGATCCAAACATTTGAGCCATACTCCACTGCTTTCCCAGGAGTATTAGCAGGAAGCTGGATTGGAAGTAGAACATTTAGGACTAGAACTGGTACCCATAAGGGTTGTCAGCATCGCTGGTGATGGCTTAACCTGCTGTGCCAAAATGCTGGCCCCACAAATCTTCTTAAAAGATGTATTCCTCTCACCTTCTGTGACTTCTTCACACCTTCCGCAACTTACTTCAGTCTTCAAGTATTTTGTCCTATCTTTTCCTTTCTAGTCTAGAGCCATTCTCCTGTAGGACTTTTTTTTTTTTTTTTTTTACAAACCGTAGTCTTCCTTTATCCAAAAATTACTTGCTTCATAGCCTTTCTAACCAAAAACACATTTTCATGCTCGGAACCTTTGTTTCCCATCTGCTGATCCTTGATTTACATTTTGAAATAATCCTATAAAAATCTCCAAATTAAGATTTTTTCTAAATAAAAGAACATATCAAATTTTACTCTTTATTACTTTTTTTTTTTTTTTTTTTTGACAGGCAGAGTGGACAGTGAGAGAGAGAGACAGAGAGAAAGGTCTTCCTTTGCCGTTGGTTCACCCTCCAATGGCCGCCGCAGCCAGTGCGCTGAGGCCGGCGCATCGCGCTGATCCGATGGCAGGAGCCAGGTGCTTCTCCTGGTCTCCCATGGGGTGCAGGGCCCAAGCACTTGGGCCATCCTCCACTGCCTTCCCGGGCCACAGCAGAGAGCTGGCCTGGAAGAGGGGCAACTGGGGAAAGAATCCGGCGCCCCGACCGGGACTAGAACCCGGTGTGCCGGCGCCGCTAGGCGGAGGATTAGCCTAGTGAGCCGTGGCACTGGCCTCTCTTTATTACTTTCAAGCAGTCTTTTTATTTATTTATTTATTTACATGAAAGTCAGAGTTACACAGAGAGAGAAGGAGAGGCAGAGGGAGAGAGAGAGAGAGAGGCCTTCCTTCTGCTGGTTCACTCCCCAGGTGGCTGCAACGGCCGGAGCTGCACCAATCCAAAGCCAGGAGCCAGGAGCCAGGAGCCTTCTCCAGGTCTCCCACATGTATGTAGGGACCCAAGGACTTGAGCCTGCTTTCCCAGGCCTCAGTAGAGAGCTGGATAGGAAGTGGAGCAGCTGGGACTTGAACCGGCACCCATATGGGTTGTCGGCATTGCAGGTGGTAGCCTTACCCACTACACCACAGCGCCAGCCCCTCAAGCAGTCTAGAATTATTTGTTGTATCTGGAAAATTTGCCTGAAACATACTTATTAACAAACCCAAAGAGTCTTTTTTTTTTCATAAAATTCAAGATGCTAAGAGTACTTAAGTTTACATTTAGAAACACTTATCTCATTTACCTTTACTCAATTTATACTTAGCAACTAAACCCAGATGACTTATGAAACAGACATTAGACAAACATAGCTATAATTTTAAATCAATTTCCCTCAAAGAAAACATTAAAGGCTAGTTCAACGTAGCTAGCACACAGAACACAATGAATACTATAGCTTCACCAAATTATTTGTCTTAGATCAAAACCATATTTTTACAATTTCAAATAACTAGCTAGGATAAGTACAACACTTTCTGACCAGCAAACACAGGCACAAATATATGTTAACAATTTTGAAAATATCTTTATCCTTTTCTTTTTAACAACTTTAAAGCAGCTATCTATCAAAGATTTACTTAAGTTATGTGAATCAAAAGGCATTTGGATTAACATAATTTTCCTGAGCTACTCTGTATTAGCTCACTTTGGTATAACAGCATAAAAGCTTGCATATATGAAACTTATTCCTTTTTTCTTTTCTTTTCACAAAACAACTCTAGCTGGAAAACAGTGATATAAACAAGAGAGCTATTAAGAGGCCATTTCTATTCAATCTCAGGGAGTTTTGAAGCCAAGCAGTGCTGCGTAAAACACCATCTTTTTCTTTCATAGATTTAAACCAAAATTTCTTAATTTTGCAAAAAACACCCTAGGGGCCTGTAACAATAGTGCTTCAAATACCCATTGCTATTTCTGCACAAGACCTGTTGAATCAAGTTAAAAGTTTGGCAAGCTATAAAGCAATTTCTCAAGGTAATGATCTCTCTAGCTCCAAAAGGGAGAGGCCTTTTAGTTCAATATCCAATCATAGTTGAACCAAATTCTCAAGGCAGTGCTCCAAAAAGGGAGAGATCCCTTTAAACTCAATGTTCAGTCACATCTGAATCAAATTAGTATAAGAGCTATTACCTTGGAACATAAGAGATATTACCTTGGTATCATCAAGCACTGGATGGCTACTCACCTAAGATGTCTCTCTAGATCTTAAGTGGAACTTAAGTCTAATTCCTTCCACCAAACAAGTGCCTTGGGCCAACATGCCTGGTCATCAGTCAGCAACTTGAGTTGTCTCTGAAACAAACAAGTGTTTAGGCAGCTGCAAGATGGGTCCCAAGGGTAACGGTGGGCAAAGGGCTGGTGTTCCACAGGCAAAAAGCCCACTCGAGATTATAATCCCTTCAGGGTTGCCAATTGTTGTTGAACAACACCCCAAACTATTTGGAGGCATTGCTGTAGAACCCCCAAACTGGGTCTACTTTCCATACACACAGAAAGATGATCATTGACAGTAGGGTGGTAGGAGAAAGTAGGTATTTGTTGCAAAGCACAGAGCAAGAAGCTGGGCAGTAATTGCTTAAATCCTGGGCTCCTTGAAGAGCTAGGAGCGAAGATTCTTATAGATTGAAATTGGTGCTGAGAGGCACATGATCAGCTTGTGATCAGCTCCCAATTTGTCAGTGATACTCATGACTTACTTTTGATTGGTCAGTGATTCTGTGCTCTATAGGGAATTTATGATGGCCAGGTGGGCTCAAGTTGGTCTTGGGGTTACATGAAGGTGGCAGTTACATTCTGCCCATACCGAGAATTTGCCTACACAAGCCACCCCAGGACAACACTGGCTACCAAAGTTCTTATCTATTGCAGAAATGAATGACTCCTTGAGTCCCATGATTAGAACCTTGTAAGACCAGCTGTATCACTCTCTCAAGTCTGTGTATTCCTTTTGATAAAGGACAAGCAAGGACACTTTGGGCTAAGGGAAATGGACAAAAGGATGGATTCTACTTTTACATTATAGGGGTTTAGTTTCAATAATTCACTAGAACAACACCAAGAACTCAGGAAAACACTGACATTTACTGATTTATTAGGAAGGAAACCACTCAGGAACAGCCAAGTGCAAGAAATTCGTAAGGCAAAATGGGTCAGTGGGGGAGTGGGTGGGTACGAAGTTTTCATACCCTCTCCAGGCACTCATCCTGCCCAGCACTTCCATGTGTCTACCAAGCCATACTCTCTGTACTCCATCTTTTAGGGGTTTCATGGAGGTTTCATTACTTACAAGTAGTTGAGTCAATCATTGGCCATTGGTGATTAATTCAGTCTCTTATGCTTCTCCCTTCCCCAACTCTGCTAGAAGATGGGGATGAAAGCTCTAAGTCTCTAATCTTACCTTGGTCTTTCTGGTGACCATTCTCCACCCTGAAGCTATTTAGGAGCCCACCAAGAGGCACCTCATTAGCATAAGCTCAGATATGGTTGAAATGTGTTTGCTATGAATACAAAAAGATATTTCCAAGTGATTTAGGAGCTCAGTGTCAGCAACCAGAGGCAAACACCAATTATACATTTTCCATTATACCACAAAGCTATGGAGACCTTGGCTGCAGACAGCTTTGGAAGTAACAACACTGACTTCTTGGTGCTGTCTTCATTGATAGTAAGCACCCTTCTTGTTGACCAATGCATACATTGTCCGTGTTATTTCATTTAAGTCAGTTGAAGTCAAGCCATGGTAGCATAACACTCATCATCTCCCCTGAAGATGACCTTGTGCATCACTTGTCTAGCCCATTATATTTATTATTTTGCACTTTAAGTTTCAGGAGATATCCAAAATTCTTTTATAGCCAAGTTATTCAAGAATACCTCACAGTAGTCTTCATATATGTAATAAATATTATAATGAGTACCATAGAACTAAATAAAAAGATCAAATGGCTGATCTTTACTTGTATTTATTTACTTTAAAATTGTTACATGTTTGAAAGTCAGAGATAAAGAAACAGAGACAGGACTGGACCAGGCCAAAGCCAAGAGCTAGGAACTCAATCTAGGTCACAAAAGTGAGTGGCAGGGACCCCACTACTTGAGCCATCACCTGCTGCCTCCTAAAGTGTGCATTAGTAGGAAGTTGGAATCAAGAGGAGAGCTGGAACTGAAACTCAAGCACTCAAGTGGTATCTTAACCACTGTGCTAAACATTTGCATCTATTACTTTCAAAAATATTTTTGCAGGGGCTAATGTTGTGTTGTAGTTTGTGAGTCAGCTTCCTATAATGCCCCTGGAAAAGCGGTGGAAGATGGGCCAAGTACTAAGGCCCTTATCACCATTGTGGGAGACCTGAATAGAATTCCTGTCTCTCGGGGCCAGCGCCGTGGCTCACTTGGCTAATCCTCCGCCTGCAGCGCCGGCATCCCATATGGGTGCCGGGTTCTAGTCCCCGCTGCTCCTCTTCCAGTCCAGCTCTTTGCTGTGGCCGGGGAAGGCAGTGGAGAATGGCCCAAGTGCTTGGGCGCCTGTACCCACATGGGAGACCAGGAGGAAGCATCTGGCTCCTGGTTTCAGATGGGCATAGCTCTGGCCACGGTGGCCATTTTGGGATGAATCAATGGAAGGAAGACCTTTCTCTCTGCCTCTCTCTTTCTCACTAACTCTGTCAAATAAATTAAAAAAAAAAAAAATTCCTGCCTCTTGGCTTCAGCAGAGTCCAGCCCTGGCTGCAGGCATCTGGGGAGTGAATCAGCAGATAGAAGATTTTTGTTTTTCTCTGTCATTTTGCCTTTAAATAAACAAATCTATATATATATATAAACATATATATATATATGTTTTCTATTATGATAGTTTAATATGTAGAGAAAATTCATTCATTTGTTATGTGCACATGCATCTCTGTGGCCATCCATCACTTGTGGTTTTGTCCTCTGTAGTCTAGAAGAAACTAACACATCAGAGTAAAAGAAGCCACACAAGAACCCACTCTCAATCTTGAAATTCTTTAAATGGTGAAAGTGTTTGAAATTGTTAAGTGTCTTTGGATTTCCTGCCTGTTGCATTTAGAATAGATGTCAAGAGTCCTAGGTCCCCATGGGTATGTTAGGTATGAGGCATTGAGCTTGTAATTCCTATTTGAGTTTATGGTTAATGGCACACATACAAAAAAATGCACAATGATTCTCTCAATGTCTCAATGTGCTTTAAAGTTTAGGAGGGAACATGGTTGTTTCTTTTTCTTTGGAGACAGGTAGTGAAGTACTAAGGCATTCTAAGGTTGTTATAGATCATTTATGTCTGAGTAAACCCTATTATAAATGGTATAATAGTAGCTCTGCTTCATTAAATACTATAAATAGGCTTTTGAAAAGCTCTAGGGATCCTAGTTTTATTAGAAATCGAATGACAATATTTTATAGATGAGGAAACTGGGCCCATCGAGAGTAACCTACACTGGAGTTTATGCTGCTCCAAATGTGCAACTCCACCTTCCTTTCTGAACTGTCAAAAGCCTTTAAAGGAATAAAGCAGTGCAAAGTGGGCAAAAAAAAAATGTCAGATTCCTGGACTTCTTACTCTTACTTTGCTAGAAAGCTGCTCATAATTCCTTTTCAATAGATGAAACGTGGTTTTCAATGAAGCTGAGCTGGTTCACGAAGCTCAAAATTTCCAGCTTTGATATTTTGATTGTAAGCATTTGCTGTCAGAAACCATTGTGACACCACGGCAATCAGGAAGCCTTGAAGCATGGCAGAGAGCAGTGGGATCCTGTGGGACAGCAATGAGTGTGGACTCCAGCAGGGCACCCCTTAGGGTCCTGACTCCAGAGCCAGGTGACAATGGATAAACCACTTTACCACCATGAGACTTCAGTTACATCTCTGCCATGCGAGCAGTAACTGAAGTTATAATCCTTGTATAAGGACTATGTTTTGCACAGTACTAGATGCTTAATTCTTATCATTAGAAACTCTTCATGCTGCTTCTCTGTTTTTTTTTAATTTTCAAACATTTTAATTGGCACACATGTATTGTGTCGTGATCAAATTAATGAAATGGCATGTGCATCACCACAAAAATTATAATATTTTTTTGTGGTGAGAGCTTTCCAAATTCTCTGTTCTAGCTATTTAAGCTTTGTACATAGGAAAATAAAATAGAATCTTGGTTATCAGAGACAAACTGAAGATAGGAAGAGGCAGCAAGGTGGGAGGGGGAGAAAGAGCTGTTGGTCAATGGATGCAAAGTTACAATTAGCAGGAATAAATTCTGGCATTCTACTATACCTTAGGCTAACTATAGTAAAAAATGTTTCTATTTGTGTATTGTCTCACTAGATTTGTGAATGCAGGCAAATTATTTTATATTTCTGAGGTTTTGTGTGCTTATTGGCAATATAGAGAAAATAACATCAACCTGACCGGATTATTATGGGAATCAAATAATGAAAACATGTTATGGTGTCAAGGGACACTATGAGAGGACTTCAAAATATTTGTGGAAAAAATGGTATTAGAAGATAAGTTTATTTGGTGCAAAAAAATGAAATTCATGCACAGTTTTTTCATAATATGCATTGCTCATTTTTCTATCTCCTTTCACTGCTGCCAATAATAATGTCTGGCTAAACTGAATCAGTGACCAGTTTAGATTGAATTTTAGACAGAAGAACTTGGTGTCAGGGATGTTTATATCTTCATTTTAGGTGAGAACATCGACCTGTACTCTCTGAAAATTGGATCTGCTAATGGATTGAGGTGGGTGGTTTTTGTTTTTGTTTTGTTTTTTAATCTGGAAAGCACCTCTATCAAGGGGTTTCTGTTGAGAGGTTCTCTTTTGTAAAAAAAGATTAATTTATTTGAAAAAGTCATAGAGGAGGGAGAGAGAGAGGGAGAGAGACAGACAGACAGATTTTCCAACTGCTGGTTCAGGCCCCAGGTGGCTGCAACTGTCAGCACTGGGTCAGGCTATAGTCAGGAGCCTAGAGCACCATCGAGATCTCCCCTGTAGGTGGCGGGGGCCCAAGCACTTGGGCCATTTTCTGCTGTAGCTGGACCGGAAGTGGAAAAGCTGAAACATGAACCAGTGTCCATATGGGATTCTGGTGTCACAGGCTGCAGCTTTATCTGCTACCCCACAGTACTGGACCCTGCTGAGAGGTTTCAGGTTTAATCACAGGAACTGAACACTGGGGAGATTTGATGAAGCTTGCCTGGAAAGCTTGCCGATCTGGTTGAGCATAAAATGTTCTCAGCACAAGTTTTCAAGGTCTTCTCCCAGAGAGGAAGTTGGAACTTATGACTCAGTCCTCATCAGGAGTCAGCTGTTTTTCCTGGTAGGAAAGTTTTGTCTCTTGTCTCTTGGGGTGCAGACGAGGATCTCATTCTTGCTAACCTAACCTCTTCCAAGTGTATGTTCAGAGTGGAAGCAGCCACTTTTGTTCATCGTTTTGAAGTCCACTTGCATAAAAGAATGCCTCAGACTCAGAGTGGCAGGCAAAGCTGGAGTCAGCTCTTCATTTTATGTCCAATTTCAGAGCTTACTTATCAGAGGAATTTGGAAAAAGAAAATAACACACTCACTCTAACAGCAAAACTTAGATTCTCTGAACCCTGTGATTAGCAAAGGGTTGTGAAGCTTGATTGGATGACCCACGCGTGCAACACTTATCACAATGCCCAGCATCATACAAAGAACAGAACACTGCTGCATTTTATCTTGTCTAATTAGGACTTTGAAATCAGTCTGGGTCAGGGCCAGCGCAGTGGTGCAGTAGGTTAATCCTCCGCCTGTGGCGCCGACATCCTACACGGATGCTAGTCCCGGCTACTCTGCTTCCGGTCCAGCTCTCTGCTATGGCCTGGGAAAGCAATACAAGATGGCCCAAGTGCTTGGCCCCTGCACGCACATGGGAGACCAGGAAAATCTCCTGGCTCCTGTCTTCAGATTGGCACAGCTCCGGCCATTGTGGCCATTTGGGGAGTGAACCAATGGAAGGAAGACCTTTTTCCCTGTCTCTCCCCTTCACTGTCTGTAACTCTACCTCTCAAATAAGATATATAAATTAAAAAAAAAGTCTGAGCATTTATGAGAACTGCTTAGCATTGTTCACAAAGGATCTCAAGGTGACTCAATTTTACACATTAAAATGCATATCCTTATAGGTTTTATGATTTATTTATATTATACTCTCCTCACACAAAAAAAAAAAGTCTTTTGGTACTTACTCTGCATTATTTCCATGGGACAATAATGTGATCTGCTAGTGTTTATTAGTGTGGACATTGTTATCTAATTGTTTATTACTTAGTCTCAATTTTATTATTTCTTTTTTAAAAAAATATGTTATTTATTTATTTGAAAAGTAGGATTACAGAGGGGTTTTGTGGGAGGAGGGGTGGACAGAGAGATCTTCCATCTGTTAGTTCACTCCCCAAATAGCCACAATGGCTGGAGCTGGACTGGTCTGAAGCCAGGTACCAGGAGCTTCTTCCAGGTCTCCCATGTGGATGCAAGGTCCCAAGCATTTAATCATCTTCTACTGCTTTCCCAAGCATATTAGCCAGGAATTGGATCAGAAGTGGAGCAGCTAGGATGAACAGGCGCCCATATGGAATGCCAGCACTGCAGGCTGGGGCTGTACCTGCCATGCCACAGTGCTGGCCCCAATTTTATTACTGTTTTAAAGGCTGTGGATCACTGGCATTTGTTTATAGAAAAATTAAGTTATAGATTAAATGTTATGAGAAATCTTGAATAACTCTTGAGAGTCTTCAAATTATTTTCTTTTTAAAAAATATGTATTTATTTATTTGAAAGTCAGAGTTACACAGAAAGAGGAGAGGTAGAGGGAGAGAGAGAGAGAGAGAGAGAGAGGTCTTCCATCTGATGGTCCACTCCCCAATTGACCGCAACGGCCAGAGCTGTGGCAATCCAAAGCCAGGAGCCAGGAGCCAGGAACTTCTTCCAGGCCCCCCACACAGGTTCAGGGGCCCAAGGGCTTGGGCCATCCTCTACTGCTCTCCCAGGCCACAACAGAGAGCTGGATCAGAAGTGGAGCAGCTGGGTCTTGACCCGGCACCCATATGGGATGCCGGCGCTTCAGGCCAGGGCGTTCACCTGCTGCACCACAATACCAGCCCTTAAGTAATTCTTTTATTAAAAAAAAAAAGTTTATTTATTTATTTGAAAGTCAATTACAGAGCCAGGGGGTGGGGTGGTAACACAGAGAGAGAGAGAGATCTATCTGCTCACTGGTTGACTCTCCAGTTGGATACAACAACCAAGGCTGAGCCAGGCTAAAGCCAGGAGCCAGGAACTTCTGGGTCTCCCATAAAAGTTGCAGGGGCCCAATCACTCAGGCCATCTTCTATGGCTTTTTCCAGACCATTAGCAGGAAGCTAGATGGGAAGTGGAGCAGCTTGGATTTGAACCAGCACAGATATGGGATGCCTGCATTGCAAGTGGCAGCTGTATCTGCTATCAAAATCTTGGCTCCTAAGCAATTCTTAAGAATTCTTAAGAATGATGGACATCGAAAACCTGGAACCAACTCGTTGCTCCAGGCCTGTGTCTGGGAGAGTAAAGGTAAGCAGAGAATCACATGGTAGCCTTTGTAGTCTTCTCATTTCACCTTGATGTAAAGGATGCTCAAGTACCTGACCACCATGTCATTATTTAGACATTGTTTTGCCAAAGTGTCAGATTGTATTTCAATCTCCTTTTCAATTAAAAAAAATCCATAGGCCAGCGCTGTGGCGCAGTGGGTTAAAGCCCTGGCCTGAAGCGCCGGCATCCCATATGGGCGCCAGTTCAATACCCGGCTACTCCACTTCCGATCCAGCTCTCTGCTATGGCCTGGGATAGCAGTAGAAGATGGCCCAAGTTCTTGGGCCCCTGCACTGCATTGGAGACCCAGAAGAAGCTCCTGGCTCCTGGTTTCGGATCAGCGCAACTCCAGCTGTTGCGGCCATCTGGGGAGTGAACTAGCAATGGAAGACTTCTCTCTCTGTCCCTACCTCTCTTTGTAACTCTGTCTTTCAAATAAATAAAATAAATCTTTAAAAAAAATCCAAGAAAGGGAAACTATAAATGCCTTGCCATGGAGACGCCACTATTTGATGTCAGGTGAGATCTGTGCCATTGCTGCCTACACTGTGTCTGGTCATGTGATAGCTGTCCACACCAGGCAAAATCTGCCTTCTGCAAGAAGGTTCTGTTATGTCTTCTCTGTGCTACTCAAAAATATAAATAGGCATAGAGGATATTAGCCAGCCAAAACACACATTTTTATTTATTAGAGCAACTTCTTTATGGTCCCTAAGATATTGTCTGGTACAATATTGGCCCCAAAGAAACACACTGATTTTCTAAAACAGTTCAATTACCCTAACTTCATAACATTCTTCTTGAAAGTAGAAGTACATTAAAGCATTGGTAAGAATATTCTGTTGGGTATTAGATGCTGTACTGCCCAGATAAATGCTTGATTGAAACAAAGGGAAAACACGTTTCCTTTTCCCTGCATTTTGTGTGTATATGTGTGTGTCTATCACAGGAATTTGGGGGGGGGTGCTTTGCTTTGTTTTTAGGATTTATTTATTCATTTATTTATTTATTTGAAAGTCAGAGCCACAGAGAGAAAGAGAGAGGGAGAGAGAGAGAGATCTTCCATCTGCTGGTTCACTCCCCAGATGGCCTGAAGCCGGGAGCCAGGAAATTCACCCATGGTCACTTGGGCCATGTTCCCCTGCTTTTCCCAGGCCATTAGCAGGGAACTGGGTCTAAAGTGGAGCAGCCAGGATATGAGCTGGCCTCATTTTGTTTGGTTTAAATATTGAAAATAATATTTACCTTATATTTACTATATTATTACATAATTTGGTGAGAAGACATATGGAAAATGTACCTCAAGGTTAAAAAATGTCAGTACAGGAATGAGAAAAGTCTGGACTAAATATAAGAATGTCACAGTCTCATTGGGAGGATGGAGAAGGTATGTTCATTTCTGGAAAGATAGAGTGGAAATATTTGTATCTTTCCTGTCACTGAAAACAACTAAAACCCGGGGTGGCATGACCAGCAATAGGAAGACTGTGAAAGGTTGTGGGGAGCAACTCGGACTAGACTAAGTTACTGGAATTAAGACTTATTCTATGCATCTGCTCCCCCACAATATGGCGCTGGGAGAGGAGAAAAACAGCTTCTACACAGCTGCCTCCAGTTCAACCAATAAACTGTAGGACTTGCTCCTGATTGGAGGAGAGCAGCGTACTCGGTGTGTGGGCAGCCGAGTTGGGATTGGCGGAAGAGGACTATAAAGGAGGAGAGAGACAACATGCACCAGGAACATCTAAGGGGAACATCTATCTGAAGGAACACCTGTGCAGCCCCCGAGAGAGCCGGCCGGCGGTGTGCCGCTCCCCCGCGGAAGTGGGGAATGTGGCAGGGGGAACCGCCCTTCCACGGAGGTGGAAGGGACGGTAGCCAACCCGGGAAGAACCAGCAGCAAACCCGGGGAGGGCCGAGCAGACAAAAGAACAGCGCAGGGTCCTGTGTCGTTCCTCCACGAAGACGGGGAGCGACATAATGGTGCCGTGACTCAGATATGAAGCCTAGGCAGGGTTCTGTGTCGTTCCTCCACGAAGAGGGGGAGCGACAAAAGGTGAAGGGATGGAAGGCTGACTCCCAGAGATTTAAAGGACTAAGTAACAATATGGCAGTGAATTTCTTGGCTTTTTTTTTACCCTTAAACATTTATTTATTTGTTAATTTTAATTTTATTTGAAAGGTAGAGAGAGTTCTCCCACCAAATTACTCCCTAAATGCCCACAACAATGGCAGGAACCCAGTTACTTGAACTATCACCTGCTGGCTCTCTGGGTGCACATTAGCACCAAACTAGATGGGAATCAGAAGAGCCAGGAATCAGACCTAGGCACTTCATTGTAAGATGCAGGTATCTCAAGTGGCAACTTAACTGCTATGCCAAGTGAATCCCCACCCACCAAGACCCATCCATATTCCAGTCTGTAGAAGGTGACACACAAGTGCACACTGTGGGGATGAAGTTATTGTGCATTTGGATTATGGTAGTTACAGGATTTACACATACGATAACATGACATAGAACTATATGTGCATGATTTACAGCAATGTCAGTCTCCTAGTCTTGATTTTATCTTCTATTTGAGAAGTAATTAGTGAGGGAAGTTGTGTGAAGGATGTGCAGGTCCCCTCTGTGCTGTCTTTGCCATCTTGTGAATCTCCAATTATTTCAAAACAAAAAGTTCTAAACAAACCCAGTGTGGCTACATTGTTTTATGGAGCTCACCATCCACGTCAACACCCTGGGTTTCTGAAAGCAGGGGTCCTGGCTGGTACCTATCCTTATTTTATAGATTGACTTGTCCCAGCAGGTGATAATTTGGGTCACTGACTTTCAGGTCTGCCTCCCTTTGACTTGGGATTGACCAATAAAGTGTTAGATGAATGCAGAGTTTGGAAAGCTGCAGATCTGTTTCTTCGTTATTCCAAAATGCAGAATGAAGCAACAATGGATACTTTTAGTCATTCTATAAATAAAACACTTCCTCTTCCTTTTAATGGAGACAGATGGATCGAGTCCTGCTGAGTGGCCATTAAGGGAAGCACTGTCTGGTCTATGTGTATCTGGCTACATTGAAGATGATAAATGATTGTGGAGGATAATATCATCTAATGGACAGTTTTCTCAAAGCTCTATAGTTCTGTATGCTTAAAAATTACTGAAAAGCCATCTATTACTCCTAGAGTTAATTGTAATTAAACTGGAATTCATTTACTTTTTCTTTTAGGATTAGTATAACCAAAGCAAGTTTATTTTTCTATATTTTAACATTTTTTTTAAAAAAGAATAGTCTTTATTTACGTATCTGGAAAGGGCACAGTGATGGGAGAAAGAGAGAGAGAGAGAGAGCAACCTTTCATCTTCTGGTTTACTACCAAAATACCTGCAATAGCCAGGGCTGGGCCAGGCTAAAGCCAGAACCAGGAACTCCATCCACATCTCCCACATGGGTGGCAGGGGCCCAAGTATTTGAGCCATTGTTTTTGCCTTCCCAGGTGCATTAACAGGGAGCTAGATTGGAAGTGTGGAGTATCTGGGACTTGAATGTGCCCTGTGAATGGGATGCAGGCTTCCCAAGCTATGGCTTAACCCACTGTACCACAACACTCACCACTCAAGCTTTCTTTATAATGCATCACTCAATGTTATTTGGCAAAGTCGCAGTACTTGCACACCTTTCAATATCTGATAGTGCGCCTTGCTGGTGCCAAAACAGCCAAATTATAGAACTAGGAAACACAACACATCATCTGGGCTCTAGAATTGGCAGCCAGTTTAATATTCTCTCTTGGAATAGGACTTTTTGAAAAATGGAATTTGGCTGTCCTTAAATTGAGCATAGGGTCTCCAACTGGCCACATCACAAGCTAGCCAACCCGGGTTACTCCTTGCATGGAACTTGAATGTAAAATGCTTCCTACTTCAGAGCTCTCATAGTTGCAAAAATAGAGTTACTAACCAAGATCACATAGTAAATTTATTGCAAATCTGGGTCCACACCCATATCTCAGACTTATTGCTCCTGCTCACTGATTTGCTCTGGTACACCCCAACAGATATTAAAACAAAAACAACAACAAAAGAGCCAGGTCTTGGGGAGTCAGAAACCTCCCATGTACAAAAACATTTCTTTGTGTGTCCAAAAATGCTCAAAGGAGCAGCCCAACAGGAGGGCCGGGCTGAATATAGAGTGAGGTCTTATTGCTTAATGTGGATCAGACACTACCTGGAGCTACAGCCACTGCTCCACCAGCCCTCTGCCACCCTACCCCAGTCCAAATTGATTTTGTGCTTCCTGTTTTTCTGGGCTTGACAAAGAAAGCAAAAGTAACATGCTGTCAATGGATACTTGCCAAAAAACCCCAATGGTCTTTAAAAAAAATCACCTGCTTCAAATTTCCAGCTGTAGTTCAAAGTCAGTTGCCTTGCAAGCAGCTACTGCATTATGCTAATACTATGTTAAATCATTAAGGTCTTCCTATTTGTCTATTGATTGTTTAAGTAGAATGTTATGACAGGGAAGTATTGGTGCTAGGAATATCGACCCACCTTCAGTGTGTTCTTAAGCAGGCAACTCTGGTGCATGCATTACACTAATTCTGATATATCACCTGCCATGAGCTATCTCATCAAGGCCCCTGACACTACCCTGAGATGGTCTTTTTGGGAAATTCAACTTTCTTGAAAAATTAAGAAAATACAGGCCTTCATATAAGATAATATGTGAATAATTACATAGTTTCCCTGAGGTAGGTGTGGTGTAGGAAATTGACCTGCATCATGTCTAACTCAACAGTGCGTCACGTAGGGACTATCATCTTCTTTGCACATTTGGGGAAGCTGAGATGCAAAAAGCAGAAGTCATTGTGTCATAAGGTTGTCAGGATTTGAACAGAGATCCATCTGAGTTGAAGTGCAAGCTCCTGAACATGTTGGTATGTGATTTAAAGAACTCCAGTTTTCTTGATCATACCTCTGGGCCTTCAAACGTTGGTGGCATCAGATAGAATGAGTTAGTGGGTTAGTAAATCCCAGCTTGTAGTAAAACCAGTTTTCTTCCCATTCCTGATATGGTGAGGGATAGGGTGCAGGGAAAGAGGGACAGGGTTAGAAAAAAAGAGTAGACCTTCAGTGGATTCTGGGACGTTCCACCCCTCTAGGAATACGAATACCAACTTCTTACATGCAAAGACAGAAGAGCCAATCCAAAAAGACCCCTATGGCATGCACTAGGTGAAGAGCCAGTAGGTCACAAATAAGGGGAGAGGAAGGGAAATAACATAAAAGAGACCAGTTCTGCTGGGGCAACACTCCCAGCTCTAGGGCCCCTCCTCTGCGTGGGGAGCTCTTATTGCTTATTACAAATAAACTCACTTGCACTTTTGCACTGTCTCTCTTGGACTTATCTTTTTATTTATATACTGAGCAACAAGTCTTGGGGCCATGGGAAGCTGATCCCTCCCCACCCAGGATGCAACCACGGGGGTGGAAGTGGGATCCAGCCAGCAGTGTCTCTCTATGCAGACACTGCTCAGATATGGCCCTGGCACCAAACAACCCGGTGCACATTGACAGGTGGTGTGATCTGAGACTCCAGGGCAGAAGGACAGAGGTTACTTCCAGGAGAAAGAAAGAAGATTGGGATTAAGAAGGCTGCTTTCACGGATAGTAAAGAAAACAGACTGTTGAAAAATGAGGGCCGTTTGAAAAAGGAAAGTAAGCGATAGAACTGTTTTCAAGTTGGGAACCATGGAGATATTTGGACAGAGAATGGGCTAGAGGAAGGCCAGAAAGAGAGAAAGGACAGCTGCAGGGACAGCAGCCTGGAAACCCTGGCTTGAAGCAGAGCTGTGGTCCTTACCCCTCCATCTCTATTAGCAATCATGGTGGCTTTGTCCGTTAAAGAGACTACCACAGGGGTGAAGCAAACAACCCTGAAATAAGAGCTAAATTGGCCTAAAACGTTTGTAAACCAATCAGATTACCTAAAGAACCATCGACATGTTTTTTAGAGGGGCCACCATTGTGGTGCAATCGGTTAAATCACTGCTTGCTATGCTGACATCTCCTATCAGAACACTGGCTCAAGTCCCAGCTCCTCCACTTCTGATCCAGCTTCCTGTTAATGCACCTAGAAAGCAGTGTGTAATGGCCCAAATGCCTGGACCCCTACGATCCACCTAGTAAACCAATTTGGAGTGCCTGGCTCTTGGTTTGGCCTATCCTGTTCCTGGCTGTTGCAGGCATTTGGGTAGTAAACCAGCAAATGGAAGATATCTCTTGTTCTCTCTTTCCTTGTGTTTCCCTCTCTGTGTGTCACTCTGCCTTTCAAATAAACTAATAGATTTTAAAATTTAATTTTAGAAACATTAGTATTCCTTGACTGTTCAGGTCTCTCATCATTTAAAAGTAGGATTCTTTGACCCTAACATTCTGAGCATGGGCCTTTTGTGGATCTTGCCTTGTCAGCAGAGCCCAGAGCACTGTCACTGCTTGCTAATTCTCTCTTCACACACTACATGGATTATCTTTCTGTCAGACAAAGGGATAGTCATTATATTGCACCAAGCAATTAATAGCAACACTCTTTCTGTCAACGGAAACTAATAGTTTTCTTGCTGCCCTTGCTCTGAGCTTCAAAAGCCTCTCTCATTTTCATGATTTTTCCCATCTGTAATACCTTTCTCAGATCTGTGTCTTCATTCATCAAACCGTCCCGTGTGTCTCATTTTCTCTGTGCACAGGACAGCTCGGCTTCAACCCCAAATTGTTCTCTAAGTTTTGAGCTCTGCAAATACCTGTTTCTCCTTCTTTTTCTTTTTCCATTCCTAAGAACACTGTTTATTTAACACATTTAGAAGGGAGGTTTTAAAACTTCTCTTCAGAGTGAGCTCTCTCCAACTGTGTCCCTTAGAAAACAAAATACCTCCAAAAATAGAGAAGTCTGGCGTGGATTATATTTCTGTTAAGAAAACACTGGTCATGTTCATCCTACTGAAGTCATGGACATGGCACTTGAACTCACAGGACCCAATGACATGCTCAGGGCCAGAAACTCCGATCCTGCTTCTGCAGGGTCAGACTCACAGGCTTTCTCCTAATCCCTCTCCCATTGTTAAAGAAAACACACAAGTGAGTCCAGAACTACAGGCTCATCCACATGAAATGGATGTTCTCCATTTCACAGCTAACCATTAAGAATGATAGGTTGCATTTCCTGTCTCCACTCCTTTACCTCCTAGTAAATGTCTAGTCTCCTGCAACTATTCCAGCTGATACCATACCACCCATTCCATTACTTCTTTTTGAAATATATGCCCTGAAATTCTTCGTTCTGCACTGGCATGCATTTGCATTTCTGTGTTCCTTTTCAGATTGACACCCACAATGACCAAGATGGTGTTTAATGCAGGTTTACATCATGTTAAATAGCTGTTTGGCTGGCGCTGCTGCTCAATAGGCTAATCCTCCACCTTGAGGCGCCGGCACACCGGGTTCTAGTCCTGGTCGGGGCACCGGATTCTGTCCTGGTTGCCCCTCTTCCAGGCCAGCTCTCTGCTGTGGCCAGGGAGTGCAGTGGAGGATGGCCCGGGTCCTTGGGCCCTGCACCCCATGGGAGACCAGGAGAAGCGCCTGGCTCCTGCCTTCGGATCAGTGCAGAGTGCCGGCCGCAGCTCGCCAGCCGTGGCGGCCGTTGGAGGGTGAACCAATGGCAAAAGGAAGACCTTTCTCTCTGTCTCTCTCTCTCTCTCACTGTCCACTCTGCCTGTCAAAAAAATAAATAAAAATAAATAAAAAAGAAATAGCTGTTTAAATTGCTATTACGTAGCACAACTCACCAAAATGGCAATTTTGGTTCAACTGACGTTTCTTGTATCCTTAGCATCAAATACAATATAAGGCACAAAGTTTAAGTTCAGTAGATACTCAATTAACTGAATTAATACATAAAATAGAAAATATTTACACTTGTGCCATAACTGTTAAAGCTTATATTTTTTATTTTTTTAAAAAGAGATTATTTATTTGCTTATTTGAAAGGCAGAGTGATAGAGAGGGAGAGACAGAGAGAGATAGAAAGAGAGAGAGAGAGAGAAATCAATCTTCCATCATTGGGTCACTCCTTAAATAGCCACAGTCAGGAGCCAGGAACTCCATCTGAGCCTCCTTGGGCAATCTTCCACTGCTTTCCCAGGAGCCGTACAGGAAACTGGATTAGAAGCAAAGGAGCTGGAACCAGAACTGGCACTCCAATATGGGATGCCAATGTCCCATATGGTGGCTTAACCCACTGCACCACAATATTGGCCCCAGTTGCAAAATTTTAAACTAATAGACAATTTACAATTCATCTTTTCTTAAATGTTTTATTCTTCAAATCTTCAAGAACCAATACATATTTTATTGAAAGAAAAAATTATCTGAATACATCATCAAGAAGTTCATAGAAATGTGTATTATAAAAATATGAATTATTTCAAAAATTTATGTTGTAAAATAAAGAAGTTTTCTAATTTCATTTTTCTCTTTTTTTCTCTACTCTTTTGAAGTATTCTCATCTCTTATATAATCTAAAATCCAATATATTATTATTCCATAAGCATATATGAAGCCATATTACAGATCTTTGAAATAAAACTTAAGTCATTGTTATTATATAGCAATCATTAAAGTTGTAATAAAAGATTAGAGCTTGTGTTACTTCTTTTTTTTAACTTTTATTTAATAAATATAAATTTCCAAAGTACAACTTTTGAATTATAGCGGTTTTCACCACCATAACCTCCCTCCCACCCGCAACCCTCCCATCTCCCTCTCCCTCTCCCATCCCATTCTTCATCACAATTTATTTTCAATTATCTTTATATACAGAAGATCAATTTAGTATATACTAAGCAAAGATTTCAACAGACTGCACCCACAAAGACACACAAAGTATAGAGTACTGTTTGGGTAGTAGTTTTACCATTAATTCACATAGTACAACACATTAAGGACAGAGGTCCTACATGAGGAGCAGGTGCACAGTGACTCCCGTTGTTGATTTAACAATTGACACTCTTATTTATGATGTTAGTGATCACCCGAGGCTCTTGTCATGAGCTTCCAAGGCTATGGAAGCCTCTTGAGTTCATTCTTGTTTAGACAAGGCCATATTCAAAGTGGAAGTTCTCTCCTCCCTTCAGAGAAAGGTATTGCCTTCTTTGATGGTTTGTTCTTTCCGCTGGGATGCACCCATGAGAGTTTCGCAAGCATGGAAAGCCAAGACATTGTGTTACTTCTTTATGAAAATTGTTTCAAATTTAATTTAGTGGTGTTACTTTAAAATGAAAGATTATACCGTCTTTTAGAAGCAAATGTTTTATATTTAGACGTACTGCACAGTCATGCATGTATGTCTGTGTTCCTTATGAGACTGACACCCACAATGACCAGGATCACATTTATGCAAGTTTACATCATGTTAAATTGTCTTTTTCTCATCACACATGGTGGTTTACTGTCTTTTGATGCTGATTTCTGGCCAATTTCTGACTTGCAAAATTTATTCCACCTTAAAATCTTTACCATTTGAAGCAGTGGAAGTATAGGGGCCTACTCCCTGATCTGAAACCATGTACAGAAAAATGCAGAAAGTTATTCTACCTTTCATCCGCTATAATAAATGCATTTCACGTTTTCTTCAGCTGAATTTATACTGTTTTTCCAATTCTGTATCCAGTTTTGATTGACATCCTGGATGTTTTATTGTCCTTGTATTTTTTTGTTCTGGAGGCAGTTGAACTAGAAAGTCACATGATATGATACTCTAAATTAGCAAATCAAATGTATCCCTTAAGTAAGGGGGAAGAATTGAAAGAAATTACAGATTGCTGAAGACATGGGAAGTGTTGATGCCAGACAGCAAAACCATGGCCCAGAGGTTCATCACACGGGCATGGAAGCCTCAATCTACTCCTTGGGCTCTCTCTGCTGACCTGGGAAAGCCTGGAGATGTTATGTGCTCCCCCGGGGGGAGGATGTGCTCAGGTAGGTTTCTTTGTCCAGCTCCAGTAAAGGCCCATGAGAAGCAGAATGTACAGCAGTCCTCTCAAGGGAGAATTCGAGGAAGAAAAGAAAGCAAATGAATCATTATTATACAGAAACTATGTTGTATACACCTTGTATATAGTACTGGATATGAGATAAGGTTTGAAGTTTTGCTTTGGAAAGAAAATTCAATGATAGTGTTAAAGTTGGAAAAATGTTTATAATCATTCAATATCATATTCACAAAGGTTCAATAATCCTTTGATTCATCTTAAAGGAAAAGAAAAACTTTCTTTTAAAATTGCATGTATTTTAATTTTAGTTGAAGAGCAGGAAAACAGAGATAGAGAGAGAGAGAGAGAGAAAGACAAAGACAGAGAGATGATCCATCTACTGGTTCACTCCCCAAAAGTCCACAACAAGCAGACTGAAGCCAAGAGCCTGAAACTCAATCAGAGTCTCTCACATAGATCTCAGGGATCCAAGTACTTGAGCCATCAACTGCTGTCTTCCCAGGAAGCACATTAGCAAGAAGCTGGATCATAAGCGTAGTCAGTCACTGGGAAACAAACCAGGCACAGCAATGTGAGATTTGGGCATCTCAAGCAGCAAATTAACCTCTGTACCAAATACTTGTCCCAAGAACTCAACTTTCTAAAGGGGAAAGTGCTTATGTAGAATTGTGCGCTTAAAAACTAAAGAGTTTGAAGCCAGATGAAGTAGATTGGAGTTGAAATCTGTGACTTTGAACTAATTGTCAAAATTGTGAACTACAACTTCCTCAAATGGAAATGGAAATAAGAATTCATGCTTTCAACAATGGATAGATCAACCAGACATAAAATTAATAAGAAAATACTGGAAATGAATTGCACTTTTTTACCAAATGGATTTAGCAAACATACACAGACCTTTCCACACACAGTAGAATGCATATTTATCTCTAGTGCCGATGGAACACTATCCAGAAAAGACTATATGTTATACCACAAATCAACTATTAACAAATTTAAGTATATTTAAATGGAGTCTCATATCATTTTGCACCACAGTGGTATGAAACTAGCATTTTTAATAGGAAATTTTTATTTAATAAATATAAATGTCAAAAGTACAACTTTTGGATTATGGTGGTTCTACCCCCATAACCACCCTCCCACCCACAAACCATCCCATCTCTTATTCCCTCTTCCATCCCATTCTTAATTAAGATTCATTTTTAATTATCTTTGTATACAGAAGATCAACTCTATACCGGTTTGCACCCACACAGACACACAAAGTATAAACCACTGTTTGAAGATTAGTTTTACCATTAATTCTCAAGAATGGGGAGAAGGGGCCGACTCTGTAGCGTAGCGAATAAAGCCCCGCCTGTAATACAGCATCCCATATGGGTGCCGGTTCGAGACCTGGCTGCTCCACTTCTGATCCAGCTCTCTGCTATGGCCTGGGAAAGCAGGAGAAGATGGCCCAAGTCCTTGGGCCCCTGCACCCGTGTGGGAGACCCAGAAGAAGCTCCTGGCTCCTGGCTTCAGATCGGCACAGCTCCAGCTATTGCAGTCATCTGGGGAGTGAACCAGCAGATAGAAGACCTCTCTCTCTCTCTCTCTCTGCCTCTCCTTCTCTCTCTGTGTAACTCTGACTTTTAAATAAAAATAAATAAATCTTAAATAAAAATAGAATGGGGAGAATTTTGGAAAGTTCACCAAAATGTGCAAACTAAACATGCTCCTGAACAGCCAATGGGTCAAAGAAGAAATAAGAAATCAAAATGGAAATTTATAAATATCTTCAGACAAACAATAGAAACAATATGCTAAAACCCATGGAATGCAGTAAAACTGTTAAGAGGGAAGTGTATAGCAATAAATGCTTGGGGCCAGTGCTGTGGAATAGTAAGCTAAGCCTCCTGTTGCCGCTCTGGCATCCCATATGCGTGCTGGTTCAAGTCCTAGCTGCTCTTCTTGCAAACCAGCTGTCTGCTTAGGGCCTGGGAAAGCAATGGAAGATGGCTCAAGCGCTTAGGCCCTACACCTATGTGGGAAACCTGGCTCCTGGCTACAGATGAGCTCAGCTACAGCCATTGCAGCCATTTGGGGAGTGAACAAATGGATGCAAGACCTTTCTTTCTTTCTTTCTTGACAGGCAGAGTGGACAGTGAGAGAGAGAGAGACAGAGAGAAAGGTCTTCCTTTTTGCCGTTGGTTCACCCTCCAAAGGCCGCCGCAGCTGGTGTGCTGCGGCCGGTGCATTGTGCTGATCCGAAGGCAGGAACAGGTGCTTTTCCTGGTCTCCCATGCGGGTGCAGGGCCCAAGGACTTGGGCCATCCTCCACTGCATTCCCGGGCCATGGCAGAGAGCTGGCCTGGAGGAGGGGCAACTGGGACAGAATCCGGCACCCCGACCGGGACTAGAACCCGGTGTGCCAGCACCGCAAGGCAGAGGATTAGTCTATTGAGCCACGGCGCCGGTCGACCTTTCTTTCTAACTCTCTCTCTCTCTGTCTATAACTCTACCTCTCAAATAAATAAATAAAAGCTTTTAAAAAATAGATGCTACATTCAAAAACATACAAAGAAATAGTCTAACATTATGCTTCAAGGAATAGAAAAAGATAACTATTGCGTGATGTCACTGGCATGCTTACTGTCATAAACAGTGGTTATAGGGGACCAGTGGATGGAGAGGAAAGAGGGGAATAGATGTAAGTCAAAGGGTACAAAGTAGCAGACATGTAAGACAAACAAGTCTATAGATAAGTGTAAAGAATGAGGACTATGGACCATTCTAATCTATATAGGACTTATGTTTTATGAGATGTTAGCTGCTCTTACCAACAGGGCTGGTGGTAACTGAAATAAGGGATATGTTAATCTGCATCACTATAGTAATCATACTGTGACTAACCCATAATAACATCATGCTGTAGTCACTAAATATACACAATAAAATGTACTTCAAAAATAAATTTTAAAGACTATTTACATACAATTATTACAATCAGTAATATTTGATGTTCCAAAGTAGTCATTTGAACTTTCTTAACTTGGTTAAATAACAAAAAGATTCATGTTTCTCAAGGTTATTATGAGCAGTGAAAGTATTGAGCATATGAATGTATTTTGTAAATGTGATATGTGAAACAAATGTCAGTGGTCTTTACTTCTACTTCCAGGGAAGGAGCCAGAAATCTATAGCATAGATGCTTACCTTAGCCTCTGGAGGCTGCCTTTTTGCCTTTTCTCTGGGCCTTGAAGGAAGGAACAACAAAACAAAGCAAAAAGAATAGGTTGCAGTCAGAAAGACCTAGTCTGAATTCTGGCTCCATTACAAACAAGTAGAGTGATCTTTGGAAAATTATTTACTGGGAACAGAGTATGTATTGTTTATGTGATTTGACTCTATCCGTTGAATTTCATTTGTATCACTTGACAGTCTGGTAATCTTGAACACATCACCATCCTAAATTAATATATATTTATCAAATGCAAATAAAAAGTATATTTCTCACAATATTCAGAAAATTAATAATAATTACTAACACAGTGGTTTTTTAAAAGTTCATGGAAATTTGTACTATGAAAAAACTGATATATTTCAAAAATTTTTGTAATAAAATAAACACCTTTAATCTAATTTTCCACAAATTTTTAAAAATCCCCTCTTATTTATTAATTTGTGGTCTGGGAGGTGTAAGATGACTACAAACTAATAGAATCAACATCTTGCTGGGTTAGCATGGGAACTCTAGCAATAGCCATGCAAATTTAAGATCAGAGAAGAAACTTAGATATACTCTTCAAATACTTGCTAGGTTCTTT
This sequence comes from Oryctolagus cuniculus, assembly GCF_964237555.1. Taxonomy (NCBI): domain Eukaryota; kingdom Metazoa; phylum Chordata; class Mammalia; order Lagomorpha; family Leporidae; genus Oryctolagus; species Oryctolagus cuniculus. The sequence goes on from NC_091437.1 coordinate 80,211,858, forward strand.
CCTTTTACTGGCAATGTATTTGATACTTAAATACTACATCTGATGGAGACTCATAGAAGAGAGCTCATTTGTGCTTTTGAAGTGAATAAATAAGTTTGATCTTACAGACAATCTGGTGTGTAGGGAGCTTGGGAGAACTTTTAGCAAATATGCAGACTTCTAAATTTCCCCCATATGTGGGAAAAGCAAACTGTCACACGAAGGGTCAAATGATTCCACAAAACTTATCAGATGAATTTCCACAGTATATTCCTACACTTCATGGACTGCCTACAAAACGCAAGTTTAAAATGGAATAAGGTTTTTAAACATAGTCACTTCTAGACCCCTCAATATGGGTTGCCTTTGTAGAGCACATTCACATTTTCAGAACACAAAGGAGAGGATCCAGTGATGATAGATCCTTCTCATTTCAATAGACAGTGGCAGGATATGAGGTTTTATTCACACACAATGAATAAAAAGTCAATTACATTGGGATCTCAACTCTCCCATTTGGGGCCTATTTCACCTTCTTCATGATGAAGAGATACTTCCATCCTTTGCCCAGGTCATGATCACTTAGGAACAAGCAGCACCAGCTCTAACAGTGAGGGATAATGCAACCGAAGAAAGAACATGATTTGTGGCCAAAAGAACTGGGGCTGCAAGCCATCTTCTACGTAGAACTTTAATTCTATTTTCCTCTTTGTGATCTAAGCTGAAGAGAGATGTTGGATGCCAAGTGAGAACTCATCATGATGAAAGTTCATGCTACCCAGAGTATCTCTCTCCCTTTATCAGAGAGAAAGCCAGCAACCTCTCAATGGATGCACCCAACCAATCTCTCTCCATCTAGAAATATAGATTATAATCATCATAATAAAAATATGTAATTATTATTCATAGAAAACTTTATAGTTTGAAAAGTCTTCTGTATATCAGCTCATCTACTTTTCAAAAGAATCTCTGGAAATAAATGTTATGCAATATAAGAAAAAATTTGGCTGGGATTCCAAACAAAGAGTTCTTTGTCAGCTGTCTATAGTCATCACATATGTTGAAGGAGATGATATCATAGAATTTTCCAGGCAAATGAATTCTTTAATACAATGTAATGTTTGGATTCCAAATCTTTTTACTCTGGCAAAAGGAGCTGGACCAAAGATGAGTAGTCTATTTTTCTCTTTTATTTTTTAAAATATATTGCTTATTTGACAGGCAAAGAGACAGAGACAGAGAGAACTCATCTCCTGGTTCATTCTCCTAAATACCAACAATGACCAAGTTTGGGCCAGGGAATGAGCCAGGAGCCAGGAACTCAATCTTTGCCTCCCACGTGAGTAACAGGGACCCAATTATTTGAGCCATCACCACTGCCCACAGAGTCTGCATTAGCAGGAAGTAGAGTTGAGCAACAGAGCCAGGAATTGAATCTAGATACTTTAATAAAAGACACAGGTGTCTTAATCACTAGGCTGAATATCTGATCTAGTGTCTTTATTCTTTGAAACTCTGTTCTGATCTTAACCTGGCTCCCAGTTAATTATGTAAAGATAAAGATAAAGGCCGGTGCTGTGGCACAGTGGGTAAAACCATAGCCTGCAGTGCCTGCGTCCATTATAGGCACTAGTTTGAGTCCTGGCTGCTCACCTCAGGATTCAGCTCCCTGCTAAAATGCCTGGGAAAGCAGTTGAAGATGACTCAAGTGCTTGAGCCCCAGTATCACATGGAAGCTCCTGGCTCCTGGCTTCAGTTCAACCTAGAACATGCCATTATGATCATTTAGGGAGTGAACCAAAAGATCAAAGATCTGATCTCTCGCTTGCTCGCTCTAGCTCTTTCTCACTCTGTGTGTATGTGTGTGTGTTCTTGCTCTGTGTGTGTGTATATATATATATATCTCCTACTCTGTCTCTGTAACTGTTTTTTTTTTAACTTTTATTTAATGAATATAAATTTCCAAAGTACAGCTTATGGATTGTGATGCTTTCCCTCCCCCATAACTTCCCTCCCACCCACAACCCTCCCCTTTCCCGCTCCCTCTCCCCTTCCATTCATATCAAGATTCATTTTCAATTCTCTTTATATACAGAAGATCAGTTTAGCATATTTTAAGTAAAGATTTCAACAGTTTGCACCCACATAGAAACATAAAGTGAAAAATACTGTTTGAGTATTAGTTATAGCATTAAATCACAATGTACAGCACATTAAGGACAGAGATCCTACATGAGGAGTAAGTGCACAGTGACTCCTGTTGTTGACTTAACAATTGACACTCTTGTTTATGGCATCAGTAATCACTCTAGGCTCTTGTCATGAGTTGCGAAGGCTATGGAAGCCTTTTGTGAAACTGTTTTTCAAATAAAAAAAGATAAAGTTACCTCTTCCTAAGTATGAAGAGGCCACGGATAAATATTTTGTTACCAACCATCCATAGGGGATGTATTGTAAAAGGGGGGGAAAATCCCTAAATGGAAAAATACATATATACATATATATATAAACAAAACAAGAAAGAAATGGATGAATTTTTTAAAGATTTATTTATTTATTTGAAAGGCAGAGTTACAGAAGCACAGAGAGTGAGAGTGAGCGCAACAGAGAGTGAGTGAGAGAGAGAGAGAGAGAGAGAGAGAGGTCTTCCACCTGCTGGTTCACTATCCAAATGGCCACAACAGCCGGAGCTGGACTGATCTAAAGCTAGAAGCCTGGGGTTTCTTCCAGGTCTCCCATGTGGGTACAGGGGCCCAAGGACTTGGGTCGTCTTTTTACTGCTTTCCCAGGTCAAAGCAGAGAGATGGATCAGAAGTGGAGCAACTGGACTCGAACTGATGCCCATATGGAATGCCGGCACTGCAGGCAGCAGCTTTATCTGCTAAGTCACAGTGCTGGCCCTGAGATGGACAATTCTGAGTCCATAGATCAAAAAAAAAAAAGCAAAAACCATGCTCTCCATCCCATGGCTCCCTCTGTCTTCACTGCCCAATAATGTCATTGGCAGGAATCTGTCTCAGCCACAGATTGTCTGCCACAGAAATGAAAAGATGGAGGAAATTTTACATTCCATTTGTGCAGAATCCTAATGATGCCAATGTCTCACCTAAGAGAAGGGTCACCAAAGTATCAGAAAGCTTCCCTCCGTCTTCTGAGGCCAGTTCCCTAAATCTGTCTCTGCTTTTCTTGTATCTATGTTGTACCAATTTCATGTTACCTTTTCCCTCACTTCCAAAAGGTATAATTCTGATTAGGAGAGGGAAAAGATAAGAGACCTTCATTCCTTTGATAAGTAAAACCTGCATGAAATTTACAGCATATTTTCCCTAGCATTAACTAGGAATAGAGGATCCTACTGAACCTTGATATACTGATTAACAGAAAAGAAAAAACAAAACAGCTTATGTATATGGGACCAGGTACTTAACATAGAAATAAACAGAAAAGTTAATTAGGTATAGAAAGGTACTGAGGAAATGAGGAAAAGTCAGTTGAGTCTAGATCACAGCGTAAGTTGGCAACACTGAAAAACTTTTCTAACTTTTTATGAAAATTATGGTCCCATAGATTCAAGAAACCAAAATAGATATCTAGGCAGAACGACTGCCACAGAGAAGGAGCAAGGGAGATTGCTAAACTACAAAGACAATTTTAAATAGCTTTAAGTTAGCAAAAGGAAACTATGCATTTCATAGACAATCAACAATAAGAACTGTAACTGATTTCTAATTACAAACAATATAAATCAGGAGATGCTGGAATGATGTCTTTAAAGTGTTAAAGGGAAAAAGTAATTAAAAGTTCCTAACTCAGTTATTCATAAAAAATATAATTCATACATTAAGATGCAATAATGATATTTTGAAATAAATGAAAGCTCTGAGAATTCATCACCACTCTGCTTGCACTTTAGAAAATGTTAAAGGAAGTATTTCAGAGAGAAAGAAATGACATTTTAAAGAAATTTGACTCTATAGAAAGAAATGAGTATAAGCAATACAAAAGACTACTTCTCACTTTTTATATTTATAATATTTCTATATTTACAATAATATCCCTTTTATAGAAAATAAGTATAAAGAATAAGATATGAATGGGTTTATAACTTGTGTGGAAGAAAATATATGACAGGCATACAAATACAGGAGAAATGTAAAGTATAGCATTAAATCATTTTATGACATTATTTCAAGGTAGACTGTGACAAGTTAAACATAGTTATGACAACTCCTTGAGAAATAACTAAAACAAAATAAAGATACATACCTAAAAAAATAAAAAGAAGACATGGAATAAACAAATGAACAAAAAAATCCAAAGCAAGACAGAAAAGAAGGAATGAAGAATTGAAAGGAGAAGAGACAATTAGAAAAGAAACAAGATGATAGACTTAAAACCTTATCAAAAGTAAGTTAAATATAAATGGACTAAATTCTATCATTAAAAACCAGAGCTATTTAGGCAAGATAACAATATGGCAGACCGAAGAGATGATAGATGATAGAGATGTAGATAGATTACAGAGAAATAAATAGCTATTTACATTATAAAGACAAGCTGAAAGTAAAAACATGGAATTGATATAACATGTAAAGCAATACACCCAAGAAATTGATGTGGCCACATTAATATCAAAACATTGACTTCAAACCAAGCAATTTTGTAAAAAAAAAAAAGATTTATTTTATTTAGTTGAAAGGTAGAATCACAGAAAAAGAGAGAGAGAGATCTTCCATCCACTGGCCCTCTCCCCAAATGGCAGCTATGGGCAGGACTGGACCAAAGTATGGAGCCAGGAGCTTATTTAGGTCTCCCACATGAGTTCAGGGACAAGCACTTGGGCCATCTTCTACTGCCTTCCCAGACTACTAGCAGGGATTGGAAGTGGAGCAGCCAAGACTTGAACAGGTGCCCATATGGGATGCTGGTGTCACAGGTGGTGGCTGATGTACCCACTATGCCACATTGTCAGCCCCTAAACTAAGCAATATTATGAGAAGTAAGATAGGCATTTCACAATGATAAAGAGACCAATTTATTAGGAAGATATAATAAACCTAAATGTATTTTTATTTACTTATTTTATTTACTTACACACACACAGAGAGAGAGAGAGAGAGAGAGAGAGAGAGGGAGGGAGAGACCCCCATCTCCTTTAGCCACTGGTTCACTCCACAGATACCTTTGACAGCTGAAACTGAACCAGGCTGAATCAGCTGGGTCTCCCAGGGTGAAGAGTGAAGCCAGGAGGTGAACCTTGGCTTTCCTAAGTAGGATGTGGTATCTTTTAAAAGTAACACTTTTGTAAAATGTAGCAGACATATAAAAATAGTGCCTATTTATGGAATTCTGTTTTGTTTTATTACATGTATATATGACATTGTGTAATGCATTTAACATTATTTATAATGAAAATGAAAACCTCTACAAATTCTAGTTTTTTTAAACAGAGAAATATACAGTACAGTAATATTATCTATCTTCACCATACTGCTTAACAGAACCCCAGAACTTCTTACACCCAACTAGTTATAACTTGGTACCTGTTAATTAGCCTTTCCCAATCTCCCTATTCATTTCTCTCCCCAATCTCTGGCAACCACAATTATATCTATAATTTCTATCAGATCACCTATTTTTAGACTGCATGAGTGACACAGTGTGATATTTGTCTTTCTGTGCTTGACTTATTTCACATTACATAATGACCTCCAGATCCATATATGTCTTGCAGATCACAGGATTTCATCAATTTATAGCTGAGTCATATTCCATTTTGTGTGTGTACCACGTTTTCTTTATTCATTCATCAGCTGATGGACACTTCAGTTGTTTTTTTCCATTTCTTGGCTATTGTGAACAGCCAAGAATATGGCTATGAATATGTGTATTCAACATAGGAGTGCAGATGTCTCTTCAACTCATGATCTTCATTTCCTTTGAATATATTTCCAGGAGTGGGATTGCTAAATCCTGTGGTGGTTCTATTTCCAGTTTTTTGAGAAAGTCCATACTGTTTTCCACAATGGCTGAACTAACTTACTTTCCTACCAACAGTGTGCAATGCTTTCTTTTTCTCCACATCCTAGCCAACACTTGTTACCTTTTGTCTTTTTGATAATAGTATTGGAGTGAGGTGGTATGTACTGTGATTTGATTTGCATTCCCCTGAAGATTAGTGATGTTAAAGATTTTCTTATGTACCTGTTGGCCATTTATATGTCCTTCTTTGAGAAATATCAGTGTTGACTCATTGACCATTTATTAATAGACTGGGTTTCTGCTATTGGGTTCAAACTTAATACTCATTATTGGTCTGTTTAGGTATTCTATTTTCTCATGATTCAGTCTGGGTAAAGTGTATGTGTTCAAGAATTTCCCTATTTCTTCTAGGTTATCCAATATGTTGCCATATAATGATTCACAATAACCTCTTATCCTTTGTATTTCTGTGGTGTCAGTCACAATGTTTCCATTTTCATCAATCACTTGAATACTTTCTCTTTTTTTTCTTGGTTAGTCTAGTTAAGAGTTTATTTTTTCAAACAACCAGGTTTTCATTTCATTGACTTTTTTTGTCTATATGTAATTTATTTGTAGTCTGAGTTTTATTATTACTTTCCTTCTGTCAATTTTATATTTAATTTATTCTTGTTTTTCTAGTTCCTTGAGGTGTAGTGATAAGTTCTTTATTTGAAATATGATTATTTTTTGATGCAGGCACCGATTGGTATATACTTCCCTCTTAGTACCACATTTGCTGTATTTCATAGGCTTTTGGTACCTTGTGTTTCTGCAGTGTTAGTGGGAATGTAAACTGATACAATTATTATGGAAAACAACATAGAAATTCCTCAGAAATCTGAGAATATATCTATCATATGACCCAGGAATTCTACTCATTGGAATTTACCCAAAGGAAATAAAATCAGCACACAAAAGAGTTATCTGTATCCTCATGTTTATAGTAGCTCAACTCATAATAGCTAAGACATGGAATCAACCCAGATGACTATCAACTGATAACTGGATAAAGAAATTATGGTATACACACACATACACACACACACACACACACACACACACACACTGGAATACTACTCAGCCATAAAAAAAGAACTAAATCCTATCTTTCACAACAAAATGTATGTAACTAGAGACCATTATGCTTAGTGAAATAAGCCAGTCCTCAAAAGACAAATATCATGCTTTACCTTATTTGTGGTAACTAATATACAGAGTACACAAAAAAGTAATGTATATTTGCAAAATTGTCATTTTGAGATTTGATTATTTTTATAGCCTTTGTCTATTACTCTTGGGGAAAACAGTTTTTCTACTTACTACTTGTTGAATTCATTATTTTGTGGAAAGTTAAGGATTGTGATTATAAAGAAAATTGAAAGTATGACATTACAAAAATCAAAAGAAAAAATAGAAAAGAAGGAGGAGAAAGGGTGAGAGTGAGAGAGGTTAGGGTGGGAAGTATTGTTACACTCTTAAAATTGTATATATGAAATGCATGACATTTGTTCATTTTATATAAATTTTAAAAATAAAAGAATTTCCTTTTTTTGTAAGATTTATTTATTCATTTGAAAGTCAGAGTTACACAGAGAGGAGAGCCAGAGAGAGAGAGAGAGGTCTTCCATTTGATGGTTCACTCGCCAGATGGCTGCAAAGGCCAGAGCTGCACTGATCAGAAGCCAGGAGTCAGGAGTTTCTTCCAGGTCTCCCATGTGGGTGCAGGGGCCCAAGGACTTGAGCTATCTTCTACTGCTTTCCCAGGCCATAACAGACAGCCAGATTGGAAGTGGAGCAGCCGGGCCTTGAACCGGTGCCCATATGGAATGCCAGCGCTTCAGGCCAGGGCTTTAACCGCTTAGCCACAGTGCCAGACCCTGATGTTTTCCTTGATCTGTGAATTTCTCAGTAGTGTTTAATTTCCAAGTATTTATGTAGTTTCTAAAGTTTTTCTTGTTAAGATTTCTAGTTTCATTGCATTATGATCAAAAAAGATATCAATTTGATTCCAATTCTTTTAAATTTGTTGAAACTTGTTTTGTAACCTACCATATGGTCTATTCTGGAAAATGTTACATTTGAGAAGAATGTGTATCTTGCAGCTGTTGGATGGAAAGTTATGTGGATGTCTTTTAGGTCCAATTGATCTATGCAATTTAACTCTGCTATTTCTTTGTTGATTTTCTGCTTAGATGATCTGCCAAGTCCAGAAAGTGGGGTGTGGAAGTTCCGTATTATTGAATTGGAGTCTATTTTTCCTACTATGATCCTACTGCTATTTTCATTGAGATGCCATTGAAAATTTAGATGTTTGGATAGAATTAATATCTTAATAATACTGAATCTTCCAATTAACAATGAACATTTATTTACATTTTCTTAATTTCTCCCAGGAATATTTTATAGTATTCAGTGTGAAAAGTTCATACATGTTTGATTTCTTTTCCTATTATATGTACCTGGATACTGTATTGGAGTCTATAATTTCCTTCAGGTCTATTAATATTTGCTTTGCATATTTAGGTACTCCAATATTGGGTCCATATATATTTACGAGTGTTATTTTTCCCTGCTCTATCATATCCTTTATTATTATATAATGACCATCCTGATCTCTATGTACTGATTTTGAAATAACATGTATTTTATCTACTAGAAAAAGGGCTAATCCTGCTTTTTTTTCAGTTTCCCCTTGCATAGAACATCCTTCCACTTTAAGTCAGAGTGTAAAGTGAGTTTACCTTAGAGGTAAAGTGAGGTTCTTGTAAGCAGCATGTACTTTGGTCCTGTTTTTAAAACCATTCTGTCAACCTGTGTTTTAATTGGAGAATTTATTCTTTTGACATTTAAGTTAATTATTGATAGATAAGATCTTAGTATTGTCACTTAGATATTCATTTTGTATTTTTGTCATACTTACTTTCTTTGTTTCTAAATTACAATATTCATCCATCTGTAAGTGATTTTCTCCAGTTGTGTACTTGGATTCTTTGCTTACTATTTTTGATAAGTCTAGGCATAAGTTTTCTTTTGTGGTTAGCTTGAAGCTTACAAAAAATTTCTGTAGCTATCTCAAAATGATACCAGCTTAACATCAGTTACAAAAATAGGAAGAGACAAAGAACAAAGGACCAGAAATCCTAGCAAGACACTCTATATTTGTGTTCCATTCCTCTCTACATTTTCAATTTTTCATTTTACATCTGACCTCTTTCCCTATTTTCAGTCTCTTAACATTTGAGTTTAGTAATTTTAATTGTTTTTCAAAGAAAAGCCCAGGACCAGATGGCTTCACTGATGAATTCTCCAAAACTTTTAAAGAAGAATTAACATCAATTCCTCTTAAATTATCTCAGAAAATAGAAGAGGGAGAATTTCTTCCAAATGCATCCTGTTAAGACCAGCATTGCTTTAATAGAAAAACCAGACAAGGATGCAACAACAACAAAATGCTACCTGCCCATATCCTTGGTGAACACAGATGCAAAAATTTCCAACAAAATATTAGTAAACTGAATGCAACAGCACAATCAAAAGATCATTCACCATGATAAAATGGGATTCACTCCAGAAATGCAAGGGATGGTTTGACATATGCAAATAAATAACTCTTTTACCCTGGATTGACAGAATGGGCAAAAAATCATGTGATAACCTCAATAGATGCAGAAAAGGCATTTCATAAAATTCAGCATTGCTTCATGATAAAAAAAAAAAACTCTGACCAACCTAGGTACAGGAAGAACATATCTGAACATTTAAAAAGGCTAGATGTAGTAATCCAACAGTTAACATCACTTTGAATGGGGGAAAGCTGAAGGCTTTCTCTCTAAGATCTGGTACAAGATAAGGATGCCAAATTCCCACTTTTATGCATTATAGTATTAGCAGTCATATGTAAAGCAATTAGGCAAGAGAAAGAAATTGAGGACATCCAAATTGGAAAAGAGGAACTCAAATTATCACTGTTTGCAAATGATGTAATCATATATATCAAAAACTACAGACTCCACCCAAAAGATGTTAGAACTAATAAACAAATTCAGCAAAGTTGCAGGATACAAAGTCAATGTGCAAAATCACTACTGTTGTTGCATATCAAGAATGAATCATGTGGAAAAGAAATCAAGAAAATAATCCCTTTCCAATAGTTATCAGAAAAAAAAAAAAACACCCTGGTAATAAACTTAGAGTGTTCCTTAATGAAAACTGTAAATCACTGAAGTAAGAAACTGAAGAGGACACAAAAAATGAAGATATCTTATGTTCCCAAGTTAGAACAATCAATATCATGACAATGTGCATGATATCCATAGTGACATAGATTCAACACAATCCCTATCAAAATCTCAACGACATTTCTCACAGAGCTAGAAAAATCACTACGAAAATTTGCATGGAATCATATAAAACTTTGAAGCCAAAGCAATCTTGAACAAAAACAGCGAAGTAGGAAGTATTACATTATCTGACTTTAAAATGTATTACAGAACTATAATAATTAAAACATTTTTGGTAATGGCATAAAAAGAGGTCCAAAGATGGTTGGGACTAGAAGTAAACCCACACATCTGGAGCCAACTTGTCATTGATACAGGTGCTAAGAACAGCTTTGGAGAAAGGACACTCGTTGTATAATAAATGGTCGTGGGAAAGCATACAGAAAAATAAGACTAGCTCCATATCTCTCACCACGTACAAAAGCCACCCAAATGAATTAAACCTAAATGTGAGACATGAAAACATAAAGAAAACACTTCAGGACATTGGAAAGGACAGGGTATTCTGTATCAGACTGCAAAAGCACAGGAAATAAAAGCAAAAATAGACAAATGAGATGCCATTAAGCCAAAGAGCCTTTGCACAGCAAAGGAAGAAATCAACAGAGTGAAGAGATAAACCATAGAATGGGAGAATGTATTGATAAACTATATATGTGACAAGGGATTAATATCCAGAATATATAAGGAACTCAGAGAACTCAATAGCAAAAAATGCAACGAATCCAATTAAGAAATGGGCAGTAGATCCACACTGGCATTTCTCCAAGGAAGATAGACAGATGGCCTTCAGACACATGAAAAAGTACCCAACATCACTATAAAAAACCACAATGAAATACCACCTCACTCCAGTAAGATTGGCTATTATTGAAAAGTCAAAAGATAACTAGTGTTGTCAAGGATGTGAAGAAAAGGCAACCCTCACACACTGCTGGTAGGAATGTAAATAGTACAGCCATTTTGGAAAACCGTGTGGATATTCCTCAAAAGACTGAACATAGAACCACTGCAGGCTCCAGCAATCCTACTGCTGGCCATATTTTCAAGGGAAATGAAATCCATACGTTGAAGAGACAGCTGCACTCTCATGTTCACTGCACCACTATTTACAATAACCAAAAAGTAGAAACAACTGAAGTGTCCATCAATAAAGTAAATGTGGTACATACAAACAACAGAATATTATTTTGCTATAAATCAGTGAAATCTTTCATTTGCAACACGTATATGGATCTGGAGGTCATTAATATAAATGAAATGTCAGCACAGAAAGACAAATATCACATCATCTGGACTCATATGTGGAGTCCAAAAACAAAGCTGATTTCATAGAAGTTAAAATACAATGATGGCTACCAGAGGCTAGGGAGGGGGTGGGGAACAAAGGATGGGAAAAGGTTGATTTTTAAGTAGCAGGTTATAGCGAGATAGAAATAAGTAGTTCTGTTATTTTATTGCATGGTAGCGTGAAACTAGATAATGTTAATATATTATATATTTCTCTATTCTTTTTATGAAACAACCTAGAATACAGGATTTTGCATGCTTCACTGTAAAGAAATATTAAATACTTGAAAGGATAAACACTTTTACCCTGATTGGTTATTACACACATATATATGTAACAAAATATCACATAGTACTCAGTAAGTACTTAAAACTTTTCTATGCTAATTTTTAATAAAATATATGCAATGTAAATTATATATAAAACAAAGTAAAGGGACCGGTGCTGTGGTGTAGCAGGGAAAGCCTCCACCACAGTGCCAGCATCCCATATGGACACCGGGTTGAGATCCAGCTGTTCTACTTCCCATCCAGCTTCCTGCTGTTGCCTGGGTAAAGCAACAGAAGATGGCTCAAGTCCTTGGGTCCCTGCGTCATGTGGGAAGCCTGCAGGAGGCTCCTGGCTTCGGATCAGATCAGCTCCAGCCTTTGCTGCCATTTTGGGAGTGAACCAGTGGATGGAAGACCTCTTTCTCTGCCCCCCGCCCCCCCGTCTGCCTCTGCCTCTCTGTAGCTCTGCCTTTCAAATAAATAAATAAATAAATCTTTTTAACAAAAAAGTAAAAATCAAATTCAAATTCAACAACAAAAAATAGCCATAGGCATTTTTGGATAGGAATTTTAATACTTTATAATATTGAGTTTTTCTCTATCTAAAAAAAAAAAGCCAGAAGATAGGATTTTGAATGCTTTCAACTATAAAGAAATATTAAGGCCGGCGCCACGGCTCACTAGGCTAATCCTCTGCCTTGCGGCGCTGGCACACCGAGTTCTAGTCCCGGTCGGGGCACCGGATTCTGTCCCGGTTGCCCCTCTTCCAGGCCAGCTCTCTGCTGTGCCCCGGGAGTGCAGTGAAGGATGGCCCAGGTGCTTGGGCCCTGCACCCCATGGGAGACCAGGAGAAGTACCTGGCTCCTACCATCGGATCATCGCGGTGCGCCGGCCGCAGCGCGGGTGAACCAACGGCAAAGGAAGACCTTTCTCTCTGTCTCTCTCTCTCACTGTCCACTCTGCCTGTCCAAAAAAAAAGAAAGAAATATTAAATGTATCAAATGCAAAATACATTTACCTTGACTGGATATTATAAAATGTATACAAATAATGCAATATCACATAGTACCCCGTAAACATGCATATCTTTACATGTCTGCTAATTTTTTTAAAAAAATAAAATATATACAATATAGGATATATATAAACTAGTAAAAATAAATTTCAGGTTCAACCAAAAAAATTAGGGGCTGGCGCTGTGGCATAGCAGGTAAAGCCACCGCCTGCAGTGCCAGCATCCCATATGGACACTGGTTCGAGTCCCGGCTGCTAGACTTCCAATCCAGCTCTCTGCTGTGGCCTGGGAAAGCAGTAAAGGATGGCCCAGGTCCTTGGGCCCCTGCACTGTGTGGGAGACCTGCAGGAGGCTCCTGGTTCCTGGCTTCGGAACAGCACGGCTCCAGCTGTTGCGGCCATCTGGGGAGTGGACCAGCGCTCTCTCACTCTCTGCCTCTCCTTCTCTCTCTGTGTAACTCTGACTTTCAAATAAATAAATAAAACTTTTTACAAACTTAGCCTTAGACACTTTTTGGGGGCAGGAATTTATAAACTGAGTATCAGACTTTTATGGAAAGCTGGGACCTAGCATAGGGAAAGCAATCTTGGAAAAGAATAACAAGAGTTGGAGGTCTTACCCCATTTAATTTCTAGATTCACCACAAATCAACATAATATATTATGGGTGAAATAATAGACAAATATATCATCAGAGCAGAATAGACTGTATAGTTTCACTTATAATTAAGTTATTTCCACAAATGTATTACAGCAATTCAATGGGGAAAAAATATAGTGTTAGAACAATTGCTTAGCTTCATGAATAAAAGTAAACTTTACATCTATATCACAGCTTAATAAAAATTTTCTTCCATAAGAATCATACAAATGTATGCAATGAAGTCTAAATGTAAATGCAAAAGTTATATAGCTTCTAGAAGTAAACATAGGATAATATATTTGTGACTGTTGGATAGGCAAGTATTTCCCAGAAGACTGAAAGAAAGAAAAAACAATAGCAATCAAAAAAAAAAAAAAAAAAACTCTAAAACCCTGGTAAACTAGACTGTAATTTTGATAGAATTAAACCTTTTGCTTTTCAAAATATAACATTAAAAGGTAAATGATGTGCTGGGGAAAATATTTGCAGTTCTTTCACCTGACAAATGGTTGATACACAAAATAAAAACTAATTTTAAATCAGATAGTACAAGAAGGACAGAAATGAGGCCTAGTGGATAAGACACCAGTTAGGACCCCTGAATCTCATATCTGAGTGCCTAGATTCAAGTCCCAGCTCTATTCCTAATTAGAGTTTCCTGCTAGTGTACACCCTGGGAACAGGTGATGGGTGAGGTAACTGGGTACCTGCCACTTACATGGGAGATCTGGATTGAGTTCCTGGCTCCTGATTCCTGGCTTTAGCCCCTGGATCATTGTGGGCACTGCATGGGAGCTTGCTCTCTCTCGTTCTCTGCCTCTCTAATAAATTTTTACTTAAAGCACACAATAAGCAACCCAATAACAAATGACAAAAAGACTCAAACAGATTTCAGACACGATTTCCAGTTAGCCAATAGGCGTCCTGAAAGTTTTTCACATCATTATTTATCAGGGAAAAGTAAATTAAAACCACAAGGAACTACCCTTAAACTCGAAAAGAATGGTTAATTAAAAAGGCTAACATCACTGAATGCAGATAAATTGCAATGCTGGTGTGAGTGCAAAATGCTAAAAACAATTTAGAAAATAAATTGCCAGATCTTCTATGACAGAGCAATGCTACATGCTCACATCTGCAAGAGGAGACTTAAAGTACCTTTCTTTCTAGTTTCTTAAAAGTTTACATAGCACAAATACCCATCAACATGAGAATGGAAGAATATGTTATGATAAATTCATAGAATGGAATACTTCTCAGAAATAAAAAGAACTACCCAGCCACAATACAGATGCATCTCTACAAAAACATGCATGTTCTAATTTAGTAAATATTAAAAAGGAGTGCATACTGATGGTTCTACACATGTGAATCTCAAAGAACATGAAAAATTAATTTATTATGATGGAAAATGGAACAGTGATTCCCATTGTTAGGAAGAGGTTCAGAGGAGGAAGAGACTAAGAACTCTAATCTGATATTCTACATTGAGATTAGGGTGGGGATCATATATTTTTATCCATTTTTCTCTTTTTTTAAGATTTATTTATTTATTTGGAAGGCAGAGTTACACACACAGAAGGAGATGCAGAGAGAGAGAGAGGTCTTCCTTTTGGTGGTTCACTCCCCAGTTGGCCGCAATGGCTGGAACTGCACTGATCCAAAGCCAGGAGCCAGGAGTTTCTTCTGGGTCTCGTACACGGGTGCAGAGGCCCAAGGACTTGAACCATCTTCTACTGCTTTCCCAGACCATAGCAGAAAGCTGGATTGGAACTGGAGCAGTCAGGACTTGAACTGGCAACCATATGGGATGCCAGCACTGCAGGTGGCAGCTTTACCCACTACACCACAGCAATGGCCCCCATATATTTTTCAAAACTCATGAAAATGTACAATCTATGCATACTCAAATTAAAGGAAAAGAGAAAAATCCACTTCAGTCATAAACTAGACCAGAAAAACACCTTAATCTTTATTATTTTCTGTTACGGCCAACAACATCAACCAACGAAGTCCAACAGATGGAATTAAACAATAGGCACCAGATTTCAACACTGTCTGTACAAGGGAATAACATTAATAGAAGATTTTTAAATTTTCCATCATCTGATGAATGTTTAAGTATATTCACTAATGCATTCTTTGAATCTCTGAGCAATTTAGAAAAACAGAAGTAACAAGTCAGGCACAAAGTTCTTGCTTCCACAGGACTTCATCCAGTTCCTTTTGTGCCTTGAAAGTGGAAGTAAGCCAGTGCTGACACCAGCACATCTTCATTTCAGAGTCAGGGACCAACTGATCACACTGAAGGACTGCAGTCACCACTCTGTGTCTATAAGATATCAACAAAGCCACACGTCCCTGAGTCTAATGGGACTTCCAGTAGCCAATAGCCCCATGCAAGAAAAAAATTCTTACATAAAGATCTTTCAGAAGGTTTATGGAAAATTTGTATTATGAAAGCCTATGCATGGATTTGAATTTTTAACATTTTTATTTATTTATTTAGAGAGAGAGAGGAAGTCAACCCATCTGCTGGATTGTCGCTCCCCCTCTTCGTGGAGGAACGACACAGGACCCTGCGCTGTTCTTTTGTCTGCTCGGCCCTCCCCGGGTTTGCTGCTGGTTCTTCCCGGGTTGGCTACCGTCCCTTCCACCTCCGTGGAAGGGCGGTTCCCCCTGCCACATTCCCCACTTCCGCAGGGGAGCGGCACACCGCCGGCCGGCTCTCTCGGGGGCTGCACAGGTGTTCCTCTTAGATGTTCCCCTTAGATGTTCCTGGTGCATGTTGTCTCTCTCCTCCTTTATAGTCCTCTTCCGCCAATCCCAACTCTGCTACCCACACGCCGAGTATGCTGCTCTCCTCCAATCAGGAGCAGGTCCTGCTGTTTATTGGTTGAGCTGGAGGCAGCTGTGTAGAAGCTGTTTCTCCCTTCTCAGCGCCATATTGTGGGAGAGCAGATGCATAGAATAAGTCTTAATTCCAGTAACTTAGTCTAGTCCAAGTTGCTCCCCACACTGGATGACTTCCTAAATACCTACAAAAGCTGGAAGCTGGGCCAAGCCAAGGCCAGGAGCCAGGAACTCAATCCAAGTCACTCACCTTGGTGTCACAGACTCAAGTACCCAAGCCATCACTTGCTGCCTCCCACAGTATACATTAGCAGGAAGCTGGATTATATTCATTTCAGGGACTTGAACCTAGGCACTCCAATGTATTGTGCAGGCATCCCAAGCAATGTCTAAATCTCAGTGCCAAACCTCTGCCTTGGATTTCAAAAACTTCTGCACCAAAAGAAATTTATTTTTCAATTGTACTTTTGTCATACTTTTTAAAAATAGAGATTTATATATTTATTCAAAAGGCAAAGAGAGAGATATCTTCCATCTGCTGGTTTATTTCCCATCCAAGCTGAAGCCAGGAGCCTGGAACTACATCTGCATCTCCTATGTGGATGTCAGCGGTCCAGGTACTTGTGCCATTTTCCACTGGTTACCAGAAGCATTAGCAGGGAGCTGGATAGGAAGTTGAGCAGCCAGGACTCAAGGGCCAGCAGCTGGGACTCAGACCATGGCCTGTATGGGATTCTAGCATCGCAGGTAGAGGTTTAAACCTCTTGTCCCACAATGCCTCTCCCTTCAAAAGCTTTTTGACATGCACTCATCTAGTAATGTCTCCTCGGCATCAGCCTGTTCCCTAAAGCCCAGCTGTGTTGCCATCTAAACCTACATGCTATTGTTACACATACCTATTTTTAGCAGAAGGAAGGAAATAGATGGAGAAAAGGGAAATAGAGAGGAAAAGAGAAAGACCATTTAATTTTTATCATTTATCAAGACACTATTGCCAGATGTAAAAATGCATTCAAGGATGGGCAGCATTTTGGCATAGCAGATTAAGCTACCACCTGCAACGCTGGTGTTCAATATGGGCAAGAGTCTGTGTCCCCACTGCTCCACTTCCAATCCAGCTCTCTGCTAATGCACCTAGGTAAGCAGCAGAAGATGGCCCAAGTGCTTGGGCCCCTTCCACCCTCATGGGAGACCTGGAAGAAGCTCCTGGCTTCTGGTTTCAGCCTGGCTCTTAGCCATACTATTGTGGCTATCTGCAGAGTGAGCCAGTAGATAGGAGTCTCAGTCTCTCTCTCTCTCTCTCTCTCTCTCTCTCTCTCTAACCCTGCCTTTCAAATAAACAAATCATTTTTATAAAAACGCATTTGGGGGAAGTTTTTCATAAATAGGTTAATTGCAGAACTAAAATTCCCACAGCAATACAGATTGTCTCCTCTCTAGGACAATGCCTCTCAAACAGTATTTTATAGCTAACTTGAGAAACTGTCAATGCTGCCAACACTAGCCTGGGGTCTGCCTCAAGGCCTTCTTTTTCTCTTTAGTATCCCTAATAAATAATTAAGGAACACTTTTTAACCTTTCTCTTCAGCCTCTGCATTTCTGACACTTTAATCTCAAATTCAATAAGATGCTCTAGGACAATCTTTCTGCCCCACTAGCATTTGTAAACAGAAAACATCCAGGCATTTTCAACTCCTGAGGAAGGAGTCAGGGGAAGGGAAAGGAAGACCCTAGTGTTATTTGCCAGAGACCAAGAGGCCCAGCAGAAGCCCCTCCTCAACATCCTTGCCTCCCCCATGGCAAGCATGCTTGACACCAGTGGGGTCTCCCTCCTCTGGCAACCAGAGAGGACATATGGATCCCATGGTTCCACCAAGTCTGCTGTGGCTTTTGCAGCTTAAGACACCTGAGGGAGGCCACTTAGACGCCACCTCTGAGTAAGTTTCTTCCCTACACTTTACTCTCTTGAGTAAAACCATGTCTCTTGGTCTTGTAGCTTCTCTTCAGCATGGAGCTCCCAACTGCCTCAGCCTCCACTTCAGTGTGCTGACAGTGCCAGTCCTGATAAGGAAAAGAGCAAGATCCCAAATCCTCGACTGGTCAAACTAGCCACAGCCCAATAACTTCCTGGCAGAAGAAATGCAACAGGACACTAATGGCAAAAGTGTGTTTTGTATCATTTGTCCATGGTTCTGGCCTCATTATGAGCGGGAGTGATAAGTGACTAGATCTGCACATGCTGGGTCCTCCTGAAACCCCCATGGCAGATACTGATGATGCTTCATGACCCAGGTATGGCCTCAGGATCCTTCCCACACAGTACTTTTTTGCATAGGAGAGGAAACCTATTTGCAATCTTTTGTTGGATTAATATAAATCTCAGAAGCCCTTTTACTGGCCTCCTTTTCCTAGTTGTTTGTTCATATCATTCCAAGGTGGGCAGAGATGATCATGAAGGGGATACTTTCTTTCCAAATTAGAGACATTCTAAGCCCCTTTTAGCCCTAAAAGGGAATTATTAAATTTTTAAAATGGAGATACAAAAGGCCTAAGATGCCCCAAACAATTCGTTATTGTAAATGGTGGTCTTGATTCATATCAGATTTCCTCTTTAGGGTGGATCAAGAAAGATCATGGAGGAAGATTGGAAAGATTGAAGCTTCCACTTGTGTA
Source organism: Oryctolagus cuniculus (assembly GCF_964237555.1). Classification (NCBI taxonomy): domain Eukaryota; kingdom Metazoa; phylum Chordata; class Mammalia; order Lagomorpha; family Leporidae; genus Oryctolagus; species Oryctolagus cuniculus. The sequence continues at coordinate 80,230,884 of NC_091437.1, forward strand.
GAATGTAGAATTAATTTAGGAATTTGCATTGCCATCACTACATCAAGAGTATTGTTATGATCTTCATTTTATAGGTTAGGAAACTGAGGCAAAGTGAGAAAAAGTTTCTAAACTGAAATTTCAGAGACAATTAGGGTCAGAGCTGGTTTGAAAAATACCCATAAAGCCACATCCTTTCTTCATCACATTCCCAGATAAACCCATTCACAAGATGAGTTGGAATCTAAACATTTTGTGGATCCTGATAGGGCTGATCTTAACTGTAGACTGATGCAGGGTGATTTATGTACTCACCTCCTCACCACCATTCTGCCTCACAACCCTCTCTCCTATGTTCCTCACTCAACCCATGTCCCAGTGAACAAAAAGTCATAGTTTTGATGCAGTCATTGCTTCCACTGAGCATTCTCCCTCTCTGTCTCTCTCTCTCTCCTTTTTTTTCAACTACCTCCAAAAAGAACAAGCTTCCTCCATCACTCTTCCCATAACACTGTTCTAGTCTGACAGATGGTTTTCTCTGGCACAAAACTGGTCCCAGCTTTAGGAGGGCACTAATTACTTGTTCAAAAAGCAGAAGGAGTAATTCCTAAAGAGGCAGATGAAGCCTGGCATTGACCACTGGGCAAAACAGGGTTTCACTCCTCAGACCCACAAATGGAGAGCCAGCCTTTTGAGATGAACAGGCTGAGCAGATGACACATGTTTTCCACTAAGTCTAGAAAAAGAAGCTTGAGCTCTCTGGTTCATGGTGGGAAAAGTGAACTTCTTAGGAAACAAAGGACCTTTCAGAAGTTTAACCTGTTTTTCTGATGCTTCTTGGCTAAAATGCCAACAAATCTCACTTTTATATTGATTCACTGGGAAGCAATTCATCGTGAACACTGATAAGCCTGAAATACAAGAAAAAATAGTTTCAGCCTTTTCCATGATTGATTAATAAACAAAAACAAAAAAACAGCATTTACTGTGGTACTGAAATCATTCTTAAGTCCCAGTTGATGAAATACCTGGTCACAGAATGACTGAGCAGCAAATTAAGGCACACACAAGTGATACTAAAGGTGCGGGAAGCAATGCTGACATCCACAAAACTGTCTGGAGAAGAGCTCACCTCTGCCTGTACAGCTGCTCCCTCTCAGACCCACCCAGACCCTTTGAATGAGGAAAGAATTTTGCTAAGCATGGCAGCATTACTGGTATGGATTCTATCCTCTTTTTTTCTTAATCTGAAAGAAAACTTTGTAATACGAGCATGTTGCCAAAGGTTAGTGGAAAATGGAATTAAGATGTTTATTTTGGTATAAAAGCATTTTGAAATTCATGCATATGGGGATCTCCACAAAGTTCATGGAAAATATGCAGTATGAATAAACTACACATAGGTTTCAAAATTTTTTGCACCAAAATAAACAACTTTTAATTACATTTTTACAAACTCCGAAGTTCTCTCAAACTTGATGTATCTCTCAATTTCTTTTTTTTTTCTTTTTAAAGACTGAGTATTTTCCATTGCATTATCTACCTGAGCATAGGTGAAGGAGTAATCTGGTCCAAAAATGGGAAGCTTCCACTGCCCAGTGAGGGCATTGTGATGACTGGCGCATAGTCACTCCCATTCCCCAGAGACAAATCCTCAAATCTGTTCATTCCTGCTCTGGCTCCACGACTCATGTTCTGACACTAACTCCAGTGCTGTGTCTGTGGTAGGCACAGAGGTGGGTGACCATCCTCTGACGTAGCAAGGTTTCCCTCCCCCATGTCCAAAGTCCTTCCAGATTTTCCTTGCTAACAAAAGATATTTATCTTGACAACCATATTTCAAGTTATCACTCCCAAAATAGATTTATAAAGAAGGAACACTTAGAGACAAAGGCCCATGAAGGGCTTCTTGACTTGCTGAAGATATTTTAAAATTTCAAAACTCCAATGGCCAAACCATTAGAGAAGGAGGCTAGGCAGGAATGAGAAGGAACTGTTTGAGGGTTTGATGAAGGGTGTGGACCACAGCAGGTGCTGGGTGATCAGCACCAAGATCTCACATCTACAACTGAAATCTGAGTTTCCCATTCTAAACGTAAAGATAAATAATAACCTGTCCTTTTGCCCACATACATACATGACAGTAATCACTAGTATTGGCATGACTCAAAGAGTCATATTTCTTATATCTTGTATGTTCATCATACTGTAGAAGACTGCTTTTATTTTTAAATTTATTGCCATCTTTTACTAACAGATAATAAGAAATAATCTTATATTTCAGAATTTAAAGGCAGTGTGAGCCTGAGGCAGCCAGACAAAATGTAAAGCATTTATTCAATTAGATCCCTTCCTTTCTCTGGTCATTCAGTTTACAAAGGCAATGATAATGAAGAGTAAGCTACCTGAGTATCTTGGACTTGTCTTGAAGTGCAGTTGCTCAGAACCCTTCAAAATGAAATGCAAATTTCTTTATATGGGGCTCAGTCTTCCCTTTCAACTTCTTTTATGTTTCTTTTTTTTTATTTTTTTTTAACTTTTATTTAATGCATATAAATTTCCAAATTGCGACTTATGGATTACAATGGCTTCCCCCCCATACCGTCCCTCCCACCCACAACCCTCCCCTTTCCCACTCCCTCTCCCCTTCCATTCACATCAAGATTCATTTTCGATTATCTTAATATACAGAAGATCAGCTTAGTATACATTAAGTATGGATTTCAACAGTTTGCTCCCACACAGAAACATAAAGTGAAAAATAATAGATGATTTTTTTTAAATGATGATGAAATCAGAGCAGACCTATTGTCATGTTTAATCCCAGTGAGAGTCAAGTTGGGAATTGATAATTTTTTTCTTTTTTTTTTTTTTTTACAGAGGATCAGTTTAGTATGCATTAAGTAAAGATTTCAACAGTTTGCACCCCCATAGAAACACAAAGTGAAATATATTGTTTGAGTACTCGTTATAGCATTAAATCTCAATGTACAGCACATTAAAGATAGAGATCCTACATGAGGAGTAAGTGCACAGTGACTCCTGTTGTTGACTTTACCAATTTTGTTTCCCAAGTTTACTCTCCACTCCACCTCCACCCTACCCCAGCTCCCAAATCTTTACCTTCCAAAATCCTGCTGATTCTTCACAGTTCATCTCTAAGTCATTGCTTGATTCCTCTCTCTCCTTGTCTCTCTCACCTTAGGATGTTTGTGGCCCTGTGTACATGTGCGCACCTGTATGTGTGCACGCCTAATCCAATGTGCATTAAGTTAAAAGTTGGGGGCTGGTGCTGTGGCATAGCAGGTAAAGCCGTTGCCTGCAGTGCCAGCATCCCATGTGGGCGTCAGTTCAAGTCCCGGCTGCTCCACTTCCTATCAAGCTCTCTGCTGTGGCCTGGGAAAGCAGTAGAAGATGGCCCAGGTCCTTGGGCCCCTGCACCCGTGGGCAAACACCCAGAGGAAGCTCCTGGCTCTTGGCTTTGGATCTGCACAGCTCTGGCCATTGCAGCCAACTGGGGAGTGAACCAGAGGATGAAAGACCTCTCTCTCTCTCTCTGCCTCTCCTTCTCTCTGTGTGTAACTCTTGACTTTCAAATAAATCTTTTTTAAAAAAGTTGAATATCATTTCAGGCTGTGTGTGAATGCAGGCACCTTCCTAGGGAGAAGGTGGGAATCTCCACACTCCAGTGTCTTCTGCAGGTGCAGAGCATTGACAATATAAACACTTGTTTATTGAATCCATTTATCAAAGTATAACTGGGTGGGGCTCTCATCCCTCTATACAACCCACTTAAAAGTGAAGAACTCTCAGTGGATATCTTGAAAAGAACAGTCTGCATGTTTAATGGAGAGAATAGGAGCTCAAACATCTATTTGGTGTAATCACAAATGTGACCCAGCCAAAATTTCAACTTGGAATACTTTGACTTCTCTGTAGTCTGCCCTCTCCATCTATTTTAAAGCCTGGAATACTCTATATTAAAAGAAAGAATTTAGGACAACTAGAGAGAATGGATTTGAGCATAATGGAGCAGGACTTGGTGAGTTCTTCCCATGCAAAATGTAACTGAATTGGATCTCTCCCTGATATCTATCAACATCTTTTATAGTCAAAGAAATTGCCACTGACTATGTTGCTAAATGTGTGCACAGGGAAGGCATAAAGACCAATGTAACCAGCTGTCCTTGCTGCAGCGTATTTGAATGAAGACTGTTCTTTCCTTAGCAGCTGTAGAGGCTGTTTACTGAGTGAGTTGCTATTTTTGATTCTGCCTTCTTCAAAAAGACGAAAAGGAAAAGAAAGAAAAGTCACAGCACCTATGAGAACCCCATGTCCAGCTGCTTTCTATCCACCTTTCACTCGGGACTGTACATCAGCAGATACTCCTGTGTTTCTTGTATCCCATTTTTAGTTCACTTTATAGCAATTTCTGCTAATTGGATCCATGGCCATGCATTAGCCTCACATCTGTATTACAGAGAAATTACAAGCCATGTTTCAGTAGAGCTGGCTCACTGGCTGCATTCCAAAACTTCATTTTTTTGTTCCCATCCAGTGGCTTATTAATGGGTATTGGCTCCCGAGTGACAGTGGTTAAACTGCTCAAAAAGATTCATGTGAAGTCTGAGGCAAGCATCAGCCTCCTGGCCCTGTGAGTGCAGCTGCAAGCATCTGGTTGGCATTTAGACCTTCGACAACTTGATGGCTCATCTGACCTGGCTGCATGCCTTGGATATTGCTACCATCTCGATGGGTCTTTCTTCACTGTGGTTTGCTTCTTAGACATCTTGCCCATTGGAATGCAGAATGCAATGATTGCTCCCAGATCTTCATTAGTGAACACAATCTTTGGCTTTATTCTGATAAATATGTATCTATTTCCCACTGGCTTACTCTCATTCATTGTGCTGACTGACGAATACAGTACGATTTCTCACAGAATCCTCCAGCCTTCATATATATTTGCACCTCTGACTTCACTAACATTAGAGAACACTCATTCTTACTCACCAAGACCCTCCATTGTCACTCATTATGATTCTCTATTCATCAGAGTCAACTACACAGCACAATTGTCCCTGCTGGTGCCTTTCACACAGCATCTATCAAGGGTCCTTACAAGAAAATAAGAACTCTTCAGTATGTCCTTGTAAATAGCACTCAGTGGAAGACATTCTAAAATATTCATGCAAAACTTATAAACTCACCATGGTCTAGCTGAAATAAACACACAACATCTTCCAAAGTAATCCCGAGTCTTCCTCTTCTTGGTGGGGAGAGGCACTGAGGTATAGTGTTCATCTGTGGCTTGGAGCTGGCTGACCTGGACTCATCACTGGGCTCTGCCTCAAGCTAATGACCTATGGAAGCTACTCATCTTTGCTTTCCTCCAGCTAAAATAGCTGTCCCATGAGAGTAATAGTATCTACATCACAGGGTGTTATGAAAAGCAAATGATTTAATATGTGTGCAAATTATACAAACAAATATTAAGTAGTCTATAACATTTCTCTTTTACTTAAAAAACTATGTGTTGCTTATAAATATCTACAAAATCTACCAGATCTGTAGTATTCAGAATGCTTCAATCTGCCAGGATCTTGGTGGCAATGGGGAGTTCATGGATGATGTGCTTCGATCAATTTTTTATGGTCTACCCTCCTCTTCCTGGTTGTGATCATGATAAGGATTTCTTTATCTTTATCCTTATCTTACTTCAGCAGCTTACAGGGAAAGGGAAAAATATGTGGAATATTTAGGCATCCTCTTCTACTCATGATTTTAAGCTACCAGTGTAAACTCTTTAGCTTTGGAGATCAGTTTCTGTATACACAATAGCCATTACTAAAATATTAGCATGCAGAAAGCTGTACATTGCAATCAGATATCAGGAAGCACTTATAAATGCACTCAAATGTGCTTGAGTCTACTGTTTTCCGCACATGTTTTGCCATAAGTCAAGTCAATGAATTACATGTCAGATTTTCTCTCCTTGAATAGTGGGAGAAAAGTGTATTTCTTATATTTTACAAACACAAATCAACCAGGTTGTCATAATCACTTAGGTGAAGAAAACAAACATTCACGTCTATTAAATGGCTGGATGATGCTAAAACATTAGTGAAGAATGAGATTCTTCTGTTCCAGGGAGAACACAGAGCTGTTCTTTGTGATGAAACTTAGTATTTCTTCTACAGTTACTGTCTAGTGGGACCACACAGACAACTTAAAACAATCTTAAACTTTTATCAGTGAAGTAACTGAATCCCAAGAAGGTATGGGTCACAAAGCAAGTTACATCTTTTGACCAAATTCATTGGCTTTTCATGACCAAGTCACCAAAGTAGCCCTTAAATAGCACAGCTAGGATGAAGCATTCAAAACAGAAATGTGGGATCCTTGGTATGTTCTTAGCAAAATCTCAAATCTATTAGATGAGCAAATGCAGTGCAAAACCTCACAGTGATGAAGTAAGTTCTACTCTTTATATCTGTTCAGAGGTTTCTGTGTCTCAGAAAAAAATTAAAATCTCTGATGGCTACTTTTTTCTTTTCACCTGACCAGAGAAAGACTTATTTTACTAGGATCTACTGATGTGCTTTAATAGCATTTCACAGTGGGAAAAGAAGCAAACATTAAACTGAAGCAAACTTTAAACATGGTCCCGAATTGTCTCATGGTGCTGGTCTGATGAGATTCCCTAAGCTGCTGTTTCAACTGTACTTTAAACGAGATCAAAACTCGCCCTTGCAGTTTTAAGGCTTGTCCTCATAACCCCCACCACCAAATAGCTCTCTAAAATGATGCGAATGCTTTATATTATGGCTTTTGGTGTGGGGAATGGGAGTGAGAATAGATCCCTCTCAGTCAGTATTTCTCTAAAACCTCAGGCTAATGGTAACAATAAAAACACAAAGAATCTTTATCTGTGTCTGAATGTGTAGCATATTAAAATATTTTGTCACTTGAGTATTTTTACCCTACAGCTAGTGGCTGTTTTTTTTTTTTCTGAGTTGATATTACAGAAAGAAAATCCAGAGTGAAAATATACTCCCTTCCTTGCAATAGATACACACACAAATTTCTGTTTTATCCTCATAGTGGAGCCGTCATAATTTGCACAGTCTTCATCCTTTGAAATACTTTCATTTTCTACCTGCAGGCTTTCTAAATTTCTTCACTATATTAAATCATCTGAGTCAAGATTCCTTTGATTGCATGAGGTAGACTCTCAAATGAATTCATTACTGAAAAGGAATTTTGTTGTATTGGATCCCTGGGAAATCCAGAGGTGGACTTTAGCCTCGGGCAAGGCTGAATCTACGAGCTCATCTGATGTGGTCAGCTTTATCCCTCTCATAATTTCTTCTACATGTTGGCCTGCTCTCTCTTGAAGGTGGGTGTAGGCAAGAGAGAACCTTGGAGTCACAATATCCCAACTTTACATCTTTTATATAAACAGACTTCCTATCCAAATGTGATTCCTGAAAATGGACTCTGAAGGGTCTTTTTGCATTAATGGACTCATATCTATTGCCAAAGGGATGGGCCTGTTACAGTTACCAGAACCTGGATGGAGGTTGGGGGTGTGGCACCATATCTGATGGCTCCATCAAAATCTCAGGGAATCCCAGAGAATTCTCCAAATAGGAAGAGGTGCTAGGCTCAGAATCAGAAGGATGAAAAAAATGTCCTGGGAAAACCAAAAATGGCAGCTGACATGGTTCTACTCACTTTGCTTTAGGATTTTTCAACAGGATAGGCCTAAAGATATGTGACTGCCACAGGCACTATGTGCTGCTACAATGTCAGAACTACTGTCTGAGGACACTCACCATGTCAGTCATGTCAATCTGAGGACAATCTGAGGACAATCACCATGTTAACACTACGTGGGGTGTTCTTCAGTCATTGTCCCTTGCATGAACTTCTTGTTCTTCTCTTTGCCATGCATGACAATGGAGGTAGATTTCTTGCCAAAAGGCACCAAGCAGGTGGTGATGGGAGAAGATGGAATGACCACAGGAAAACATGTTATGCAGTGATTACAACACAGGATTTGGTCTCAGAGGAGGTACAGATTCAAATACCAGCTAGACAATTCAATAATTTTATGTCCTTAACTTCTCTATCCTCATTTTCTATATCATTGGGTTGCCATGAAAACTGACTGAAAAAATACATATGTAAAGCACAGAGTATAGTATATGCTGATCCATAGTTTTTTTTTTTTAATTTATTTATTTATTTGGAAGTCAGAGTTACATAGAGAGAAGAGAGGCAGAGAGAGAGGTTGGTTCACTCCCCAATTGGCCACAACAGCCGGAGCTGTGCCAATGTGAAGTCAGGAGTTTCTTCTGGGTCTCCCACACAGGTGCAGGGGCCCAAGGACTTGGGCCATCTTCTACCTGCAGACTTATATTTCCCAGCTGGATCGAAAGAGGAGCAGCCAGGACTTGAACCGGTGCCCATATGGGATGCCGGCGCTTCAGGCCACTGCACCACAGCACCAGCTCCAATCCATAGTTTGTTTTGTTTTGTTTTGTTTTGTTTTGTTTTGTTTTTATTTTTTGACAGGCAGAGTGGACAGTGAGAGAGAGAGACAGAGAGAAAGGTCTTCCTTTGCCGTTGGTTCACCCTCCAATGGCCACCGCGCTGATCCGAAGGCGGGAGCCAGGTACTTATCCTGGTCTCCCATGGGGTGCAGGGCCCAAGTACTTGGGCCACCCTCCACTGCACTCCCTGGCCACAGCAGAGAGCTGGCCTGGAAGAGGGGCAACCGGGACAGAATCTGGCGCCCCGACTGGGACTAGAACCTGGTGTGTTGGCGCCGCAAGGCGGAGGATTAGCCTAGTGAGCCGTGGCGCCGGCCCCCAATCCATAGTTTTTAAAAAGCAGTAGTCACCTTCATTCTCAAGGATATTATGATTTTTTTCTCTCCCTTTGCTACTCAAGCAGGGAATGAAGAGTGGAGGTATGGGTGGTAGAACCTTCTTCAACTATGAGCTGGGTAGGACAATGACACAGACCATGTGACAGAGAGGCACAAAACTCTTTTCTGCAAGAGCTTTGTGTTCTCTCTCTCATTGAGTCTCCAAACCCCTCACTGAGTTCCAGATCATTAATATCCAGTTTTCAGGCAAGGATGTTGATGCTCAGTGGGATTGTGCTTTATCAGGTCACCTAACCAGTGAATCACAGAGATGGGATTCAAACATAGGTTTTCTGCCTCCAGATTTTGTCGTCTCTTACTTATACCATGCTGTAGAGACCTATTTTTCCTGTGAGCCCAGCATGTTCCTGAGCATAACCCTGCTAATCAGATGGCACAATGGGTAGGCAGAGTGGCCTGGGAAGACCCCGAGAATTCTCATTAGGTCAACAAGGTCTTGAACATTTTTGCCAGGGATTGTTCCTGAAGGTGATAATAGCTGGCAAGCTGGGACTTGTTGGAGACAGAAGAGGAGAGTGCAGTTAAGAAGGAGGAAGAGAAGCTGAGTGAAAGAGAAGGAGAAAGGTTGGGGTGAGGAAAATTAAAATCCTCCTGATTAGAACTAGTAGGAAACCAAAGTTGTTTTTATAAAAAAATTTCTTGCACATTTTTAGTGGAAGAAAATTATTTATCCTGGCTAAAAATAACAAGTATCCTTCAAAATTCTAAGAAAAAAAAAAAGGGAAAATAATACACCCACTTTAGAAATAAACAGAATTAAGTTTTCTCAGTGCATCTTTCAGATTTTAACCATCGTAGCATGATAGCATTGGGATTTCCATGAAGAAACTCACTTTACTTATTTACTTTATTTACATTCTTATATAAAATCTTCCAGGTTTAATTTATATATCCTATTACTCAAAATAATGCCCTATCAAACACTTTTTATCCAATATCGACACATTTTAATTCTTAAGTATTATCCATAATCGGATTTACAACTTCCTCCAGCTTTCTCCTATATACCCACCTTCTTGTACACCAAGTCTCAATGTTCACCTAAAGACAGCAGCAGACAGACATTCATGAGACATACAATATACATCAGAGACTGAAAAATGTCAGAAATGCATCCTTCAAGTAATATCACTAACCTGTCATCTGGGCTCTTTATTTTCATTTATTTAATTTCTGTCCTACCTCTAGCCATTTTGTTCTCCACATGTCAGGCAAAAATCAGAAAATACACATGTATGAACAAAAATGTTACCTAATCAGTCCATCATTCCTTCCAAGCAAGGTGGTGCAGAGAAGAGGAACACAAGCCTACGCACGGAATTCCTGCAGTGGTGCAGCTCCTCTCCAATGCAGGAGAGGAGGCACTCAGTTTTAAAGCAAATCAAAACTGAAAATGAACTTACAGTTTTTAGTCTAGCAAGTAAGAAGCTTGGAAGTCATCTCTCCCATCCACACAACAAGAAAAGAGCTGAACAAACTGAAAATCAACAACTTGTCTTAGATTTGATGGAGAATTGATGTCACAGGGAAAACTGCTGCTCCCAAAATTCAACACAGATAACAAGATACAGAGAAGCACAACCTAGTGGGTCAGGAGCCCAAGAGGAGAAACCTTCAGTGGAACCATTATTTGGGTAGGTAGGAATTGGCAAACTGCTAAAGGGTCAGTGTAAACCAGTTCCCAGCATGTTGGCTAGGACCCCACCCCACCCCAAAACATTTGCAGGTCCTTCTCTAGCTGGGGTGCTGCTTCTCAGTTAACAATGTAGCTCATTGCTTCTCTATTCAGGCCTTCACTCAATGTCACCACACAAGGGCCTTCTTTAATGAACAGACAGTGCTCCTGCTCCTATCTGTCATAGCCTGCCTTATCTTTCCTAGTAGCACTTCAGAAAGCTCATGGAAAAGACGAATTGAAAGAGGATTGTTTGAATACCAGAAAAAAAAAAAAAAAGAAATCCATGCAGTTTTTTCATTACACACATTTTCCATGAACTTTTTTGATATTTCATTAAACATTTTGTTTTTCTACTGACTTACTTTCTCTTTCCCCCTTAGACTGGCCCATGGTAGGCTCTTCTTAACTATTTATGGAATAACTGGATAAATAAATGGATGGGTGAAGACAGGTACTGAGGGGTACCAGACTCTGTCATCTCCAAGATGTTCCACTTTGATGTACGGGTAATTTTGAGCTAAAGATCACTGAGAACCAGCAGAAGACGGAAAAACTCTAAATCAGGGTTTTCCTTTTCTAAAGCAAATTTACATTTGTAAATGCAATTTCCAGGTATAGAGATATCTCAGTCTGTACCAAGAAGAGGTGGATTCTCAACTGTCATCAAGAGAGTAACTTGAATCTGCTTAACAATCTTACTAAACAACCCTTAGTCATTGTTTTTCCTCATCACCTTCCCATAGGTCGCTCCTCCTCCATACAGAAGCACCAAACTCTTTTTCCTTTAGCCTAAAATGATATGTGAGGGAACTTGCAGAAGTGATGGAAAATTGAATGAAAAGATAAATTTATTTATTTTTTTTGACAGGCAGTTAGTGAGAGAGAGAAAGACAGAGAGAAAGGTCTTCCTCCCATTGGTTCACAAATGGCTGCTACAGCTGGCACGCTGCGCCAATCTGAAGCCAGGAGCCAGGTGCTTCCTCCTGGTCTCCCATGCAGGTGCAGGGCCCAAGCACTTGGGCCATCCTCCACTCTCCCAGGCCACAGCAGAGAGCTGGACTGGAAGAGGAGCAACCGGACAGAACCTGGCACCTCAACTGGGACTAGAACCCGGGGCGCCAGCGCCGCAGGTGGAGGATTAGCCAAATGAGCCGCAGCAACGGCCAATAAATTTATTTTCATACCAAAAATGTTTGAAATTATGCAGTTTTTCCACAAACTTTTGAAGACTCCACATTTAAGCCTCATGTATAAATAGCCCTTTGAGTTGCTCATCTTGGGATACTCGCATGTGTTACACACACAATGTACTTGCTAATCAACTTCTGTGTACTTTTCTCTTGCTAATCTGTCTGCAGCCAGTCTGTTTTACAGTGTCCCAACTGGAAAGTCTAAGCAGGGTAGAGGAACACATTTTACCTCCTCTCTAACAGCAAGTGGGCTGTAGAAACCAGCTTCAGTCTCGCTCCTGTCCCTTAGCTTCTCTCCATGTGTCTACATTCTTTTTGTTCTGAGTATCCAGCCAGTCCCTTATGACATGGGGAAACATGTGGCCTAGAGACAAACACCCAACTCCAGCCCCAATAATGGACCCACTCAAGTAGATCTTTCTTTTGCCCTCTTTGTCTCTCTGTACAAGGTCACTATTTGCTCAATGGGAGTTTTTATTATTTTGCTTTGCTTTGAGGGAGGGTACGGGTGGGGAAATTAGGTATTGCAGACTTTGTTACCTATTCTTGGTAGAGTGGGATGCTTCTAGAAGGAAGTGTGGAAAGAAGAAAGTTGGCATTAGAAATGTGGCTCACTGGCTGGTGCCGCGGCTCACTAGGCTAATCCTCCGCCTTGCGGCGCCGGCACACCGGGTTCTAGTCCCGGTAGGGACGCCGGATTCTGTCCCAGTTGCCCCTCTTCCAGGCCAGCTCTCTGCTATGGCCGGGTAGTGCGGTGGAGGATGGCCCAAGTGCCTGGGCCCTGCACCCCATGGGAGACCAGGAGAAACACCTGGCTCCTGCCTTTGGATCAGCGCGATGGGCCAGCCACAGCGAGCCAGCTGCGGCGGCCATTGGAGGGTGAACCAACAGCAAAAGGAAGACCTTCTGTCTGTCTCTCTCTCACTGTCCACTCTGCCTGTCGAAAAAGAAAAAAAAATGTGGCTCACCAAGGTGAGATTTCAGCAGGAGGAAGCTAGGAAAGGAACTCATACAGTGATCTTTCATATCCACATGATGGAGTCAACCAAATTTGGAATGAAAATATTTGAAAAAATATGCGTCTGTACTGAACAGATAAAGACTTATTCTTATCATTGTTCCCTAAGTCATACAGTGTATACAGAATAATAACTATTTACAAAGTGTTAAGTATTATATAAGTAGTCTAGAGGTGATTACAAGTATTTAGGTGGATGCACATGGATTACATGCAAATATTGCACTGCCTTTTAAGAAACTTGAATGTTGGTGGATCTGGAGAATCCCAGAACTGATATCTCACAGATATCAAGAGACAATTTTTTAAAAGGATTTGTTTTATTTATTTGAAAGGCAGAGGAGTGACAGAGAAAGTGGGAAAGGTGGAGAGAAAGAGATCTCCATCTACCAGTTCATTTCCCCCAAATGGCTGTGATAGTCAGGGCTAGACCAGAAGCAGAAGAGCCAGCACTCAGACTGGTGCTCTAATATGGGATGCTGGCATCACAGGTGATGGCTTAACCCACTTCTCCACAACACCAACTACAGGACAGCTGTTTTCATGTGTGTGAAGCCTTGGCTCACTACCAAGTACTGTACTCATAATAATATCACTCAACCCTTCTGTTAGCTTCTCAAGCTGGATACTGATGTGAGTAAAGAATATATTAATTTTTGATCCAGGTTCTTGTCTCCTGCAGAGATAGAAATACTAAGTGAAGACTGGTGTCACATGCAAATAGGAACAGTTTATTTGGCAGTGAAGGAATAAATGTACATTCATGTGAGCGTGGGCTGTTTTGCACTGAGAGATATCCAATAAGTGGGCCAAAGAATTACCCTTAAACTAGGGAAAAACAGAAAAACCAACACAGTGTGTATAATTTGGGAGCTCCGTCTGAGCTCTGCAGCAGAGCACACAAGAAAGCCCCTCATCCAAGTGCACCCCAAAGTGGAAGAATGATAATGGGAGTGGTACTTACAGCAAGGTGTGTGACGGAGAGCTCTCTCTCTCTTCCACCTCTTTTAATAACAAAGTGGGGGATATCCCAATCAGATATGCAAATGGAGTGGAGTCTTAGCATGGGTCCTAGTTCTGGATGCCATGGTGCATCCTGGGATTGCAGGTATATCAGATCTACAGTTAAAGTGATAGCATTATATTGCAGGGTTACAAGAATTCCAGCTGGACTAAAATTTAACTAACTTCCTGCATATTTATCCCACATAAGTATGACTGTCACCAATTTCTCACAGAGGTTAACTTGTCATCATAGTACATTATACTCATAGTAAAAGAGGGGGGACAGAAATTCAGCTTGGATGGCTGACTTCATGATTGATATTCTTGCCTTTCTGACAAATTGCCTTTGGGTAGAGTTGAGTCTAGAGTGGAAAAGATATGCAGAAGGACTTCATCATGGAGCAGCTGCAGGGAGGTAGGCTTTAGACTATCAGGCGTGGGAGCAAGGTGTGGTAATGGTAAGAACACTGTGAACAAACACATGATTCCCTTCCATGGTATGTGGGAAGAGAGAGCCACCTTCCTGACTTGGAATACTGAGTGGGGAGGATGGCAAAAGTGGTGCCAAGAAGCTATTTGGTTAAGAGCACCAGGACCCTTAACATCAGCTAAGGCCTTGGATCTAACGGGCTTCAACAACTGCTGATTATAAACTTTCAAGAAACAGAACAGACGCAAGTTTTGTAGCACACATTTTAGAAAGTGAGATTTTTTATTACCAATGTCTTAAAACAGACAAGCTATAGTTTGTTTTGGTCTGTACTGGATGGTTTAAATAACAAATTTATTTTTCACCGTTCTTGGAGGCTTTTAGACCAAGATCAAGGTGATGGCCAATTCAGTTCCTGGTGAGGGTTCTCTTCCTGGTTGTCTTGATGCTGTGCCTTCCCATGGCCTTTCTTTGGGGGCATGGGTTTAGGGAAGAAGTGAGGGAAGGGAGAATAGAGAAAAGGAGGATGCGAGAGCACATTACAACTCTCTGAGGTCTCTTCTGTGGGGAGCAACCCAGACTGGACTGAGTTACTGGAATTAAGACTTATTCTATGCATCTGCTCTCCCACAATGTGGCGCTGGGAGAGGAGAAAGCAGCTTCTGCACAGCTGCCTCCAGTTCAACCAATAAACAGCAGGACCTGCTCCTGATTGGAGGAGAGCAGCGTACTCGGCGTATGGGCAGCCAAGTTGGGATTGGCGGAAGAGGACTATAAAGGAGGAGAGAGACAACATGCACCAGGAACATCTAAGGGGAACATCTATCTGAAGGAACACCTGTGCAGCCCCCGAGAGAGCCGGCCGGCGGTGTGCCGCTCCCCCGCGGAAGTGGGGAATGTGGCAGGGGGAACCGCCCTTCCACGGAGGTGGAAGGGACGGTAGCCAACCCGGGAAGAATCAGCAGCAAACCCGGGGAGGGCCGAGCAGACAAAAGAACAGCGCAGGGTCCTGTGTCGTTCCTCCACGAAGACGGGGAGCGACATCTTCTTGTAAAAGCACTAGCAGCAAGAGACCAGTGTCGACCCTCAGGATTTCATCTAAGCCTACAAATCTCCCAATGACCCTCCTTCCAAATATCATCCTGTTGAATTTAGAGGAGAGACATTCAGTGTGCAACATGAGCCAACCTAAAAACAATTGAAAAATACAATTAATATTAAAAAAAAGCTTTAGGGTCATCACTCACCTCTGAAAATCTGGGTTCTGCATGAATCAATGACTTCAGGGTGACCTGGGCAGACATGGGAATTTCAATGGGAAAACAACTCTTCTTTATAGGTATTCTCAATTTGAATTTTCCCAATAGGGGTTTCTGCATGGATAAAAATGCAAAGTGTCTTGCAAATCTGAAATATGCCTCCAGATAGCATGCCTGCTCCTGCTCTGTGTGGCCTTCAAATCCTCCTTGACTGCCATCCAAGATGTTATGAACCAGTGAGAACGTCTATAGCCCAAGAACCAACTCATTTATAGGAAGCAGAAAGTGTCGCTCCCCGTCTTCGTGGAGGAACGACACAGGACCCTGCGCTGTTCTTTTGTCTGCTCGGCCCTCCCCGGGTTTGCTGCTGGTTCTTCCCGGGTTGGCTACCGTCCCTTCCACGGAGGTTCCCCCTGCCACATTCACATTCCCCACTTCCGCGGGGGAGCGGCACACCGCCGGCCGGCTCTCTCAGGGGCTGCACAGGTGTTCCTTCAGATAGATGTTCCCCTTAGATGTTCCTGGTGCATGTTGTCTCTCTCCTCCTTTATAGTCCTCTTCCGCCAATCCCAACTTGGCTGCCCATACGCCGAGTACGCTGCTCTCCTCCAATCAGGAGCAGGTCCTGCTGTTTATTGGTTGAACTGGAGGCAGCTGTGCAGAAGCTGCTTTCTCCTCTCCCAGCGCCACATTGTGGGAGAGCAGATGCATAGAATAAGTCTTAATTCCAGTAACTTAGTCTAGTCCGAGTTGCTCCCCACAAGAAAGTAAGGATTTTTTCTGGTCCTGAAATAGCCAATAACCCATCCCCTCGAAAGTGAAATAATAAGCCTCTCACCTGAGTCCCTTGCTTTGTTTTTATCTTTGGATTTACTTCTCAACCATTTCATCCCAGCTCCAACTCAAAAAACCATCTTTGCCTGAGTGATACACAGCAAGAAAGGGCAAGGAATAGAAATTTTCCAAGCAGTTTCTGCACCTTGAACTCTTCCTACAAATTTCACTTTAAAGCTACAGAAAACCTGCAGGAAGAGTACTGACAGCTCCACTACATAGGGATGGAAACTGAGGCTCTGAGGGATTCAGTTTGTTTGAACTCACTAACTGGCAAGTCAGGATGCCAGCAGGTAAACTAGGGATCATGTGCCAGCATCTGTTACCCAAGTGGATTCCCAAAAGAAAGCAACATTGAAATCAGCAGGATTGTAGGCACTTCAAATAGGTTGAAGTCCCTCAACAAGCCTTGGCAAAGCTTAGTTCCTCCTAGTAGAGCTTTATTTAAGATGCCTGTGTCCCACATCAGAGTACCTGGGTTTGATTCCTGGCTCAGGCTCCTCAAGCAAACTTCCTGCTAACACAGATGCTGGGAGACACCGTGATAGCTCAAATAATTGGATTCCCACTGCCCATGTGAGACCTGGATAGCATTCCTTGCTCCCAGCTTTGGGAGGCCCTTTGGGAGTGACTTAGAGGATGAGATCTCTCTCTGTCCCTCTCAAGTAAATAAATAAATAAAAATAAAATAAAATTCCTCGTAGGTCAGAATGCTGATACACTGCTTATTGAAAGCTCTTTATTTAAAGGGTATACAAGACCGTGGAGGGAGCTTTTTCAGTGGGCTCATTATCCTCAAAGCAATGCAATCCTCATGTATAGCTTCAGGTCCTCAAGGGATGTTAACGTTTTCCAGCTGAGAGCCACTTTCCCTACGTTTGGCTCAACCTCAGCACCTGCTGTGGCATTCTACTATCTTCCTTCAAGCCTAAGTTTCATCTCACACTAAGACAGGAGTATATTGTCCCTAGATTTTTAAAGGCTATTTCTATGTCCCTCAGTCATTACTTGCCATTCATCTACACAATGAACCTACTTGATAGCTTAGGGGGTTCAGATATTTATTCCTGTTTATACAAAATGAGTAATAATGATTTAAAAAAACAACATAAAACAGTTCTTGATAAGAGCTCTGAATCGTTTCTTTTCTCTCACAGAACCTAATAACAGAGAGCAGATTTTCTTTCTTTTTTTCTATTCATTTCTATTTGTTTACATGAAAGGCAGAGAGTGAGAGAGAGAAATATCTTCCATTCACTGATTCACTCCCTAAATTACAGCTAGGGCTGGGCCAGGCTGAACCCAGGAGCCAAGAACTCCATCCTGGTCTCCCATATGGCTGGCAAAGTTCCATATAATTGGGCCATCTTATGCTGCCTTCCCATGCACATCAGCAAGAAGCTGGATTGGAAGAAGAGCAGCCAGGATTTGAATTGGCACTCTGGTATGGGCTGCCAATGTTGTAAGTGGTAGCTTAACTCATTGGGCCAAAACACCAGCCCTCAGAGCTGGTTTTCAAAGGATATCTTATATGCATGGTTTGGGAAAAGTCTTCTCTGACAATCATTATTTTTTACAGTTTGCAGGTTAAAATATAGAAATGACAATTCTGTTCATCTGCTAGGCATGAGCAGAAGGATTGGGTTTCAGATGCAGTGAGGAGGAGTGCTTTCCATTGTGAGCATATCTGCTAACTGCCCCTCAGACACACGTTGGGCTGTGCCTGTGGAAAGCGAGTTCTTGCTTCTCTGCCTACACAGATGATGGAGTATGACACTGATAGGCTTCTTGCTGTGGAGCTTTACGCAGGAAGTTTCATTTTTCCCAGTGTTTATTCTCCATGTACTTCTCTTTGTTCCTCCCAAATAAACGCTAATTTTATTGTCTGGGTTTCTTCACAGGGAAATTATAAGGGTACTGTAATTATTATGAAGAATGTCAAAACAAAACATTAATAACATTGTAGAGTCTTAAGCTCTTTAATATGCAATCTATTCCTAGGCAATACCAGGGAGTTTTGTTAGAATGATGTGTAAATAAGAACAAGTGAAGACTCATGCTGTGAGTTTGTTGTCTCTATGTGTCTCTAATATACTGAAACTAGCTCATATCCAATTCTTTGAACTGTGTCATTGTCCTTCTATCCAGTAGTTAGGTGTCCACGTAGATTTTATTAACACAACAGGAAAGAATAATGATCATAGGTGGACAAACTTTTTTCCCACCAAGAACTTATTAGGTCTGTATGAAGAAACAAGGCATTTAATTAAATTAATAGTTAGCAGCTGAACTGGATACTCATTGGTGGCCACTCCTCTTTAGCTCTCCATAAAGTCCCAGCTGTGCACTTTGAGTGACGCTGATCTCCTGCCAGGCTGAAGGAGGAGCCCTGACTTAGCCCAGTGGCTTCATTCTATACCCCTGGGATTAGTCATGAATGGACACATGTTGCAATCTCAGCCAAGGGGACTGCAGTGTTTATGAGAACTTCTGGAAATGAAGCTAACTCTTTCCTCTTTGGAGGCTAACAAGAGATAAAGAACTTCTTTCTCTAGATAGTGTGCTATGGATTTGAAGTATGAACTGCTGTAGCTGTCTTCTATCAGGAAGGAGTCAGGGCAGAGATGCTGACCACATGTGGGGGAAACCAATGATAAGAGAAATGCAGACAAAGAGAGCCGGAACTTAATGACTTGGGAACCTCTGGAGTTAGCTGCCAGTTAGTTATCAATACGTCACCAATTAGTTCATCACTATATTACCATTTTTGCTTAAGTCATTTTCATCATGCTTTCTATTTATGACAGCAAAGCCTGCAATCTTCCAGACATCCAATCTTCCAGACATCTACTTCGTATCAGTGGCAATTTTCTTGGGGTATTCTCCCTTTCTACTTGGATTTTTAGAAAAGCCTTTGCTGTTCACTTGAATTTTCAAGAAGGATTGAACTGAAATGCTCTGTGGAGTTCCTTCCTGGACTCTTAAAGAAGTTTGAGGTTCCATCATTCAATAATATTTGTTGAGCACATAGTATGTGACAACCACCCTCTGTTCAAAAAGAGCATTTCTATTTTCATATGTCTTTATTATTTGCTGACTACATGGTATTTGTTTTGAAGAAATTGTTATGCATTTAAATATACGAATGACAAATGGAGGCTACAGGTGTTAAGTGATTTTTCAATGACTTTATAGAAAATTTTGGAGTTATATGAAATTCCTGATTTTTTGATGCATGGTCCAGTGGCCTTTTATGACTATCTACTGTCCATCTATACTAATTGTCACTACCTTCAGTAATAATCATTATTTTTCCCCAGGCTTTGATTATACAAATCAATTTGGTCTGTAAAAATTGAATCTGAGAGCTAACAAGAACTGACTTTCCTATGAAATTTCTAACACTTCCTATTTTCAGACAGGCTAGAAATACTCTGTGAACAGCCTTTCTCATAAGATTTTGGCATCTGCCTCTTGCTATGATCAGAAATAAAAAGTATAGAGGTTGCAAAAAATTAACTAGAAAAAGTAGTACCTGAGAGGTCTCAGTTCTACATTCACATGGGAACATTCAAATAGGGACCGAGGCCCTGTCTTTCCCCAGCAGATGAAGTGTTTGTACTGACCTGGCCTGTATTCATGGTGGTGATTTACTTAATTCAAAGTGCTGTCTCTTGTGATAACACAAATTTCAGAATTGAGATGAAAACCCTTTTTGCTTTTAACAATCAGATTCAGGAATGTCCATTGGTTGATCAAATAGGTGGTGACCTCTCTTCCAATAGAAAACTAAAGGGTCCTCTTGAAAGTTGGTTTTTATTTCTCTGTACCCCAATAAGTAACAATTCAAGAGTCTGCTGACAGGTCCAACTAACCAAATAAAGATACAACATCAGCCCTTCAGAAACATAAGTTCCTTTTGTACTGCTACAGTAGGGACTGGAGTGGATTTAAACTTCAGTTCCAGGAGTACAGTGTGGTTACTTAATATCAGTATTCATTACACTAAACCACTTTGTACGTGCTTTGTTTCCTTGCTGTGCCTTTCATTAATCATGTGTAATATTAATTCTCTTTGATGCTATATTTGATTTTCATGTGTAAAGAAATCCTGCCTAATCTATTTGTTGTTCATTACTGGTGATACTTTTCTTTAGTGGCTTGTGGGGCAGGATTTGTTAGCCTTCGCCACACCTGTCCTCTCACCTGTGTGCTCATCTGTGGGGAGCAACTGAGACTAGACTAAATTACTGGAACTAGGACTAATTCTATGCATCTGCTCTCCCACAATTGGCGCTGAGAGAGAGACCAAACAACCTCTATGCAGCTGCCTCATCAGTTTGATAAGCTGCAGGAGCTGATCCTGCTCCTGATTGGAGGAGAGCATCGTGCTCGGCGTGTGGGCAGCAGAGTTGGGATTGGTGGAAGAGGACTATAAAGGAGGAGAGAGACAACATGCACCAGGAACATCTGAGGGAACATCTGAAGGAACATCTGAGCAGCCCCCGAGAGAGCCGGCCGGCGGTGTGCCGCTCCTCCGATGAAGCAGGGAAAGCGGTGGGGGGTGCCGCCCCTCCACGGAGGTAGAGGGGCTGGCAGCTAACCAGGGACGGCGTTGTTCCTCTGCGAGTGAGGGAATGGCAGCTAACCTGGGAAGAGCCGGACAAAAGAGCAGTGCAGGGTCTAGTGTCGTTCCTCCGCGAATGGGGGAGCGACACTCATCCATTAGGGATCAACATGGGAAAAGCATTTTGACCTTAAAACTCACTCAAACTCTGTTGTCTTTATTGTGATCAAGTAGTAAGATGGCAATTTCTTTCTAACATAAGAGACTGTCCTTGGGGATTGTATTTTCAAGCTTTTAGAGAGGACAGTATCTTCCTTATGAATGGAGTAGTGAGAAGAACAATTGAATGAATAACTAGAAAGCCTTTATTTGAAAATGGAACAAGAGGCACAAAGAATGGGAGTGGATAATCATCTGGTCTAGTGGCAGAGGTGACAGGTAAGCCTCTTGTGTCCCAAACCAGAGTTCCTGGGTTTAACACCTGGCTCCTCTCTTTATTCCAGCTTTCTACTAATGCAGACCCTGGGATGCAGAGTGAAGGCTCAAGTAATTGTGTTCCTATCACTTATTTGGGAGACCTAGATTAAGTTTCCGGATTCTAAGTTTGGTCCCAGCAGAGGGCCATTGGGTGCATTTGGGGAGTGATTGAGCAGATGGAAATTCTCAGTCTCTCTCTGTCTTTGTCTCTCAAAAAGTATTTTTAAGGTAAAAATAAATACTTTCAATTTTTTTAGAAAAATTTTTTTAGAAAAAAAGGCTATCCAATTTTAACAAGGGACATTTCTCTTTTATCTTTCTAAACTTTCTAACATTTCATATGGATATTTTATATGGGAGATTGTGGATGAGGTAAATGTAGATAGATATATAGATACATACATAGACATATACATATTTGAGTATGTAGGGAACACTTCAAAAAGTTTTTGAAAAAATGAATTAAAAGATGCTTATTTTGGAGCAAAAAATCAAAATCCATGCATGGTTCTTTTGTAATACACACTTCTTATGAACTGTTATAGTTATGCAGCATTCTTAGTAAATAAACCACTCTGAGAGTTTAACTCAAAAAAAAATAGAACATTTTAAAATTCATGATGGAGACAATATCTGTAGAGAAATAAACAAGTATTTTTATTTTGACAAATACTTATTGAGTCAACCCTAAGAACTTTGATTCTGTCTTCTGTGGCCACCTAAAGTTGTTGGCTCTGCTCTTTATAAGATTTAGTTGACACATAAGATGCCATGAGGTAGTGAGTTTTTCTAGTTGGGTCTTTCCCAAAAACACACCCTTGCATACATCCACTTGATATTTATTATAGTTGTCCCCCATTGTAAGGAGCAGAAATTAAACAGCTTCACCATAATATTAACAAGAAAAAAACGAGAGCTAACCTGCCTGCAGGAGATCTGCATGGACTTGATAAGAACCAGCATGGCCTGCACACACCCTCCTGGGGACCTTATCGACCCTGCACTGACCACCAAAAGTATATTTAAACTACAGACTGAAGAAGCCCAGTGAGACTCTGAACAGACTCTCCCGAGAGGGAAGAGTGAAAGCTCTACCTTCCTGCAAGAGAGTTCTCCCAACCAGCCCTGCGCTTGCCCGTTGCGGAGTCTCTACTCCTCCTTCTAGATCTGCGTTCTGCAGCTCAGAGGCACCACCCATACGGATGCTGTGAGAATCTGCCCTCTGTGACTAAGTCACGTCATGAGGAGCACCAAAGGTACTTTGGGAACTTTGGGTGGTCAGTTTGCACAGTATGGTGTGTGAGTTAGAATGTGTGGCTTCCCCACTGCATAATAAAATCCTTATTAGAACCAACACAGCCTCCATGCTGTTACTATGCTCAGGACACCTATATAATCAAGAATGAACACTACTTAAGATGGTATCAATAATTTGTCCTATGGTGTGGGCACCCTCGCTAATCCCTTACAATGTGCTTTCAGTGTATTTACTAACAAGCTAAATAGTTGCCAGGCTTTAGTAGCCTGAAGTCTAACAAGGCTCATGTATAATGTTCATTAATTCCAGAGAAATCATCCAGAAGTCTAGTTGGGAGAGACGTTTACTTACTCATGAGAGTTGAGCCATGGTGGCTGCTCAGTCTTGTAACCCGTACTGCACTAAGTAGTACATGGAGAAAACAAGCACAATTGGTTCCAAGAGGCTATCAACTCAAAGGCAAGCCACAGCTTGTGTTTTCATCTTACATTGGCCTTCCTCACCAGATTCTACTTAAGATGTTTACCCTGGGGCGGGGGTTGGAGAAGCAGGCCTAGACCCGAGGCCACCCCCAGGGCATAGAATGCTCTTTCTCAACAAAATGGCAGCATAATGAGCCTTCCCTATTGTAATAGTGCATCTGAGTGTTTTGCTTTTAATTCTCAAAATACAGGTTCATTTCACTCATCAGTTTCACCTGACTGATGTACTCATTTGAAAAGCATAAGCAGAGCCAAATCCTGCTCTCAGAGTTGGCGAATCCTCTCACTGACAGCCAAGAGAGAGGGCTGCCCTACTACCCCAGGGGACCCTGCTTAGCAGCAGGCAGCATGATAATTGATCCTGATCCAATGTTTCTGAGTGAGAATCAGTGTCCTCGTTTCCACATCCCTCTCTCTTACAAGTCTATATACTCTTGTTTTCAGTACAATTGGAAACAGAACTGTCCCCAAGGATGACTTGAAAAGAATACTCATATAACCAGGGCTTCCGCTAACCAACAAGTGACATTTCCATGGTTCAAGTGTAACACACAAGATGTCTAGAATGAACTTGATTCAGGAGCCTCGAGCTTTATCTCCAGTCCTTCTACTGAACCTTGACAGAAACACATCACTGGGGACACATCCTGACTCTTTTCACCCCCACTCTGAGATGATCCTCTTCCTCCCCATAAATATATCTCTTGTATTTAAACGTATAACCCATGAGGGAAAGCCATCAACTCTCCATTACTAAAAATGTAATGTATAGGGGTAAAATGCACATTTTGAGATTTGATGATTGTTTATAACCCTTGTCTTCATGCTATTTGTTGAACTCTTTGCTTAGTGCAGAGTTAATCTTTTTTTAATATTTATTTATTTGTTTGTTTGAAAGGCAGAGAGTTACAGAGAGGCAGAGGCAGAGAGAGTGAGCGAGAAGTCTTCCATCCACTAATTCACTCCCCAAATGCCCAAAACAGCCCAAGCTGGACCAATCTGAAGCCAGGAGCCAGGAGTTTCTTCTGGGTCTCCCACATGGGTGCAGGAGCCCAAGGCCTTGGGGCATCTTCCACTGCTTTCCTAGACCATAGCAGAGAGCTGGATTGGAAGTGGAACAGCCAGGACTTGAACTGACGCCCGTATGGGATTCTGGCACCACAGGTGGTGACTCTACCCAGCTATGCCACAGCAGCAGCCTCACAAAGTTAATCTTATGAATATAAAGTAAACTGAAAGTAGATCATTGTAAAAATTAAGAATGCAAATAAGAGAGGAAGGAGGAGAAAGGGTGGCAGTGTGGGTGGGAGGGAGGGAAGGGCGGGAAGTATCACTATGTTCCTAAATCTGCATGTATGAAATTTGTATACCTTAAATAAAATTTTTTAAAAAAAGAAAAGTCATTTGACTTCACACATTCCAAAGGCAAAAAATCTAACCTGTCTTCACAAGAACCAAATCTGACTGACCTCAGTACCCAGGACTCAATGACACCCACAGTACCAGACTCTCTGTGCATGAAGCACACACTGGTCTTATTTGTAATTTGCCTGTTCAAAAACATACTTGTATTGAATAGTGATGTGACATTTGCTCAGTAATTAACTCCTGAGGCTCTTGAGTTCTTGAGGAGGCGTCCTCATTGGGAAGTCTACACACTGTTATATACCTATGCATGCTTACATGAATTGGATTTCTCTTGAATCTGCCTCCTAAGACTTATTTTGTGGGAGACCACATTTCTCTTTGTTCTTGTTCCTATGTGAAGCAGACAATTACACCTAACCTTTGTAGATTCAGAAAGTAAAAACTGCATTTGAGTAGAAAAATTACTTTGTGAGGCTTTTTAAAATTTAATTATTCACATAAATCTTCTGTACATTTCTAATGTATTTATGCAATTCTTTCAGATTTTTCCAGCATCCAAAATAATATTTGTATATTTTAGTAGATGTTTTATGAACTAATGTCTGTTTATTACCACCTTAGAAGATTTATTGTGACTCAATTTAAATCAATTGAATTCAATTTCTCTTGAGATTATTTATGTAAAAGATTACCACATCTTTTATTCCTTCTGACAAG
The DNA here is from genome assembly GCF_964237555.1 of Oryctolagus cuniculus. Taxonomy (NCBI): domain Eukaryota; kingdom Metazoa; phylum Chordata; class Mammalia; order Lagomorpha; family Leporidae; genus Oryctolagus; species Oryctolagus cuniculus. Next base: position 80,256,102 of record NC_091437.1, read on the forward strand.
CAGTTTATTACATATTTACGTAATTTATCTGCAACATACATTTATCTTCACTTTGGAAACAAGAAACATTGAAACATGAAATGCCTATTATAATTCTGGCTGACTGTAGGTGAGTGTTTTTGTTTATTTGTTTTTTTTTTTTGAGAATACAGTATAAGCTTGAGTTTGAAAATTAAGGCAATTATTTCAACATTGCACGTTTTCTCTTTTAGGTTTAGTCATATCTTTTTGATCTGAATAATTAAAAACAGTTTAAATCTACATCTAATTTATGAAGAAGTGAAGCTGCATTGTAAAGCCATTGGGTTTTTCAATTACTTCCAGTTTCATTAGACAAACACGCAGGCTTGCACAGCTTCATCTTCTCCAAGGCAGCCAGAATCATCAGTTGGTTGTAATCCTCTTTCTCAGGGAACGGGGAAATTGAATTAGGAGAAGGGAGTTGGGCAGCAGCTGGAGCTGGGCCCACTTCTCTCTGAGACTTCAACGTGAGCTCAAACTGTGGAGGTGACACAGGAGGAGGTGGAAGTGAGCCAGAGGTCTCCAGAGGGGTGCCCTCAGACCTGCTCATTCTGCCCCCTTTGAAAGATGGGTCCCCAGAGCCAAACTGGAGGAGGACTTATGGGAATGGGATTACATCCTGGGAGCAGAGTTTTCACTCAACAGTATCAGAAATGTTTTATGCTATAACAGTTCAGATTTTCTTTTTAAGATTTATTTATTTACTTGAAAGGCAGAATTAGAGAGGCAGAGAGGGAGAGAGAGAGAGAGAGAGAGAAAGAGAGAGAGAGACCTATTCCATCCACTGATTCACTCCCCAACTGGCTACAATGGCTGGAGCTGGGCCAATCTGAAGCCAGGAGCCAGGATCCAGGAGATTCTTCTGGGTCTCCCACACAGGTACAGGGGCCCAAGGACTTGCGCCATCTTCTACTGCTTTCCCAGGCTATAGCAGAGAGCTGGATTGGAAGTGGAGCAGCTTGGACTCCAACTGATGTCCATATGGGATACTGGCACTTCAGGCAGAGGCTTTACCTGCTATGCCACAGCGCTGGCTAACAGTTCAGATCTGACCAATCCACTCTTCATCAGCCACCTTTTGACACCTTGAGTGTATCCCTTTCCATCCATAGCGTTGAAAACTCTCTTGTCTCTCTGTGTACTTACACTCTTGTGAAATACAATTACGGAGAGCTCAGTAAATATGCCGTGCTGTTTGGTGCCCTTTATATGTTTAGGAACTGTGCTTGCTCTGCTTAGAATGGCCTTCCTCACTCTGCTTGCCAGGTGAATTTCTGTCATTAGGAACCACATCCCACACTGTGTCTTCTGCAGAGCCACCCTTCATTCCAGAAGGTTCATTAAGCAGTTCCATCCTATGTCATATGTAAGCTAATATACTTTTCCTGCTGCTTCTGCAATTTGTGTCCACTTGCCTGTGTGGACTAGAAGCTTTCTGAAGGAGTGATCCACATCTTCTCCACTGTTTTAAAATTATTTTTAAAATTTATTTAATTTTTTTTTAATTTGAAGGGCAGAGTCAGAGAGGCAGAGGCAGAGGCAGAGAGAAAGAGGGAGGGAGAGATAGGTCCTCCATCTGCCGGTTCACTTCCCCAATGGCTGCAATGGTCAGAGCTAGTCCAATCCAAAGCCAGGAGCCATCAGACAGGAGCCTCCTCCAGGTCTCCCACACAGGTTCAGGGGCCCAAGGACTTGGGCCATCTTCTACTGCCCTCCCAAGGCCACAGCTGAGAGTCATAATGGAAGTGGAGTAGCCGGGACTAGAACTGGAGCACATATGGGATGCTGGTACTGCAGGCAGCAGCTTGACCTGCTATGCCCCAGCTATCAGAGAGAGCAGGCTCCCATCCACTGCTTCACTCCCCAGATGTGTTCATGGGCCTTGGGAGTGAGGCAGAGAACAAGGATCAAAACTAGAAGCTGTTGGCCGGCAGAGAACAAGGATCAAAACTAGAAGCTGTTGGCCGGCGCCACGGCTTACTAGGCTAATCCTCCGCCTGCAGTGCCAGCACTCCGGGTTCTAGTCCTGGTTGGGGCACTGGTTCCATCCTGGTTGCTCCTCTTCCAGTCCAGCTCTCTGCTGCGGCCGGGAAGGCAGTGGAGGATGGCCCAGGTCCTTGGGCTTCTGCACCCGCATGGGGGACCAGGAGGAGGCGCCTGGCTCCTGGCTTCGGAACGGTGCAGCGCGCCGGCCACGGCGGCCATTTGGGGGGTGAACCAGCAAAGAAGGGGGACCTTTCTCTCTCTCTCTCTCTCTCACTAACTCTGCCTGTCAAAAAAAAAAAAAAAAAAACCAACAACAACAAAAAAACACCACCAGCACCACCAACAACAAAAACTAGAAGGTGTTAATTCAATCCAGGTTTCCTATGGTATAGCAGAAACCCACTATCTTGGGAAGTATCATTAGTACCTCCCAGCATCTGCATTAGCAGGAAGCTGGAATCAGTAACTGCATCTGGATATGGAATCTAGTCTCACCCATTTAGGAAACAGCTGTTGTACATGGTCTCTTTTTTAAAAATTTTATTAAGTTATACAAGTTTCATGTGTTTCATATATACAGATTTAGTGATACTTCTCACCCTACCCTCCCTCCTGCCCACATTCCAACCATTCTTTCTTCTCCCTCTCCCATTCCCTCTTGTAATTTTTACAAAGATCTATTTTGTTTACTTAATGACCATAAAATTAACCCTGCATTAAGTAAAAGAGTTCAACAAATAGTAAAAAGGAGAAAAAAATAACATTGTTCCTCAATGGAATGTAATCTGTGGGCCAAATACCTACTGGTTCTTCATTTTTGTTCTTGTCTACTGGGTATCAGTTTTACTGTCTACGAATATAAATATATGTAAAATTACAGTCTATAACTTTCAATAGTCTAAGATTCCTGGCAGTTTCAGAGCCACAACAGACAGAAAACATAACATCCTCAGTATATATTCAGGTGGAGACATTGAGGCTCAGAGAACCAAAGCACCCAGAATTCCAGTCTGGAATGAAATCGTGGTTAACAAATCCAGGGGCAATGAAAACTCCTGTATGCTCACTTCCTGCCGTCTGTTATGTTTACAGAGTGTGCAATTACTGTTGAACTAATGAAGTGATTAATTTAGAAACTTCTGACCACTCTTGGTAGTTGCCATCTTCAATCTGAGCATGGTGATCAGCTCACAGTATCTGAGAGGCTTCACTCCAGAAATAAGAAGGTACAGCTATTGCATCTTTGATGGATTTTCAGAAAAATCACTAGGAGTAGGTGCTGCATGAATAGGATGATGGGGTCCACAGAACACTAGGTGCACCTCCCTTATGTACACATAGACAGGTGAGGACCATATGGCTGCAGGACTTGTCTCATGCTAGGCAGCTAATAAATGGCAGAGACCAAACTAGCCAAAGTGGTTTGTGACCACAGTTGGTGATGATTTAGGTTGATGATGTGACATGGAGCCAACTGGAACTCTGGTTACTGTGTGTTTCTTCTGTTCTTCACCACTAAACACAATTTGGCCTTTCTTTGTTCACTATTTCCTTCTTTATTAAATGGGATCAGCAGCGGGTGACCTTTTTGCTGTACATTGTTGAGTCCTCACCTTTAGATGTTTCAACTTTGAATGATGCTTTGACACCAAATGTGGGAGAAGAACCATGGGATGAGTCCTCTGGTGAAACCTCCCTTTGCTCCATGATGTAAGTAAAGCCCAGATCCACCAGTACATATTTCTGTACTCTAGGCATTAGACAATGAGAACGAACTCACAAGAATACAGGACCAGAGGTTAGGCCACCACTTCTGACATTAGCATTCCATATCAGAGTGCTGACTGGAGTCTTGAGTGCTTCACTTTCAGTCCAGCACCCTGCTAATGCCCCTGGGAAGGTAGTGGAAGATGACCCAAGTATTTGAACCCCAGCCACCTACATGGCAGACCTGCATGGAGTTCCTGGCTCCAGGTTTCTTGGTGACCCAGACCTGGCTGTTGGTCTGGTCTGGGGAATGAACCAGCGGATGAAAGATCTCTATCTCCTTCTCTCTGTCTCTTCCTCTGTTGCTTTGCTTTTCAAATAAATAAATCTTTAAAAACAACAACAACAAAAAAGAAGAATGTATGACGAGACTTCCAAAGCAGCCTTGGCAGTAAATGTTGCCCTTCTAGTGTCTCCTGATAATGTCCTGGCTGCTTGTTATGGGATGTGGGTTGTCATGGTGATGGGAGACCACTGCAGGGAGGGCAAGGAAAAGTAATCTAGAAAAGGATTAGGAAATATTGTGGTGGAAGATGTTTTTGGCTTGTAAGCTTTGGTTGAAATACTTACTAGAATGAGGTTGGAGACAATCAGAAGCTTATTCCATGATGCTGGCAAGAAAAAAAACACATCACAAAAATCTCCTAGGGTTCTAAAACGTAGAATGTGTGCTTCTTTCTGCCTCAAATTCTGCAGCTCTGAGAACTCAGCTTTCCTTGTTCCCCATCCAGGGACCTTTACTCTCCCGATACTCCCTCTTTCTGATGAAACAGTCTTCTGTTTTCAGAATGCAGAATATTAACAGACCTCAAAACACCACAAGATAACGTAGTTTGCGAATACTTTCTTCTACTCATAGGTTGTCTTTTGAATTTTGTTGGCTTTTTTTGGCATGCAAAATCTTTTTAGCTCGATGATCATAAAATAATAATATTAATAATAAAAGGGTCAGGGAGACACTTTGTAGGTGATGGGTAAGTTCATGACACCAATTGTGATAATTTCACAGGTATATGCTTATCTCCCAATTCATCAAGTTGTATACATTAATTACATAGAGTTTTTATAGGTCAAAAATTAAATAAAAGGAAACATTTTTAAAAGCATAAAGAGGCTTTTAAAAAGGTTGATTTTATTGAATTTAAATTCAACTGATCTATATTTTTGTTTAATCATGAATTGGGGTTAGATTCATTCCAGTGGTTTATTTAAAAATCAGTGTTCTTTTTAAAGGCCATTGACTAAGTTTGTGAAAATTCTTTTTATGTATTTCTATTAATAATAGCTCTTGTTTATGCATTAGATAATGTTATTTATTTTTTATATTTTCTATTTCAACAACTATTCCAGAAAGAAAAAACAATGTTGGAGTTCAGAGATAATTTTATTTGCTACACAGGACAATTAGGAGACAGCTTTCAAAACAAATTATATTAAACACGATATTGAAGATATCTTCACTGGACTTATCTGAAGATATATGAAAGACAAAAAAGGCAGAGGAAAGGAAGACACAGAGGGAGAAGAGGGGAAAGATATATTAAAGTGTATGCACATGGGAAGGGCATTTAGTGCAGCAATTAAGATGCCACTTGTGATACCCACTTCCCAAATTGAAATGCATGGTTCCAGTCCCAGCTCTGCTTGCAATTCCAGTTCCCAGTTAATATGTACCCTGGGAGACAAGCTGGTGGCGGCTCAAGTACTTTTGTCTCCACCACTTACATGGGAGACCCTGATTGAGTTCTAGCTCCCAGCTTTAACCCGGCCTAGCTCTGGCTGGTGAAAGTATTTAGCAGTGAACCAACAGATGAAAGGTCTCTTTCTCCCTCTCTCCCTCTCAAATAAATTAAATAAAAGCCTTTACGAAAACAAACACGTGAACAGAAGTTATAGGTGTGTTAGAGGGAGGGGCCATAATATTTCTCTTTAAGTAATAATCAAACTGCAGCACACATTATTTTTTATATAAAATTATAATCTCTATAAAATATAAGTAGGAATTATTTCACATAAAGTCATTTTCACAACTTAAAGTATTTATAAAACAGATTGGAAAGCATTTGTTACTGGATAAAATAAAGACACAATATCTGATCATAAGATTGGCTTTGAAAGTGTCTTTCACATAGGAACAAGGAAATCACTATTTCTAGTTTGTATAAACTGTGATTTGTGTACAAGGACATAACATTCAGTGCACACACACATACAAACACTTGCACAAACACTGGTGTCCCAAATTAAAAAAAAACAATGCTTTTCTTTTTATCCTTACAGCACTCCTTTCTACTCTTTTCCAGGAAGTCTTTGCCTTTTTTGAGAACATGCAGAGCACGTGTGGTCAGGAGTGTAGATCAGCGAAGCAAGAGACTGAAACAGAACGGATGCCAGGTTCTGACACTTCCCCAAAATGGTGGAATGCAAACAGGTCCCTGGTGAGCCCAAAATGGCAGGTGGTGACATCAGTATATCATTATAACCTTCACCCTGGGTAGTTTGGGCCAATGTCTAGGGCTGCCGTAACGAAACCGATTCTCACACTTCTGGAAGACACAAGTCCAACACCACAGTGGCAGCAGGGCGAGGTTCCCGCTGAGGCTCCAGGTGAGGATCCCTCCCTCCTCTCTTCTTCCGGCATCTGGTGGCTCCTGGTGTTTCTCGGCTCATGGCCTCATCCCTGCAGCCTCTGCCTTCATCTTCATGTTGACTTCGCCTCATCTCCCTGTGCCTTTGGCTCACGTCATGTAAGAACTCTCATTAGTTTAAGGGCCCTTCCTACCCCAGAATGATTTACTCTGGATCTTTTCCTTAATCATATCTGCAAAATCCCAGGGTCACAATCTGAGGTTCTGAGTGCATACTGGTTTTGGAAGGACACTATTTAAGCCACCACAATCTGAAAGAATAGAAAGTGTAGCTAAAGGTGCTCCCAAGGACAGCTTCTGCTCATACAAAAATGCACAGTGCATAACTGGTGTGTCTTCAGCCTGCTTAACCAGGCAGCCCCTCCCCAGCCACTTTCCACTGCAACCACACGTGAGCTCAGGGCTCAATCACCTGGCCACCTACCTGTGAGTATATTCCCAACCCACTGTCTTCTGTCATCATATCCTAAATTCTACAGTCTCACCCATATGTAAATGACTGAAACAATAGAACCTTAAATCCACTGGGACCTTGACTTGTATACCAGTCTTTCCTCTGACAGAGTAGCATCCAGAAACTGGTGGGTCCACCGCCCGTGTGCATCCTCTGGTTCTGGGCTGGCTGTGCTACACCATGCTCCCTCCCTTCCTTCTGCCTGCTTTGTTCAGTTTTGCAAACTCATCTCTTTATTAGAATACACTGTGTTCTTTCCATTCTGTTCCTCCCTTTAGCCCTCTTCTGAATTCCAGCTGACCCCTCATAAAAGTCTTTCCTCTTTTCTTTCTCATTTCCTCTCCCTGTCTCAAGGGAATTTTATTTGTGAGCCCAGAGCCTTAAAGATAAGAGTACTAGGGATGTATTTGTGTCAAAAGAAAGGGAGGACTGTAGCTTTGGAAGCAAAATTAAAGCAAAGAAGCGGTACCATCAGTCTCTAATGCTTTTGAAAGTGGGAGGCTGTCCGTTCTCTCCACCAGGATGAAAGACTATTGGGAAGACTTTTTCCAAATTAGCTCACTCTAAAAAGAGAAGAAAACTTGTTTGTATGACTGCTGAAGATATAAAAAGCTGCTTCTGGTCCTGCCTTGCTGCAGCATTCAGCTCACCAGCTCCTGATCTCACAGAAACATGCTTTGGTAGGGGTTCAGTTCCTTATACACGGCCTCAGGCTGATGAGAGGCCCCAAGACTACAGCGAGGGAAAATGTATAGGAAGGCTAGTGTAGATGAAGACCTAAGCCACGTTACTCAGTGATGTTTATATATTTATTGAAGCTAATTTGTTGACCTGCATCCTTGTATCTGACTCTCAGTTGATTTGGAACTCGCAGAGCTAGGAAGGGATATTTGCAAAGAGTACCCTCAAACCACAACAGTAAAAATTAGAAACACTTCCACTGGTCTATGGGAATCCCAGAACAGAATTCTGTGTGTTTCATCAACATGTTCTTTACAAATAGGGATTGAACTGTGCCATTCAATATGGCAGCCATCAGGCACGTGTGACTACTGAGCACTGAAATGTGTGGGATACAAAATGAGAGGTGCTGTGACACAACATACATGCCAGACTACCAAAACCTGCTTAAAAAACTAAAATATCTCAATAATTCTTGTATTGATTCCATGCTGAAATGACTCTTTCAGATATATTGGATTAAATAAAATATATAATTACATGAAAGAAAGAGGGAGAATTTCATGTGATACATTTTTTAAAAGATTTATTTGAAAGACAGATTAGCAGAGAAGGAAAGAGACAGAAAGAGAGACAGAAAGATATCTTCCATGTGTTAATGATTCACTCACCAAATGGCTGTAACAGCCAGGGCTGGGAAGGGCAAAGCTAGGAGCCCAGAACTCTCTCTGGGTCTCCCATGTAGGTGCAAGGGCCCAAGTACATGGACTATCTTCTGCTGCTTTCCCAGGCACATTAACTGGGACCTGGATTGGAGGAGGAGCAACCAGAACTCAAACAAGTACTTGTTCGGGATACTGGAGTTGCAGGCAATGCCTTAACCCACCACACCACAATATAGGCCCCCTCTTGAAATATTTTTAATAAATTCCTCATGGACTTTTTCCCTCTCTAATTTATTGGCATAAATTTTATAATAATATCTATGTATGTCTATTCATTTCTATGTAAACATCAAATGAGTAGGTTTGAGGACTCCCACCTGTCAATACAATGACCATTTTCATAATCATAATCCTTTTGTAGTCACCCCTTTATCCTTACTCAATGACAATGGCTAATTTCTTTTCCATTACTGTGTTTTTCATTTGAGCAAAGTTATACAGATGGTCCCCAACTTAGGATGGAGTACTTCAGGATTTTTCAACTTCACAATTGTGTAAAAGCAATATGCAACGCAGCAGAAACCATACTTTGAATTTTGAGTTTGTATCTTTCCTGGGCCAGCTTTGTGAAGCCCCACTCTCTTAGGTGATTCCGGGCAGCCACAGCAAGTGTAGCTCCCTATCAGCCCTGCAGTTACCAGAGAAACACTAAGTGCTCTACAGTGAGCTGTGCTGTTGAGCCAGCATGTACCATGGGCTAGGAGAATTCAATGCATTTTCAACTTACAATACTTGGAATCTACAATGGACTGATGGGGTGTAATTCCAACAGAAACTGAAGGGCCTCTGTATAAAGGAGTTCAGAGTGTATGATCTCTTGGGCTTTTTGCTCAGTAAAACTCCCCCAGTTTGTTGCACATGAAGTAGCTTGTGCCTTTGCTGGGTCCTCTTCCATGGCATGGATGTACCACAGCTTTTATTTATTTGTTTATTTATGTATTTTAATTTTTATTTATTTATTTGAAAGGCACAGTTACAGAGAGAGAAAAAGGGAGAGACAGAGAGATCTGGTTCACCCCCCAAATGGCCATAATGGCCAGAGCTGGGTCCAGCTGAAGCCAGGAGCCTGGAGCTTCTTCTGGGTCTCCCACATGGGTGCAGGGGCCCAAACACTTGGGCCTTCTGTTGCTGCTTTCCCAGGTGCATTAGCAAAGAGCTGGATTGGAAGTGGAGTAGATGGTACCCATATGGGATCCCGGGGTTGCAGGCCTAGTGAGTAAAGCAAACCACTAGGCCACAGGGCCATCCCTGTACCACAGCTTTTAAAGTCAGTCATACATCCAAAGACTTCTAGATAATTTTCAGTTTGGGACAATTATGCATAAGGCCACCATGAACATTCCTTTTTGTGTGAACATAAATTTTTATTTCTCAGGAATGAATTCCCAAGTCTGTACTTCCTGAGTCTTATGACTTATTTTCCTATGCCAATATAATTTGAAGAGCTATCCTGTCTTTACATCTCATGGTAGTATCCTTTTTTTTTGTTTCTTCTTTTTTCTTTACCAGTCTTGCTCTTAACTATGGATTTTATTAATCTTTCCATTTTCCCCCAATTTTAAATTGTTTAATTTTAGATCAGCTTTAGATTTAAAGAAATGTTGCAAAGATGGTTCTGAGAAAGCCTTTATACATCTCATTATTTCCACATTGTTATCACCTTGTTTTTTTCCAAAACAGATTTGTTTATTTTATTTATTTGAAAGGCAGAATTAGGGAGAGGGAGAGGGAGAAGGAGAGAGAGAGAGAGAGATCTTCCATCCACTAGTTTAGTCCCCAAACGACCACAACTGCCAGAACTGGGCCATTCTGAAGCCAATAGCCAGGAGTTTCTTTTAGGTCTCCCTATTCTGCTGCTTGTACAGGCGTATTAGCAGGGAGCCAGATTGGAAGTGGAACAACCAGGATTTGATCCGGTGTCCATATGGGATGTCTGCACTGCAAGCAGTACCTTTAATGACTACATCACAACACCAGCCCCAACACCTTACATATCTAACAAAACTAAGAAACCAACATTAGTACATTTAACTGCTAAATACACTATGGGCTTTATTCAGGGTGTGCTGGTTTCTCCACTAGTGTCTGACCTGGGATTCCATCCTGGACACAACACTGCATTAAGTTGTCACATCTCCACGGGGTCCTCTAGGCTGAGACACTTTGTCAAATTTTTCTTGTGATTGATGTCATGACAACTTCTGTTTTTTTTTTTTAATTTTTTTTTTTAATATTTTGAGAGTCAGAGAGGTAGAGACAGATAAAAGAGTGCTTTCATCTAGGGGTTCACTCCCTAAGTGCCCTCAATGGCCTGAGCAAGGCCATAAGAAGAGTCAGGTCTCCCACATGGGTAGCATGAACCCAATTAGTTAAGCCATCGCCTGCTGCCTCCCAGGACATACAGTAGCTGGAAGCTGGAGTCGGGAACTGCATTCAGGTGTTGAAATGAGACATTCCGATGTGGGACAGAGGTACGTAAATGCATGGCTGAATAAACTCCTGCCCAGCGTTGGCAGTTTTGGAGAGTATGATCGTGTGTTTTGTAGAATGCCCCTTAGTTTACGTTTTTCTTTTGATTTCCTCATGCTTAGACTGTAGTTGCAGGTTTGAGAAAAAAGATCACAGAAATGAAGTATTCTCAGCCTGCTCCCAACGTGATTTGTCTTTGATGTTGACATTGATCCTCAGCAGAGAGAGTCTGAGGTCTCAGTAGAAAGTTACTTCCCCTTTCCCATACTCTATTATTGGTAACAAATCTTTATTGGCAACAAATCACTAACTCCGGGCCACACTCAGGTGGGCAGTGGTCAAGGAAATTAAATCCTTCCGAAAAGGCTCATATACTTTTAAAAATTTCTCTTTTTCTCTCAAGTACCAGCATCTGGTGTAAGTAAAACCCTTTCTTGTTTTACCCCATGGTATGTAAAAACTATATCTAAGTGTTAGTATGGAAGTAAGGTGTTTTCTGCTTTGCCTTTGCAGATGCCCACTTCAGCTCTGTCAGGGTTAAACAGATTTTTGTTGGCTAATTTGAAACTTAATCACCATTTATCATTTTGTTCCCTGTTGGAAAATGCATTTTAAGACCTAAATGACTCACTTACTAACATGCTTCAGAAACAAAAGGCACTTAGCAGTGGGAGGCTATTGTGAAGTATAGAGAGAGAGCCAGGGCTCCCCTTTCTTTCTACATCAAACCTAAACCTGTGTTCCCAGCTTTTCAGACACTTCAATTTGGACCTCAGACTATATCCCATGTTATTTTCTTTTACTTAGTTCGTGTTGCTATACCAATTTGGAAATTAAAATGCTGGGGCAATTCAGCCTTTTGAATACCTCTAATGACCATTTTTGGTAGTTGTATCTCTTAGCACAAATCTGCTTCCTTGGGGTCTTCAGAGTTCATGCAAAATATGTGTTATGAAAAAAGTATGTATGCATTGCAGAACTTTTCACACCTATAGTAAACTTACCTTTGAATTCCATTTATTCACATAATGGTTATTCATTCATATCAATGGTTACAATTTCATTTATGGATTTGTGAGTTAGAGAGCTAGAGAGGGAAAGACAGAAAGAGAAAAAGTGAGAGAGAGGAAAAAAGATAGAGAAAGAGAGAAAGAGTTCTCAACTGCTGGTTCATTCTCCAAATGGCCACAGTGATAGGGCTATTCAGTGTGAAAAGCCATTCAATCCAGGTTTCCATGTGGGTATAAGGACCCAATTAATTGAACCATCATCACGATCTCTCAAGGTCTGTATCAGCAGGAAGCTAGACTCAGTGACAGGTATCCAACCACTAGCTAAAATGTTTATTACATCCATGAACTTCTTTTTCTTAATCTTAACATTTTATTAACAATGATTGCATAAGTTTATGGGCAACAGTGCAACATTTATAAAATGTGTATTGTTCAACTCAGGGCAATCGACATTTCCCCTTTGACATTACCGTCAGGATTTGCAGGCTTGGAGTTTCTTTCTTCTATTTGCTCATAGCATTTATAATATTTTGTTGTGAAGTATAGTCACACCACAGTGCTGGGTAATACCAGGAACTTATTCCTTCAGTCTAACTGATTTAGTATCTACTATCCATATTCCATCTTTATTGCCCTTCCCCTCCCAGTCTCTAGTAATCACTAGTCTTTCTGTTCAAACTGAGGTTTCTTAGCTTCCACATAGGAGTGACAACATGCAGAATCTGCCTTTTGGCTTCTTTCACTTATTTCACAGTGTTCTCCTGTTCCATCCATTTTGCTGCAATTGACAGAATTGCTTGCTTTTTAAGGCTGAATAATATATATATATATATTCACACACAGCGCTTTCCATTATATATATACAAAAATTTCCATTTTATATATTTTAATATATATTATATACACACACAACACTTTCCATTATATATACAACACTTTCCATTATATATATTATATATAATATATGTAATGGAAACAATATATATAATATATAATAGAAAGTGTTGTGTGTATATTTATACACACACATATATTTATATATATATATATTATTTAATGTAAATATCTCACATTTTCATTTTCCACTCATCTGATGATGGACACATTGGTTGATTTCATATTGGCTATTGTGAGGAGTAGTGCAGCTAACAAGGTGGACCAATACAGTGATTTCTTGTCTTTTGGAGATTAGATATCTGCATATGTGTCTGTGCGTGTGTGTGTTTTCAGTAATGAGATTGCTGGAAGAACCCTGGTCCTTCTAAACTTGAAGCTCCTTAGCATTAATCTAAATTATGCTTAAAGGCCATGGCTGCTGTTGGTTTAGCATTTCAGTGCTCTCTGCTTGCAGAGTTTCAGCATTTCAAAGGCCATGGTGGCAGCTCTAATGCTTCTCAGAAGAATGACAGACTATTTGCCAGGGGAATCTTTTCCCTGGATATTTATAAAATGCCTCTCAATACGCCAGATGCTGTGTTAGGCTCTGGGCACAGAGTATAAACGAGAAATTGGTGGAATATAATACATTATCAGGGTTTTACACAAGCTATCCCTTTAATTCTCCACTCTGCTACCAGAATGGTCATTCCCAAGCACAAAAGTCATCATTTCACTCTTTATTTTTAAGAAAGATTTATTTATTTTTTTTTAAAGTTGATCAACAGAGAGGCAATGACAGAGAGAGATATCAATCTTCCATCTGCTGGGTCACTCCCCAAATGGCCAAAACAGCCAGGGCTGGGTCGGGCTGAAGCCAGGAAGAGGACCTCAATCCAGGTCTCCCACATCAGTGACAGGGGCTCAAACACTTGGGCTATCTTCTGCTGTGTTCGCAGACACTTTAGCAGGAGGCTGGATTGGAAACAGAGCAGCTAGGACTCGAACTAGCACTCCAGCATCACAAGCAGAAGCTCAGCCCGTTACAGGACAATGCTGGATCCATCACTCTTAATTTCAAATGCTTCAAGAGTCTCTATAGGTTTTTTTTTTTTACTTTTTTGGGGAGTGTGGAGAAGGAAGCATTACATCATCTTAACTTATTCCATTAGCATTGTGATTTTGGGCTTTCAAACTCTAAGCCTTTTTTAATTCACACAGCCTCTCTTTATAGGGCTCACATTCCTGTTTGGGTCCTTTCACAAATATGTCATGAGGCCTTAGCAAGGCAGCTGTGTTTGAAAAACATAAAACATAACATAATTTTATTTCCTTTGGGCTATACGCTTTTTTAAAAAGTTCATATTTTTATGTTACATTGAAGAGTTATGTGCTATCCTGTTCATGTCCATGGAAGCCTGAACAACAGACAGACTTGGAGTTTCTTTCTTCTATTTGCTCATAGCATTTATAATATTTTGTTATGAAATATAGTCACATCACTACACTGGGTAACACCGGGCACTTATTCCTTCAGCCTAGGAAGAGCTATGTGCTATCCTGTTCATGTCCATGGAAGCCTGAAGAACAGACAGAGTTAATTGCGAATATGGGTCTTGAGCTAAGGCAGTGGGGGTGTGAGGTCCAGATGTCTGGAGAAGAGAGGAAATATCTCCACATCTGAGACCTTACAGTGAAGGGTGTTCTGGCACCTAGGAGGTGGTTTCTGGCCAAGAAGCAGAACAAATAGCTCCCAGATGATGGGTTCTTACCATTCTTAGAATAGTCCCAGACCAGACAGTAGCACACATTTGAAATGGCTAGATATGAAGGCCTATAAATGTCTTGGAATTATGGTCAATAACGTAAGTGAAAAATCTGAAATTTGGCAGATTTCTGGATGGAGGTCAGAGAAAAGGTTCTGGGACACTGACCACTGGCTAAGTTGTTAAGGAAGTTGTCTCAGTTGCATTCTGTTACTTCAGCAATATAAGGAACCTCTTTTTCTCCATGAAATTTATTAGTGACCAAGAATATGACAGAGAAACATGAGTAACAACCCTGTAACAGTTGGTTCAGAGAGCTATAACAAAATATTATAGTCTGGGTGGCTTCAACCAGATACTTAGTTCTCACAGGTTTGGAGGCTGAAAGTCCAGGATCAAGGTGCCAGGCAATTCACTTTTTATTACAAGGCCTTTTTTCTTGGCATGTAGGCATACATATTTTTAATGCATTCTCACATGGCAGAGAGAGGGAGAGGAAGGAAGGGACGGAGAGAGGGAAGGAGAGAAGGAGACGGAGTTGGTAAGAGTGAGACAAAAAGGGCAAGAAAACAAGGCTGCTCTGGTGTCCCTTACTCTTCTCACTAGGACACTAATCCCACCAAGGGGACCAATTCTCATGGCCTCATTTAAACCTAATTACTTCAGGGCCACTCTGTGGTGTGGTAAGCTGAGCCTTTCCCCCATGGTGCTGGCACCCCATAATGGGCACTGGTTGGTGTCCTGGCAGGTCTTTGCCTATGGCCTGGGAAAGCAGTGGAAGATGGCCCAAGCACTTGGACCCCTGCACCTACATGGGAGACCCAGAAGAAGTTCCTGGCTCCTGACTCTGGCTTCAGTTGGGTCTGGCTTTGGCCACTGTGGCCATTTGGAGAGTGAACCAGCAGACGGAAGACCTTTCTCTCTGTTTCCTCCTTTCTCTCTGTAGATCTATCTCTCAAACAAATAAGTAAATAAAGTATTTTTTAAAAAACCTAATTTCTTCCCAAAGGCCATACCTCCAAATACCATAACAGGTGGCTGATATTTCAATAAACAAATTTTAGAAGTATGCAAACATTCAGTCTAAAACAGTAGTGCTATAGACTAGTCTATAGACAAGTGTTCTGATGCTGATTGTCTTGGCTGACCAACAGCATACCTGAGTCTACTCCTTTTTTAACCTCTATCTTTGAAGTGTCAAAGAAATTGAGTCAACATGGTTGACACTGACTCTTTCTTTCATTCCTACCTTTCTTCTAAGTCCAGAAGTCTTTCTTCCCTCTTCAATTAAATCCCATAGCTTCTTTCTCTAGACTTGGACTGTAAGAAAATAGAAACAACATAAGCTGACAAAGCTTGCTTCCCACACTCCAAAGCCATCTAATGTAAATGTCCTGGGCAAATGTGAGCACTGATGCACATTCTGATGTGGCTTTGTGATGTATCATACAGGATAGACTCAGATACCAGTGGGCTCTCTGTAGAATTCTGTCCCCCATGCTCATCACCATAAAGGGAGGCAGAATCTTAGAAGGGAAATTAAAATTGTAGGAGAACCAGGTAGAGAAGTGAATGAGCCAGACCTCCTTCTCGTGTCCTAGCTGTTGACAGGGGTGTCTGAGTAGGCATGGCAGAGGACCTTACACACAGTAAGATTAACCAAAAGAGAGTGCCACGTGAAGACTCGAATAGAACGAACAAGTCCTGTTGTTACTTGGAAAAGAGAATTCTAGGTAGAGAGAACAGCAAGTGCAAAGGCTCTTGGGCAGAAGCATTGTGGTATGCTTGAGAACTAGTAAGAAGACTCTTTTATCAGAGTGAAGACAGGGAATAGGTGAAGAGTATGAAACACAGACGAAGAGAAACAGGTTGGGCGGGTTAGATTACATAGGGTCTTGTATGCTGGTATGAAAACTTGTGTGCAAATATAAGAAGACATTTAATAACTAAGAATCAGGCTGCTTTCAAATATATGTGACCAGTGTGGACACACAGAGCTCCATGCTAGAAGGTCCTCATGCTTCAGTGGTCTAGATACTATATTTGCATCTTTGAATTTAATTTTTAAATATTTATTTATTTATTTTAGAGAGGGAGCCAGATAGCTAGTGATTACCCATCTACTGGTTCACTCCTGAAATGCCTGCAATGGACAGTATTAGACCAGACTAAAGCTACAAACTAGAAATTCAGTTCAAGACTCCCATGTTGGTAGCAGGAGTCAACTACTTGAGCCATCACCACTGCTTTCCTGGGTCTGCATTAGCAGGAAGCTGGAATCAGCAGAGCTAGGACTCAAACTCAGGCACTGTGATATGGGACATAGGCATCCCAACTATCAATCTTAACTGCTAGATTAAGTTCCTGCTTCAGAATTTGTATCACATAAGTGAAGTTCAAAGGAATGTTGGGGTATGTGCTAGAAACTCAAGGTGGTCTGTCTGTTGCCTGCTTGGAATGGGCTCTTACAACCCACAATAGCTAGGATTGAGTCAGGGCAAAGCCAGACAAGTACTTGACTCACCACCGCTGCCTCCTAGGATGTGCATTATAGAGAAGCTAGATTGGACGTGGAGAAACTAGGACTTGAACTGCCTGGTGGTGTGAGAGCCCTGTCTGACCACTCCCTCTGTGTTCCCATCCTGTCCCATCACTGCTGCTGCCTGCCATCACAGTGTTGAAGAACTATAGAGTGTCAGTGTCATGGCCAAGTGTATGCTCCCTGGCATTTTGAGGTGTGGCAAGTGGTAGCTCCCTTCTCCTTGGACTGGGAGTACCAGGTGCATTCAGTGTGTTCAATTCAACAGTCCCCTTGCCCACCCAAGATCTGGAAAATGAGCAGATTCTGAGGTGTAGCCTGCCATCTCTCAGGGACTGCTTCTCTTCTGTGGGTTGGAGTCCTATAGGATGCTGGATTGACTTTCCTGTCTACAGCCAGATCCTGCGTTTTTATTTTGAACTGGGCTAACCCCAGTGTGAGGAACAAAATCACATGATCTGGCCTGTTTTTCACCAGGACCACTCTGCTCTGTTGATGGTGAGACCAGCAAGCAGGAAAATAGGAAGGAGGCAAGAATCTTGGAGGGAGATTATAGTGAATAAAATCAGGGTGGGAGCAGGGAAATTGTATCAAGTAGTCAAGTAAAAATATTTTTGAAGAGAACTCACTATTTTCTGAGAGATTAGACATGGAGTCCAAGAGAAACAAGTGGTCAAAGATGACTTCCATTTTTTGTTTAGAGAAATTAAATGGACAAAACTGCTATTAATGGAAATGTGGAAAGAGAAGCAGATTTGGGGAGAGCAGACCTGGAGTTCAGTTTGGGACATTTCTATTTGAGATGTCTTTAAGGCACCTACAGAGAGATGCTAAGAAAGCACTGAGAGTGTTCTGGGGGTCCATGGGATGTATCCAGGCTGGGGAAATAAATATGGAAGTTGCCAGCATAAGGTGGTATTTTATTTTTATTTATCAAAACTATTTTTAAATTATTTATTTATTTATTTATTTATTATTTGAAAAGCAGAGAAAGACCTTCCATCTCCTGGTTCAGTCACCAAATGCTCACAACAGCTAAGGCTGAGTTGGGCCAAAGCCAGAAGTCTGGTATTCAATCCAGGTCACCCATATGGGTGGCAGAAATCCATCACTAGTGCCACCCAGGATGTGTGTTAGTAAGAAGCTTGATTGAAAGCAGAGTATCTGGAACATGAACCACTCTCACATTGGATGCAAGAGTCCCAAGTGATGACTTAATTGCTATGCCAAATACCTGCTGCACAGTAGTATTTTTTTAAGATTTATTTATTTATTTGAAAGGCAGAGTTACACAGAGAAAGAAGGAGAGGCAGAGAAAGGGAGTGTGTGTGTGTGTGTGTGTGTGTGTGTGGAGAGAGAGAGAGAGAGAGAGAGAGATGTTTTCCAACCATTGGTTCACTACTGAGATGGCGGCAACGGACGGAGCTGCATCAATCCAAAGCCAGGAACCCGGAGCTTCTTCTAGGTCTCCCATGTGGGTGCGGGGGCCCAAGAATTTGGGCCATCTTCTACCACTTTCCTGGGACACAGCAGATAGCTGGATCGGAAGTGGAGCAGCCAGGACTCAAACAGGCACCCATATGGGATGCTGGCAGTGCAGGTGGTGGCTTTGCTCACTACACCATGGTACCAGCCCCTGCACAGTGGTATTTGAAATGGGACATTGCATGAAGTTCTCAAGAGAGTGAGACTCCAAAGTGAAGAGATTAAGGATCAGTCTCATTTAAAGGTATGGGAAATAAAGAAAGAATTAACTAAGAACCTAGAATTAACAGAGGACTAGGCTTTGAAGTGGGCAAGACCCCAGAGCATGTGGTGTAGTGAAAGCTAAGGGAAGAGCAGACCCCACTGAAGAGGAAAGGTTTGCCGCATTAAACACTGCTGAGGGCTTCAGGCAGGTGAAGGCTGAGTGGTTGAGTGAATGATAGATCAGCAGCAGCTTGGCAGGTGGGAATTGTCCAGGGAACAGTTATTGGTTTATTTGAGTGTGCTCAAGTGAAGATGGGAGAAAAGGGATCCAAGAAAGTGAGGTTAGGCAACTCTGGAGGGACTGTGTTGTGAAAGCTTCCAGACAAACGCAGGGGTGGCTAGAAAGGGAATTGTATCAAAAAGAGTTTGGTTTGGTTTTGCTTTGTTTTATAGCCAGCAGATACATAAGAGCACATTTGTATGCTGATCTGAATAATCCAATGAGAGAGAAAACTAGTGATGGTAGAAATGAGTGTGGAATTGTGCTCTTAGCAGTGAGAGTGCATGGGAGCTGGTACAGAGGTGGGCAAGTGGAGCTTCTAGAGGTAGGAGGCTGAGCAGGTGGGTAGAAACTCTGGTAGGAAGGCAGAGAAGGTGCTGGGAGTTGATGTGGGTTTGATTCAGTTTGTTTCATTTTTCTCAGGGTTTCTGGGGGTGTTTAAAGCCTGAGAAGGGAAAATAAGGAAAGGACATGAGAGTAGGAATGCAAATTGATGAGGAAGATGAGTGTGATTGCAGATTACCCTTGTGGCCCACTTCCAGCTGATGATCAAGGATGGGAAAGGAATATACAGACAGCACAGCCATGCCCCTTCTTCAGTATGACCCCATTGCACAGGCTCAAGCTTGAAGCTGGTAGATTGCCTGCTTTAACCAGGGCTGGTGTTTGCCAAGTAAAAGGGAAAACGGAGATGAAGATATGTGCAAGAACTGCCCACAGTGATTGAGCATGAAGTTTACACTGCTGAAGAAGGGGGAGAGCATGAAGTGGAGAAAGAGGCATGAAAACCAGGGTCCCAGTTACTTGGGGGAGTGAACTAACCAGTTAGAAGTTAACCAGAGAGTGAAAGGTTTATAATTGAGATTATGAAGCTGCTGAGGGGTAGGAAAACATGAGGGTGCTGGAAGAAATGGAAGCACACTGACAGAATGTTGTGTACTGCAGATGCTAGACACTGGTATAGAACAATTCCCAGGGATCTTTCTCTTATTCCTGGCAACAATACTGATTTCTCGAGATCATTATCATCTCCATTTTACAAAGGAATTTCCCAAGAACAACTCCATCTGAATTCAAGCTTCTAGCTCTTAACCATTAAGCCCATCCGCCTTGACAGGTGCAGTAATGATGACAGAGCAGGTAACATTAAAATCTACATCCTGAGATGTGATTGCTAGACTGATGGGATCAGACACTCTTGAGAACAACATTGTATACAAAGCCCAGTAATATCCATGATCTCATCTAATCCCCATATTAATCCTATGTATTAAGTAAATTGCCAGGATCATGGGACTACTAATTGGAAAAGCCTGGATGTGAAAGTGCCTCCTCTGACCTCCTATTTGTGTAGGCTCTCCATGAAATTGGATAGCCATTAGTTTCCAGAGATGGTTCAGACGGAAACTTTAAAGACACTCTAAATGGTTTTGGATAAATCTATTAATAAGGAAACCATTACTAGTTATTTCTTTTAGAACCTAATAGGAAAAGTCTCATAATTCCTATGTCTCCATGGGAACATTTGTTAGCATAAAATGTAGCATTGTTTCTGCAGTGGAATGTTCTCTCTATAAACTCATGCATTCACTCACCTAATGCTTATCAAGCAGATAGTCTGTGCAGGCACTGGAGCCTTTCCTCACTTGGTGCAATTTAAGGCATTGCGTTTGACCTAGAATACACTCTGTCCCTGAAGACGCAGTTACCTAAGAGATAGTTCCTCTCCCTGATGGTTTGGCACAAAGCAAGATCAGAGGCAGCACCCTGGAGATGGAATCTTAGATTTGGACTCTGGTGGCTGGAACCAGGGTGTTTTCCCATAAAGTCTTTGCTTTCTACAAGAGGGGCTCCACTTTATAGCTGAGCTTAAAATATAGCCTTTTGGCTGCATTCTAGGGTGGGGGGCTCAGTGGTACTGTTGGCCTTCAGCTACAACTTGATCATGCCTTTGACTAGGATTTCTGTATCTGTATGTGCCACGGTGACTGTGAACTGCGGCCCAACATCCTTATCATTCTTCTACCACAATGTCAGGCAAAGGCCAAGTGAAGCAGGGCCTTGGGCATCAGTCCCTGAGAATAAAAGACATAGTATCCAGACGGTGAGGCAAATTCCAGGTCTACAGGCACTAGAGTCGTTATTTCCACAAGCAGAGATCCTGCTCTCAGCTTCTTAACACACTAATGGAAAATGGCTGTGCAGTAGCCTGGGGCTCATCTGGGCCTGTGTGTGGGGAGGAGAACAGGTGGTTGGAATTTGGGGTGATTGGAGGTTGAAGGGCGTGGACTGGGGGATGGTATTGCTTTGCCTCCAGATGTAGAAGACCACAACTCTTAGCGGCAGAGTAAGATGTGCTGCCCTACCTCCCTCTGGTCTTAAAACACAGGAGTCACAGTATCGTTTAAAAATTACACTTCCTGTCGCTTCCATTTGTAAAAGTGAAACAAACCAAGCCTAAGTTTTCTTATAAAAAAATAAAGCTCCCATATTTTATTGGGGTTTTAAGAAATTTCTACAACCACAACACATTCTATATACTCCCCTATGCCTAAATTAGTGAACCGCCTTGAGCGCCGCAGTTTTCTTTTATTCGGGTCATTTCCGGAGTAGTGGGACCACACAGCCAGTCTGCAGCCCCTACAGCTTTAAGAGGAGGTAATGCTAGTTTTGGAGTAGCGGCGGGGTGGCGCCAGCTCTGGGCTCCGCCACTCCTCGCCCAGGGGGCAAGGGCGGGGCCGGACTCCCAATCCCTTGGCTGTGGGCCGCGCCCCTCCAAGCTTCGAGCCGCCGCTGCCAGCGGTGCTGAGCTTCCCACCTGCCGAGGGCCGCCGCCGGGTCCGCCTCTTGCTTCCCGGCTGCCGAGAGCGTGCGAGGGACACGGGCTTGGGCAGTGTGGGCTTGGGCCGCGGAGGGCCCGAGCGCCTCTTCTTCTCTCGGAGTCTGAGTGCAAGTGCCTGTGCCCATGCCCGAGGGAGAAGCCCGGAGCCTTCGAGCTGCCCGCTCCTTCTCCCGAGGGCGCGGGTTCTGGGCAGACCCGCCCTCCCTCCGCTGCCGGCGTGGCCGGGTCTCCGCGCTTGGGGCCCTGCACGCTTCCCTCCTTTGCACTCCGAGGCCGGGCACGCCCACTGCCAGCTTTTCGGGCCAGCGTGCGAGTTAAGCCAGTTCTCCCAACCCTTGCCACCCCGGCCCGGAACGGAATACAAAGAGACGTGCTCCTCCCTGGCCCTCGCTGCCGCCACGCCCGCCAGGGCCCACTGTTCTTCGTGCTCGGAGGGGCTGGACGCCGGGACCCCTCCTTTCGGCACGCACACGCCCCATAGTGTCGGTCGAACCCGCCCAACGTTCCCCGAAGTCCCGGCAGCGGGGTCCTCCACCGCCTCCTTGCAGTCCCTCGGCTGCTCCACTGGGCGCCCGGGGCCGGCCAGGTCGGCCCTCCCCACCCGCCGCTCCCCTCCGTCCCGGCCCCTCCTCCGGGGCCCTCCTCCTCCGTCGCCCCTCCCGAGCCGGAGTGGGAGCGGCGGCAGCTGGAAGAGAAGGGATGAGGTCATCCTCTCCCTCGGAGTCAGCTGGTGGAGGAGAGGAAGCGGGAGGAGGGAGCGCGCGCGAGGGGAGGCGAGGAATGTGCAGGTCCGAGGAGCGCCGCGGCGGCCGCTGCTGCTCCTGCTGCTGGCGGCCACGGCGGCTCGGGCGGCTGCCGCGGGGCCGGGCGGGCGAGGAGCGCGGGCGGCGGGCAGGGGCGCGCGCGGGGCGCCGCAAGCAGCTTGGCTCCGCGCAGGCAGCCAGGCGGCGCTCCTGCCGGCCCCAGGCGCGCCGCTAGCCCGGCCCAGCGCCCAGCCCGGCGGGCGGCGGGCGGCGGGCGAGCCGGCGCAGGAGCAGGAGGCGGGGGAGCCGCGCCGCCAGGGAGGGAAGCCTGGGCGAGGCGAGGAGGTGGCGGGAGGAGGAGACAGCGGGGAAAGGTGTCAGATAAAGGAGGGCTCTCCTCCGGCGGGGAGGCATCATGGCCGCTAAGTCAGACGGGAGGCTGAAAATGAAGAAGAGCAGCGACGTGGCGTTCACCCCGCTGCAGAACTCGGACCACTCGGGCTCGGTGCAGGGATTGGCCCCGGGCTTGCCGTCTGGGTCGGGAGCCGAGGACGAGGAGGCGGCCGGCAGCGGCTGCTGCCCGGACGGCGGCGGCTGCTCACGCTGCTGCTGCTGCTGCTCCGGGAGCGGCGGCTCGGGGGGCTCTGGCGGCGGCGCTGGCGGCCCGGGCGGCGGCGGCGGGGCGGGCTCAGCGGCGCTGTGCCTGCGCCTGGGCAGGGAGCAGCGGCGCTACTCGCTGTGGGACTGCCTCTGGATCCTGGCTGCCGTGGCCGTGTACTTCGCGGACGTGGGCACGGACATCTGGCTCGCCGTGGACTACTACCTGCGCGGCCAGCGCTGGTGGTTCGGGCTCACGCTCTTCTTCGTGGTGCTGGGCTCCCTGTCGGTGCAAGTGTTCAGCTTCCGTTGGTTTGTGCACGATTTCAGCACTGAGGACAGCGCCACGGCCGCAGCAGCCTCCAGCTGCCAGCAGCCCGGAGCCGAATGCAAGACGGTGGTCAGCGGTGGGTCTGCAGCCGGTGAAGGCGAAGCTCGTCCTTCCACGCCGCAAAGGCAAGCCTCCAACGCCAGCAAGAGCAACATCACCGCCGCCAACAGCGGCAGCAACAGCAGCGGGGCCACTCGGGCCAGCGGCAAACACAGGTCTGCGTCCTGCTCCTTCTGCATCTGGCTCCTGCAGTCACTCATCCACATCTTGCAGCTCGGGCAGATCTGGAGGTACCGTATCAGGGGTGGGGGAAGAGGGGGATTTGCGGCTGCTACTACATCCTCACTGCTTTGCTTTTGCACGAAAACCGTTCGTTCGGGGTTGCTGTGGGAGTAACCCTGTTCACACTCCTTCAGTTTCATCTCTTTCTTTCTTTCTTTCTTTCTTTCTTTCTTTCTTTCTTTCTTTCTTTCTTTCTTTCTTTCTTTCTTTCTTTCTTTCTTTCTTTCTTTCTTTTTGGCTTAAAAAAAAAACAACAAAACTGGGGCTTGCATTTTTAAAATTTGTGATCTCAGCCTAGGGTGGGAGGGAAGTGAGAAATAAGGGAAGGGCAGCAGAGTGGGTCTGATCACCTCATCCCTTCCTCCCCAACCCTGCCTCACTAGCTTCTTTCCTTTCCACACTACAGCCCTCCTCCTCCTCATTTTTAGTGCTCTCTTTTCAGTAAGAGAGGATTCTTGATACATCTAAAAATCCTTTTTGTTATGTTGAATATGAGGTATGTGTTGCAATTTGGATGATTTCTTTTGTTCCCTGGGAAAAATTGTTAGTTCTGGTTAGATGGAGGATGTTATTGCTCAGAAGTACCCGCATTTAATGGTCACTGCTACAGAAGTACTGTACTCCAAG
This sequence comes from Oryctolagus cuniculus, assembly GCF_964237555.1. Classification (NCBI taxonomy): domain Eukaryota; kingdom Metazoa; phylum Chordata; class Mammalia; order Lagomorpha; family Leporidae; genus Oryctolagus; species Oryctolagus cuniculus. The sequence continues at coordinate 80,280,438 of NC_091437.1, forward strand.
TGAAGAGCTTGTCATGTTTGTCCAAGTTGCCAGATATTTGTGACATACATGTGCAAGGCATCTGCAGACATGAGAAAGTACACTTTATGGGACCCTGACTTTTATAGTGCACTTTCCAATTATCTTTAGAGTATACTCATATCTAATTTCTCATATAACTAAGAACCTCTGAAAAAGGGGTGGTGTCATATAAACTTTAATCACACTTGGCATCTTCATTGGCTGCTTTGAAACTTGTCATCTGATCTACCAATTCTTTTTACACAAATATCACTTCCATTTACTAACTGGAATACATGTTAACCTTGTTAAACAGAGAGAAACCATAACTTGGGCAATCAGTCACTGCTTAGACTTAGGCATATAGTGAAATAGTAGGTTCAGAAATGTACTCTTCTGACATTTGTCTGTTTTAGTAGCTTTTTGAGACAGCATTATAGATCTAACAAAAGTGTATGGAAATACAAAGATGCTAACATCCGAAGGTAATTTTCACTTAAATGCTAAGCAAATATATACTGTAAGTAAAGATGAGGAACTTCCTAGAAAGTATGCCAATATGGGACTACACTCTACTATATGAGTGTTCTTTTTCTATTTCATTTGTACTTATTTTTGTGATAAAAGATATTATAAGTCATTATCGATGCCAAAGCATCAGAGAGTTTGTGGAATACAACCTCAAATTTATTTTTGTTTATGAGGAATAACAGTGCTATCAACTGAGAAGAGCAGGTGTGATGATTTTACCACCTTTCCTGGGACCAGTGTTTTATAAAAGCAGGGTAAGCATTGTCATTGACAGTGGACATTAGGATTATAGATGTTATTTCCCAAGCATATGCTTTCTGGAAAAGTGACATATGATATGTATGTAGTCAGGCACCTTGATGATGGAGACCTCCATATTTTGGACTCAAGGGGACTTTTTGGAATATCAGCTCACTGTGATAATTCTATTTCCCATATATGGCTATTAGAAACAGTTATATCTTGATGCTTTTCAAGTGTAATGAAGAACTGCAATAATTGACTTACCTAATGAAATTATTTAGTGGCTAGTCTGCATGTGATTACCATTTTAATCAACAGCATAATAAATAAAGCTTGCCATCCCAGTTTTCACTTTTTCAAACTTTTTATACTAGGAAAGAAGTACTTTTTTTTTTTAAAGAAAAAGATTAATTTATTTATTTGAAAGTCAGTTACAGAGAGGGAGGGAGGGGGAGAGAGATCCTCTATCCGCTGATTCACTTCCCAGATGGCTGCAAGGGTTGGGGCCGGGACATGCGGAAACTGGGATTCAGGAGCTTCCACCAGGTCTCCCAAATGCGTAGCAGGGGCCCAAGCATTTGGGCCATTCTCTGCTGCTTTCCCCAGGCCATTAACAGGGAGCTGGATCAGAAGTTGAGCAGCTGGGGCACGAACTGGTGCCCATATGGGATGCTGGCATTGCAGGCGGCAGCTTTACTGCTGTGCCACAACTCTGGCCCCCAGTTTTTCAAACTTTAAGCAAGATTTGAAATGATTTACTTTCCATTGCCTTTAAAGTTTCTAGATTTTTTTTTTTTTTTTGACAGGCAGAGTGGACAGTGAGAGAGAGAGACAGAGAGAGAAAGGTCTTCCTTTGCCATTGGTTCACCCTCCAATGGCCGCCGCTGCAGCCGGCGCACCGCGCTGATCCGATGGCAGGAGCCAGGAGCCAGGTGCTTTTCCTGGTCTCCCATGGGGTGCAGGGCCCAAGCACCTGGGCCATCCTCCACTGCACTCCCTGGCCATAGCAGAGAGCTGGCCTGGAAGAGGGGCAACCGGGACAGAATCCGGCGCCCCGACCGGGACTAGAACCCGGTGTGCCGGCGCCGCAAGGTGGAGGATTAGCCTATTGAGCCACGGCGCCGGCCTCTAGATTTATGTAAATAATCCAAATACTTCTCGATTCTATTAGCTGAAAAACTTCGCATTTCTTACAGATTGACACCTCATGAAAAATCCGAGATCAAATTCTATGAACTGAAGAACTTACTTTAATTATAGTTGCAGTTATTATACTTTCCAAGCAAATATTTTCCCAATTGAAAGTAATGCTTATTTTCTTAGGAAACTATGTAACAAGTGAGAAATAAGTAGGGAAGATAAAGAAACTTTAAAAGCTTCACAGTGAGACTCCAACTACTGGGTCAACTGGCCATAGAGAAAAGTCATTGAGTGGGTGGAAAGAAGGGTAAGGTTGATTGCAGAAAGGAAACCACAGGCTGCCCCACAAATGCATTCACTGACCCAAACCTTAGAGAAGCTGTGGTCGTGCCATCCTGTTTGTTAAGCATTTCTGAAGTCTTTTCTTAGAGGTTTTCAAGTTATTCTGATAATGCATGATCGCCTAGGAGGAAGCATTATTGTTAGAAATATTATCAGATGTTTGTCAACATTTACAGAAAATGTGCCTATAGTATGCAAGTGTGAATGATCATCTCATTGAATTGTTATTGGATTCTGATTAAGATTTTTGGGAGAGGGTAACATGGTGGAAGCATGATGTAAAACTAATCAGTCTCATTGTTTCTTTTTAACATGTTTAAAAAGCACTTTAGTCTAATGTTGGAAATTTAAGAGATAAGAAAGATTATGGACTTCAACACTCAGATGCATGCTAATGTGTTCCAGTTTCTCTGAGAGTTGAATATTTAAATGAAGGTTTGGGGAGTAGATGCATCTTTGATAATAAGCTGATGAAATATAACTCATGTCAAATTATTGTTAAGACAATTGTGATTTCCTATGTTAGTCGTGCCCCTCTACCTCTTCTAGCTTTTCTTTTCATGCATGGTACACAAATAGTGCAGAAAAACCAAGGTGCTGAGTACTTCAAAACTCAGAAGTCATTATTCATGTTTTAGCATGCTACTTTTTGGATCAATAAAATAGACTTGCTAAGTTGCTAACTGTTCATTGTATTTCCATGAAGTCCTGGTTATTTTAGGGATAGCCAGACAAAAATTTTATAGACCAAAAATCTTTTGAAATGACATCAAAGTGTTTGCTTGTTCAGAAATAATTGTTTGAGTCGTTGTGGAGAAGATTTGCATATATTTATACATGTATTACAAATGCAATTGCTGACAGCAATGACACATATTTATTTTAATTAAAATTTACTAATAGGAAATTAATAGTAGCTTTTAAAGGCACAGGAGGTAAAGTCAGGAAAGAGCCATTTGAAATAATGAAGTGAACTTTTGCTACTGTCTGAAAAGAACAATTAGGCCTTTAGAAGAACTGGGCCTATGAATGAGAGAGAAAATACCTCTTTTTTTTTTTTTTTTTTAGTATGATTCCCAAAATTGCTTACAGTCAGCTCAGCCAGTAGGAATCACAAATAATCAATTAGAACAGTTTTTAGTCTTCATGCTTATGGTCAGTTATACCCAAATGTTTCTTTGATACAGAGTTATAAAATATAATCTTATAATTCAACTTGAATTTCTCATGTTTGTGTATGTACCTTGTTTGTGTGTGTGTGTGTGTGTGTGTAAATATATTTTTAAAGCTTTGTTTATTTGCTTGATATAGCAGAGTTATAGAGAGAGAGGGAGAAACAAAGAGAGAGAGAGAGAGAGAGAGAGAGAATCTTCCATCCCCTGGTTCACCCACCAAATGGGCACAACGGCCATTGCTGGACCAGACTGAAGGCAGGGGCTTGGAATTCAATCTGGGTCTCCCACGTGAGTGACAGGTACCTAAGCATTTGAGTCATCTTCCATTGCCTTCCCAGTTACATTAGCAGGGAACTGGATCAGAAGTGGACCAACCCGAAATGAACTGGCACTCATATGGGATGCTTGCATAGCACCAGGCAGCATAACCGGTTGCACCACAATGCCAGCCCTCCTTTTAGTTGTTTTCTAGCAAATATGACAATTATAAACAATAAGTCAATACATATAGAGTGGGGAGTATTTTCACTGATTTTACTATTTTGGGTATTGTTTCTAAGTTTCTGTCATGAGAGTCATACAAGAAAGGTATGGTGGAAGAACAGTGTGTTCTACTCTTGTCATACTTGATATTCCACAGGGTATTAAAGGATGTTCCATGTTCAGATAAATTGGGAAAATGTTAAGTTAAATTATGGTCAGCTGATCTTGCCACAACAGGACTTCTCAGGACATTTATTTTTCTTTGTTTTTAAAAGTTTGCTCGTTTTCACCTGGGGCGGGGTGGGGGTGGATGGGAGAGAGGAAGAGAAAGATCTATCTTCCTAAGCAGAGTAGCCTGGACTTTAATCAGCACTCTGCTATGGGATACAGGCTCCCCAAGTGACTTAACTACTATGCCACAATGCCCACCCCCTCAGCCTTTAATAAGTTAAAATTCAACTGTCAATATTTTTTAAAGGCACACCTGTTAAATAATCTTGTAATGATGCTGAATACAAAGCACTTTGAGAAACATTATTCTATTCCATTCTTAAACCTGTCCAAACAAATATAATAATGATTTTATTTGGCACTATAAAAATCTACAAATGTTTTTATGCTCCTGATCTCTTAGTTTTACACTAATCCAAGAGGAAATGATCAATCTCTCTCTGTGAAAAACCTGACTCAGAGAGGTTAACTGGCAGAAGGTTGCTCAGTTGTTAATGTGGTATAGTTAGGATTCAAAATTAGGCCTATTTTACCATAATGTTTATACTTTTATGGCTCAGTTGGCTACCACCAAATGTCCATTTGTATAAGAATGACAATGATATATAAAAATAATAACTTACCATCACTGTGGTTGGCAGAGGGAAAGAGAGCTGTAATTTAGACAGGTGAGGGGATCTTTCCAATTAGGTGGCAGTAGTCAAATCATAGAACAGGGCTTTCTGTCTGATCCTAAGTCCAGTGCTCCTCTTTCTGCACTATTTGGACAACCAAGGTTACATGATCTTGCAGTGGGTGTTAATGATTAAATAGCCTTATGTATGAGATTATGCAATAAATTATTTGCAAGTGATAAAGAGGTTCTAGCGATAAAGAAGTAGTAGGGAAATAGAGAAAAAAACAGAGAATACATCTTTAACTATTGAAAAAAGTGCTTTAAGGGCCAGTGTTTAGGCTAGTGGTTATAATACCAGTTAAGACATTGGTTAAGATGCCTGCATCCCACATCAGAGTGTCTTGGTGTGATAACTGGCTGTGGCTCCCTACTGCAGCTTCCTGCTAATGCAGACCCTTGGAGGTAGTGATGATGGCTCAAGGAGTTGTATCTCTGCTAGCCACGTTGGAGACCTGGATTGAATTCCTGGTTTCTGGCTTCAGCCCTGACTCAGCCCTAGGTGTTGCAGGCAATTGGGGAGTAAGTCATTGAATGGGAGTTCTCTATGTCTCTGCCTCTCAAAATTTTAAACAGAAGGAAAAAAAGAAAAAGAAAAAGTGCTTTATTATTTCTGAGTTAGTCCTGAATGCTGATATAGGTCCAGTAAGACCGGTATCATTTGCTGGGTTTATCAAATGGTTATTTTCTTTATATTTATGTTCTGTTTTTCTGCATATTAGTTCCTTTATCATTCAACATATATTGAGTACCTATTCTATGTAATGCATTGCACTAGATACTAATTATCTCCTGGTGAATAAAATACACTTTGTTAAGGAATCTGCTACCTAGTGAGGAATACAGAAAAGTAAACTATTTCAATAGAAGGAAATGAGCACTGCTAAGATTTGGATGTGGCTTAAAGGTATCCCCAAAAGGCTCATGTGCTTGGCTCCATTGTGTCAATGTTGAGTAGTGGTGGGACCTTTAACAGGTGGAGCCTTGCTGAAGGTCATTAGGTCATTATGGACATACTCTTGGAAGAGATTAATGGAGTTCTCATGGGACCCTGGTGGCTCTCTGGATTCTGTTCCTATCATATAATCTCTCTCTCTCTTGCATATGCTTCTGCCACTGTGATGTCATCAGGCATGATGCGGTGTAGCCAAGGAAGCCATCCCTAGAGCCAACACTTTGGACTTCCCATCCCCCAAACTGAGATCCAAACAACCTGCTTTTATTTATGATGTAGCTAGTCTCAGATATTTCATTATAGTATTACAGTATTGAAAACAGACTAATTGAAGCACTATGATGTGATCAGGAAACTCTAACCACCCTGGTAGTTCTGGAAAGGCTCTCTGGAGGAGACATGTGAGCAAGCGTTTGAATGATGAGACAAAGCTCTTAGTAAACAGTGACATTGTCTTTAGAGCTTGAATTCAATAAGCACAAAGGCAGAGGCACAAGAAAGAACAAGGCAGGTTAAGTGTGTGCTTTAACTATACAGTGAGGATTGGAGGCTATTGAGAGGTGAAGATGGAGAATTAGTTGGGCTGGATGATGAAACAATTTTAGATTTTCTTTCGAAGGCATGGAAGACACATTGAAAGATTGTAAGGAGTGAGCCTTGTTAACAAAAGGCCTATAACAGTGTATTATTGAAAGGAATGGCAGAACATTGAAAGTTTCAGGGTTTATATCATCAATTTCTCTGGCTCAATTTTGTCTTTCCATACACAGAAATTCATTGTCTTCACAGAGTTTGTGTTTATTTATTACTAGGACAAAGACCCAATGTGGTGGAGAGTTGTTTTTCAGAAAAGCAGATTAATTGCAATTTTTCATTGTAAATATAATACTAAATTAAATTTTCAACAACATTTTGTTTTCAGTTCCTTTTTGAAGCATTTTCCCTTAGGACAGGATCATTAGCACCTTACTGAAACTTGAGGGTCCTGACACAGATACATGGCCCCTGTATTTCTAAAGCATTTTAAAATTTCCAGAGAGCTTCCACATTCTCTCTCTTATTTGATCCTCAGAATGATCTCTGAAGTAGCACTTCCATTTTGCATATGTGGAAATTAAGACAGAGAATTGTAAATGCTTTCTTCTTTAGGTCACATAGTTTGGTGCACATCTAACCTGGAGTTAGTACTGATGTGGGAGAGGAAAGCAATATGAAAAAAATGGTTGATGAAAATTTGAGAGCTCTCTGGTAGGTATTGAGGAATTGTCATGGGGAAGAGGCATTGGATTTTTCATAGACACTTTGGGACAAAATAGAAGGTACCTATAAGGAATAGATTCTTTAATATTAGAGAAAGAAATGCATACACATAGAGAGATTGTGAGAAATTTCTCATTTGGTGATTCACTCCCCAAGTACCTGCAATAGCCAGTACTGAGTCAAGGCTGAAGTGGGGAGCTAGAATCTGGGAACACAATCCAGATTTTCCATATGGGTGGCAGACGTAATTACTTGAATCATCACTGCTGCCTCCCAGGGTCTGCGTTGGCAGGTAGCTGGAGTCAGGAGCTGGGGCCAGAGATCAAGTCCAGGTGCTCTGTTAAGGGCTACAGTCCTCTCAATCTTGTGGCTTAACTGGTAGGCCAAACACTGCAGGGAAGATATTTTGAGTTGATGTAAGAAAGGATTTTTTAAAAAAATAGCCAAAGGATACCTATAGATCAACTAATGTCTAAGAAACATTGAGTTCCCCATAATTAGAATGTCTAAGCCTAGTTTGAAAAACAAGGTAAGGGTGTGCTGGAAGGACTTTCACTGTCATGGAGAGGTTTGCATCAGAAGAGCACCTTCCAGCCCTGAGATTTTATGACAGTTTTCATCATTATATACATAGTGTACTGACCTTTGTCTTTTTGTGGATGACGTGGAATGCTTTTCCTTGCAATACAACAGATGTGTCACTATATAATATATTCATTGGTTTATGGACCCAGTGTCTTCCCTAGAGCATCACAAATCCATACATCACCCCTGAGTGCTTGGCTTGGTATTTAAATCTCTGACTTAACTCAGAGATATAGCAGATATAAATTCATATGCGATCAGATAGTTCTTTGTGCACTTACTTGGGTTTCTGTGTGAATTGGAAGAAATTGTGCATAACTCGAGGTGGTGGATAGCTCTGTGGTGGATATGTCTATGTAGTATCTTTGTAATAGCTACTGCAAAGATTGTAAATTGTTTCCATTTGATTGAACCATGAACTGTTTGTTTCACAAGGGTAAAGAAAAATTTTAGGTTTATATTACTCTGCTACTGAATATCAGAGACTGTCTTGACATAGCAGTTGACTGTAGTATCTACATAAATGTATTCCATCAGTTTTGAGCAGTGTCCACAAATCTTTGGGGCAGTAGCCTTGAAAGTGCTCAATCACTTACAAAAATTTCCTTAATGATTGAATATCCAAGTACACAACTTGCTATTATATACATTCCAAATTTTACAGTTTGAATGAAATAGTCTACCTTCCTATGAATTTAAATAATGCCAATCACTTTGTAACAGATAAATGGAATAATTCTGGTTTTCATGAATTCACTGACTGATGTAATTAACACATATTTTTGACTTGTAGACATTTGTGTGGTCTAACCTTATGGGAACAAGGCTCAGAATTAGAATCAGATTTATTTTTCTCATGCATTATCAAATGCAAGGTGCAGTGTGGTCATGAGGAAGTTTGTTTTTAATCAAGTGTGATTTTGTAGCCTAGTTCTAATATGTTATTGGATTCCAGGGGAAATCACAGTCATTAATTCCCAACAGGAAATATTCTCTTGAGTGGCATTGTGTGAATCTGATCACCTTAAGAAGTGACCTCATGCCACTACTTCATAGTGTCCTTTGTAGCTAATGATGTGATGGGTCAGGAAGGCAGACCATGGGTCTGAAGTTACTCTAGTGGCTATGGAATACATGTCCATAAATGTTTACTGATCTGTGTATAAAACAGGCATTATTCATCTTTACGAGACTATAGCTACATCTGCTGCATAGTTGCTTCTTTGATTTTCTAGTGTAAAGTGAATCAGAAAACATGCAATACTGTTTAGAAGAGAGGATAGAAAACATCACCCTAGCCCTTTTTGTAGATTGCCAGTGTTAGGAAATTTTCCCTCTGAGAAAAATGCATCTAGAAGCACAATTTCCTATTCCTATTCTTGCTGCTACAATGTTCAGAATGGTTGTGTCAGCCAGGACTCTTTAGAGGGACAGAATTGATAGGCTGTGTGAGGAGATGGGAAGGAAGTCCCATGGCAGGTCCTTTGCAGGGAGGAGCAGCCCCCCAGCAAGTGGCAACTAGCCTAAGTCCTGGAGTCCAAAGGCTACAAGCTTGGAGTTCTGATGTCCAAGGCAGGAGACCAACCTTTCCCAGCTCTCAGATAGACCAATTCGCCCACATTTATTCTCTCCAGACCTCCAGCTTGTCGATGATACTGCCCACAGCAAAGGCTGTCTTCCCACCATGTCCACTCAGATTCACAAGCTAATCTTGTTTGGAAACAACCTCACAGACACACCCAAAATAATATTTTCCCAAGCTTCTAGATATTTTTTAATTTAGTCAGCTTTTGACACATAAAATTCATAATTACATTGAGGAAGCTTTGGGATGGATGTTTTCATTTAATTACTACCTACACTTGGACTGTCTGAGAATATGCATATGTAGAATGATCTGAGGTGTTTGCGCTTCTATCTGTTCACTTGAAGAAAGTTTGTAGCCTTTCATCATAAAACATTAATTCCACGTCTAGTACACATATGAAACTAATACAGCATTCACATGGAAATAAATAAGTGCAGGAACTCCCTAGAGGTGAACTGAACTGTACCATAAGGCTAAAGTGATGGGAAAGGGTCATAGAATGTCAGTGGGAAAACATATTTAGTTGAAGTCAAATAAAACCATTTTTGTTAAAATGAATATCTAAGTATCTGAAACCGATGTTAAAGTGTTCTGTATCGCAAATTCCATGATATACACCATATAGACTCAGAAAGCTAAAATTGTCATCCACATTTCAGTGGATGTAGGGAGGTATGCACAGCTGGAGGGCTGTGATTAACAAATAAGAACAATGCCTCCCAGGCTTTGAAAGAATCATCCATTATGGCAATGAGAAGACGGTTGCCAGAGCTAGATTTGCTTTTAAATTAAAAGCTTGTCCTGGGTTACACTGTCACTGATTTAATAATGCTGGAAATTGAATTTAAACTCTATTCAAAGATACTGTATCCAGGTCTGTGCTTGTTAAAGAATAAGGATATGTTACACTCTGCTAGAAGAAGAGAGCGTTACACTAACCTTTCCTGGTGGGGACCGCTTGGATTCCAGGATGTTAGAAAGCTTCTTGAGAAGCTGAACAGTTTTCCAACTGATGCCAACATTTCAGATTTTAAATTAAAAAAAATTTAAACCTCTATTTTAAGAGTATCTGAACCAAGTATGTTGAACTATTTTCCCATCTTCATGATTCATGAGAAGGCTGTTTGAATCAGTTCTACTTCTTCTGTTTAATTTATGCACATGCCATATTTCCCTGTCAGGGGAATCCTTTTGTAACCAACAGAGCAGTGGGCAGCATGTGGGGTGAGTGAGAATTACTCAGCCAGAAAATCACGCACACAGAGACGTAGGATCTGCAGTGAGTATGACTTAGAAAAAAGATTTGAGATGACTTTAGTTTGACTTCCCATTAACTGCAGTACATTTAAGCAAGGCAAAGTCACCTTTCTGAACCAACAATCTGAGAGATTTCATCCATGGAAAAAGCAGTCTGACTTTTTTTCTGCAACTCAGATAATAGTCATGAATAAAGATCTCTGTCTGGGGCTCAATACTTTTCAGGTCTTTTTTGTTGTTGTTCCCACAGTAGCAGAGAGTTAATAATCAAAGCAAAGGTAGCAGTTGTAGCTGTAACAATAACAAAATGATCCCCCATAACTTCTGTCATTGTTGGTGCCAAAGTCACTGCATCATTGTGTCAGTGACGAGGAAATGATTCTTCAGTGAGGCAACTGGAGGATTTGTAAAGGTTTCTTATGTTTTCATAGACTTGCAGCTCATTAATTACCTGTTTTACAAAAGTAAAATTAATAGCAGTCATTTTTGAAAATGTAGGTCAATTCCAGAAGACTTTCCTAAGCAATTAACAATAATGGAAGCTATTATTGTAGTATCAATTAGGAAGCATGTCCCTACGGGCTTTGTATTTCTAAGGGATATGTTATGAACAAGAGTGTCGGTCACAGGCATCTTACAGGATATTTTTCCTGATAGGGTGATGGTCAGGTTTGAACAATTGATTTCTAGGTAGCAATGAGTAACCTCACACCATCACAGTGAAAGCATAGTAGTTGTATTTCTACTTCTGAAAAGTACTCAATGGTTATAATTATTTAAGGCTCTAATATCTAATGACTGTAAGATCAGATTGGAATTAAATGAGTTAGGGGAGGAAATTTGAAGATTTTTTTTTTTAATCAAACAGGAATGTCCAAATACTCTAGAGAATACCATGGGGTTGCATGCATTGATCTACTAAATGGAGTTTAGGGTGTTATCCATAAGGCATGCATTATTAGCTTGAGGATGAATAAAAATAGAAAAGTTTATTTTGTAATCAGAAACTGGGTTTCCCTCTTTGGAAGTAGGAATGGGAAAATTGTACTGAATCCCATTGCTAAATGCATCATAGCAAAGCTTAAAATATGGTGTCACCAGCCAGGCCAAGCTCCTGTTAGATGAGTTTATTGTATGGGAAAAGAAGGCAAAATATAAGCAATGATAATGGTCAGGTTTATGGGAACAAATTGCTATTGAGGGCACAGTGGGGTCTGCCATCCCAGGGTGTTTGACATGAGGGTGTTGTGTTTTAGAAGTCAGCATCCTGAGGATCAATACCAAGGTACATCATCAAAAATGGGGAACATATTAGAAACCTGCAGATCCTAGCAAGGGCTAGAAATAAATTTACTTATACGAGTTTAGTGTCCTTTCTCCCAAAATGTTTGGGACTAGAAGTGATTCAGTGTCTTTTTTTTTTTTTTGAAATATTTGCTTATCTCTTAATCTATCTAATGAGATATCTTGGGGATGAGATCTGAGGCTAAAAACAAAATGTATTTATGTTTCACATAACCCTTATACATGGTCTGAAGGTAATTTCACTTAATATTTTCAATAACTTTTTGTATGAAATAAAGTTTGTACATTGAACTATCAGAAAGAAGAGGTCTCAGCCATCCATGTGGGCAATATGAATTTTCCACCTGTGGTGTCAAGTCAGTCCTCAAACAGTTTTGGATTTTGGAGCATTTTGGATTTTAAGTTTTCTGATTAGGGATGGTCAGTTTATACTAGAGGTACATAGAAATCTGAATTCAAGGCCATCAGGAAAGCAAGAAATTATTCTTAAGCTTCCAAATGTAAAACTAAGGGAAATTGGTTTGAATTATATCCTCAACATAAAATTTTTGTCTAGTTGGATGTTGACAGTAAGGTGCAAGCCTAGAGTAAAGTTCTAATCCCACTGAGTGGAAGGCAGAGAGCTGGAACTGCAGGTAGGGTTCTCACTCAGCCATGTAGATAGCACATCGATCCACAAGTGGCCCATCCATGAAATCACTGGTCACTACCATCAGTTGCTGAGACTAGAACTACTAATGTAAGCGATCTATCGTAACCTTTTCTTCATGGACTCAACAGACTCTGTTTAAAATTATAATAAGAACAATACATTAAAAAGAATGTGCTCCTAAAGGTTTACTTACTAGGAAAGCAGACATGTCATGTGTGTACATCCTGATCTGTCTGTGGCCATGCACCAGATGTGAGCTGTGGCCTTGCTATCCACAGTGGGTCCTGTAGGCTCACAGTGTCAGCAGTTCTTGGAAGCTTTCTCAGAATGCAGAATCTCAGGCTCATCCTAGGCCTATTGAATCATAACCAACATTTTAACCTGATTCCCAGATATTTAGTACAGTTTGAGCATCCCTAACTCGAAAATCCCAGATCTAAAATCCTCCAAAATCCAACTTTTTTGAGCCCTGGCATTAATCCAAAATTGGAAAATTCTATACCTGATGTTGTTTGACAAGTTTCAGGTCAAAACACAGGCATGGGGCTGGCACCATGGCTCACTAGGCTAATCTGCCTGTGGAGCCGGCATGCCATATGGGCGCCGGGTTCTAGTCCCGGTTGCTCCTCTTCCAGTCCAGCTCTCTGCTGTGGCCCGGGAGGGCAGTGGAGGATGGCCCAAGTGCTTGGGCCCTGCACCCGCATGGGAGACCAGGAGGAAGCACCTGGCTCCTGGCTCCGGATCAGCACAACGCCGGCTGTAGCAGCCATTTGGGAAGTGAACCAACGGGAGGAAGACCTTTATCTCTGTCTCTCTTTCTCTCTCTCTCTATCTAACTCTACCTGTCAAATAAATAAATTGAAAAAAAAAATCACAGGCACACTGAAGGCCTTTATAAAATTATCTTCAGGTCTAGGTATCTAAAGTATATATAAAATTTTCATGTTAAGCTTGGGTGCTATCCCCAAGATTCCTCATTATGCTTATGCAGATATTCCAAAATCTGAAGTCTACAAATGAAAAGAAAAGAACATCCCAATTCCCAAACACTTCTCATATCATACCAAGAGTTTTAGATGTGGAGTATTCAACCTGTATGTGCATTCTGTTGCTACCTAGGTGGGACCATTAAGCTTTAATGATCAGGAAATGCAATCCAAGTAGTGAAAAGTAAGGGTGATCCAGATGTTTTGATTGGCTTTCTAACCAATTAGCTCACCTAGTATGATAGTGAGAGTTACTGTTTAGAAACAAACAAATAGGTGTGTCACCACACATACACACAACACAGATACACACACTTCTCCTTATAAACTGTATCTTAAGCAAAACTGTGAAATCTTCCATGGGTAAAGGAAGTAGTTTTCAATATTTATTAGGAAATCATGATCTTACACTTTTATGTTTCAGAACTGATCTCTGGAAAATAATTCAGCACACTGCCTGCCTGTCTCTCTTGGTTGTATGTAGTGCTCAGACTTTGTGTCATTCAGTCCCTAGCAAAGGAGTTGTCATAGTGCACCAGAGGTCCTGAAAGAGGGACGAGGCCTTTCCAGGGGCAGTGAAGGGATGGGAATGAAGGGAAGGAAGGCAATGGAGCAATGAGACCCTGAGAACAGAGCTCTAACCGAGAAAGATGGTGGTTGCCTTTGCTCACAGAAGCTCAGTGGGCTGGCCATGGCATTCATCTGTGGCTTTCTGGATAAGAAGGAGTTGTGGAGTCAGTGCTATGGCACAACAGGTTAAACTGCTGTCTGCAAAGCAGGCATCCCATGTAGGCTTGAGTTTGAGTCCTGGCTGCTCTACTTCCCATCGAGCTCCCTGCTAATGCACTTAGGAGGGCAGCGGAAGATGACCCAGGTCTTTGGGCCCCTGCACCCACATGGGAGACCTGGAGAAGCTTCTGGCTTAAACCTGGCCCAGCCCCAACCTTTGTGGCCATTTGGGGAGTGAACCAGTAGATGGGAGACCTCTCTCTCTGCCTCTTTCTCTCTCTCTCTCTAATTCAGACTTTCAAGTAAGTAAATAACTAAAAAGAAAAATAGAAGAAGAAGAAGGAGTCATGAGGCTAAGCAAGACCATGCCTGCTCGCTGGTTAGAGGGGCTGCTGAGGGAGGGTAGACTTCTGGGCATCCGTCCCTTCCAGCTTTTAGTCTGAGACATGAAGGAGCCCCTGCGTTTACATTGAGAAAGAAGAACCAAAGCAAGAAGAGAAGAACATGGAACATGAGGCCTGAGAGACTGAAATCTGGCCAGCTGGGTAATTATGTAAAATATTATGGAGAAATTTATGCCAAGCAACCTGTTGCATGCAGTTCACCTCTGCACGGTGACCCATAAACCCCACGAGGCACAGCCACACTGTGAGAAGAAATGTGATAATTTAGTCCGATAGCCTGCTCTACCATCTGTCTTCCTAAGGGAGAAATACCACATTCAGCTCTTAGGATGAAATATCCCAGTCTCTGTATTTTAGAATAAAGGGATCATGAGAACAGTGCACTATAAAATTCCCACTTGTGTAGATATATTATCAGTTTCCTTATTTCACGCTAGACAATATAGAAAAGGATGACCTTCCCAGAAATACCTCTTTTTGAGTACTTGTTTTCTGATTTCCTTTTCATATAACCCTACTGGTATTGCCCAACTGTCACTTCTGTTGCTAGTGTTCCCTCCTCCAAACATGTGCTCAGATATGATTGTTGGGTTCCATGTTCTTTAATATCATGGAGAGTTATCCAGCTACTTTTCCTTAGTTTACTTTATTAGTCAACAGGGTCACCCTGCCAGGCTGGAGACCTGTTTGACTTTTCAATATGGTAGCTACAAGCTGCAGTGGCTAGTGAGCACCTGCCTTGTGACT
Source organism: Oryctolagus cuniculus (assembly GCF_964237555.1). NCBI lineage: Eukaryota > Metazoa > Chordata > Mammalia > Lagomorpha > Leporidae > Oryctolagus > Oryctolagus cuniculus. The sequence continues at coordinate 80,295,724 of NC_091437.1, forward strand.
GGTCCCTATCTGATGTGCTCGGAGTGTCCACAACCTGGGGATTGTGAAAACAGTGTGGAAGAAAAGGGATAATCGAGAATCTCACTGGTCATTTTCATATTGATTTTATTATTATTATTTTTTTTGACAGGCAGAATTGGACAGTGAGAGAGAGAGACAGAGAGAAAGGTCTTCCTTCCATTGGTTCACTCCCCAAATGGCCGCTATGGCCAGCGCGCTGCACCAATCTGAAGCCAAGAGCCAGGTGCTTCCTCCTGCTCTCCCATGTGGGTGCAGGGCCCAAGCACTTGGGCCATCCTCCACTGCCCTTCTGGGCCACAGCAGAGAGCTGGACTGGAAGAAGAGCAACCAGGACAGAATCCGGCACCCCAACCGGGTCTAGAACCCGGGGAGCCAGCGCCGCAGGTGGAGGATTAGCCAAGTGAGCCATGGCGCCAGCCTCATTGATTTAAAAAAAGATTTTATTTATTATTTATTTGAGAGGTAGATTTCCAGACAGTGAGAGAGAGAGAGAGACAGAGAGAGAGGTCTTCCATCCACTGGTTCACTCAAATGGCCACAACGGCCAGAGCTGGGTTGATCTGAGACCAAGAGCCAGGAGCTTCTTCTGGTTCTCCCGCACGGGTGCAGGGGCCCAAGGATTTGGGCCATCTTGTACTGCTTTCACAGGCCATAGCAGAGAGCTGGATTGGAAGAGGAACAGCCGGAACTAGAACTGGCGCCCATATGGGATGCTGGGTACCACAGATGGAGGATTAACCTACTGTGCCACAGTGCTGGGCCCTCATATTGATTTGCATGTTGAACTGGTAATGTTTTCGATTTGTTGAGTTCAAAAAAATATATGACTAAAATTAATCTCTTCTGTTGTGTTTTACTTTTGGAATGTGGCTACCACAAATTTGAAATTAGAAATGTGGACTGCCTTGTTCTTTTTTCTTTCTTGCTTTTGTGAAGATTTATTTATTTACTTATTTGAAAGGCAGAGTGATGGGGAGGCAGGGTTGGGAAGAGGGGAGATCTTCCATCCACTGGTTCATTCCCCAAATGACTCTGAGAGCCAGGTTCATAGCTGAAGACAGGAGGCTGGAATTCCATCTGAGTCTTCCATGTAGGTGGCAAGGGCCCAAGTGCTTGGACCATCTTCTTTTGCCTTATCAAGTGCATTAGCAGGAAGCTGAATCAGAAGCAGGCAGCTAGGATCTAAACTGGTGCTCCGATATGGGATGCTGGCATTGCAAGCTGTGGCTTAACCTGCTGCACCAACACACTGGCCCCTGTACTGTGTTTCTGTTGGACATTGTTGATTTGAGAATGTCAGAGCTTGTTGAGGACTGAGAAGAGGAGTGTGCAAACTAAAGTGTTTCAAAATACGGGGTAAGAGTTTACTGAAAGTTCCCAGGGGAAGGAGTTGTTTGGCTGCTGAGGCAGATGACTTAATGGATTTTGTGAATAAGATTACCTGCTGGTAAAAACTGACTTGTTACAAGACAAAACCCCTAATGTGAGCAAAGCTCATTATCGTCCCTGCTTCCTCCTTGCTTAGGGCCTGGCAGCCCGCTGTGCTTACTTGGTTTAATGAATAGTGTTTGATGATAGCGAGGACTAAATCTTTGGAAGTGCCAGTGTAACATGCCAGGCACATTTATTCATACTGAACCAAACATCTTCTCATCATCCCTTCAAAATATGTGGTGTTCTTGCTCCCATCGAAGATGAGGTCCAGAGAAAGGAGACTTGCTCAAGGACATACAGCAACTAAGTAGCAAGCTCCTGGCCTGTGCGGTTATCTTCTCATCTATAAAGTGGTGAGTGGGAGTTAAATAAGATAATTTCTGAAGTTGCTGCTGGCTCTATAAGTCTATACAAACTAGTACGTAAACATATCTTACACACCTTATTCAAACTGGTACTTGATGCATATCACTCCTTATACACCTTAGAGAATATCTATGTGGGGGAGAATATTCATGTTTTACTGGCTGGGGTTAGATTGCTAATCAACTATTCCTGGAACTAATATTTCAATCAAAATTCAAACAGGGAGGCTTCAGATCAATGTTATATATCCATAATATGTTACATTCATTTGATTCCTATTGGCAAAATGCATGTTATTTCCATTGGGAAGCATGTGACAATAAAGAATCCTAAGTAAGCTCCATTCCCATGTGATTAGTGTGTAATTAACCTGTGTTTATAATCCTCATTTTGTATGCATGAGAGGCAACACAAGGCAAAGCCCCTCTGTCAGTCACATATCCTTCTCAACAGGAATTACATCTCAGTGACATAACTTGAAGTTCATCTCTTGAGCTTTAGCTCGGAGGACCACGTTTAATAGTCCAGCACATGCAAATACTAGAAAGTTCGTTCTCAAATGCATGCAATTCTGGATTTTCAAGATCAGTTTTCATGAAAGGCATTTCAAATGATCATTTCTAAAAATCAAAAGAATTCTTTTATGCTTATTTAAAAGATGTCCCCTGAGGTAGATCTGACTTGCTTTGTAAGGAGCTGCCACTTGCAGCCTTTTCCCTATTTTAATTTTTGTATCTTTCTATGAAAAATATGAGGTGTTGTTTTTCTTTGTAGTTAAATGGTATTTTTGGAAAGTATTGTTTCTTGGGGCTGGCACTGTGGCTCAGTGGGTTAAAGCCCTGGTCTGAAGCACCAGCATCCCATGTGGGCGCCGGTTCTAGTCTTGGCTGCTCCTCTTCCAATCCAGCTCTCTGCTATGGCCTGGGAAAGCAGTAGAAGATGGCCCAAATCCTTGGGCCCCTCCACCCACATAGGAGACCCGGAAGAAGCTCTTGGTTCCTGGCTTCCAATCAGCTCAGCTCCGGCTGTTGCAGCCATCTGGGGAGTGAACCAGCGGATGGAAGACCTCTCTCTCTGTCTCTACCTTTCTCTGTAACTCTGTCTTTCAAATAAATAAAATAAATCTTACAAAAAAGTATTGTTTTTCCAGATACTAGATGAATTCCAAATATGTTTTAATGTTCATGGCATAAAATGGGTTCCAATTTACTGAGATTTTTGATCCCAAGTAGCATCCTCTAAGAAATATGCATACTTATACCACTCTTACTTTAAATGATTTTCTACTATGTATACATGTGGCTGTGTGTATACTAGGTATACATGAAGGTTGGGATGTATAGATCTGACATGTTTTAAACTCAGGTACTGTGGAGTGGAAATGCTTTTGTTCACTGATGTGATCAAGGCATCAGCTCTTCACTATGTGCAGACTCTGAGCACACAAGATTAGTAACACGTGCTCTCTTGACTTCAAGAAATTCAGTGTTGTGCAATACAGTTTCTCATTGGTAACCGTTCATGCCTCATCATTATCGTGCATCATCTCCACAAGGAGAGGGATAGAACGGTTTGGGAGAACAGGGGAGGGATGGAGCCTTCTGCCTGGGAAGGTTCATGGAGGCAGTAATTTGCATGGGACCTGAGAGAGTGCCAAGTAGAGAGAAAAGAATGGACAAGGACCTTTTCTTCTGCATTGTGTGAATCACTGACCCAGGAGATTCTAAGGAAAGGATGTCAGCACATGAGAAGTGTGTTCAAGGCCAAACTCAGCAGGGCCTTAGGCAGTTTCTAAGGAGTCTGGCTTTCATTGTCTTCAGGAATGGACAGCACTGGCAGAGGAGGCTCAGGTGCACATGTGTGTTTTCCAACAGTTAACCTAGAGCACAGGTTGAAAATAGTGAAGAAGGAAGTTGTCTGCATTCTTCAGAGGCAGGGAAAAGGAAATGAGGGGTGTACTTGCAAAATATTTGGAAGTTTAAAATGCCTTGTAAGGAGTGAGCATGATGAGAGCACTTAAGTGGGCTTGGCTGGGTGCTCACTAGAGATTCTGATAGTACTGGTTAGGAACTCAGCTTAATGAGTTATCGGAAAAGACATAAACATAAACAGAGTTGGGAGTGTGTTAAATAAAGATGCTCTGTAAATGCAGGCTGGGCAATTAGGAAAGATTTACCAGAGTACAGCTAAATACAGTGCAGCGGATAATTAATGGGCCTGTGACAACTCGGTAATAACTATCTTGAACTTTTACAAGGATGCATTAACTTATGTGCTGTCAGACAGAAGGTTTGCTTTTCCAGCCAACACCAGTTAGCCAGGAAACTTCTGGACAGAGCTCACTGGTGACTCCTGGCCGTGCAGCCTGCTGATGAGACCAGCTTCCAGAGCTAAAGGTGACTGTCCTTGATGTTCATACCTGGGTTTCTTGTTTAGCTAAAAGGAGATTGCCTCCAAATTTGATTCCACTTTACCTTGATTCCCTGGACACATTTTGACTCCTATTAAGACTTGCCTTTCTTTCTTGTGGAAATGAACTCCATAGGTGCAGAGTAGATCCCTAAGTGGCCAGGGCCATTCAGATTATTGGATATGGTAAATTCACCATCTTTGGTACCTTTTGATTGTGGTGAGAAATAGCACAGCAAATATGCCTCAGAGGAACATACTGTTGAGACTCACAAACCCCTGCCCCAGTTTATTTCATTTGAGAAGTTTTAAGTTTATAGAAAAATTGAATGGAAAGTGCCCATACACTCTGCCATGCCCTCTCCTCTGCCATTTCTCATTTCCTCTGTGATTAACGTCTTGCATTTGTATGGCACATTAATTTTAATGGGTGGACCAATATTGATACATTATCTTTAAATAAAAGGTTCATAGTTTTCACTGGGGGTCACTCTTCATGTTGTACATATTCTATGGCTTTTGAAAAATGTATAATAATGTATATTCGTAATTACATGATCATACAGAGCAATTTCATAACCCTAAAAATCCCCTGGGCTCCACCTGTTCATCCCTCATCCCCACCTCCTACCACCTAAACTCTTTGCAACTAATGATTTATTTATTTTTTGAAGATTTATTTTTATTTATATGAAAGGCAGAGTTACAAAAAGAGAGGCAAAAATAGAGAAACAAATAGAGGGAGAGACAGAAAGAGAGCGAGAGAGCGAGAGAGCGAGCACGCTTCTATCTGCTAGTTCACTCCCCAAATGGCTGCAACAGGAGCCAAGAGCTCATGTGGGTCTTCCATGTGGGTGCAGGGGCCCAAGGACTTGGACCATCTTCCACTGCTTTCCCAGGCCATAGCAGAGAGCTGAATAGGAAGTGGAACAGCTGGGACTTGAGCCTGTGCCCATATGGAATGCTGACACTGCAGGCAGTGACTTTATCCACTGCGCCACAGTGCAGGCCCCAACTAATGTTATTTTTACTGCCTATAGTTTTGTCTTTTCCAAAATGTAATCTCATTGGAATCTTACCCTTTTCCCACAAGGGTTTCTTTCACTTAGCAATATTCATTTAGAGTTTGTCTACATCTTTGTGGCTTGATAGCTCATTTCTTTTTAATGCTTATTCCATTGTATAGATATATATAAGAGTTTCTCCATTCAGATGATAAAGGATGTCTTGGTTGCTTCCAACTTTTAGAAATTATGATTACAACTATTGTGAACATTTTTACACAGGGTTTTGTATGACAATTGTTTTGTAACTTATGTGGTTAGATTCCACATAGCATGATTGCTGGAGATGTGGAGAGAATGTTTAGTTTTCTGAGAAACTGCCAGACTGTCTTCCAAAGTGGCTGTACCATTATGCAATTTCATACTTAGCCAAATTTTAAGCACTTACCACATGCCAGATGATCCTTTTGAGGGGTACAAAGGTATTGAACCAGATACTCATGTTATTCTAGAAACAGTTACAATACCATAAACTTGTCCAAGTTGCAGATATTCTGAAATTAAGGAGTAGTTTACTATGTAGGATCTATAGTATTATGGTATGAATGACATAATTCTTGATGAGAAATGGAAAAAATAACATTTTAAATTACTATAAAATAGTACAGTTATAATAGTGGTACAATTAGGTAGCTCTGTAGAATTATTCTAGTTGATATCTAGACAATGAGTTCTGGTACCTACTCTCTGGATTCACATGGGTGAAAGAAACTGTTGAAACAAATCTGTCTATACCTCTGTGTTAGCGATTTTCATGGATTTGTTTTGCTCAATAAATTATTACTTGAAAAATATAGCCTTGAGGTATTTGGCATAGCTGTTAAGATACTGAGTTTTTCAGAGTTCCAGGGGCCAGTACAACCTTCAGCTCCTGACGTCAGCTTCCTGCTAGTGCAGACCCTGGGAGGCAGTGGTGATAGCTCAAGGAATTGAGTTCTTAGCACCCACATGGAATACTTCTGCTGAGTGCCTGGCCTGCCCTGGCCAGCTGTCTGTCTGTTTGCCTGTCTGCCTCTCAGATAAATAAATTTAAAAATATGTATGTGTGTGTAACCCTGAGGTGAACACTTCGTTTTTCAGAAGAAAAACTGCCTGCCACACACACACACACACGCATACACACACACCTAACTTTGAAACTCTTTGGAGTTCTGCCAAAGACAAGAACACCTTCTCTGGGGCCACAGCAGCTGGATTCACTCACCTCACATCTGCCTGAGCAGAAATTGCATGGACAGGGACAGCGGAAGATTGGTTTCTTTCCTTTTTAAAAGGCTTTGTCAGAATCTCTGCATGAATTATTATAGTATTAGATAGTATTGAGCCGCATTATTTTTGTACCTTTTAAAAATAGACAATGAATTACAGATTTTGTTCTCTATTTGGCTAAAGCCTAGGAAAATTCAGCTGTGTCAATTGCTTCTAACCTCAATCATACAATCAGATAAGGTTCTTGTTTACTTTGTGCTGTGTAGAAACCTCAGCAGTGCCAAGTGTTAGTGTCAAATGTCAAAGCCGTGTCAGTTGTCTTTACATTATTTATAAATGCTTGTCTCAGTTCATGTTCCTCAGTTGCTTTCCATGTGTTTAATTTTTGGTTTTGAAATTGTATACAGATATTCATGAAATTGTTACATAATGTGTGGTGGTGCATCTGGTAAGACAACCTGGCTGAGAAGAACAGTAAACCTCATCACGTTCATTAAACAGATTCCGGCCTTCAACATCTGCTGAGGCCTCATTTTCCTGTGTGTAGTGAGTGTCAATGGTAAATTTGCTGATCAGAATGGGAGGACTTGTGAATGAGCAGTATGTGAAAAAAATAACAAAGTATTGCCTAATGTAGACACAAAAGCTCTGTAAGTTCACTGTACAAACAACAGATCTAACAACAATTGAAAAAGGAATATTGTGGGGATCTCAATACAATCCCATCAAGGTGGCATGTATCAATGCCATCTCACTAGTCCAAGTGATGAATTTCAGTTCACAATTGATCACACTGATAGGTCTAAGAGTCAAAGGGATCACACAAACAAGACCAGTGTCTGCTAATACTAACTGATAGAATCAAAAAGGGAGAGAATGATCCATCATGGGAAGCAGGATACACAGCAGACTCATAGAATGGCAGATGTCCTAAATAGCACTCTGGCCTCAGAATCAGCCCTTAAAGCATTTGGATATGGTTGAAGAGCCCATGAGAGTATTTTAGGCATGGAAAGTCAAGACACCCTGGGTTAAAAAAAAAAAAAAAAAAAGACCTAAATCAAAGATCTCTGTGAGTGAGATCCCAGTAGAAAGAATGGGACCATCAAAGAAGGAGGTAACTTTCTCTGAAGGGAGGAGAGAACTTCCACTTTGACTATGACTCTGTCAGAATAAGATCGAAGTTGGCGAACTCAAAAGGCTTCCATAGCCTTGGCAACTCATGACTAGAGCCTAGGGAGATTACTGATGCCATAAACAAGAGTGTCAAATTGTTAAGTCAACAACAGGAGTCACTGTGTACTTACTCCTCATGTGGGATCTGTCCTTAGTGTGTTGTCCAATGTGAAGTAATGCTATAACTAGTACTGAAACAGTATTTTATACTTTGTGTTTCTGTGTGGGTGCAAACTGATGAAATCTTTCCTTAATATATACTAAATCTATCTTTTGTATATAAAAATAATTGCAAATGAATCTTGATGTGAATGGAATGGGAGAGGGAGCAGGAGATGGGAGGGGTGTGAGTGGGAGGGAAATTATGGGGGGAGAAGCCATTGTAATCTAAAAGCTGTACTTTGGAAATTTATATTTACTAAATAAAAAATAAAAGAAAAAGAAAAAGGAATATTGTTCTCGTGAACTCTAAATGTTGTGACTTGCAGCAAAATGCTTGTCTTTCTCTTCCATACAAGAAGTAATTAAACCTGCAGGCATTTGAGGATTTTGCTGTGGTCACATGGGGATGGGTCTCTGAGCGAAGTCAGAGGAAGGAGGCCTGGCAGGATGGGAGACAAGGGGAAGGCTTAGCTGGCGCCGCGGCTCACTAGGCTAATCCTCCGCCTTGCGGTGCCAGCACACCAGGTTCTAGTCGGGGCGCTGGTTTCTGTCCCGGTTGCCCCTCTTCCAGGCCAACTCTCTGCTGTGGCCAGGGAGTGCAGTGGAGGATGGCCCAAGTGCTTGGGCCCTGCACCCCATGGGAGACCAGGAGAAGCACCTGGCTCCTGGCTTCGGATCAGCGCGGTGTGCCGGCCGCAGTGCACCAGCCACGGCGGCGATTGGAGGGTGAACCAACGGCAAAGGAAGATCTTTCTCTCTGTCTCTCTCTCTCTCTCACTGTCCACTCTGCCTGTCAAAAAAAAAAAAATAGCGGGGAAGGCTTGGACCCAACTTAATGGCGGTGGACAGACTCTTATGAGTCAACTTAGTACCTGATGTTTACATACTGGCTTGCACTTCCTCAGTAATATCTATCAGTGACTCTTTTATCAGCCTTATACTGGTTAGTTTCATTTTTAAACTCTGCCACTTTATGAAATATGTTTTCCATAAGAACAGAAACTGATCTGTTTGGAGTAGGATCCGCAGTATATAGTATGGTGTCTGGCATATCATTGTTATTTAATATTTTCTGATTCCGTCAATGAATGAAATGAAAATCGGCAAATCATGAGAGGACTCTTTTCATTCCAGTGAAAGCGAGGTAGATTCCTAGTTTTCATATGTTCTATTTTAGTTGTGAATGTGCTGCCCAGGATGCCTGTGTAGCATGCCTCCCATTGAGTTTTGCAGTTGGTGTCAGTCCCGTGGCTGGAAGGTGTGGAGTCAGGACTCAGTTTAACCCAAGAGTGTGGTTCAGGGCATCCCAGAACCATGCCCCCACTCACCCCCTCCATCCATGGTAATACCAGGCCATCTAGTTTTGCCTGTCAATTCCCTCTGAGGACATCTCAGGGGTGACTACCCACTGGGAACTGAGAACTTTCCATCCCAGGCCTGGAAGAAGCCTGGTACCTAGAAAGCAGCTTTGGTCGTGCTGTTGACACTGCCCCTGCCCAGAAGCAGCCTCTTAAGCTGCCTTTGTTCCCTCCTGTGCCTGGCAGGGAAGACCCCTGGGCCTCCCAGTGACAGCTGTGATTTATCACTGCAGGTGATCCCATTCTCATTTTCCCTGGTGAAGTAAGAGTGAGCACACAATGAAGTCTGCACCATTTTGTGGACTGTGTAACTGTGTTTTCCACTTAACAATTTTGATTGGACAAAAGCAAATAGCAAAAGTAATCAGAGCATTGATCGTTGTTACTCATTTGCATATCACCATAAAGCGCTTATTGATATAACAGTTGTTCTAATGCATCTTTTGCTGTTCTGTTGTTTGGGAGGTTTGTTTTACTGTCTGCAAAATGAGAGGGATTCTCTTGGTGTGTGTGTGTGTGTGTGTGTGTGTGTGTTTAAGATTTATTTATTTGTTTGAAAGAGTTACAGAGGCAGAGGCAGGGGCTTCTTCCAGGTCTCCCACATGGGTGCAGGGGCCCAAGGACTTGGGCCATCTTCTACTGCTTTCCCAGGCCATAGCAGAGAGCTGGATCAGAAATGGAGCAGCCGGGACTCAAACCGGTGCTCATATGGGATGCCAGCACTGTAGGCAGTGGCTTTACCTGTTACACCACAGTGCTGGCCCCAATTCTCTTGTTTTAATTGTGTCCTCCTCCCCTCTCTTTCTTCCTCTTCAATACTATAATCTGGACACGAGGTACCAAATGCTTCCCCTGACTTATTCCTGCCTGACTTGGAATGCAAGGTCCACTGTTCCCAGACTGTGCTCTCCATCCATGGGGCCCCTTCTCCTGTGCTTCCTGGCTATGCATCTGCTTGCTGGTGCTGTCCCTTGTGTTGCTGTCTTGTCTGTTTAGCTCTGCCTGTGACACACCTGCCATCCTTCCTTAACTTCCAGCTCACATGGAGAGTTCTCCCCTGAAGGCAGGGCAGATGGATTTTCCCTTGTTTTCAGATTCCAGGATTGCCTTCAGTTTGTTTCTTACCATAAAGTGCAGTAAGATTTAAGGCCCATTTCTTAGAAAAATTTTAGTTGAAAACAAGAGGGGGAGAGAGGGAGAAAGAAAGGGAGAGAGGGAGGGAGAGAGAAAGGTATCTTTCATCTGCTGTTTCTTTGCCCAAATGACTGTAACACTTGGAAATGGATCAGACCAAAGTGAGGAGGACCAGGAACTCCATCTTGGCCCCCAGGTGGGTGGCAGGGACTGAGGTACTTAGCCATTCCTTGCTACGTTCCAGGTGCCTTGGTAGGAAGCTAGATTGGAAGCACAGAATAGCCTGGATTCAACCAGTCACTCTGACATGGGATGTAAGCATCCCAAGTGGTGGCTTAACCTGCTTGGCCATAATGCTGAACCCAGCCACATTATCTTTTTTAAAAAAAAAAAAATATTTATTTATTCAATTGAAAGGCAGAATGAGAGAGAGAGAGAAAGAGAGAGAGATTCCATCTGCTGGTTCACTCCTCAAATGACCACAATGACCCAGGATGGGCCAGGCAGAGGCTAAGGGCCCAAGCACTTGAGCCATCTTCTGCCTCCCCAGGTGCATTAACAGGAATCTGGATTGGAAGCAGAGTAGCCAGACACCAACTAGAATTCTGATATGGGATGCTGGTGTTGTAAGTGCTGACTTAACCCTCTGTGACCCAATGCCAGCCCCAGGCCCATTATCTTTAGTATTCTTACTGCTACTAGGAATATGGTGTCTCCTTGGGTTAGTTTGATTTGGTTTTTATCTTTTTTTAAAACATGCTCACAAACTTTTAAAAACTAAATGCATTTTATTATAATCACTCCTGGAACCTCAGTCTAAGTTTTGAGCTTCAGAAGAGTTGTCAAGCATTTGGATAACTCGGGGAAATCTGTCTACTGTTTTCTTTTTCTCTGGGACAGACCATTTTCATTTCCTAATTTTTAACTAGAGAGTTAATGTGAGGCTTTCAAGTGTAATACAAGATCATCATCATTTTCTTTATTAATAGTGGACCTACCCATACTTGAAATTCAGAATTCATCCGAGTATGTAATAAGTTCCTGCCAAATACCAGGCAGCCAGTTGTGGTAACATCTGGCCTCTGCTAATCCTAGCAAGATATTTTGAAATCATATATTATAACTTTTAACATGAAGCCGTTTTCCTTGAAAATTATGTCAAATGGGAGAAATAAGTATATCAGATCTTACTCATTTAAAAATCCAAATTAGCAGGCTTTTTTTCCAGGTAACTACAATTTGTAAGAAGTGCTATTTCCCTACCAATGATTAACTTGTTGGCTTTTTATTTGTTTAAAAATATGTTTAGTTGCCCATTAATGTATGAAAATCCTTTGTCAACTTGACAAAAGAAAAGCAATAAACAGGCAAAGATATCTGACAAACTGGAAAAATAGCTTTTCAGATATTGTATGTTATTTTTCTTACCTTATAAAAATGTTCAATAAATGATAAGAGAAAAAAAGAGACCAATAATTCATTTAAAATGGTTGTGATGCTGCTACTTGCGATGCTGGCATCCCATGTCAGAATGCTAGTTGGAGTCTGACTACTCTGCTTCCTGTTCAGTTCTCTGCTAATGTGCCTGGGGAGGCAGTGAATGATGGCCCAAGTAGTTGGGTAACTGCTACCTATGTGGGAGACCCAGGTGGAGTTCCTGGTTCCTGGCTTTGTTCTGGCCCAGGCTTGCCTGTTGGGGGCACTGGAGGAGTGAACCAACACATAGAAGATTGCTCTCCCTGTCTCTCGCCCTCTCTGTTACTGTGCCTTTCAAAAAGATAAGTATTTTTTGAAAATGGGCAAAGGACATGCATTGACAGCTTATAAGAAAAAAGGTTTTTGATTTGCAAAAAGAAGAACAGCTCAATTTACAGGTAAGGAAATGCATCCTTATTTTTAAGCTCTGTGTACAGTTACTGGATATATACAAGCTGCTTGTGTCTCTTGAAAGCAAATGCAAGACCCTTCTACATGTGGGGCATATGTTAATGCACAAGTTTGCCTGCTCTTGAAGTGAGTCACCTGGAGAAGAGATTTTTTTTTCTATTCCTATGTTTGAGAAGCAGATAGTATAAATTGGTTTACCAAATATCAGCTCCAATGTCTTTCTGTATTGGGTGCCATGTTCCTGGCTTCTACCTGGCTCAGCCCAGCTGCTTCAGGCTTTTGTGGAGTGACTTGGTGGATAGGAGATCTCCCTCTTCCTCTGTCTGACTTTCAAATAAAAAAATAAGGGGGCTGGTGTTGTGGCGTAGTAGACTAAGCCTCCACCTGCAGTGCCAGCATCCCATTTGGGCACTGGTTCATGTTGTGGCTTCTCCTCTTCTGATCCGGGTCTCTGCTATGGCCTGGGAAAGCAGTAGAAGATGGCCCAAGTGCTTGGGACCCTGCATACCCATGGAAGACCCAGAAGAAGCTCCTAGATGCTGGCCTCAGATTGGCCCAACTTTGGCAGTTGCAGCCATTTGGTGGGTGAACCAACAGATGGAAGATCTCTCTCTGACTCTCCCTTCTCTCTCTCTCTCTCTCTAACTCTTCCATTCAAATAAATAAATATATAAATCTTTATTTTTTTTTAATTTGCGAAAAAGTGACCTTTCTCTCTGTCTCTCTCACTGTCCACTCTGCCTGTCAAAAAAAAAAAAAAAAAAAAGAGTGAGAAGAGGTGAGAGGGAGGGATGGAGAGAGAGAGAGAAAATCTCCCACCTGCTGGTTCATTCCCCCAAATTACTGGGAGCCAGGAAATTAATCCAGTCTCCCATGTGGGTGGCAGTGACCCAACCATTTGAGCCATCACCTGCTGCCTCCCTGGATGTATGCATTTTGTAGGAAGTTAGAATCTGAAACAGAACCAGTACTTGAACCTAGGCACTTTGATACTCAGTGCTGGCTTCCAAACAATGTCTTAACTGTTATGCCAAATGCCTGCCCTAGGAATACAATTCAATCTTTTCAGACAGCTCAAGAACCCAGCTCAGCCAAAAAGTTGTGCATTTGCTATAACTTGAGTGTGGAAGTGAGCCACTTAAGGGTGCTGGAAAGTGCTTCGTTGTCCTGGGGAACACTGATAGAGGTCCCAGTGGTCTGTCCCTCCCTTGTGGTTAGTCGTCCACTTGCAAAGCTGCTCCCAGTCACTGGGTGTCCTGTCTTGGTTCCTAAGTCACACCAGAATCTCTTCAAGTCATATAACACTTTGCAATACGTATTTCTGTACTTAAACCAGGGGAGGATTCAACAGATAGATTTCAAAATGAAAATGGTGTTTTCGTAATCCTAGGGTGGAAGTGCAGAATGGCCAAGGGAACAGAGGCATCTTAACAAATAAACCAATCAAAACTCAGATAAGTTCATTAGATTTTCAGTTCTAGCTACTTTACTGCTGAAAAACTGTCAATTAAAACTAAATTTGCTTTTGGGTCTCCCCACTGAAATCTCATAAAGTGTTATTTCCTAGGCATTCACGCATTCATTTAGTCAAATAGTATCTATCAATCAAGTGTTTCACAAAATTAGCCAAAATTATAGAATTCAGGCATTCATTGGTTTATGTGATATGTCTTTACCTTTAAATGTGCAAACTGAAACAATAACACTGTTTTCAAAAATAATCTTAAACAGGAATTCTTTTATAAAAAGAGGAGAATTCAAAGATAAACAGGCTATGGTTTCTCACCCTCCGGGAATTCCATTCAGTTGAATAAACAGAGATGAGAGAGCCAGTCATGACATTATAGCATGGTGAATCCTACCTGGATGGGCTGCCTGGAGTACTATCAGATGCAAGGAACTAATTAATAAACTCAGGGATTTTCTGCTTTTAACTTTCTCTCCTCCTCTTTCTTTAAAATATTTTATTTGAATGGTAGAAAACAACAGAGAGAAAAGGAGAGAGGGAAAAAGAGGGGAAGAGAGAGAGAAAGAGAATAGATACCTTCCATCTGCAAGTGCACTCCCCAAATGATCATAACTGGACCCAGGAGACTGGAACTCTGTCTTGGTCTCCCAAATGAGTGGTAGGGGCCCAAGTACTGGGGACATCTTCAACTGCCTTTTCATACACATTAGCAGGAAGCTGGATTGGAAGCAGTCTCACACAGTTGGGACTCAAACCAGCACTCTGATATTGAATGCCATTGTGACAAGTTGCATTTAACCTGTTGCACCACAATACTGGTCCCTTAATTCCTCTTGTGAGGCAACTGGAGTGTTTTGATGCCCATCATATACAGTTCAGTGCCTGACCCTAAGCAAAACCAGTGTTGTAGACCTTCCATAGTTTCAGCTATCAAGGCCAGGAAAAAGGAGCACCTCCACGAGTAGTACCTAAAGACACAACAGACTTTGAGCTGGCCTTGACTTTGACTCAGCCCCTCTCTGGATGCAGATCTGGGAATACAGAGTGATGTGGTCAAGTCTGCCTTAGAGGAAGCCTTTGAAGTCAATATTCAGTGACTCCATCTTAAAAGAGCACCATGCCTCATCACATGAAGTAAGAAGAAACAGTGATTGAGTCTGTCTCATGTGACTCTCTGCACTTTAAACCCATTTAAAACATGTCATTGGAAACAGAAAACAATGATACAGGCCTGTGATGACCTCTGGCTGACAAACTAAACACTCGGTGAACCCTGACATTTCAGCTCTTTATGTTTGACCTTTACAATAAATCAATGATTGATTTGTCTTTATGGAGATAGAATATGAAGATTCTCTTTTTTTCCCCCCACCAGAAACATCATGCATTTAATAATACAACTTTAGGAATATAGTGAGTCTTCCCACGATACCCACCCTCCCACTTACACTCCCACCCCTCTTCCTCCTCCCTCTCCTATTCCCATCCTTATTTTTTATAAAAATCTATTTTCAATTAACTTTATACACATATGATTAGCTCTATACTAAATAAAGAGTTCAACAAATTGTATGGAAAAAACCTGTTCCTCAGCAGTTGAGACAAGGGCTGTTCAAAGTCATCTCAAAGTGTAAATTTCACTTCTATAGATTGTATTTAGCTGCTCTATTAGTTATCATAGGTCAGGGAGAACATATGGTATTTGTCCTTCTGGGACTGGCTTATTTCACTAAGTATGATGTTTTCCAGTTTCATCTATTTTGTTGCAATGACAGGATTTCATTTTTTTACCACTATATATTATTCCATGGTGTACATATCCCATAATTTCTTTATCTAGTCTTCAGTTGACAAGAATTTGAGTTGATGCCATATCTTAGCTATTTTTAATTGAGCTAAAATAAACATGAGGGTACAGATAACTCTTTCATATGCTGATTTCATTCCCTTGAGTAAATTTCCAGGAGTGGGATAGCCAGGTCAAATGGTAGATCTACATTCAGATTTCTGAGGCGTCTCCATATTGTCTTCCACAGCTGCTGTACCAGTTTACATTCTCACCAACAGTGGATTAGGGTACCTTTTTCCCCACATCCTTGCCAGCATTTGTTGATTTCTGTATGCAAACCATTCATCCAGGGGTGAGGTGAAATTTCACTGTGGTTTTGATTTGCATTTCTCTCATGGCTAGTTGTCCTGAGCATGTTTTCATGTGTCTATTGGCCATTTGGATTTCCTCTTTTGAAAAATGCTATGGGGTCCTGTGTTTGAGGTTCCAGAATACACACCTCAGGGCAGCATGGGAGTGACACGGTGGAGCAAGAGGGCTGGGGGCAAATACTCTTGGCCAGATTAGATATTTTTTAATGATTCCTAAAATATATGCTGACCATCTTGATGAACAACAGGTTCAACTTCTGGCAGAAATGTGTATTCTTATTGATGAAAATGACAATAAAATTGGGGATGAGACCAAGAACTGTCACCTGAATGAAAACATTGAGAAAGGGTTATTTCACTGAGCTTTTAGTGTCTTCTTATTCAATACCGAAAATAAGCTTCTGCCACAGCAGAGATCAGATGCTAAAATTACCTTTCCAGGTTGTTTTACCAATACTTGTTTTAGTCATCCATTAAGTAACCCACATAAACTTAAAGAAAATGATGCCATTTGAGTAAGAATAGGCATTTAAAAGCTGAACTAGGAATTTCTATGGAAGGGGTTCCTCCAGAAGAAATAAATTATCTAACATGAATTCACTACAAAGCTCAGTCTGATTGTATTGCGGTGAATATGAAATTGATTATATTTTGTTTGTGGGGAAGAATGTTACTTTGAACCCAGATCCCAGTGAGATTAAAGCTATTGGTATGAGACAAAAGAACTGGAAGAACTTCTGAAAAAAGCAACCAATAGTGAAATTAAGATAACTCCATGGTTTCAAATTATTGCAGACTTTTCTCTTTAAATGGTGAGATGACTTATTTGAATCAGTTTGTTGACTATGAGAAAATACATAGAATGTGAATGTACAGATGAATGATATTGAATATTTTCTCTATGTAGTAAACTTCAAATATTTTTGTTTGTTTGTTTTAAATTTGGTTCCCCACTAGATCTCATAAGATACACTGCTGTTTTCGACAACCAGAGTTTCTGTGCAAAAAACAGCTGACTTATACTTTTGTATTATGTACTGCATATAGACTGTAACTTATAAAAGACACTTATGAGATTAGTTTAAAATGAGAGAGCAGATAAGACTTAATCTGTTCAAACATGGTTATGAAAAGTTTGAACAAGTAAATGAAGCTGGTTTTTGACCTGTTGTAATTCACATTTTCAGAATACTTTGCTGTTTTCTAGATGCTTTATGTATCATTGTTTTTACAATAGTTCAGGAAAATACCTAATTAACTTTCCATATTAACAAACTGGCAAAGCAGGTTACAAGGACATTAAATGGTGTATAATCATCCCTCCATTAAAAAATTCCAAGGGCAAGCATTGCATTGCAGCAGGTAAACTACCACTTGGGATGCTTAAATCCCACATCATGTTGCCTGGTTCAAGTCCTGGCTACTCCATGCTTCTGACACAACTTCCTGCTAATGCACTGTAGAGGCAACAGATGGTGGCCCAAGTACATGGGTTCCTGCCACCCATGCAGAAGATGCAGGTGGAGTTCAAGCTCCCAGTTTCAGCTTGGCCAAGCCCTGACTATTGCAGGCATTTGGGGAGTGAATGTGTGGATGGAAGATCTCTATTTCTGTCTCTTACTTGGCCTTTCAAATAAATAAATACATTTTTAAAAAAGAAAAATGCCTGCTTAAGTCCTTTGCCCATTTCTTAACTGGGGTTGTTTGGTTTGTTGTTGTTGAGTTTCTTGATTGCTTTATATAATCTGGTTATTAATCCTTTATTAGTTGCATAATTTGCAAGTAATTTCTCTCATTCTGTCAGTTGCCTCTTCACTTTCCTGAGTGTTTCTTTTGCAGTGCAGAAGCTTCTCGGCTTGATGTAAAATCTCATTAGTCAATTTTGTCTTTGATTGCCTGTGCTTCTGGGTCTTTTCCAATAAGTCTTTGCCTACATCAGTGTCCTACCAGGTTTCCTTAATGATCTCTCTCTCTTTTTTTTTTTTTGGCAGGAGCCAGGTACTTCTCCTGGTCTCCCATGGGGTGCAGGGCCCAAGCACTTGGGCCATCCTCCACTGCACTCCGTGGCCACAGCAGAGAGCTGACCTGGAAGAGGGGCAACCGGGACAGAATCTGGCACCCCGACCGGGACTAGAACCCCGTGTGCCGGCGCCGCAAGGCGGAGGATTAGCCTAGTGAGCTGCAGCGCCGGCTTCCTTAATGATCTCTAATAATTGATAGTATGGGGTCATAGATTTAGGTCTTTGGTCCATTTTGAGTGGTCCATTTTGAGTGGAATTTTGTGTAAAGTGTAAGGTCGAGGTCTTGCTTCATACTTCTGTATATGGGGATCCAGTTTGCTTAGCATCATTTGTTGAAGAGACAGTCCTTGCTCCAGGGATTGATTTTAGCTCCTTTGTCAAAGATAAGTTGGTTGAAGAAGTGTGCATTGATTTCTGGCATTGATCTATCCATCTGTTTTTATATCAGATCTAGGCTGCTGATCATAACTGCCCTGTATTATATCTTGAAATCTGGTATTATGATGCCTCCTGCTTTGTTTTTGTTGTATCAGATTGCTTTAGCTATTTGCGGTTTCCTGTGTTTCCATATGAATTTCAGCATCCTTTTTTTTCCTATATCTGAGAAAAATGTCCTTGGTATTTTGATTGGTATCACATTCAATCTGTAAAATGCTTTTGGTAATATGGACATTTTGATGTGATTGATTCTTCCAATCCATGAACATTAGGATTTTTCCATTTTTTGTGTCTTCTATTTCTTTCTTTTTTTTGACAGGCAGAGTGGACAGTGAGAGAGAGAGACAGAGAGAAAGGTCTTCCTTGGCCGTTGATTCACCCTCCAATGGCTGCCGTGGCCAGTGCACTACGGCTGGCGCACCGCGCTGATCCGATGGCAGGAGCCAGGTACTTCTCCTGGTCTCCCATGGGGTGCAGGGCCCAAGCACTTGGGCCATCCTCCATTGCACTTCCGGGCCACAGCAGAGAGCTGGCCTGGAAGAGGGGCAACCAGGACAGAATCCAGCACCCTGATCGGGACTAGAACCCGGTGTGCTGGCGCCGCAAGGCGGAGGATTAGCCTAGTGAGTTGCGGTGCCAGCCCTATTTCTTTCTTAATGTTTTGTAATTCTCACCATAGAGATGTTTGATGTCCTTGGTTAAAATATATTCCAAGGTATATACTTCTTTTTGTATTATTGTGAATGGGGTTGATCTTAGATGTTCTTTCTTAGCTATGGTATTTCCTGTGTATTCAAAGACTTTTGATTTATGTGTGTTGATTTTATGTCCTTAACTTTTCCAGACTCCTCTGTGAGTTCCAATATTCTCTTAGTGGAGTACTTTGAATCCCCTATATATAGAATTGTGTCATTTCCAAATAGGGATAGTTTGAATTCCTCCTTCACAATTTGAATCCCTTTGATTTCTTTTTCTTGCCTGATAACTGTTGTTAAAATGTTTCAGGACCATATCAAATTGCATTGCTGAGAGTAGGCATACTTGTCTGTCTGTGGATCTCAATGGGAATGCTTCCAAATTTTCCCTATTCAATAGGACACTGTCCATGGGTATGTCATAAATTGCCTTGATTTTGTTGAGGAATGTTCCTTCTATACCAAATTTGCTTAGAGTTTTCATCATGAAAGGGTATTATATTTTATCAAATGCTTCCTCTGTTGGGATAATCATATGGTTTTCTGAAGTTTGTTAATGTGATGTATCACACTGATTGATTTGCAAATGTTGAACCATCCCTGCTTACCAGGGATAAATCCCACTTGTTCTGGTTGAATGATCTTTCTGATGTATTGTTGAATTCAATTAGCTAGAATTTTGTTGAGGATTTTTGCATCTATGTTCATCAGGGAAATTGGTCTGTAATTCTCTTTCTCTGTTGCATCTTTTTTAAAAATTTATTTTTTTTTATTTATTTAACAGAGTTAGGGAGAGAGAGAGAGAAAGGTCTTCATTCCATTGGGTCACCCCCCCCCCCAAATGGCCACTATGGCTGGAACTATGGTGATCCAAAGCCAGGAGCCAGGTGCTTCTTTCTGGTCTCCCATGCAGGTGCAGGGGCCCAAGCACTTGGACCATCCTCTACTGCCCTCCTGGGCCACAGCAGAGAGCTGGCCTGGAAGAGGAGCAACCGGGACTAGAACCTGGAGCCCATATGGGATTCCGGTGCCACAGGCGGAGGATTAACCAAGTGAGCCATAGCACCGGCCCCCATAAACTTTCCTCTTAACACTGCGGTTGTTGTATCCCATATGATTTGATATTTTGTATTGTCACCTTCATTCATTTACAGAAATATTTTGATTTCTTCAATGACCCACTGTTTATGGAGCATGTTATTCAGTCTCCATGTGTTTACATATGTTTTAGAGATACTGAAGTTGTTGATTTCCAGCTTCATTCCATTGTGGTCAGAGAAGATGCCTTGTATGATTTCAGTTTTTTTGAGTTTGCTGAGACTTGCTGTAGGACTTAGAATGTGGTCTATCCTAGAGCAGTTCCATGCACTGGTGAGAAGAATGTATATTTTGCATCTGTAGGATGAAAAGTTCTGTGGCTGTTCGTTGGGTCTATTTGGTCTACAGTGTTGTTTAACTCTGTTGTTTCCTTGCTGATTTTCTGTCTGGTTGATCTGTCCATTGCTGAATGTGGAGTTTTGAAGTCTCGCATTACTTTTATATTGGAGTTTATGTCTCCCTTTGCACACATTAACATTTCTTTTAAATAGCTAGGTGCCCTGTAATTAGGTGTATATATGTTTATAATAGTCATATATTCCTGTCAAATTGATCCCATAATCATAACATGTGCCTTTCTTTGTCTCTTTTAACAGTTTTTGGTTTAAAGTCTATTTTGTCTGATATTACAGTGGCTACACCAGCTCTTTTCTTTGGTTTCTGTTAGCATGGAATATCTTTTTCCATCTTTTCACTTTCAGCCTGTGTATCTCTTTGTTGGTGAGATAGGTTTTTTGGTAGGCAACAAATAGATGGGTTTTGTTTTCAATTCATTCAACCAGTCTGTATCTGTTGACTGTAGAGTTGAGGCCATTTACATTCAAGGTGACTATTGATAAAGAATAACCTTGCCCTGCCATTTTTCCATGACTATTCCTATTTTTTACTTTGGATTTCTTTTGAACTTTTACTGGGAGCTTTTCTTCCTTTACTTTCTTTCATAATGATGGTCATGTTTCTGTGTGTAGCACATCCTTAAGCATCTTTTGTAAGGCTGAATGAGTGGTGACAAATTCTCTCAATATCTGTTTATTTTGGAGGAAGGTCTTTATTTCACCTTCATTCATAAATGAGAGCTTTTCAGGTAGTCTTCTGGTTGACAGATTTTTATCTTGAGATTTGGAATATATCCTAACATTCTCTCCTAGCCTGTTAGGTTTCTAATGAGAGGTCCACAGTGAGTCTAATTGGAGATCCTCTGAAAGTAATCTGGCATCTCTATCATGCACATTATGTTTTACTGTGGAGAGTTTGACTACAATGTGTCATGGTGAGGATCTTTTTTGATTATGTCTATTATGAGTTGTATGTGCTTCTTGTATGTCCCTTCTTTCTCCAAATTAGGAAATTTTTCTGTAATTATTTCACCAAAAAGGCCTTCTAATCCATTCCCTTTTTCTGTACTTTCAGGAACTCTTAAGACCCATTTGTTAGGTTGTTTGGTAGTACCCCATATATATCTGACACTTTTTTTTAGTTTTCGATTTTCTTCTTCTGTTTTTTGGTCTGACTGAAATTTCCAGAGATTTGTCTTCTAATTTGGTTATTCTTTCTTCCTAACTGATTCTGTTGTTAAGGCTTTCCACCACAATTTTTATTTGCTATTTTGAAATCTTCATTTCCAATATTTCATTTTGATTTCTCTTTAAAATCTAAATTTTGTAGGATAAATTTTCATTCATGTCATGTATGTATTTCTTTAGTTCATGAATCTGCTTCTGATTAGTTCTAAGTAATCCTACAGTCATTTTTTTGTATTTCATTTCTGGCATTTCATCAATCTCTTTATCTTCACATTCTAGTACTGAAGTGTTGTATTCTTTTGGGGGCATCATATTGCCTTCCTTATTCTTGTTTCTTTTTTTTTTTTTAAGTGAGTTCACTTTTCTTTTTTTTTTTTTTTTTAAGATTTTATTTTAATTGAGAGTTAGAGTTACAGAGAGTGAGAGGGAGAATCAGAGAGAAAGGTCTTCCTTCTGTTGGTTCACTCTCCAAATGGCCGCAACGGCCGGAACTACGCAGATCTGAAGGCAGGAGCCAGGTGCTTCCTCCTGGTCTCCCACGTGGGTGCAGGGGCCCAAGGACTTGGGCCATCCTCCACTGCCTTCCTGGGCCACAGCAAAGAGTTGGACTGGAAGAGGAGCAACCAGGACTAGAACCTGGCTCCCATATGAGATGCCGGCGCTGCAGGCAGAGGAATATCCTATTGCTCCATGACACCGGCCCCCTATTCTTGTTCCTTGAATTGCTGCATTTATTATTTGGCACTTGTGGTGTACTTGTTTTATTTATTTTTTTCCCTGTGATAGCTTTTATCTTTGAACTATACCTCTGTGGCTTAGTGGAATGTCTGCTCTTTCAATGAATACCCAGAGGTGTGTGCTGTGTGTGGCCAGGGAGCTCTGTTCAAAATGCCAGGGTAAGGAGAGTGTCCAAGTAACACCCAAGTTGTGCATAGTAATTTTTATTTTCAAGAGGAGGTATATTCTGCTCTTTTGGCATATTCTCATATATATCTCCTGTCCTCAAAGGAGACCAATGCCTGGGCGCTAGCCCCAGTAGGTATGATTGTCATACACACTGCCACAAGAACCACACAATGATTCTGTGCAGTCTATGGTGGGAATAAGGATAATACTGCAATGATCTTCACCAAGGAATCAGAGGCCCCAACCGTGTGGAGCTGCCCACAGTGACTGCTCAGCATCCCAGCCGTACCCTGTACCCTCCCACATAGCCACAATGTTTTCATAGTACTGGCACACAAATCTCCCACAGTCATGAGCACCCAATCCCCTGTCAATTCTCCCAGCTAGGTTCAGGTGTCTCTTCTAGACTGGTTACTGGACACACAGACATGAGCTGGTGCAGCTGGTATGTGTGCCCAAAATGGTGCCTGGCCTCTCTCAGCTAGTTATAAGATGGTGCTGGGTGGTCAGGGAGAGAGAAATATGCCCCGCTTTTTTCACTCTAGGTTGGTAGGTACATGTCCTCCACAGGGCTCCAAGTTGAACTCACACTAGGTTTTTCCCTCAGCTTTATTGTCAGTAGCTTGGGCTGCTGCACTGTGATATAACCTCACCCCAAAGCTGATGCTGAGGCTCACTGCTGCTGGGGTCCAGAGTTGTACACATCCACACATCCATGTAGGTCTACAAATCCCTCTAATTTACATGGAGATTTCTGCAGTTTTTCCCCAACTATTCCCTGAGATTGCACTCTCTCCAGTTTTTCACTTTTTAAACTATCTTCCCCTAGACTAGAGCAGTAAACTCCCTCCCTATTCTGCCATCTTTGCTTTACTTAAGATTCTCTTTAAAAAAAATGAATAACAAAGGTAATCAATGTGCAAATTGCGCCAATTGTCATGCATGCAGCAGTGCTGCTATTCAGGATGTTGAAACACAGGTGCATGGCCAAGACTTAGATTTAGGAGTGGATTTTTGGGGAAAAGTACACCAGCATTTTGTTTATAGGATAATCCTGGCATCAGTGGGGATAGAATCTGAGTGCTTTATCTGCACAGCTGCAAGAGAACTGGAAGCTTCTGCAAATATTCTTACATCCCAGCTGAACTGAAGTGACTTTTGAATAGGGAAATATTAATCTTACAGTGAACAAACAAAAGCCAGAACATATTTTTTTTTTTCAGCAAATCCTGAGAATGCATGAACATCTATTGAGTTTTGAAAATGGATAGTTTAAAGATCTCAGTCTTAAAAGAAAATATATTTTTTTATTTCCACTTACTTGACTGGTTATCCATATTCTGAGTCAAGAAAACAGTTTTCTAAGATATTGAAGTGATGCCCTCAAGGGACTTCTCCCCTCTGGGAAAATTTGAGGGAAAAAAATTCTCTGATTCTGTCACACACCTGTGTGTCTGGTGCCAGGGGGCAAAACTACCTAGTGCTCTGTGCTTTCTCTGGGAGCTGTATCTCCTTAAGAAGGGAAGTAGCATTCAAGTCATATTCTATTTTTACAGGCTGTCCTTTCCACTGACATCATCTGTGTTTATCTTAATTCATTACTTGACTGAAGGATGTTGTTTATTGGCTTTGGTAACATAGGAGAGACCATCTGAGGGACCTGAGCAAGAGTCATTTTGCTGAAGTGTGGTGGGAGAAACCAGATTTCTGTAGGTGGTGGACAGACTCAGACTTGGGGATGAGGAGGTGGAAGATGGTTGAAGTGGGGATTTGGGAGCATGGAAAGTAGGAAAATTTTATTTTCCTTTTCTTCTCTGTTCTTTCCTTTCTTTAGTACCTGTTGTGTTTTCTTTTTTAAAGATTTACTTTATTTATTTGAAAGGCAGCATGACAGAGAGAGAAGCAGACTGAGGGAGAGACAGAGAAAGGATCTTCCATTCACACACTTACACACAGTCACACAAACACACACACAGAGGGAGGGAGGGAGGGAGGAGATTGAGGGAGAGAGAGAGAGAGAGAGAGAGAGATCATCTATTCACTGGTTCACTCCCTAAATGACTGCAATAGCTGGGATGAGCAAGGCTGAAGGAGCCAGGAGCTCCATCCAAGTCTCTTATGTGGCTGCAGGAGTCCAAGTACTTGGGCAATCTTCTTCTGTCTTCCCAGGCACATTAGCTGGGTTGGAAGTGAAACAATTGAGACTTGAACTCTAATACATGATGCTGGTATTGCCTATGGTGGCTTAACCCACTATGCCACAACAACCAGCTCCATGTTGTTATGTTTTCAGCTGGAGAGTCAGAGCATGTTTGAATATAATTCAAAAGAATGAAAGCTACAGGAGAGGGATGTAGAATGTGTCTTAGTCATTTCCTGTTGCTAACACAATACTGCAGAGTGGTTATGTTATGCAGAAAGATTTATTTTGCCTCATGGTTCTAGTGTAAAGTTGATAGACCACACGTAGTGATGCTCTTCTGGCTGGCAGACTCCAGAGGTGCCAGAGAGCATCACAGAGTGAGAAACCTGATCCAACAGGCTTTTACGGCATACCTACTCTCACAATTACCATTAACCAGGGCTGATGCTATGGCGTAGTAGATTGAGCATCTGCTTGCAGTGCCGGTATCCCATATGGGCATGGGTTCAAGTCCTGGCTGCTCCACTTCTGATTCAGTTCCCTGCTAAAGCCCTGGGAAAGCAGTAGAGAATAGCCCAAGTGCTTGGGCCCCTGCACACACTTGCGAGACTCAGAGGAAGCTCCTGGTTCCTGGCTTCAGAATTGTCTAGCTCCAGCTGTCGCGGCCACTTGGGGAGTGTACCAGTGGATGGAGGACCTCTCTCTGTCTTTCCCTTTCTCTGTCTGTAGCTCTGCCTCTCAAGTAAATAAACAAACCCTTTAAAAAAGAAAAACAGATTACCATTAACAGTAATTCATGGCTAATGTGAATGGGTTTATCTGTTCTTGAGGGCTGAGCCGGAGTCACTCTTAAAGGCCCTACCTGCTCCCACTTCTTAATATCTCATATGAGGATTACCTCTCAACAAGAGTTTAGGGAGGACAAGCCATATTCAAATTATAACAGAGAAAGTGAAGGAAGAGAGGGAGATTGTTATTGAGGTTAACATGAGTGATACTGGAGAGTGAATTTGGTTTCACTTGCAATATTTCTACGACACAGAGCAAAGGTATCTAGAGCACAGGTGGAAACAATGGTCTGTTTTAGGTGGAGGAAGGAGAAGGGCACTGTGAAAATGCAGGGACTGCTCTGGCTGTCTGGAAACCCCTATTCTCTCTTTTAATTAGGGGCCAAGGCTACTCGTTAGGGTGTGGGTTGTGACATAGCAGAATTCTTTGTTTGAAGAGATGATGGTTGAAATAGTCATTTAAGAGAATGGAGGAATAAACTAGAGAAATTTGGTAAGCTTAAGGACCAGCTGAGTTTGATAACGTTGGTTTTATGGTATCACCAATCCACATGAATTTGTGATTTTTCTCTGCATTGTTCAGGTTCTCAGATACATTCACTGAAACATTTCACAGCACCAATCAGGTCTTTTTATACATCAGTTATTATTACTGGCATCAATGATATAGCATGATATATTCCAGAGAGAAAATACAGAGAAGACTCCAAAAGAGCTAATAAATACATAATATGCCAAATGATAACTTCTATGAAAAAAGAAAAAAAAATAAAGTAGAGGGAAAAGAGAGCAGAAAGAAGGCTCCAGAAGGAAACATATGAGCAGAGAACTGAAGGAAGTCAAGAAGTCAGCTATACAGATACCAGAGACAAGAACATTCCAAATAGCCATCACTCACCTGTCACGTTGACCTAATACAAGGGCTTGTGTTGCTTGTAATGCTCACTCTTTGTGAGGGATTCTGCCAGAAGTTTTGAATAAAAGAAGAGCAGGAGTTGAAGGCATTTACAAGTGACATAGACCAAAGCTGGGCAGGAATACATTAAAAAGAGGAGGGATAGATTAGGAGAAGTGGCTCAGGAACTGTCATACTAGTGACCTGCAGGGACAGTTGCACTGGTGATACTTGAGGAAGCCCCTGAAAGGCAGGATTTAGGAGGTGATGAAGAGGAAGGCAGGCATATTCCATCCTTTGAACACAGTTCACACTGGCCATGTGTCAGAGCCTTGCTGGGTCAGGAGTCAATTTGATGGAATCAGGTGAGGCCTCTAGATTGGGAGGGACACCACCCTACGTGAAGGCTGAGTAGTGGGGGTGGCACAGGTGAGAGTGGACAGCCTGGGCCAGGGGTCTCTGTTTCTCTTGTTATCTCACACCTGTCCTTTGGATTGAGCTTCTGTGTGCAATCTGTGTAGCTTGCTTCTGGCTCTTCCCTGGACAGTGTCTTCAGGACTGCAATCCCACAGGACCAAATGAGCAGATAACCAGACCCCTTTGTCAATAAAAGAGTTCACATCATGTGTAGGGCATATGTATGTGCATGTATACATGTGCATTGTGTAGATGTGCACAAGTGTTCAGTGTAAAGGGGAAGTAAAATCAGACTCTGACAGTTTAGAAATGACCTGTTGACCTGCAGTTGACTTTGCTTTGCCTCATTGGACACTCGGGGCTTTGCTACTGCAAGTCTGGCCCTCAGCTGCTTGTTAGAAGTGCAAGGTCTTGGACCACATCTCAAATCACTTGAATTAGAACCAACATGTGTGTTTTAATAGGATCCCTGTATGATTTGCATGGATTTCTAGTTTGAGAAGTCCTGCGTTATAGATCCTCAAACAAAACTGGAAGATTTTTTCCTCTCTATTTAAGAGCTTTTTGCCTGAGATCCTTCTTGTTCTATGCAAGAACAGGCCTTTTCTACTTTCTTTGAGCAAAATGGAAACAGTTGTAGAATTCCTGTATTACAAAGTAGAGCATACATCATCCAATTACTTGTATAATAGGAAATCATTTTTTTAATCTTATCTATTCTTTCAAGATCCATACTCTTTTGTTTGTCTAGATAAGTGTCCTCTTGAAGTTTGGAATCACTGAATCACTTCAGCTGCATCAGATCTCTTTCTATAGCTTTCCCTGGAGTTAGCAAAGTTACATAACTCACACTGCATGATTCATATGCTCACTACAAAGGCTTTCTAGAAAATTAGGTACTTCTTTGAGAGGTGGCAAGGGAGATAGAGAGAGCTCCCATCCACTGGCTTACCTCCCAAATGCCCGCAATGGCAGGCTCAGGACCAGGCCAGAGCTGGAAGCTTGGAACTCAATCCAGGTCTCCCACATGGGTGACAGAAGCCCAGTTACTTGAGTCATCACCACTGCCTCTCAAGGTCTGCATTCACTGGAAGTTGGAAGTTGGGAGTTGGAGCCAGGAGATGAACCAATGTACTCTGATATGGTAAGCTTAACCAATAAGCTTACCCACCTGACCCCAGAAAGCCTTTAAAAAAAGATTTTCCAACATCTTCCTGTTTCTGTTGTAGTAAAAGTACTGTTAATGCATGGCTTTCTGCCCATTCTTTGTGAAAAAATATTTTGGAGATGAAAGAGTTATGTTTATACATCAGCAAAGCAGTTTCATGTAGCAGGTCAAGAATGGAGCCCAAGGGGAATGGGTACTACCAGTCATGAGTCAGGCCATAGGAACATCCCATTGACTGGACATCCTCATCAATGGGCAGGCATGCTGACATGGAAAGTAATGATGGCTTTGATTTATTGAGCTCGTACTGTGCACTGGGCACTGCTTTGTGTAAATGATCTCATTGACGTCTCATCACCCTTATAATATGCACACCATTATTTGCCCCATTTAAAAAAAAAAAAAAAAAGGTTGGGAGGGAAGTTGAAGTCTTGCTCATGAAAACATAATTACCAGGGAAAACTAACCTCACATCTAGGTGTGCCTGACTCCAGGGACATATTACTAACCTCTGTGCTAGAACCCTTTATCAGAAATTGAATTTCTCAGACACGTGGCTTCTGGTTACAGTGTGATTGACTGATGAGGGATCTTTGTGTAGTAAAACTCCAATATCAGGGAGGAATGGCATATTCAAGGTGTTCTCAGGATGCAATTCTACTAAGAGGAACAGGGACAAATTTTGGTAACTGAACCCAGTGGTTGAGCGTTCTCTCTATTTCTGTCTCTTTTCCTCTCTGTCTCCCAAGAAAATTTTAAAAATTAATATGACAACAATACTTTGCATCTGAAAACTAAGAATGTATTAGCCAAAGCTGTTAAAGTGTTGATTTAAGTATTTTGATACATAATGGATGATGTTTGCTCTGCTCAGTAAGTATCAGCAATTAAAAAGAAGAGATGGATTGAGAGAATTATGTTGCACTTAATTTTGTTTGAATATTTAATTACAAATAATGGAGACAAAAATTTATGAGATAATTTGACAGTCTGGAAGATATAGTGAAGTTGATATTGTTAGAGCTTTCTCATCTGTGGGTTGCTCAGAAAGTGAGGAAGTCCTCAGGAGTGAAAGGAACCCAAGATTCACAAATTCAACATGTTAGATGTTTTGGAAACATTGTCCTTGTACACAGAATGTTTTCCCTAAAATCACTTTGTAAGTTGTTTCAATTACTAAATTTGAAAGGAAAACAAAAGACTATTTATAACAACTGATTAGAGAAAAAAAAATACTGTCCTTATTATGTTATGGGATACTGATATCTACCATATAGGAAGATTTGCTCCCACATAGAAAATGGTGAGGTCCACTGAACTCACACACAATTCTAGAAGAGAAAGTGCTGTTGAAAGTGGGACATTTCTTTCCATTTATTTATCAAAGTTACCTGGATTTAGCAAAGCATATTTTTGTGACTATCGGATGCTATTTGTATGTGTTCATGCAAATAATAGTTTTTATGTCCTTTGTGAAGGAAAGAAGACAAAATTTAAAAAGAAGTGATCTCTACATTTGTGTGCAAATGTTCCTTTCACATAAAATCTATGGGTGGGCAAAAAGGAAGGGAGAGAAAAATAATGCTGTTGTCATTCATTCATTCATTCATTCCTGTGTTCCCTCACTCTGGGCTTCTCCCTCCAGTGTGATTCTGTGCTGCATTTCCGTGGTCCTGTTTCATGTCACTGGAGTGGAGCTGGTGTAGTAATGGCATCAGGTCTGCCATTCTGGCTTTATTACTATCATTTATTAGCTGCCTGACCTTGGGGAAGTTAGTCTTGTGGAATTAGTTCCTACCTTTAGCTATAACAAGGGTATGCATATTGAGTACTGTGCACCACATCCAACATGTTAATCTGTGAATTATTTCATTTAAACTCTATTCACATATAGAAGCCTTAATTAGCAGACAAAGAATGTAAGGCACAGAGATCTTTGAGGGCACAGCCTGATAGAGAAGCTGAGATTTGAAACTTAGTTGTATAAATCTAGAACAGGCTTGGGTTCTCTGTTTTTTTTTTTTTTTTAACAATGTGCATAATAAGAAATACATTTTATGTTGTGAATCAGCTTGTGTAAATACATAAACATACATACATGAATCCATACACATGTATGTATGTGTGAATACAACAGTAAAATACAGAATTCTTGAAATAATGATTTTTTGTGATATATACACATGTGCACACACACAGAATAGAACATATTCTATACCATTTCTATTTTATGATGGTAGTAACATACTACATTGATTATACAAGTCAAGTATCATGCACAAATGCTCAAGCATCAGTCTGAAGCATACATTCCTGGAGGAATGGGCCTTTGACCCAGTCTTTAAGATACCTGCATCCCACATTGAAGTGCCTGAGTTTGATTCCCAGCTCCAGCTCCTGACTCCAGCTCATTGCCACTGCAGATGTTGGTAGACAGGGGTGATGGCTCAAGTAATTGGGTTCCTGCCTCCCATGTGAGAGATCTGGATTTCACTCCTGGCTCTGGCCCTGGCCTAACCCCAGCAATTGCAGGCATTTGAGAAATGAACCTGTGAATGAGACCTTTCTGCGCACTCTCTCTCTCTCTCTCTCTCTCTCTCTCTCTCTGACTCTCAAATAAATAGCAATAATAAATAAAAGTAAAGCCCACACTCCTTAACTACTATGTTATAATGCTTCTCTATTTGACAGTAACTTTTTACACATAGTAGGTATGTAATAAACATTTGCTTAATGTTGGATGAACAGGAACAAGAATAATAAAATCTGAAGCCTTTACGAAATTGTATCATCATGCCCTTTATGAATCAACCACTTATTCTTACAGACCTAAGTAGTGGGATGGCTCCTCAAAGAAGAAAGATGCAAATTATATGTATTAAATATATTTTATTTTTCTTCTAGATTTTCTTCCAACATGCTCAAGAATCTGCCTTTACTGCCAAAAAAATCACAATGCAGTTACTCACTATTATTTTCTAAGTGGGCATATATTTAGATATGCTTGGGGTGAGCAGGGAATTGCATTGGGAGCTGCAGATTTGTCTTCATTCTTTCCAAGAGAACAACCTAAACTTTCCAAATAGTCACTTACCAATCCCTTAAGGATCGGAGCTGAATGAATTACCATTCAAGTATTTCCTCAGCATTACTACTGTTTTATAGCTGTTTCTGTAAAAGTAGGTACTTTAAACAAAAACCACACCCTTTCATTTTCTCTCTCACACCAGCAAAGTGTTATGCATAAGAGTTTTGAGTATGTAGTTGTACTTGGGTAATGATATACTTAATGTGATACTTATGCCTCCAGGAATAGTCAAGAGAAACCTATAATGGTGGTGTTACCAGGAAGGTTGGCCAGCAATCAAATGTCTGTAATAGGAGTAATGCGATTCTATAGGCCTTAATTTTTTCCCCGATAACAAATGAGTCATATGTTCCCTTTTTACTGTGAATAAATTTGCTGTGTTCTAACAAATTGGTTTTGCTTCTTTAATTAGTGATGGAGACTTTAAAATGGTAGATATACAAAGAAGTAAGAAAACTTGTGAAATCATTTTAGCTTAAGTTTAAACAATTTTAGCTCCTGAAATAGTTTCCCTCAAATACCCTTAGACTTCTCACATATATCATTTTTTTTATATTCATATAAAGAGAAAGCATTAAAAGGCACCTGTCTTTGAGGAATACAGAGCTAATTACAATATAGTGTGAAAAAGTGTCTGTTCTCTCTGCTGTGAACAGAACTGGTATCTTTGACCCTAACCACAGGAGAAACCATAATGCTAGACATTTCTGAGAGCAATAGGTTTTAGGTCCTGGAGTGAAATGTCCAGATGTGAACATTTTATGTTTAGCAGTCTTTTAAAAATTAATTAATTAATTAATTAATTTGAAAGGCAGAATGACAGGGAGAGAGAGTAGGAGCGAGAAAGAAAATTTTATATCCATTGGCTGCAACAGCTGGGGCTGGGCCAGATCCAATCCAAGAGCCAGGAGCTCTGGGTCTCCTACTTGGATGACAGGGGCCCAAGTGCTTGGACTGGCATCCACTGCTTCCCAGGTGTTTTAGCAGGGAGGTGGGTTGGAAGCAGGGGATCTGAGACTCAATCCCAGGCACTTGAATATGATACACACATCCCACATGGCAGTGTAATCTGCTGTGCTTCAATATCCTCCCTTATGTTTAGTAATCTCTAAGACATTTTTTCCATGTCAGCTCTGGGAAGATATCTAGAGAATCTACTAGAATAAAAGGTCAGAAGAGTTTATATAAAGTCAAAAGAATGTTGAGAGTAGATGGGGAAAGGAGGGAGATGAGTAAGAGAACTGAGGATCCTGCCACGCCTTCCAACCTCAGTCCAGAGATCTTAAAATTCAGCTTTCTGGTGGTTGTTACAGTTGTCTGCTGTTATGCTATCAGGTATTCTATTGTAAGCACTTACTGTGATCACGGCATTTAGTTCAGTTAGGGAATGTAGGAGTGGATGTTTGTCCTCGTGGTGAGGATGCCCATGTTCCACATCTGAGTGCCTGGGTTTGATACCTGCCTTCAGCTCCCACTTCAGCATCCTGCTCATGCAGACTCTGGCAGGCAGCAGGTGTTAGTTCAAGTAATTAAGTTCTTTCTACCCACATTGGACACCTGGGCTGTTTCGCTGTTTCTGGCTTTGGCCCAGTCCAGCTCTGGCTGTTGGATTTGTGAAGTGAACCAGTGAATGGCAGATGTGTTTCTTTCTCTGTCTCTATTTCTCAGCCACTCAAAAATAGTGACAGTGGGCCGGCGCCGCGGCTCAATAGGCTAATCCTCTGTCTTGCGGCACTGGCACCCCAGGTTCTAGTCCCGGTCGGGGCGCCGGATTCTGTCCCGGTTGCCCCTCTTCCAGGCTAGCTCTCTGCTGTGGCCACGGAGTGCAGTGGAGGATGGCCCAAGTGCTTGGGCCCTGCACCCCATGGGAGACCAGGATAAGTACCTGGCTCCTGCCTTTGGATCAGCGCGGTGCGCCGGCCGCAGCGGCCATTGGAGGGTGAACCAATGGCAAAAGGAAGACCTTTCTCTCTGTCTCTCTCTCTCACTGTCTAACTCTGCCTGTCAAAAAAATAAAAAAGTTAAAAAAAAATAGCGACAGTGGCTGCTAAAGTATACTTAACATCGTTCTAAGCATGATGTCTAAGTTGATGCTAAGCATAACCAAAGCAAGGAATGTATTTTTTTGTTTGTTTCTAAGATTTATTTATTTATTTGAAAGGCAGAGTTACAGAGAACCAGAGACAGAGACAGAGAGTTCCATCTACTGGTTCACTCCCCAGATGACTGTAATGCCTGGAGCTGAGCCACTCCGAAGCCAGAAGCCAGGAGCTTCTTCTGGGTCTCCCACGTGGATCCAGGGGCCCAAGGACTTGGGAAATTTTCTGCTGGTTTCCCAGGCCATAGCAGAGAGCTGTATGGGAAGTGGAGCAGTTGGGACTCGAACCAGTGCCCATATGGGATGCCAGCACTGCAGGTGGCAGCTTTACCACTATACCACACACTGGGCCCAAGGAGCGTGTTTTTAATTAGAGATGACTACCAATAAGTGTTTTCTCTCATTGAAATGAGGCTTATACTGGCTTGTTCATTTACTCACAAGTTAATTGAGTGTCTACCATGTGCCTGGAGTTGTGCTAAGAGAAGGAGATATGGAGTTTCTGGGTGTGGGTGCAGGAAAGAGGGAGATGATTGTTGCTTTAGATTTGATTGTCTTTGATGTTTTTGGAGATGGAAGAGAATTGACGTTGGCTGTGAAGAAGCCACACTCGAAGAAAAGTTGAATATGCAGCAAGAGAGCAGAAATAACTGCTAAAGCAAATCCTCAAAGAGAGAAGAGGAAATAAGATTAAGAGCAGATAATGAGCACCCCTGAATAAGAGAGGAGGTGGCTATTCTGGCTGAAGTCTGCATTCTTTACTTAATCTGTGCACAGCAGAGAATGAAAGTGTAAGTGGTGCCTTTGTATGTGTTTGTGCAATGGGTCAGGATTCTGAAAACCTAAATTCTAACCACCCCCACTGACTATGCCCCCACCCTGCCTCTAAGCTGTTTCACTTCAAACTCTGTGTATTCTTCAGAGAGAAAGGGGTGGTAACATTGGTCTTCTCTTTATATTGAGATATCCAGTGTGCCCGTGAGGAAGAACTTGTTCTAAGGAAAAAGAAGAAGCCCTTTTTGAAGCAGGATTTTTTGAGCCCTAATTGAAGTAGGTTTCCACTTAAACAGGTGACACAGAGGAGCAGATACTGGACATCAATGGAACATTTCAACATGAAGACAGAAATCTGATGTTAAAAGAGAAAATAGCATGTTAGAATGATTATCTTCTCAGGAGACTACTAGACTTCTAAAACATCCAGTTCCATATTTGCAAAATGGGAAGGATAGTTGCTTCCTTGAAAGGTTTATATGAGCATTTCATGAGCTTATGTATTTAAAGTGTGCCCATTACAAGTACTCAAAAACAGTAACTATTATTTCTGTCATCCTCATCAATAAAAAAGCAAAGACAAAACCTGTTCACTTAATTGAATATGTACGCCATTAAACATATGTCCTTAATTTACCAAATTACGTGCAATTAAAGTTTATGTATTTACAAATCATTGTTTCTTTTTCACTTTAATTAGCTAACAGTTGATTTTAAGGTACTTAAAATTGAGACTGTTACTGAGAAAGTTCACATTCATTTTTATTTGTTAAATTAGAAGCATAACTACATTTTAAAATGATTTTACAAGATTAAGTCATTCTTTGAAAGCATTTTTTTTTTCTTATTTGAGAAATAGCTAGACAAAGAAAGACAGAAAGAGATCTTCCTCTGCTGGTGCACTCCCCAAAGGCCTGCAACAGCCAGAGCTGGGCCAGGCTGAAGCCAGGGGCCTGGGATTCAATCCAAGTCTCCCATGTGAGTGGCAGGTACCTAAGTACTTGAGCCATTACTGCCTCCTCCAGGGCATTAGGAAGCTGGAATCAGGAGCTGGAGCCAGAAGTAGAAACCAGGTACCCTGGTGTGGAACCCAGGAGTCTTGACTGCCAGGCCAGATGCCTTCCCTGAACTCTTTGTTAGCATCTTGACAGCATTTCTTTTCCCCATTCTCAAAAGTGAGTTCCACCCATGCACTCTCAGAGTTCACTTCAACTCAGGAAGAGAAGAAGTTAGGAATGTGATGTTAGTGCAAGTCTGCTCGAGAAACCTTGTGTTTGGGTGCATGGTTTGCTTCACACTCTGTGCTGAGACTGCCAGCCACGTGTGACAGAGAAACTTCTTCATTTTGCTTATGTGGAGATGTTCCTGTTGCTGGGGCCCCCCAGGCCTCACAGTGCCTGGCAGTCTCCGTTCAGTGGATGGCTTCTTCCCAAGTATGAAGGCAAGGTTCTCCCAAGCTCTCCCCACCCACTTCCTCCACACTGTCATTATCCTTGCTCTCTTTCGTCAGATGCACTGAAGACTCCCTATCTTCTAGCATTGTTGGCTGGCTATAAAATGCATTGCTGAGCCGGGGTGGGAGGTGGGTTTCAATTCCTATTTTAAAAAAAAGTACTAGAAAGAGAGAGATATCCATGAGCTAGTTCACTCCCCAAATGCCCACAGTAGCACAAGACTAGGGCCAAACCTGGAACTGAGAACTCATGAGTAGCAGAGACCCAAGTAGTGAAAGCATCACCTGTTGCCTCACAGGGTATGAGTTAGAAGGAAGGTAGGATTAGGAGTGGAGCTGGGACTTGAAACCAGACACTGTGGTGTGGGACACTGGCATCCAAAGCTCTGCCAAAGGAGAACCCCAGTTGTTGCTCACATTGAAGGGATGACAGCTCATGTATATGGGGACATATGGTCTCTTACATCAGCTGAGTGTGCTACAGTGGCTCATGTAGTCTGAGATGTGCTTGGCCCTTGCTTGGCCCTGGTCTATGCACCAATCCTGCATTAGGCTTGAGGTGTGACCAAGGTGCCTTGCCCAGGTACGATGGCCTAGTTGTCCAGGAATAATCTCTGTTAACTCTGAAGGCTAACTAGGCTCATAAGGGCTGTCTGAGGTGGGAGTGTTCCAGATAAACAGCAGATGCTCATGTATCCATTTCCTTATGGACTGGGGCAAACATTTCTTTTTTTTTTTTTTTTTTTTTTTACAGGCAGAGTGGACAGTGAGAGAGAGAGACAGAGAGAGAAAGGTCTTCCTTTGCCGTTGGATCACCCTCCAATGGCCGCCGCTGCAGCCGGCACACCGTGCTGTTCTGATGGCAGGAGCCAGGATCCAGGTGCTTTTCCTGGTCTCCCATGGGGTGCAGGGCCCAAGCACCTGGACCATCCTCCACTGCACTCCCTGGCCATAGCAGAGAGCTGGCCTGGAAGAGGGGCAACCGGGACAGAATCCGGCGCCCTAACCGGGACTAGAACCCGGTGTGCCGGCGCCGCAAGGTGGAGGATTAGCCTATTGAGCCACGGCGCCGGCCAAACATTTCTTGTATACACAGCTTTCTTTACTGAATGTAACTCACCTACCATACAGTTCATGCATGTCCACAGTACAGTTTGATTTTTTTTTATCATACTCACAGGGTAGGAAAACAGCACCACAATTGAGTGGGTCTTGTACCTCTGGATGAAGCCGTATATCCATTACCAGTCCATCCCCATTCTCTTCCTCCCACGCCCTGCAGCCTCTAGCAAACGTTTTATTAACCTCTGTAGCAGGATGCCTTGCCGTGCAGCCTGGCTGTGACAGGATTGTTCCATCTTCTCCCTCTTCCCACTTACTACTGCTCCCTGGGCTCCTCCCCTTTCACCATCTCTTGCTCTGCCCCCTCGCTCTTGTCACTGCTTTGCTCCCACATTGTATCTTGCTGTGACTGCTTCAGTGATGCTGTCTGTCCTACGGGGATGTCCGATTCTCTTCTGCACTCCTCCTCGCCCTCTCCCTGCAATGCAGCACTGGATCCCATCCACATTGAGAACTGTTGGGTCACACAGATAGGAGACCCACAGAAACTCATGTTGGCAAGGGATGGAATAGAGTAGGAAGGGTAGGGGAGCCTGATGTGGAGACAGTTCTCCTCACTGTGCACCTGGCTGGGCCTGGATCCATTTCTGCACACCCACATCTCTCTCGCTGTCTCTGGGCTGCCCCCTTCTGTTTCATATCAGTAATGATCCATATAGCAGCTTGCTAGTCAAATCCCTGGATCTCAGGAGCTCCCAGAAAACAGATGGGAATAAATTTGACTTTGAGTGAGTGAGCGCTAAGTGGTGTAGAGTGGTCCTACTCCCACTGCACACTCTACAGGGTCTGGGTCTCCAAACGGGGATCCAGGAGGCTGAGCTGCACAACATGTTTGAATGCCTAGCACCCCCTCTGTTGACTCCACTGCTCAGCTCCTTCTCTCTACCTGCAATAAGGCCACCTCAGGCTGTCTGGAAAGGCCAGGGCTCAACTCAAGTTCCCCTTCTCTTCTCAGTCTGGCATTGCAGCCTCCCAACGACTCTCCCAGATGCTGGGGACTCTGAATTTCTCCCCTCATCTCTCCCGCCATTCTTCCCCTGCCTGAAGCCCAGGGCACTGACTCAGCCTCCTTATCCTAAGCTCTTTGTGTTTTTTGTCTGTCAGTTGAGCTAACTAGAGACTTCACACTATTGAAAATTGCTCTCTCGCTGGCGCCACGGCTCAATAGGCTAATCCTCTGCCTGCGGCGCCAGCACACCAGGCTCTAGTCCCGGTTGGGGCACCAGATTCTGTCCCGGTTGCTCCTCTTCCAGTCCAGCTCTCTGCTGTGGCCTGGAGTGCAGTGGAGGATGGCCCAGGTCCTTGGGCCCTGCACCTGCATGGGAGACCAGGAGGAAGCACCTGGCTCCTGGCTTCGGATCTGTGCGGTGCGCTGGCTGCAGCACGCCAGCCGCAGCACGGTGAACCAACAGAGAAGGAGGACCTTTCTCTCCGTCTCTCTCTCTCACTGTCTAACTCTGCCTGTCCAAAAAAAAAAAAAAAAAAAAAAAAAAAAATTGCTCTCAGCCCTTGACGTTCTCACTCCACTTTCCTTGAAGATAGAGAGTCACCATTCTCCTGGAAATGGGAGCCATGGGGGGCACTGTGCTGTCCTCAGATCAGTTGTCCTCTTTCCAACCTCCTTATCCTGGTGAAGAGTCCATTCTTCCTGCACACAGCACCCCCCATCCTGGGTCCCACTGAACAGCACTCCTGAAGTGGACTGTGGTCCGGTTGGTCCTTGGGGTCCTGCTGCAGGGCAGGCTTCCTGGCCTTGGAGCACATGTAAGCCGGGAACTTGCTCAAAATGAAGAGGTTTCTGTGTTTTTAAATGTTGATTTAAAGATTTCTCTTAAATGATGTTTTTTAAACTTTTTATTTCACATGTATCACAGATGGAGTTTTTTTTTACAACTTAGATTTGGAAAGGTGGCTCTTGTAAGTGTATTCATTCTTAGTTTTTCTTGTGTCAAAGTACCCAATTTTGGTAAGTAAATCCACTAATCGTCTAAACTTTGAGGCTAGAAATTTTGAGTTCATATTTTCTGTTGTTGAAGTCATTGTTTTTGTTTTGTGTAAGCTTTTGTTGCATTTATGTGTGGAGTATAGCATGCACACACAATACATATGCACAATACAAGCTTTCATTGTGTATATGTGTGAAGAATAACACATATACACAATACATAGTCGAACTTTCAGTGCACATATGTGTGAAGTATAACATACATGCACTATACATATGCATGATGTAAGCTTTTATTGCAGGCATGAAGTATCACACACATGAACAAATGTGCGTAATGAAGCTAAGCTCACTGATTATTTGCAGCATGAGTCCACCTATATAAACAGCATGCAGATGAGGCAGCAGCAGCCTGCAGTCCCCTTCATGCTCCTTGTGAGCAGTCCCTCAAGGGAGATGGGTAGCTTGACTTCTAATACTCTGGGTGCCTTTTGTCTGTTTTTAAACTTTACGTAAATGGAATCATACAATATGTATTCATTTTTGTCTGACTTCTTTTCAGTCAACACTAAACTGCGGAGATTAATCCCTGATGATGTGTGTTATTATGGCTCATTCATTCTCATTGCTGTAATTCCATCTTTTTTTGTTGTTCTTTTTATTTTTTTAACTTTTATTTAGTAAATATAAATTTCCAAAGTACAGTTTATGGATTACAATGGCTCCCCCCCATAACTTCCCTCCCACTCGTACCCCTCCCTTCTCCCGCTCCCTCTCCCATTCCATTCACATCAAGATTCATTTTCAATTCTCTTTATATACAGAAGATTGATTTAGTATATATTAAGTAAAGATTTCATCAGTTTGCACCCACACAGAAACACAAAGTGTAAAATACTGTTTCAGTACTAGTTATAGCATTACTTCACATTGGACAACACACCTTTTTCATTCTATCAGTTAATATTAGCAGACACTAGTCTTGTTTGTGTGTAATTCCATCTTATGAATTTACCATATCCTTTTAGTATTGCTCAATGCTTGGAAATTTATTTTTAATTTGGACCATTACAGGTAGTGCTGTTATTATCATTTTTGTGCATATCTATCTCTGTTGAACATATGTAAACATTTCTTAGGTATGTAACAGGAATCAGAAATGCTAAGTCTTAACACTATGCGTATGTTCAACATGAGTAGACGCTACCAAATGATTTCCCAAGGTTACTTTATTTGTTAATAATTAATTAAAGAGTAAAAACATTTATTTAACATGTGATAATTTTTTTGTTTTTTCCTCAAATTGCTGTCATCTTTGTGAGGCAGTAACTGTATTGTGTTCATTTCTGGGGAAATAGAAGTCATTATGGAAGAGATTAGAATTTTTCAACTAAAAGAGACCAAGTGTGTAGGGGTCATCCAGGGCAGTTTTATAACTGAGCTTCTAAACAAAGCCTAGAATGCTAGATACATGCAGGCCACAGTCTGCCTTAGCTTAACCCCTGAGTTGAGGGTGTGGTACAGTGGCTCTTCTGGGTCTTGATGGCAGGTATTGTCTATGATGGCTTTGTTTAAGGGAATTCCAGGTCTGGGCAGGGTGTTTCAGATGAGCACAGAAAGTGTTGAAGCCCACCTGGGCATCATAAACATTCCCTGAATAGTACAGCATTGCTGACCAACCAGGAACTTGGAAAGGAGCTGAAACTGTAACTGGACTAGAGAACCACTGTGACTCCCACGAATCCTTTTTTGCCCGGCTGGAGGCCAACATTCAACAGCCCCTATCCTTTGTTCCCCTTATTCCTGATTCCTCCATTCTTGTATCTTCATTAGAAACCTGAAAGCACCCTCACTCAGCAGGGTAGTATTTCTTGGGACTGGAAAGTCTGCTACTTCCTCCTCTATGGATAGATTAAAACTTTCTCTTTCCTTTATCCTCAAACAATGTCCTTGTTAATTGATTCAGAACTGGGGACAGGAACCAAGCTTTTGGTTACACTTTGAGAAATCAGACCTACATACTCAGTGTCACCTTGAAGGAAAGTCCAGGCAAGGTGTGCCTCCAAACTCCTTGTTTATATGACCCCTGGAATGACCTGCAGTTTTCATTGTCATTCAGTTCTACAGGCAAGTGTAGGGCCCTTCCAGGGGCAGGTCAGCATTCTTTAAGCACTGTGGGAATTTTTAGTAAAGATGGAAAATATCAGTGTGGTGCAGGAATCCTAGTAACTAGAAAACAGGTCCCTACACAGTATTTTTGCTGCAGTGATTTTTCTGGCGTTTAACAGACTTTTATTCCTAATAGCTAATCTATCATTTACATTAAATTGGCCCTTTTCTTTTCTCTTTTCATTACTTCTCCCCTAATTCAGATTCTTATCACTACAGGACTGAATTATTCCAACAACCTTTTGGCTGTTTTCTGAACTGTATCTTCTGTCATCTCTAATATATCTCAGCGTGCTCCTGATCAGATTAGTCCTTAGAAAACAGCACATTTGTTTTCTATCTTTTCTGGGCCTGTTCTTCTACAGGAGTTACACATCCAAATACCCCGGGGGCTGGGTAATGCAAATGTGTGAAGATGGACAGATAATGGTCTTTGCGTGTCGAGCATCTAATAATCTGCCAGGCTGTCCACAATTTTGCTGCCTTCTATTTTCCTTGACATCCAGGGACTGCTTGGTCCAGGGTTCATTTTCCTGATTTGCTGAGGATTTCATGAAAAAGAAATTTCAGTTCTATTTAAACCCTACGAATCCATAAACTGTACTTTGGAAATTTATATTTATCAAATGAAAGTTAAAAAAAAAAAAGAAAAACAATAGTGCAAGCCCACCTGGAAATGGTAACTGAAAACTGAAACCCATGAAATCCGCATTTAAAAAGTTACACATCTGCTGCTATCCACCTGTAGGCCAGCATTGGCATCGCAGATTTGGGCTTAGTGTTTTTACATCTTCCAACTTTTCAAAAAAACTTGAAAAGTCAAAATTTCTTGTGAAATGTTCTCATATTTTAATTTTGGCATCTAATCCATTAAAAAAGAAAAACCTTGTAAGTCAAAGACAAAACAACAGAAAAAAGTTGGTTCTGTGGGTGGAGTGAAGTCCCCAAGCTGGTCTGCCTGTCGGTGATTTCTGCCCTGCATCAAATCTGTTAAATATGCTGCCATCATTCTGACAGCTGTGACCCTCACTTGGAAGCCATGCCACCCTTGCTGTAAACACATTTCCCAACACATATGTTTTGCTCAGGCTCACCACCCCCAACCCTGCCTCCTTCACAAACCACATTCACTCCTGTGGCCATCTCTTTGGTCATTTTAAAATTTTTATCTCCTTCTGTGCCCTGCTACCATTTATCCTGCCTTTTTTTCTTCTTCTTAATTTTTTAAAATTTTATTTAAGGAATACAAACTTTATGCATTTAATATATACAAATTTGGGAACATGGTGATTCTTTTTCATTTTATTTAAGGAATATAAACATGCATTTAATATATGCAAATTTCAGAACATGGTGATTCTTCCCCCATCTCCCTCCCACCCTTCTTCTTCTTCCTTCTCTCTTTCCCATTCTTATTTTCTACAAACGTCAGTTTTCAGTTAGTTTTATACTCATAAGATTAACCCTACACTAAGTAGAGAGTTCACCAAATAGCATGAAGGAAAAAGGAAGAACAGAAACAAACAAGCAAATAAGAAAAACATTGTTCCTTGGGGCTGGTGCTGTGGCGCAACAAGTTAATACCCTGCCTGAAGCGCCGGCATCCCATATGGGCACCGGTTTGAGACTGCTCCACTTCCGATGCAGCTCTCTGCTATGGCCTGGGATAGCAGTAGAAGATGGCTCAAGTCCTTGGGCCCCTGCACCCATGTGGGAGACCCAGAAGAAGCTCCTGACTCCTGGCTTCGGATCAGCGCAGCTCTGGCCTTTGTGGCCAATTGGGGAATGAACCAGCAGATGGAAGACCTCTCTCTCCCTCTCTCTCCTTCTCTCTGCCTCT
Organism: Oryctolagus cuniculus; assembly: GCF_964237555.1. NCBI lineage: Eukaryota > Metazoa > Chordata > Mammalia > Lagomorpha > Leporidae > Oryctolagus > Oryctolagus cuniculus. The sequence continues at coordinate 80,338,153 of NC_091437.1, forward strand.
CCTCTCTCTATGTAACTCTGGCTTTTGAATAAATAAATCAATCTTTCAAAAAAAAAAAAAAAGAAAAACATTGTTCCTCAACAGTCATGTCAAGAGTTGTTCAAAATCATCTCTTTTCAAGGTGGGATAGATTAACTTTTAGTTAACACAGATCAGAGCAACCATTTGGTATTTGTCTTTTTTTGACTGGCATATTTCACTAAGTATAATGTTATCCAGTTCCATTTTCTTGCAAACAACAGGACCTTTTCCTCTTAAACACTCACTTGACATTCTGCTTGACCTGTAAAGCCACACTTTTTTTTTAACTTCTATTTAATAAATATAGATTTCCAAAGTACAACTTTTGGATTATAGTGGCTTTTCCCCCTCATAACCACCCTTCCACCCGCAACCATCCCATCTCTCACCCCCTCTCCCATCCCATTCTTCATCATGATCCATTTTCAATTATCTTTATATACAGAAGATCAATTTAGTATATACTAAATAAAGATTTCAACAGTTTGCACCCACACAGAAACACAAAGTATAAAGTACAGTTTGAATACTAGTTATACCGTTAATTCACATAGTATAACACATTAAGGACAGAGATCCTACATGGGGAGTAAGTGCACTTAACATTTTGGGATGCAATGATTTCTTCTTCTTTTTTTTTTTTTCCTAAAAACAAAGATTTAATTTCCATAATAAGACTGTCTGTTAGTTTCTTACATCTGTTTTGTAGCACCCCTGCCGGCAATATTTGGCACAAGTTGGGGGCATTGCAGAGATTGTCCAATAGCTGTTTTGTTTGGTTGAATTATATAAAATGTGAGATGGCATCTACAGCTCATCAAAACCATCAAAATATTTTAGCAACTGTCTGGTTGGTTGTGGTCCATACATAATTTAACGCAAGATGTTTTGTTTGCTATTTAAGAACCTGAAACTGATTTAAATAGTCTGAATTTTGAAATAGATTTCTTTAATTATATGTGTGCTCATGAAAGTGCATTCTCTTGTGAAGTCCTTAAGGAACAAGAGCTGTCTTTTTCTACAACAGACATTTTCTGTGCAATAGATGCCAAATAAATACACGTCAGCTGGCCAGTACACCCCAGTGTCTTACGAAGAAATCTGAAGAGTTTCATTACTGGAAACATCTATTTGGAAAGTAATGTCATTATCATTCCTTTAGATTTAACTAGATATTTTAGATTCACGTGATAAAGTAAATATTCTTTCAGATTTATTTTCATTGATTGGGTAAGCTGTGATATACAGCTGACATCTTGGAAATGTGAACTACAAAATGGCATTGTATCCTTAGTCAAAATAGAGACATGAAATGTGGTTTAAGGCTACACTGTTTTGGCGGGCACCACGGCTCACTTGGCTAATCCTCCGCCTGCGGCGCTGGCACACCAGGCTCTAGTCCCAGTTGGGGCGCGGGGTTCTGTCCCGGTTGCTCCTCTTCCAGTCCAGCTCTCTGCTGTGGCCCGGGAAGGCAGTGGAGGATGGTCCAAATGCTTGGGCCCTGCACCCGCATGGGAGACCAGGAGGAAGCACCTGGCTCCTGGCTTCAGACTGGCGCAGCACACCGGCCGTAGCGGCCATTTTGGGGGTGAACCAACGGAAGGAAGACCTTTCTCTCTCTCTCTCTCTCTCTCTCTCTCTCTCTCTCTCTCACTGTCTAACTCTGCCTGTCAAAAAAACAAAAAAAACAAAACAAAACAAAAAAAAACAAAAAGGCTACACTGTTTTTGTTATGCCTTTTATGTTTTGTAAAATAACTTGCCAACTAGTGTTCTAAAAGATCTGGGAGATATATCTCTTTACCTACTCTAGGACGAAATTGAAATTCCCAGGGAAAAGTCCAGACTTCCCTGGGGCACCTCCTGAAACTGCTGCATTAACTTAGCAGAGACACTAATGGGAAGGAAGACTAGGAATCGGGGATCAGAACTAAGAGTCTGTGCTTTTCCAAGAAGTTAATGAAGGAGTGTTAATAGCATGTAATGATAACAAGGAGGCACAGGTTTTCCATAAGATAAATAGCACTCTATGACAAAACATCGTATTTGCTGGATAGAGTTTTCTCATGCAGAGCTTTATGCATTGACACAAATGTTCTGTATCTGTGCTGTACAACATGTGTCTGTTTGCATCTTTGACAAGTAGCAAATGTGACAATTGTGACCAAGAAACCGATTTCTAAAATTTAATTAACATTAATGTAAATAACCAGAGATAGCTTGTGGCTACTGTTTTAGACCAACACTGTGCTGGGGACAAATTTATCTCTTACATATATTTTAAAAGGACATAAAATAATTTGTGCTCTTTGATCTGAGAAAGGTGCCTGAATATTTTCATGGAGGGAATTTACTTTTTACTGTCTCAAGGTGAGATGTGTTTAGGAAGAGAGAGGTTATAGACAGAGTATGGCTGAATGACAGGTCTGATATCCAGGCTGGGAGAGAATGCCGCTGCTCCCACCGTCCTTGTATGTGACTGTCCTCTGGGTAGGGGGAGAGGGCAGATACTTCTGCCCATGCCTGAGCTGCCTCTTGGAGAGAAGCACATAGCAGCAGATGTTATGATTTACAGAGAATCCTTCCATTGAAGGGAAGGTCACACACTATCACAATAGCCAGTATGATAAAATGCTGTTTTTGAAAATAACTTGGGTGACTTATTAAAGCCAAAGTCTTTGATAGGTCACAATATTAAACACATTCAGACTCATCAATAAAATAGATTCTGTGGGCCTTTAAAGTCAAACATCTGTGTTCCAATCTATGTATCCCAGGAAATGAGAGAAGCAGGTGTCTAAGAAAATCAAGATTCAATTAACATCCGCTTTGAACAAAAGAAACTGAAGTTTTATTTAGGAAAAAAAATCTGAAAATAACAGAATAAAGCAAATATTAAATAGTACAATAGCTGTAAGTAAGAGAATGGGAAAACCCTGGAGGGATTAGCTAGACCAGTCTTGAGAATTAACTGAAAATACAGATGTCATCCCAGAGAAAGGAAAATTTTTCTGCATTGAAAGATATGTGGGGGGCTAGTGCTGTGGCATAGTGGGTAAAGCTGAGACCTGGAGTGCTGGCATCCCATATGGGCACTGGTTCCAGTCCCAGCTGCCTCACTTCCAATCCAGCTCTCTGCTATGGCCTGGGAGAGCAGTAGAGGATGGCCCAAGTTCTTGGGCCCCTGCAGCATCCTGGGAGGCCTGAAAGAAGCTCCAGGCTCCTGGCTTCGAATTGGTCCACCCCTGACCGTTGTGGGCATTTGGGTAGTGAACCCATGGGTGGAAGACCTTTCCCTGTCTCTCTGCCTCTGCTGCTCTGTAAGTCTGCCTTTCAAGTAAATCTTTTTAAAAGAAGGGAGAGAGGGAGGGAGGGAGAGGAAGAGAGAGAGAGAAGGAGAGAGAGAGAGAGAGAGAGAGAGAGAGAGAGAGAGAGGAAGACATGTGGGGAAGAGTCTTGAGAACCCCTGTCAGTAATTATGTCTCCTGATCATAAGGAGTGTCCTGTTTGAGGCTGGATCTCATGATTCAGGTTCCAATGTTCATGACTGTCAGTATTCATATTCTTAGATGAGAATCATTCTCAGAGCATCAGGACCAGAATCTGTGACTTATTCAAGTCTTGAGTGCTGTCATCTGGAATGAGTGGCTTCACCCTTGCTGGGAACTCCTGTCCAGAGGTGTCTTTATCTTTCTCTTGTATTTCTAAGTCTCTACATTTGAAATGTAGTGATTATTGCACTAGGCATTAGTCAACTTTTCAGTACTATGAGATACCTAAGCCAAGCTGCTTATGAAGGAAGAACGTATATTCCAGCTCACAGTTCTGGAGGTTTGTAGTCCAAGACCAGGTGGCCCCACTGATTTGGCCCCTGGTGGTAGGGTTCTTGCTGGCAGAGTCCCAAGGCAGTGCAGAACATCACATTGAAAGTGGGAGCAGGTACCTATCTATGTCTCTTCTTATGAAGTTACCTGATTTACTGATGGGCACCACCCCACCAACCTAATCCAATCTAACAACTCCCTAAAGGGCCCACTCCTAAACACCATGAATGGATTAAGTCTCTACTCTCTTAGTACCACTAACATAAGACTTTAGGGACCAAGACTTTAACACATGGGTCTTTGAGAGATGTCAAATCTAATATCCAAAGCAAAGCTCACTGACATCTAGATTTTTAGAGAATCTCTCTGAACAGACACAGGGGATGGCAACTCAGTAAGTTACTAGTATTGAAAGAAGTAAAATCTCAAGTCTTTGCAGCTTTTGTACTATGATTCTATTTTGTGTCTTTTGTAATTGTGTCATAAACATGGAGTTGTACCCAAACAGAAAACTAATCAAAAAGAATGACATACAACAAGAAACCCAGGCTGCTACATGTGTGAACCATGCATAGAATCATAGCTGTCTCTCATCTTGGAGGATAGAACTCCAGGTGAGGATGGACAGGTGCTGGGCCTTCTGGTGGCCTTTGTGCCTTCCTCCTTTCTCTAACTTCTTAATAAAAGGAGTGGGCTGAATTATAGGCATACTGGCCTGATACAGCATTCATGCATGAACGCTGGTTGTTTAAGTGGTTCCATGAGAGTTAGGATGTATGAACTTTTTAAACATTTATTTCATGTAATTGCAAGATAGAGTTAGAGAAAGAGGGAGAGATAGAGAGGTTTCCATCCATTGGTTGACACCCCAAGTGGATGCAATGGCCAGGGCTGAGCCAAGATGAAGCCAGGAGCCAGGAGCTTCTTCTGGGTCTCCCATGTGGATGCAGAAGCCCAAGCACTTGGGCCATCTTCCTCTGACTTTCCAAGTGCATTAGCAGAGAGTTGGATCAGAAGTGGAGCAGCCGGGACTCGAACAAGCGCCCATATGGCATGCCGGCACTGCAAATGGGGGCTTAAGCTTCTGCACTACAGCTTGAGTTCCAGGGTATATGAATTTTAAGAGAGAAACATTTCATAAAAGCACATAGCTTTAGTTCTTTTAGGAATTAAAATAGCATAGTTTGATAGGGAATTGATGATCTCCATTTCCTAACATTCAGGCCTGAAAAAGCAATGCAGAGCTTTGTCTTTTAAGTCATTACTTAATCCTGAAGTCATATAATGGCAATTATACAACAAAGACTAAATGTCTCAACTCTGGCCTCTTATATTTTCCCTGACAAATTAAATTCAGTTACCTCTATTTTAGTTGCCTGGAAGATTACAATTTATTATTTTTCTTCAAACAGGTTTTTCTTTTATTTCCTTTTACAATTAACATCCAGATCTAGACTCATGAGGTAGTCCATGAGCTTGTATTACTGAGTTGTTCTGTCACTATGATGGAATGTCTGAGGTAGCCTAACTCTGTAAAGGAAAGATATTTATTTTGACTGGCAGTTCAGGAGGTTCACAGTCTCAGATCAGGTAGACACCATGGCTTCAGGCTCTGATGATGCTATTTTTACTAACGTAGTCCCAGAGCAGAGCAAAGCTTCTCATGGCAAGAGGCAGGGAGTGCATACATGTCTGCAAATTGATGTTTTCAAGTCGCTATGAGTTACTCATGGTTACTTCATCTAAGGATCCAATCCAATATGGTTACCTCCCAGTTGCCCCACCTCCAAATACAAATTTAGGTTTAAATTTCTACCCTTTTGTACCATTAACATAAGACTTTGGAGACCAGATAATTGAATTTGAGAAGGATAAATATTCAAGTCATTGTGGAGCTTAATGAAATGAAAGTTACAGGGAGCTACTCTAAACTTGGTGGTGTTTTATTTCTTAGAACTGGACTGTAAAACTCTTTGGCTATGTCACAGAGAGAGTTGTTAGCAGGGAATGGACTCTCCTTCCTAATGATTTACATTCCTACTGTTAACTCCTTCATTCTTAGGGTGAAAAATGGTATTGAAGACAAAATACAAATCAGCCAAATTCTCACATGGCTTAATAACATGGCACTCAAGAAATACAGCTCAGGATACACTGACATTTTATTTTCTTTTTAACATCTAAGACATAGTCTTATTTAATGTTTGCCTAGAAACAAGTTCACAATGAATATCTGTGGGTAGTGGGCATCAAAGCCTATCCTGGGCATGTATCAGTCAGCCTTGGCTCCCTGGTCTCTGGCATTAAGTGTCTATGATGTCTTCATAACATGCTTGACCCATCCAAGCACCTTAACTGCACACTGAATTATCTCAGTGTTTCCAGCTCTGAGTTGGACTCCCTTTTCCCCAGGTGCTAGTGGGGGAGAAACCTTGTAATACTGTCAGGAAGAGATTGCCTTCAGCATATGAAGAAGAGGCAGGGCAAGGAGGCAACAGTGGACATGTTGGAAAGGCTAGATACACATGGAGGAGAGCAGAAGAAAGAAGAGAAGAGAAGTAGGCCTAGTGGGATGGTGGGGAGCCTTTGGAATGGAGAAGAGTTTCAAAATTAGACTACATAGTGCTCCTCAGGGTTTCCTGGTAATGTGGTTGGTGAGAATATTATTTTTGATAAGTAACAGGATGATTATCCTTAGGATGGTCACCAACTGGGAGGAGCATTTCAGAAGATGCTATTAAGTGCTACTCTATTTATGGTTTCGCTGTTCTTATAGTCAGACAGCAGGAGGAGTGCTGGAGTTAGGAAAAGCTACCTGTTATATTTAGGCCTCATTCTTTACAGCTTACTAGAAAAGCAGGTGCGTCTTTTAAAGTAGTATGTTGTATTAGGCCTAGGGAAATTTGCCTATCAAAACTCATATTGAAGGCTTTGACTGCTTATTGATAAACAGTTCCATAGAAAGAGAAGCCATACTGACCTGTTGTTTGTTTTGGAAAGATGTGCCTTGGTGCATAAGGATGAACCCAATCTTTCAGCTCAAAACTCCTGCTGTACATTCCTGATCAAGTCAGGATCAAGATTGTCTTTTTTATTTTTTTTTTTAAGATTTACTTTATTTATTTGAAAGACAGAGTTAGAGAGAGAGAGAGAAACAGAGAGAGAGAGGGCTTCCATCTGCTGGTTCACTCCCCAGATGGCTGCAACAGCCGGAGCTGAGCCAATCCAAAGCCAGGAGCCTCTTCCAGGTCTCCCATGTGGGTGCAGGGGCCCAAGGACTTGGGCCATGTTCCACTGCTTTCCCAGGCCATAGCAGAGAGCTGGATTGGAAGTGGAGCAACCAGGACTAGAACCGGCACCCGTTTGGGATGCCGGCACTTCAGGCCAGGGCTTTAACCCACTGCGCCACAGTGCCGGCCCCAAAGACTGTCTTTTCAGCTGTAAAATGTGGAACAATGTTACCCTGATTATGCAATCCTGCTCTAACATTCTATAAATACTGTTTCATGCATTACTAACTAAAATTGTCCTTGGTCTGCAAAACCAGGCCTTGGTATTAGTAACAGGCATGACTGAAGCTATACACTGCTGTGTAACTGTAACTTCATTTCTCTGCCATTTCTTTCTCTTCTTGTTTTGGTTCAGTTTACATTCAAATCTGCATTTATAAGTAAAACACAGCAGATTTATTGCAAGCTGATGCTGGTATGTTTTTAGTATTCTGTGCGGGGTGCTGAACAAGGAGGAAGTAGGAGGGAAAAAGTTGTTAATAGAGGGTTAGATTTAGCTATTCCAGACTAAGTAGATAAGATTTAATTTGAGCAGCCCTCAGTGGTGGAATGATATTTGTAAAGCCATCACTCGTGCTTCACAAGTCTGGCAGGCTCCTTTCTACCATCCTATTCATCAGCCCGCTCACTCACCCCTGCCAGCACCCCCTGCCCAGGAGCCACACCACAGCCCTGCTGCCCCACCACTTGCCATGCATCCTTCATGCTGCTGGGCCTGTGCTCAGAGTGCAGTCTACTTAGAATGTTCTCTGGCCCTTTCCCATTTTCCACTTTGTCAACTGTCCCACCCTGAAAAATTCAGTTCAGGTGGCACCAGACCATTTAATGTCTTCTCTTCTGGGTTTGCACAGTCCTTTTTTCACTATCTCTCCTGTTACGCTTACCATGTGTTGCATCCGTTTATGTGTTTTGCACTCCAACAAAGTGGGGACTCTACGGAGGATGATGGTGTCTTCCTCACAGGGATCACCCTGAGGCCACAGCAGGTGCCAAAAAGCATGGTTGGGAAGAAAGAAGGAAGGGATGGCTGAATAGGGAATGGATGAATGCCTTTGCTTACCTTTGCTTCAGTAAGTGGGGTAGCTGACATCCCCCAACCCCCACCCCATTCCATCTCAGCTCTCTAAGGAAATCATGCTTCTCCTAAACCTCTGGCTATAGGAGTTACTAAGTGTGCTGATTAACTAGGAATTTGATACGAGCAATATGCTGGTACTTTTCATCAGTGCAAGCTTGTCTCTGGCTTATGATCTCTCAAGCCGTAAGTAATACGTATTCCAAATCACCTCAAGGTAGACCAAGTGGTATTGGCAACCTATGAGCATTTAATGAACAAGGATAGCACCACTATCTTAATATAATTTCTACCTTCATTTCTGGTTATGAAGTCAAGTTCAGAAGATATTATTTGACTTTAACAATGATTTGAGCTAACACTAGATCTGACAGTGAAAGAAGCTGAGGTTGAGGGAAAAGCAACAAAAATAGGGAAGTTTCTATCACCAACTTCATCTGAACCAAAAGACATGCTGCCAGTCATACTGAAAACTTCCGTCGCTCATTGTCTGAGACATGACATGACTATACAATGATCAGAGAGAAGCCACACATAGAAATTCAGGAATGGTGCTGAATTCCTAGCATAGATATTCAGACATAGGACAAAAATCATGTCAGTATAATTTAATGCACACTTAAGAAACATTTAGATACTGTCTTTCCTGAGTTCAAAATAACACTTGTTTCTTATAAAAATGCAAAAACTTAGAAAAAAATTTTTGAAAAAAGAAAATTTAAATGACTGTATGCCCTCAACTTATTGTCAATATTTTTGTTTAGTTTGAAATGCAAAGATAGAGAGATGGGCCCCTAGATAGAACTGGAATTAACTATAAGTGATTTTTCACTTAGTTTTCATCTAATACATCTTTATGGGCATTCCTCAGATCATAAATAGTTCTCAAAAACATGATTTTAATGCCTTGTTAATGCTCCAGTGAGTGAGTTTATCATGATGTATTCATCCGTTTCCCTAACATCTCCATTATTTTTACTGCCCAAATACAATGAGCAATCTTGTGAGTCACTCATTGTAGGTATCTTTATTATCTTTATCTCTTTAAACAACATTCCCAGAAGTGTAATTGCCAAGAAAACATGTTTAAGGCTGCTGATGGCAAAGTTGCCCATCCAATCTCATTCATCTTCTCATAGTGGCAAAGTCTGCTTTGGTGAAAACATATCCTACCCATACAGTAGAGAAAAGCAGTCTTAAAATTAACCTTAGCTGAAAGCTTCCCAAGAAGAGGGTATATTGGCAGAATAACATGAGGACTCCAGATTGCAGTCACCAGGGTTTAGTGAGTTGGTAGCTGTGGACTTTTGCAATCCCTACAGTTCCACTCTCTGTTTAAAGCAAGGTGAGAGATATTGTGTAATTCTATAGAGCTCCCCAGAAAGTTTTAAGTTTTGAATTGAAATTTGATATGATGCTCTTCATGTGTCATTTATCTGCCTTTTCAGGTAGAACTAGCAGCTTCTATTCAGAACATTTAAGGAGTTAAAAAATAAGAAGAAAATAATGCAGAGGCTGTGAAATTTTTGTTTCATCTTTAACGACCTACGAGAGAAGAGTCAGTCATGTATAATTCAATTTTTTTAAAGATTTATTTATTTATTTGAAAGGCAGGGTAACAGAGGACAGAATCTTCAATCTGCTATTTCACTGTGTAAATGGCCATAAGAGCCAGGGCTGGGCCAGGCTAAAGCTGGGAGCCAAAAACTCCATCCAGGTCTCCCACATGGGTGGCAGGGGACCTAGCACTTGGGTCATTTCTGCTACCTTCCCAAGTGCATTACCAGGGAGCTGGATTGGAAGCAGAGCAGCTGAGACTCAAACTGTCACTCTGATATGGATGCCAGTATGTGGCAGTGGCTTGACCCACTGTGCCACTATGGACGTTCAGGAGTCTCCCAGTTCTGAAATGGAATGAGTTGTTTGTGTTTGCTCAACTTAATTCAAGTATGTTATAGAAAAATATTTTACCAGAGAAAACAATCAACATTTCTCCTTCCAGTGTCCTCCCCACCCTGCCACCACCCAGGGGGAGATATTAGGGATAAAGCCAATTACTCCTCAGAGCATGTGGACCTTTAAAGGAAAAAATAGCCACAGATGATTAAAGTTTTTGGCACAGGAATTGAGACACCGCTTAGGGCACCCACATCCCATATTGAAGTGCTTGGGTTCCGGTTCCCTCTGTACTCTCAATTCCAGCTCCCTGCTAATGCACACCGTGGGAGGCAGCAGGTAATGTGCTCAAGTAGTTGGGTTCTTACCACCTAAGTGGGAGACCTGTGTTGAGTTCCTGGCTCCTGGCTTTGGCTTGGCTCAGCCCTGGCTGTTGCAGGCATCTGGGGAGTGAACCAGCAAATGTGATTCTCTCTCTCTCTCTCTCTCTCTCTCTCTCTGCCTCTTTCTGTTTATTCTACCTTTCAAATAAATAAATTGATTAAATAAACATTTAAAAATTAAAACAGAAAGAACAAACATTACTTTATGAGCTGGTGGACTTTCCCAAGACCATACATATTAGTACTCGAGCCTACCATAGCGAGGCCATGGAAAAACTGGCATGGCTGTTCCTAGGAGAAATATCTTCACAGATATGTATCCACTATAATGATGAAAACACAATCAGTGTGGGTCAATCGAATCTCATGTTTCTTCACACTTCACACACACTTCACTGAACCTGATGAAACCTAAGAATGCTCCCTAAGAGTTCCAGTACAACATGCTGCTTGGATAAAGAACAGTTTTTTCCTCTTTAAAAGACTTATTTGATGCCAAGTCTTAGCTAAATGTTAAGCGTTCAGCTATGATACCATTCCATGTGTGGAAGCAGAGGTCAAGTCCTTGGTGCAGACAGATCAAATGTTTCCTCTGCTACTACAGGAAAGTTCAGTGCTTTCTTGATTTTATACAAATCCATTCAGAAAAAGGAAATCCAGGCTTGTAGAGGCATGGGGATATTAGACCTATAGACCAATCGCAGATACCTGGGAATTAACAAAGGAGTGGGCTTAGAGAATACTTCTGATGAGGGTGTATTCCCAGGAAGGGTAAACACATTGATAAACTCATTGCCCTTGATCTTCCAACACAGCTTCTATTGACGTTTCTTTCAGCCCCAGGCACAGATTAGAGTATATGACCCATTGATTACACTTAGGGCTCTTAATGACAGGAAAGAAGATTGAATTCTTTTCCCTATGTACAGAGGGAAGGTTAGTAGCATCCCTGTTCTGGTCTTAATACATGTTCAGATTTGCAAATCTGTTTTCAGGTTATGTTACTAATTCAATAATTATTTCAAGAGATGTTCTTATTGTATTTCTTGAACAAATTAGTATTATTTTGTGTGACAATCCAAGTCATAGATTTTCAATCTCTAGACAAATCAATTCTTGAGAAAGTCATTGTTCTTATGTTGTGATTTTTCTATGTATAATATCTGTCAAATGTATTACAACCCTAAAACCCGGCAAAAGTTGATATTCCTACATATTTGTGGAACTTTTTCTATTTAAACTTCTTTTATATTTAATTTTTAGACACTGGAGATTCCTGATAAAAATGTACTGTATGTCATTGACATCAGATAAGAGGTTCCACCAAGCTACATGCAGTGTTGGGTGGGAAATGATTAACCTGCTGGAATTTGCCTTGCCTCAGGCTTCAGCCTCAAGGTATCTGATACTTATTCATGAAACTGTTCAAAAATCCAGTGTCAAAGCTTTCCAAAGCAGATATTCTGGGACCAAAGCCCTATTCATCCGGACACTGCACTTAAATAGAGATAAGAAACCCATTCCCATCATTAGGTTATTAGTAGCTGCAAATAACCTAAACTCACTTAAAATGCCTTAATAGATAGTGGCTATAATTATCTTAAAGCAGCTTATTGATTGAAAAGGGAAATAGGTCAATTAAACAGAGCTGTGGGGGTATGTATTGACAGGCAGAGATCACTATAAAATTTATCTTCCCACAGCTCAGACAATGTTTCAAAGTGTACAGTGTTTGGACCCAGGGAGAAAACTTCTGCCTAAGCATGGCAGATTGCATGTGATCCCTAGAGCAGTTCAGGGAGCTCCCTTATCCCTCTTGCAGATGGATGACTTCTCTCTACCCTTTCTGGAAACCAGAAACCAATTCTCTAGAGAAATCAACTCACAGGCACTGGACATGGGTCAGTAGGTCCAGGGAAGAGTACGGTTATTGTATAAGAACAAAAGCAGATATCGAATCTAATGCAGCTTGCTGATCTATGGGGGACCTCTAGCCACACCCCGCACACCCTGCTGCTCTGAGAGAGACTGTGACTAACTGTGTACTCCTTAGTCTTCTTCAACTCCAAGGAAAATGAACTTACAAATACTCCTAGATGTAGGCAGGGAGCTCAGGATCACCGGACAGTAGAATAACATTCCAAAACAGACCAAATTAGAAAATAAAAGGGTTCTTAGACAAAACATAATATAGGAGTAGAACAAACACTTCAAAGTAAATATATATTTTTCAAAGATAAGATTTTGAATAACAAGATATTGTAATGGCAGGAACATAAGGAAATAGTAAAGAGTTCTTGGGAATTTAAGATCCGATGGGTATGTAAAAAATGCAAAGGATTTGAAGGAAGTCAGCAAACCTAGAAAATAAAACAAATAAAAAAAGAGAAAAAAAAGCTAAAATTCTTGATGAGCAATCCAAAAAGTTTAGTCATGCTAAAGATTTTTCAAGAAATGACACAGGGTCGGTATTGTGGCATAGCAGGTTAAGTCACCACTTAGGATGCAGGCGACACATATTGGAGCTTAGGTTCAAGTCCTGGCTGCTCTGCGCCCCCCCCTTTTTTTGACAGGCAGAGTGGACAGTGAGAAATGAGACAGAGAGAAAGAAAGGTCTTCCTTTTCCGTTGGTTCACCCCCCCAGTAGCTGCTGCGGCCGGCGCATCGCGCTGATCTGAAGCCAGGATCCAGGTGCTTCCTCCTGGTCTCCCATGCGGGTGCAGGGCCCAAGCACTTGGGCTATCCTCCACTGCACTCCCGGGGCCATAGCAGAAAGCTGGACTGGAAGAGAAGCAACTGGGACAGAATCCTGTGCCCCGACCAGGACTAGAACTTGCGGTGCTGGCGCCACAGGCAGATGATTAGCCAAGTGAGCCGCGGCGCCGGCCCCTGCTCTGCTTCCAAATCCAGCTCTGTGCTAATGTGCCAGGGAAAGCAGCAGATCGCCTGAGTTCCTTGGCCCCTGCCTCCCATGTGGGATCTGTTAGGAAAGAGGGCTGATTGGTGCCTCCTCACACGGGGCACCAAAAATATTAGTAAAAGAGGTGCCGAAAAGAGAGGAGGCAATATATAAATTCACAGCCATACCGAATTTATTCAGAGAAAATAAATTCACAGAGGTGGATAGCCAACTGCTGCACATTTATGGAACACATTGCAGAAGGCCCCAACCTCAGGGGCCAGGCCTTTTTTATCTTAGGAGGGCTAGGGATGAGGGTGGGGGTAAGGGGCAGCAGGTGGAAGGGAATTCCCGGAACTGGTCTTTCAGGTGGCTACACAGGGCCCCTGGAACCTGGGGAAAAATGCAGGGGTATGGTGTGAAGGCAGTAGGGTGTGAGACTGGATTGAGATTCAAAGGCAATAAATAAATTCCAATGTTTATCTGTCTTTTGTGCAATGAGCAAGAATAGCTAAGGCTTATGTCTTTGTTCCATCAGGATGGAGTTCCAGGCTCCTGGCTTTGGCCTGGCCCAGTCTTAGCCATTGCAGCCACTTGGGGAATGAACTAGCGGATAGAAGATCTCTTTCTCTTTGTTTCTTCCCTTCTTTCTGTCACTCTGCTTTTCAAATAAATAAATAAGTCTTAAAATGACACAAGTATGAAGGATGTGATGTTCTAAATGAAAAATGACCCATAGACACCCAATCTAAATAACAAAGGAAGAATGCACACTAATTCTCACACTAATCGTTGTGAAATATCAGAATCTCAGGGATAGAGAGCAGACCCTAAATGTGTGAAGAAGGAAAAAAGGTCTGCTCCCAGGGAAAAGCTGTCGGCCTCCTATCAACATTTGGTGAGAGGAAACAGCAGAGGTAAACTCTACCGTGCTGAGGGGAATATGATTTTCAGTATCAAGTTATACTTTCAGCCAATTTGTCTGTCGAGTGTAAGAGCAGAATAAAGAAGCTCCCAGACATGCCAGGGCTCACACAAAATTACTGCCCAAGCAGCTCATCTTAAGAAGCTACTGGAAGGCGTGATTCAGCCAAATGGAGAGTTTAACTGAGAATGAGAAAGACAGGAGAGATGAGAAACTGGGCTTGGGGCACAGGAGGGTGGCCTACAGGAGCAACAGTTCTGATTACAGCTGAGAAGCGTGACTGTGGGAGAGAAGCCTCCTGAGGAAAACAAATAGTAGACTATTTTGCTATTGTTCTTCTGCATTTGGAAAAAAAATTGTTCCAAGTGTTTGGCAGATTTGTTGGAATACTCAGAAAAAAAAAAAGCAATAGATAGACTCATCTAAGAAAACAAACCGATAAAAAAAAGTGAGACAGTTTTAAATCAAAATGTACATATACAGACTTGGGAGTAAGGTGGTGGGTGTTAAGCCACTTGTCAAGACACTCACATGCCCTATGGAAGTACTTGGTTACAAATTCTGGCTCTGTCTCTTGACTCCAGCTTCTTGCTAATGCAGACCCTCAGGAGCAGTGGTGATGGTTGAGGTAAATAGATTCCTGCCACCTGCATGGGAGACCTGGATTGAGTTTGCAGTTCCTGGCTTTAGCGTGGCCCTCTAACAGCTGTGGGCATTTGGGGAGTGGACCAGTGCATTGAAGATCTCCCTCTCTATCTCTTCCTTACTAATAAAATAAATTTTCAAAAAATTCAAAGAGACTTGTGAGTAAGGAATAGTTGGTGCTGCATATGTGGTGGTAATATGAGATGATAAGAGGAGATACAGGTTGTTACATGAAAATTAAAAACTTACCTTTTGTAGTAGGTAACTAACAAACGGTTAATTCTGTAATAATGTCTAAAATTCATAAGGCAACAAAAACATAAAGCATTTGAAGATAAATGTTCTAAGAAACGTCTTTAAAAAGTCAAAAAAGAACTTGTCTCTGAGCTGTGGGATTGGGCATTTAAGGAGAAAAGAGTAGAACATGGACTTTTTTCACTTTCTAAATATCTTTGTACTATTTCATTTTAAATAAAAAGTTTAAGCTTTAAAAGGCTTTAACTGATGAAACAGCAAAAAGCATTTAAATAGATAAGAGGGCTTCAAAAGTTTCATGGAAAATTACTTTATGTTTTTTAAAGGATTTATTTATTTATTTGATAAGCAGAGTTAGAGTGCCAGAGAGAGAGAGAGAGAGATCAATATTCCATCCACTGGTTCACTCCTCAGATGGCTGCAAAGGTCAGGGCTGGTCCAGGCCAAAACCGGGAACCTAGAACTCCATCTGGGTCTCCTATGTGTGAGGTAGGGGCTCAAACACTTGGGCTATCTTCTGGTGCTTTCCCAGGTGCATTAGCAGAGATCTGGATCAGAAGTGGAGCAGCCAGGAATTGAATTGGTGCTCACATGGAATGCTAGTGTTGGCAGGTGGCAGCTTAACCTGCTGTGCCAGAACACCAGCCCCATGTTAACTTTTAATTTCATTTCCGCAAACATTTTGAAGGCCTTTCATATTACATAAGTGTTCAGGGAGCCACAATCTGGTCATATCCCCCTGAAACCAAAGTGTGTGGTTCGTCCAAAAGAGGCTACACTTACAGCACATATACCTGTAAACTTGTAGAAACCAATCCCTAAGAAGATTGTTCACAATGGAGCTGAACTGACATCCAGAATTCTAAATGTAGAATCAGACCATAAAATATAAAGTGGATTTTTCACAGAAGAACATCACATCATCTTCTAAATTGGTGCTTGGTGACTATATACAATCATTTTTCATAGTGTTTAAAGGTTCATACTGTCCCTGCAGATAATTCATTGTTCCATCATTTTAACTCAAAAACCTGCAAGGGAAACTAAAAGATTAAATCAGTCCTTTACCATTCAGGTACGTGATACGTTGGCTCGTGCAGTGGAAGGTTATGGGTTTTTTTTGCAGGTGCTCTATGAACTTTTAGCATGTCAGAATATGGTGCAAGATGCATTTTCTCAGTTCTTCTGCCCCAGTCAGTCTTTTCTTCTGTGGTCTTTCCTAGGAAAGCACGCATCCTTCCATTACTTGCTTGTCAAGGGCCTGTGTTGTGCCAAATTTACAGCAAAAGAAAGGCAAGCAGAATAAGGATGACAGATGAGGGAGTAAACTTACTTTTTGGTGGTCTCACTCTGTTTGATGCTGTACTGGCTGCTTTTATTGATAATATGCAATTTATATCCACTTAACCAGATCCTGATTTACTTTGCTCGCTACATGTACCCCGAGGAACTTCCCCTGGTTACCAGTTGGCCAGTGGTGCCCGGTACCTATTCCAGCTACATTCATGTTCACCATTCCATCACTGGGCCCCTATCCCAGAGCTGCTACAGCTTCTACAGCAATCCTCCATAACCCAGTCATCCTCCGGAATTCTAGAGAAAATCACAACCTGCACTCTGTGACTTTGGGCAAGTCATGAACCTGATTTTTTTCTGTTGACCACATTATTTAAAAAAATTTATAAATTGGTTTATTATTTTTTAAAAAATTAATTTGAAAAATAGAATGATAGAAAAAGAGAGAGAGATAGTGAGATCTTCCATCCACTGCATCACTCCCCAAATGGCTGCAGCAGCTGGGGCTGGGCCAGGCCAAAGTTAGGAGCTAGGAATTCCATATGGGTTTCCCATGTGGGTGGCAAGGTCCCAAGCACTTGAGCCAATTTCCCACTGTTGTTCCAGGTACATTAAAGGGAGCTTGATCAGAAATACAGCAGCTGGGACTGGAACTAGTACTCTGATATGGGACACTGGTGTCACAAGCCATGGCTTAACCCACTGAGGCACAACGCTGGCCCCTATGGATAGGTTTAAAAATAGAAGTTGTAGAAGCTTAGAAGAAGAAGGAATTTATGCAGTCCTTGTGAGCATCAAATGACAGAAAATTGGAATAATCCAAGCACAGAAAGAGAAGATAATTTAGAAATTCTTAACATGTTTTGCCTCCATTCACTTGGGCTTTGAGACATTTCAGCCAACTTGGTTCATGGCTGGTATCTTTTTTCTCTCTCTCCTGTTAGCCATAAAGGTTCCTAAAGTTGTTAGCATTTGATGCCTTTTATGTAGCAAGACAGATCAGCAGTTATCAGTAGAAGGCCAGCAGTCATTGGTAGAATGGCTGGCTCAAACGGAGTGGTGTTAAGAGGGAGGGTATTGTGTTAGAATGCCCAAAGGCAGTGCTCATGCATCAGAGCATAAAGTTGAGTTATGAGTAATCCCAGAACCCTTCCTGGGCATCACTGTTCTAACATTACTCATTGCATAACAGCAAACTAAATCCAGGATCTAACCATGGGCTGTGGAACCACTGGAATAAGATTGGTAAAATGGGATAAGATAGCCTGGAGGATTGGACAAAGAGATCTGTTTTGGACTACATCATATCCATGTAAGAGCTACTCACTCCTTTACTCTTTTTTTTTTGGAACAGCCCAAGATATCATTGCAGTGATGAGCAATAGGGAAATAGGAAGCCTTCACTTATCACAGGGTATAGATAAACCTGGACCCAATCTGATCTGAAGTTTTCTGTGCATATTTCTTAGTTGACAGAGAGTACCTCAGTTCCAGAGGCGGCCCTTGAGATTGCTCTTTTTGTAAATGCTTTTTGCAAGAGGCTGTTGCCAGTGTTTAGCTGTTGGAAGCATGAACTGAAGGAAAATTGTCAGATTGTCTGTAAAATGGCAAGTAAGTCAAATTGAATTTAGGGACTTATTTTTGAAGTTAAAAAATACCACTTTTCCATTGTAAAATCTATTGTACACTCATTATAATAAAATTTTCAAATAAAGTAAAAATAAAATTTGAGAATAATCCATAATTGTGTCTCCAAAGTCAACCTCTCTTGGCATTAATTGTATGGTGGTGAACCCACTGTATATATTGTTATATCCTTATACTTTTTCATTTGTGATGATAATATGTATTTCTGCAACTTTTATAAGCTATTGAGTACATGTTTTTGATGTCTGCTCAAGATGTAGTTGAATGCCATTATTTTAACTGACTCAATCATTCAAATGGGAGCTTCTGTGCCACTGTGTGTACAGCAGTAACTAGAACAGACTGTTTGATGTGCTTAAATGAACCCTTGTATGTTGTTTCCTACCTGGGTCTGTGAGTCTGAATTTAATTCTAAAAGAATGTTTATGAATAGGACAAGGAAATCACTTAGTTATAGAACAATGCAAGAATATACCTTGAGTTGTAGAACTTTTTGTATTGAAGGATTTTATTTTTTTTTGCATAGGAATAAACAAATGATCAAGGTGGGTGCAGTGTTACCTAGAGATGATCAGAGTGAGATGTGGTCTGTTTCAGTCACTTAGAACTTATTCAGCCTTTAGAGTGTGCTTATTCTCCTCAACAACATTTTTGGAAGTTCCCTTAATCCATCCACCCACTTTTATTGAGGGTCTACTATGTGTCATACATTTCAAAGTATGAGGAATATGTCAGTGAACAAAGCAAAAATCCTTGCGCTCAGAGAGCTTACATTCTTGTGGAAGAGACAAATATAAGCAAAGCAAATGGGTAAATTACACTCACATACACACTGTGTTACAAGGCAGTAAATACTAGGAAAGCAGAGAAGTGTGATGGAATTTTGGAGAGCATACATTGCTATGAAAAAGCATCTTTATATTTTGAACAAAGACTTGCAGAGGTCATGTTGTCCATACACAAGCAGTTGAGGAGTGACAGTGAGGAGAAAGTGTGGGAGCATGTGAATGAGAGAGCACAGGTGAGGAATGACTTGGAAACATCAAGTGCAAATGCCCTTTCAGAAGCATTGTAATGAAACATCAGGGGAGCCAAGGCAGGATTCGGTTTGTCTGTTTAACATGGAAGAGGAGCAGGTAGGCACTTAGCTTACTGTTTAGCACGCTCTTTAGTTTACCCAGTGGCCCATATCAGAATACCTGGGTTTGAAACCTGGTTCTGGCTCCTGACTCCAGCTTCTTGCTAATGCAGACCCTAGGAGGCATCAGTTTTAGCTCAAGTAGTTGGGTTCCTGCCATATGCATGAGAGACCTGGATTAAGTCCTACATCCTGACTCCAGTCTGGTCCAGTCCTAGTCATTGAGAACATTTAGGAAATAAACCAGTGGCTGGGAGTATGCATGCTCTCTTTCTCTTTCTCTCTGAAGTCTGCTTGCCTTTCAAACAAATTTAAAAGCAAATATTTCTATTATTGGGATCAATAATAGCTTATAGGAATAATCCACAATGGGGATGTTATGATGTTGAAGAAGTGATGTACTCTGGGGCAGACATAGCTTGGGCCATAGGCCAGCAGTGGTCCCTGGCTTCACAGCATTGCAAATGGATCCAGGTGATGTTAGTCAGTGTGGGAGCAGAGTTGAACTTTCTTCAAATGCTCTTTTCCATCAGATCATTGCATAAAAGTCAGGTTGGAGCGGAGGTGCTGGGGATTCGAGGGAAGAAAAAAGGCTGTGTAGTAGTCATGTGGGAACCCAGAGAATGGATGCATGAAGGTGTGTCTCACTGTCTAGGCGCATGAGCTGTGCGGTCCTGAAGGTGATGTGAGACCCTGTCTGTGACTCTGGTTGTGCTTTCACTCCAGCTACGTTCAGCCTCTGAGTGCCAGCCTGAACTAGGTGGCAAGTTGAGTTTAATCAGGAAGTGGTGTCTTAGAGTGAGGTCAGCGCAGCTGTTTGTATGCAAGGAGTGCTGACATGTCTTGATGCGCAAAATAAGCTGGAAAGGAGGGGAGACAGATGGGGGCCAGTGAAGAGCTGTGGGACCAGAGAACTGGAGTTTGATAGGTTTGGAGTGAGAGCTCTCGAGGCATGAAGTGGAAGGAAAAAAGGCCAGTCAGTGGGATGTGTGGGGCTGAGATTTCAGGTTGCTTGCTGCCTGCAGCTCTTGGCAATGACAAGGTCTACAGTGAATGTCAAGCACAGAATTCACCAGGTGTGGTCATCTGATGAAACATGGTTTCTGGCAGAGCCTCCCTTAGAAGGACACCTGCCTCACTTTGTTTCCATAATTTCCATTGAATGTGCACTGTATTTTAATTATTGTTGCCATCATTATATGCAGTTGAACTCATGAAATTGCCAATATTTGTTTCTCACTTTTGAAGGTGCAATTTCTTGTGGTTCAACCTAAGTTTTGCACTAGTCTGAGTTTCTCATGGGTAGAGAACATGGTACATTTCTTTTTCTGTTTTTAATGCTTATCACAGTGTCTCTCATCTAATTGGCATTTATTGAATGTTTGCTGAAGAAATAAATGAAATTCTATCAATAGAACCATATACAAAGGTTTGAAGGCAGCATCTGGTATATTCTAGCAGCTGGAGTTTTTCAATAGTTTTTTTTTCAACTCTGGAAATGGCACAGAAAGGCAAGGACAGGGTGCTTCCTGGACACATCGCTGATCAGCAAGCAGTTGCAGCATCTTCTGTATCCTAGCAACACCTGTGTTCTGAGCTTGGTTTTGGTGGTGATTCTCTTCCACCAGGTCATGCCAGCACCTGGATTTGTTCCGGCCAGGGCTTGTCATGGGTTCTGTGGATATGGAGTGTGGAATATGGGCCCTGAAAACATAGGGCAACGGGAAGGAGTAGCTGCCATCTTTTAATGGTCGCTGGCCCAATACAGATAGAATAAACTGGAAGCTCTTGTTTCTGTTTTTATAGACATGTGTATTTTGTTTGCAAATATGTTTCCTG
Organism: Oryctolagus cuniculus; assembly: GCF_964237555.1. Taxonomy (NCBI): domain Eukaryota; kingdom Metazoa; phylum Chordata; class Mammalia; order Lagomorpha; family Leporidae; genus Oryctolagus; species Oryctolagus cuniculus. The sequence goes on from NC_091437.1 coordinate 80,359,285, forward strand.
GAAAATAAGATACAGGCCTAGACTTACGTGTCTCTCTGACGTTTTTACTTGTAAAGGATGGGATCCCTCCTCCTATCTTGGGTACACACCATAACTCCTGGCTTCTCCTGACGCTGCTGAGGGGAACAGAAGACTGAGCAGCTGCTGGGTTGGGCAGTGATGAGCCCTTCACAGCCGCCATCACAGAGACAGGAAAGGGAAGAACAAGCCTCCCTCCAGCTCTGTCACTGCCTCATTCCCGAGGACTTGTCTTCATGTTAGAAGTCGTTATAGGCCGGCTAATCCTCCACCTGCGGCGCCGGCACACCAGGTTCTAGTCCTGGTTGGGGCGCCGGGTTCTGTCCCAGTTGCCCCTCTTCCAGGCCAGCTCTCTGCTGTGGCCAGGGAGTGCAGTGGAGGATGGCCCAAGTCCTTGGGCCCTGCACCCCATGGGAGACCAGGAGAAGCACCTGGCTCCGGGCTTCGGATCAGCGTGGTGTGCCGGCCACAGGGGCCATTGCAAGGTGAACCAACAGGAGGAAGACCTTTCTCTCTCTCTCTCACCGTCCACTCTGCCTATCAAAAAAGTAAAAAATAAAAAAAAGTCATTGTGCCCACTCCCTAAGGCTGCAGTGACAGTTAGATGGACTAATACTTGGACAATTGCCTGAGACAGGTTCCACCTATTGCTTTGTATTAACTTACTTAATCATTACTAAATCCTTTTCTCCATTTCACAGATGACAAAATTGGGCTTAGCCAAATTTAATACCTGAGGATTTCAAATCCAAAGCATTTCTGTCAGCACCTCTTTTAACTCCTGTGGTGCTTTGTACATGTCTGATACATTCCTTCATTCTTCTGTCTCTTCAGTCTCACCTTCTGCTCTTCCACCCACCGAGGTCTCTGGCTTGCAGAAGAGCTCGGTGTCATGTTGTTTCACAACCCTGGCTACATGCTTGCATGTGACCTTCCACTTACTCATTGTCCATCCTTATCTAAATATTTTTCTACCTGTTTCACAGCTCATTTTGACACCATTTCCACCAGGAAGCCCTCCCTAACCTTACTCAAAGTCCAACTCTGAGTCCTCCCCACTCCATTCCTGGAGAGACTGGATGTGCTCTCACCACACTCATTGCAGTCTGCTGTGCTCAGGGAACTTCCTCCTGAGGCTCTAAGGGCTTACTGGATACCAGATCACACCCTATTTGCTTTGCATCTGCAAAACCCAACATTTCCCAACAATAAGTGCCTTTTAAAATGAGTGGAGAGAGAAGCCTGCTGCTCTTGGTGTCAGATAGGCCTACGTGTTCATATCACCTCCACAAGTTCGTGACTGAATGCACTGTGTGTCTTATGTTCTTACAATCACAACTTCTCCATCTGCAAAATGAAGATAATACCTTTAGAGAAGTGTTATGAGGATTAGATAAGACAGTGTGTCTAAATATTTAAGCTCCGTGCATACTAATCACTGGATTGTTATTACAAAAGATTTATTGATTTATTTGAAAGAGTTACAGAGAGAGAGGGAGAGATAAGGAGGGAGGGAGGAAGTGGGAAAGAGAGAGAGAGAGAGAGAGAGAGATCTGCAGTGGTCAGGGGGCTGGGCCAGGCTGAATTCAGGAGCCAAGAACTCCAACCCTGTCGTGTGTCTCCCACTTGAGTGGCAGGCGCCCACATACTTGGGTTGTCTTCCACTGCTTTCCAAAATGCATTAGCAGTGTTACAGCTGATAAGTGGAAGGGTCCAATTCCTGGCCCAAGCACCAAGATGTTACAGGAACTTGTTGTTTCCATGATGAAGTATGAGGCAGGTGAACAGATTAAGAAGGCAAAATTTAGCAGAAGACTTATTGACAAGAGCAGAAAGGTTGAAAGAGCAGGAAAGCAGCTGGGAGGGGCTTCTTAATAAGGAAAAAGGCATTGAAAGGAAGTGATCTGGTGGTTCTATAGCCCCTGAAAAATTTGCACAAAGTCCTCTAAGAAAAGTGTTTCTTGCTGTTTCATCCTGCCTTGTTTTGTCCCATGTGACTTTTTACAGAACAGAGAGCAACTTCTATCTCGGGGCCTGTTGAAGGGTGGGGAGGGGGAGCTGCTCGTCCTCAGCTCACTGCTGAGACCCCGACAGCTCCAGCCACCTGGCTTTCCCTGTGGCCTGGGCGCTGCAGCTTGCTTTTCTCCCTACCAATCAAACGAACTTCTTTCTGCCTCTTCTTCTTCTTTCTTTCTTTGACAGGCAGAGTGGACAGTGAGAGAAAGAGAGACAGAGAGAAAGGTCTTCCTCTTGCCGTTGGTTCACCCTCCAATGGCTGCCGCGGCCGGCGCGCTGCGGCCGGCACACCGTGCTGATCCGATGGATGGCAGGAGCCAGGTACTTATCCTGGTCTCCCATGGGGTGCAGGGCCCAAGGACCTGGGCCATCCTCCACTGCACTCCAGGCCACAGCAGAGAGCTGGACTGGAAGAGGAGCAACCGGGACAGAACCCGGCACCCCGACCGGGACTAGAACCCGGTGTGCCGGCACCGCATGGTGGAGGATTAGCCTAGTGAGCCGCGGCGGGCAGCGGCCTCTGCCTCTTTCATTAAGGCACTTGCTTTCTAGTTCAGGCCAGTTTCCCAGCTAGGTTATGAAAATGTTTCACATTACCACAGGGGCTACTTTGTTCCCTCTCCCATTTTGCCATTCCCATTCTGAATCCTTTCAGCAGGGAGCTGGATTGGAAATGGAGCACTCGGGACTTGAACCAGCGCTTACATGGGATGTTGGTGGGCACTGTGGAAGGCAGCTTAACTTACTGTACCACAACACCAGCCCCTGTGATAGCATTTTTATGATAATTATGTTTAAAGCCAGGATCCAAACCCAAATCTGATTTGACAATCCCTGTTCTTCCCACTATGACCAGAAGTGCCTTCTTGAAAGTAAGGTAGACACACAGCACATCCACCACTGGGACCTCAAGATATGTGTTAGGGTACTACTGTGTGAAGTTGGACTACCTCCATACTTTAAAAAAAAGATTTGTTTATTTGAAAGACAGATTTACAGAGAGACAGGGAAAAACAGAGAGAGAGAGAGAGAGAGAGAGATCTTCCATCTGCTGGTTCACTCCCCAAATATCTGCAACAGCCAGAGCCGAGCCAGGCTGAAGGCAACAGCTTCTTTAGGTCTCCCGTGTGGGTGCAGGGGCCCAAGCACTTGGGCCATCTTCCACTTCTTTCCCAGGTGCATTAGCGGGGAGCTGGATCAGAAGTGGAGCAACCGGCATCCATATAGGATGATGGCACTGCAGAAGGCAGCTTAACCTGCTGTACCACAGTGCATACCCCACCTGCATACTTTTAATATTTGAACTACTAAATTAGAAATGTCCAAAATCTACACGATTTTTTATGATGATAAAACTACAATATTCATCTCTAGAAAATGGTTATTTTCAGCTAAGTTCTGTTGTCTGTACCTCTGAACATATAGTGGGGCCATAATTTAATAAATATAATAATCCAAAATGTTATCAAATGCATAGTATATAAATATATAATATATAACACTTTACATTTTTTATTAATGTCACTGTTTACAAAAGGATTCCAATTCACATGCATTCTACCTGTCAGTAGGCGAGAGCATTTATGTTGTAGTTCATGTGGGAATGTCTCTCTTCCTAAAATAAACTCAGCTGCCTTGTACAGCCACATGCTTGCTGAAACAACTGAGGCTTAATACTTTCAACTTGAGGCTCCAATCCCTGTTAGTGCCCAGGTAACTCTGGGAAGAGAAGACTTTTATTTATTAGCAGCTAGTTGCATTTAAGTGTAAGTGCCTCTTAGAGTCATTGAAATAGATTGCATCTGAGTAGAGGCTGTAGGAAGAGACAATGAAGCACTTGTATGCCCAGGAGAAAGAAAGTATAGGAGCAAGGAAATGACAAAAAGGGCAGCTCCAGCTTTGTAGGTGAACTGCACAGTTCCAACTAGAATTTCATGTCACTAGAGAGTTTGCAATATCCCTGAATGGCCCTGTGTATTCTGTGTCTTTTGGTTTTGTATTTCAGGTAATAATAGTACCTAATTCCTGTTAGTATAAGTACTTATAAATATTATACAAAGAATGTATATAGTAACTATATATGGTTACAACAAAGTAATTATAAATACTGAATAAAGCATTATTTATGGGGCTGGCGCTGTGGTGCAGTAGGCTAATTCTCCGTCTGTGGAACTCGACCTCTCAAATAAATAAAATCTTTTAAAAAAGAAATATTCACAAAAATTAATATTTATGCTCTTTAAAATAGAGTGAGGAAGCAGACTTAGAAATGCTCAACTCTCTGGGCCAGTCTTGGTACAGTGCAATGGGCTGCATTCTATTTGAGAGGGCCTGAGTTTTAGTCTTGGCTCATTATTCCAGCTTCCTGCTAATGCACACCCTGGGTGGCAGCAAGCGATGGCTCAAGTAGTTGAGTTTTTGTCAATCACATGGCAGAACTGGATTGAGTTCTGGGCTTTAGCCTGGCCCAGCCCTGACTGTTGTGGACATTTGGGGACTGAACCAGTAGATGGAAGGTCTCTCTCTCTATATATATATCTATCTCAAAAAGAAAAAGGAGGAGAAGTACTCAGTTCTCTAATGCCTGCATGCAGGTGCTAGTGTGAGTATATTTATATGGTATATATATGATGGTACTTTGGAAAGTTTGTGGGAAAAGCAATTAAAACATGTTTATTTTGGTGCACAAAAGTTTTAAAATATTATGTATGACAGGTCTTCTAAAAGTTCATGGGAAATGCAAATCATGGAAAAACTGCATGGATTTTAAAAAGTTTTGCTCTAAAAGAACTCACCAACATTCCTGGAAAATAAAATCTAAGTTCCTTGAAGATGGAAATGAACACTTTCTGCCTAGATATTCTTCGCAGTTGCCCACACCATGTCTTGAACACATTAGTCCTTGGGAAATATTCAGGCACTCTGTTTGTGAATGAATTCCCATCAGGTCAGCCCCAGTGATGGCTGAGTGTGAAAAAGGAAAAAGGAGAATATGGGAGAATCTCTTTTATTGTTAAAAAATATTTATATTTATTTATTTGAGAAGCAGAGAGGGAGAGAGAGAGAGAGAGAGCGAGAGCACTTCCACCCACTGGTTCACTCTCCAAGTGCCTGCAGTGGCTGAGACTGGCCAACCTATGCGAGGAGTCAGGTCTCCACTTGGGTGGCAAGAACCCAACTATGTGAGGTATTACTTGCTGTCTCACAGAATGTGCATTAGCAGGAAGCCAGAGTCAAGAGCCAAGGGTGGGTATTGAACACAGTCACTCTGCCAAGGAATGCGGACTCGAGCATGGGAAATTCTCTATATTTTTATGTAAAGTTTACATTTGGGAATGGGGTATTATGTTCACCAGTTAATACTTCTTGGGATACCTCCATCCTATATCAGAGTGCCCCATTCCAGTCCCAGCTCCTCCACTTCTGGTCCAGCTGCTTGCTAATGCAAACCCTGGGAGATAGCTGGAGTGACTGGTTCCATGTCACCCTTATGGGAGACCTAAAAAGAGCTCTTGGCTCCAGTCTGGCCCTTCTCTCACTGTTGTGGATCTCTGGAGAATGAACCAGCAGATTGGAGATCTCTGTTTCCATCTGATCAACTTTCAAATAATGTGAAAATAAATAAATAAATAAAAATTTTAAAAATACAGTTTGTAGCAGTAGGGAAGCCAAGACAATCAGGGTGAATCAAGTCAGATCACTGTATAAAAATTACCACTCTCAATCTTTTGGTGTCTGTAGAGTCAGACTTTGGTCACTGACTCACCGTCCCTCTGCCCTGTCCTTCAGGACTGGTGCTCAGAATCCATCCTCTGGGTTCACAGGGAAGCAAGGTGGTCATTTCTCACCAATGGCAAAGGCTGTGAAATTATCTTCCAGTGGCATAAAGAAGTAGGATGGTCCAAGGAGGTAGGATGCTCAAATCCCATAGAAGATGGGACAATGAAAATGCCATGTGCATGTTCTTCCCAAGTGTTCTTTTTTGTATAAGAGACAAAGTTGCTTAACTGGTCATTATTTGAAGTTAGGGAGGGATTTGTAAGAGCCTTTCACTGTGAGGCTAATGACACGTTAGAGGTGTGTTAATGAATCCATGTAAAGAAAGACAAAGAAAGAATCAGGCCTAATCAAAATGCCAGCTATTTTAAGATTTTTTCCTTGACCATGTAATCACCTTCATACATATTATGCACCATTAATATTCACAACAATTATATATTTTTCATTTTCCCTATGCTCTAAAACATTAATCATCAGTTTTAACAAAGAAGATATTTTTGCCTTAGTGGCTTATATAAAATTTGGCAATACTAAACTTGCAAATATTATGAAATGTGTTTTTAAAAAGACCAAAACCTAAAAATAATACAGAACACACATGAAATTCTAATTGTTGATAGTGACTTTTGGTGTCATAATCAGTGTCAGCAAGATGCATCTCAAAATTTAGTTGACCTGAATCTTCATCTGAAGAGCTTCATCTGAAAGCTCATAAAATGTGGTATGGGATGAGAATCTCTAATCTCCAATCCAAAGTCTAAAATGCTGCGAAGTCCAAAACTTCTTGAGCGAGGATATGACAAAACAAGCAGAAAATCCCATGCTATGAAACTTTGTTCAAATTATGGTACAGAATTATAGGTACAAATTATGCAAAAATATTGTATAAAATTAGCTTCAGTCTGCGTAGACAAGGTGTATATGAAATGTAAATGAATTTAATCTTTAGACTTGGGTCCTTTCTCCAACATATCTTATTATGTATATGTAAATATTCCAAAGTCTGAAAAAAATCTGTAACTCAAAACTTTTCTGATCTCAAGAATTTTGGATAAGGGATAGTCAACTCATAGTTGAGAGTCAAAGAGTCAAAAGAGACCAGTTCTGTAGCAGAGTGGGTAAAGCCACAACCTGCAGTGCCAGTATCCCATATGGGCACCGGTTCGAGTCCCAGCTGCTCCACTTCTGATCCAGCTTTCTGCTATGGCCTGGGAGAGCAGTAGAAGGCTCAAGTCCTTGGTCCCCTGCCCCTGCATGTGAGACCTGGAAGAAACTCCTGACTCCTGGCTTTGGACCGGCCCAGCTCCAGCTGTTGTGGCCATTTGCGGAGTGAATCATGAGATAGAAGACCTCTCTCTATCTCTGCCTCTGCCTCTGTAACTCTGCTTTTCAAATAAATAAATCAATCTTTAAAAAGAAAAAAAGGAAGTTTGTAGAATGGAAGGATGTCAATGTTTCTGGATCTGAAGAAAAAGTAACCACTTGTTTACAAATAAAATTAGCCCAGTTACTTCCAACCTTTGCTCTTTATATGCCTTTCCCACTCAGGGTCAAGTGTGATATATTCAGAAATGACTTTTGCCATGACTTTGAACAGAATTTGGGATAGCAAGGAGACATGTATGTAGCAGAGCCCATGTGTTCTGCTGTTTCTTTCACACAAATAGGTCAAGGACAGGAGGAAGTAATGCTGGGGTTGCTGAAGCAGTGGTCCAATAAATACATCAACAATCAATGGGCGATCCAAGTGTGTTTTTCTATAGATGGTGTGCATCACCTTTTCTTTTGCCATCACATTCAGAAACTATGAAAACCTGAGGGATAATTGGACCCCAGATCTATAAAGAAGTTCTAGCACCATCATTGTGCGAGAGGGAGCCCAAGGACACTGGATGGATGGAATGAGACCAGACATAGAGGCTGAGCCTTTATTTTTTAATTATTTATTTTTAAAAAAGATTTATTTATTTATTTGAAAAGCAGAGTTAGAGAGAGAGAGAGAGAGAGAGAGAGAGAGAGAGAGAGAGAGAATGAGATCTTCCAAATGGCTGCAACAGTCAGAGCTGGGCCAATTCGAACCCAGGAGCTAGGAGCTTCCTCTGGGTCTCCCACCTTGGGGCAGAGGCCCAAGTACTTGGGCCATCCTTTGCTGCTTTCCCAGGCCTTGCCAGTCTCCTCACACTATGCACACAGCAGCAAGTGCTAACTAAAAACAAACGAAAGCCTTTGCCATTAGGAAGCAAATATCTTGTCTATGTTTTCCACTCAGGGTCACAAGTGATGTGTTAAGACATAACTTTGGCCCGCGCCGTGGCTCACTAGGCTAATCCTCCGCCTGTGGCGCTGGCACCCCAGGTTCTAGTCCAGGTTGGGGTGATGGATTCTGTCCTGGTTGCTCCTCTTCCAGTCCAGCTCTCTGCTGTGGCCCGGGAGTGCAGTGGAGGATGGCCCAGGTCCTTGGGCCCTGCACCCGCATGGGAGACCAGGGGGAAGCGCCTGGCTCCTGGCTCCTGGCTTCAGATTGGCCACGTGGGGGGTGAACCAACGGAAAAAGGAAGATCTTTCTGTCTCTCTCTCTCACTGTCTAACTATGCCTGTCCAAAAAAAAAAAAAAAAGACAAAAAAGAAAAAGACATAACTTTATGCTTTCCTTTGAACATAATTAATGTAAAGAGAGAATATTTAGCCAAGTCTGTGGATTTGGATATTTGTATGAATGAGATGGCAACTGCTCTAACAAAAAATAAAGCAGAAAAATGATACAGGGAGTCTGGCTGGGTGGCGACAGGATTTAAGTCTTCCTAAGAAGCTGCTGTTAGTGTGCTGTGTAACATGTAGGGGACAGGTAGGCAGAGGGATCTAGGACAGATCTTGCACATCGTGTTCAGTGGCAGCAAGGTCTGTGTGCCTGAATCAGAGTGAGTAAAGGTATAAGAACAGGAGATGAGGATGGATCGAATCCAGTACCACCTGGAAGACCAGAGCAAAGGTTGAGGAGACTTGAAATCATTAAGGGATATTGACCAGAGTCATGATCAGGTTTGGATTTCAAAAGGATCATTGGGGCTAAGCGTGGAGAATAGGCTTCAAGAAGGCAAGGTTTAAAGCTTAAAGATTTTGCAAGAGTTTTAAGCCAGAGAGAATGGAAACATAGACTAGGATGAAAATGGCAAAGATGGTAGAAAGTGAGCTGATTTGATGAGATATATTTTGAAGGTAGAGTCAACAGTTTTCTTAGTGAACTGGATGTGAAATGTGAAAGACAAGAATCAAGATGATACAGTGATTGGCTAAGCAAGTGAAAGAATGCCATGCAATGTGTTGGAGAAGACTCCAGAAAGAAGAGGCTTTTTTAAAGGAAGTTTAGGAAGTCGGTATTAGGATATAACAAGATTGAGGTTTTATAGACTTTCTTCTTTTTCTATGGCATCCACCTGCAGTAATCTTTCCTGGGTTCCTTTCTGTTAGTGTGACATTGTGGTTGAGTTGTAGCTGCAGAACATGAGTATAAGCACAGCCCAAGAAAATCTCCCAAGCATTACACTGCAAGCTCTTTCACCACCTTTCGAGGACTTCAAAAAGAAGGCAGACGCACAAAATGGACAGAGCCCTGGTACCTGAATAACCAAGGTCTAAGGCCACCTGTAAAGTGTAATTCTTTTTTTTTAATATTTATTTATTTATTTGAAAGTCAGAATTACACAGAGAGAAGAGAGGCAGAGAGAGAGAGAGAGAGAGAGAGAGAGAGAGAGAGGTCTTCCATCTGCTGGTTCACTTCCCAACTAGATGCAACGGCCAGAGCTGTGCAGCTCTGCAGCCAGGAGCCAGGAGCTTCTTTCAGGTCTCCCATATGGATTCAGGGGTCCAAGGACTTGGATCATCTTTTACTGCTTTCCCAGGCCATAGCAGAGAGCTGGATCAGAAGTTAAGCAGCTGGGACTAGAACCAGCACCCATATGGGATGCCAGCACTGCAGGCGGCAGCTTTACCTACTAAGCCACAGCACTTAGTATAAATAATAATTCTTAATACTGTTTCTTTGTGAAGTCTCTGAGATTTGATGGTCTATTTGGCCCAGAGAAATTGGTATCATGCTAACTAGTACAGTATCCAGGTTGACAAACACCAGCTTTTAGACTCATTGTCAGTGGATGTGATCCCCAAGGAATTGAGTATGGAATGAAAATAAAAGAGGCCCAATGATTGAGCTCTAGGGACTCCCATATTTAAAGGTCAAGGATTTAGAAAGGAACCAGCATTGAAGACAAAGTTGAGAAGAGGGAAGTAGAAGGGCAACCAGGAGTGTGTGTTACCTAGGAAGCCAGTAAAGCAAGAATTTCAGGGAGGAGAAAGCAACCAATTCAAAGATAAAGATGGCAGGTTTAAAATGGTAAGGAATTGGCCACTTCGTTATGAGAAATATAGGTACTGCTGGAGAGAAGATAAGCTTACAATATATACAGCTATGAAAATGGTGGAAACTGTAGAATCTTTAGTATACATTGTTAAACAAGAAAAGAATGAACAGAAAATGTATAGTTCTAAATGATAGCTCATAGAAATATTCATTTATCATTTACTACCTGAACCTGGAGCTTTTAATTTGCCTAGCAATCTGTTTTCTTCATATCTAAACAAGTGTAACTTTGAATAGAGGACTTGTTTTCATTTTCATTGTTATGATGGGGTTTCTCATCAGGAATATGAATGTTTTATACTGGGGAGCAGGACATGGCTCAATCAAATATTGAACTCAAGTACTTTATCCTGTTTTGTTTTATTCTAAATTATATGAGATGCTTATAGGTTGTTACTTTAAATGTTTTTTAATAATTTTATTTTTAAAGTGTTTATTTTTATTTTATTGGAAAGGCAAAGAGAGACAGAGAAAAAAAGATCTTTCATTACTGCTTCACTCTCCAAATGCCCACAACAGCTGAGGCTTGGCCAGGTTGAAGCTAGGAGACTAGAAGTCGGTCTGCTCTCTCACATGAGTGGCAGGACCTGACTACCTGATCCGTTACTGCCTCCCAGGTGCTCATTAGCAGGAAGCGGAATCAGAAGCAGAGGCAGGATCTGACACTTGGCACTCTGACGTGGAATGAGAACATCCCAAGCTGTGGCTTAAACTGCTGTACTGCTGTGCCTGCCCCTTAATAATTCTTAAAGGCATCTTTTTTTTTTTTAAACTTTGGAAAATGCTTCATTTTGTAGTGTCAGTCAATCATTCTGGAATTGTCGTTTTGAGAATTAAAATACATGATTTTGACTCGTGCCTTAAGGAAAAATTGGATGCTATGTGGTCTCCTTATCCTGCCTTGTATTCTCTGTTTGCTTTAATTTTTGTCTATTCTGCTGTTGTTATGTCTTCATCTGAAGCCTGTTCAGTGTATCCTGAGTTGTCAGAATCGTGGTAAAGATTCCCTCAGATCATCTGTATGCTTTATGACACTTTTCAAATCTCAGCTTTTCCCTACTGTTCATCCTTTCTTGTTTCATTCAAACAAAAAATTCCAGGACTTTCTGCCTTTATTTTACAAACAAGACCAGGGCAATTAACTCTGAAGTACATATATTGAATATACGGGATCTACCAGTTTGTCTGCAATCAACTCATTAAACGCGGTTCTGTGAATAAGTCCTAGCATATACCTATGGAAAATCTATTTGACCATTTGGTAGACCGCTTCTTGATAAGAATTGCAGAAATGTTTTTTTTTTTCAAATCATATCCCTTTAAAAATATTGTCCAGTCCAGTTTTTATTCTTTCTAGATACAGGTTACATAGTAAATTATGGAAGAGGAAGCAGTGAGTTTTTTTTTTAACATATACTCTTTGAAATATTGGCATGATTGAAAATTCTATAGCACTAGCCATTTGCTAATGTCTTTATTTATGGTTTGAAATATAAAATTCATCTATCTTATCTCCCATTGCCTCTGCACTGGGGAGGGCTCTGTAGCTCTCTGTGCCTTCCTGCCAGTATGAGTTTCTAACTGCCGACTCTTGACTGACTGCTGAGGAAGGGAGATGGGAAGGGCAAGTAAAACAGCAATAATGTCCATCGGTGGTCTCCTCCCTTTGTGAAGATTGAATCTGGACAGTAAATGCCAAGCCAGTATGAAGGCTATCAATTCAGGGTTACAGGAGGGCACTGTCTTGTTACCTTCTTAAGGACTTCTGTGTTTTATGTTCCATTTTCAACATAATACCAGGTGGACAAGGCTCCATCATCAGGCTGACATCTTGCAAAAACAATCAGAATAGAATGGGCACCTGGATTAAGGCAGCCCTTTCTCTTTTGTGGTCAGAAACACACACATGTTTCACCCAACTGCTCTGTCTTGATTTCAGGGAAAGTGGCATTAAGCTGTCTCTTGAATAAAATGAAAACTGAAAGTTGTAGAGACACAGTGGAAACATTTCCTATCCAGAATGTACCTCTAGGACCTTAAATAAAGATAGTTAGGTGGCCAAAAATTCTCAAGTGAAAAGGAGTAATGATATGCAAGGAGTTCTTATAAGAGTAATAAGAATGAGTTAACATCTCTTGATCCTAATTTAACTTTTAGTAATTTGCCATTTTATAATGGAGTATATGTCTTGAGTTAATAAATTACTTTCTTTGTTTTAAAAGATTTATTTACTTAATTGAAAGAGTTACATGGTTGGGGGAGAGACAGAGTGGGTGACGAGAGAGAGGGAGAGGGAGAGAGAGAGAGAAATCTTCCATCCACTGGTTCACTCCTCAAATAGCCACAACAGCTAGGGCTGGACAGGCTGAAGACAGAAGCCTGGAGCTTCATCACTGTCTCCCATGTGGGTGGCAGGAGCCCAAGTGCTTGGGCCATCTTTTGCTGCTTTCCCAAGTGTATTAGCAGGGAGTTGGATCAGCAGTGGAGCAGCCATGATTCAAACCAGTGTCCATACAGGATACTGTTGTTCCAGATGATGGCTTAATCTGCTGTACCAGAATGTTGGCCCCTCAATTCATTTAGTTATGCTCTAACAAACAGGCAATAGTTATCCTTGTTTTCTAAATCTATGTTTATTTTTTCTTTTTCAACCAATAGTTTCACTCTTGAATTATTAATAATGAACTAGTCAAGATATAAGAAACTGTAGAGGAATATGTCCAATTATAAAATGTTAATTAAAAAGAAAAATATTAAAAAAACTGTAGTATACAAAATAGTGCTTCCTCTTCCCCTCAAAAATGTCTACATCCTAGTCCCTGGTGAAGTAGTTCTAGTTATGTCTAAGTGTTAGACTCCACTGCCTGTACTCCTAGGTATTTATTTAAAGTTTAGTAAGTGCCTCAAACATAAAATCTTAAGTACATGTCTCTCTGAGAAATTCCTATCTAGTATCTTTTAACATAGGGTCAGATATTTAAAGGCAGCCGAGGAGATTTCTGAGAATGGCAAAATTCTGTGGACTTTGGATTCCAAAATTTGGATCCCAAACTTTTGCGTGTAGCTGTAAAGACGCCCTGATGCAGTCTCCGTACTGAAAAGGGTAGCTGCAAAAGTTGTTCCAGAGAACTAAGGAGCTTCTAAATAAAAGCTCTGGTATTGGGAATTGCTGATGACAGGATTCTATGGCATTTGGATTCCAAACTTTTGTATATAGCTTTAAAGAGGCCCCCATGCAGACTTTGTACTGAAAAGGGTAGCTACAAAAGTTGTTATGGATTCCAGGATTTGGATTCTAAGCCTTGTGTTTGCTTAAAAGCCTCTGAAACAGACACTGTGCTCGGCAGGGGAGCTGCAAAGGTGTTCCAAGGAATCAAGGAGTTTTTAACAAAAACTCCAACATTAGAAATTCCTGAGCAAGCCATTCGTAAGAAGATTCTCTTCAGATCAGCTTCAGCGTAAATGAAAGGCACCTTACCAGGTGCTATTAAACACGACTACCTCCGTGAAATTAGGATTAAACTTCTACCTCTTAAGTCTTCACAGGTGAATACGAAAGACATGCCTGACTGTTCCTATAAGCCAATCAGAAACCTTAAGTACTTCAAAGCAAAGAGGATAAGTAAAACTTTTGCCTTTGTCTCCTTAAGGCAAACATGCTACTTGCCTTGCTTGATTATCTCTAGGAACAGTTATTGAGGATAAAGCTACCTAATGATTTATTCTATTATTATTCTTTATACTCAAACTAAATGGATTTATAATCTAAATAAGGGTAGCTTATCATTACCCACTATCTGGAATCTATAGTTTAAAGGGGCACCCCACCTATAATTGGTTTTGCTCCAGTTTTGCTTATGGTAATTAACAACTTATATGTTTCAGAACTGGACTTCCGGGAGTAACTGATCACACAGCGGGCACAGACCTTGGCAATGACTGAGACTGCATCAGCTCACAAAGCAAATTTGTTAGAATAGGCAGAGACCTCCAGACCCTGGATAGGCAGGCCCTGCACTACGCCCCTCATAAGCAGGAAGCAGAAGAGATGGTTCGATGTCTATCAACTTTCCTTAGGATTAAGGGATGGAGTCTCTGAGGGGGGAATTAAGTAGGCAGGCATACAGGTTAAAATTGATTAGGTTTGTGAGCTGGAAGACCATGCCTTCGCCATGCCCCTGTGTGACCTCATCCCCCTACCTGGCCAGACCTGGGTGCCAACCAGCCAATCACTTCCCCTTTGGAAGTGGGTTAAAAGCCAAGACATGGTGTGTCCTGGCCTGGTCTTCTTCCCTGGCCTCTTGTCAGGAGGGGGCTTGCTGTAATCCTACGCCTCCAAGGCGCATGGCCTTTGGGCCATGTGCTCTAGGCTTCCTGGCCCAGATACAGGCCTAGATGCTCTTCCACGTGGCTGGATCCTGGTGCTTGGTATGAACCCATATTTACCTCTCTCTCTTAAATAAAGCTCTCTTAAATAAAGCTCTCACTCTCCTATGAATCTTTCTCACTAAATAAAAGCTTAAAACGTACCATGCTGCCTCATTTATCTGTGCTGATATTTAGAATTCTTCTCTAAATATTAGCCAAGAACCCTCTTGGACATATTAATATCGGGGATTTAGTAAAAAGCCTGTGGTGTAATCATATGGCACCCCAAATTCCGGTAGCACATGTGGCACCCCGGATAGCATTTCTAGGGAACTTTAAGGGGCCACATTTCAGTGTAAATTTTAAGGGGTCTTCTTTGATTTCACCTGGCATCTGCAAATATGTGAGTTTACACAGCAAAAGGGAGTTAATGTGAGACATGTGAAATTCAGATTTGGTGTCAGAGGGATCCCTTTGAAGACAGGGAAGTGGGGCCATGAGTCAAAGGGTGGAGGTGGCCACTCACAGCTAGCTAGGATGCAGAAACAGATTCTGTTTTAGAGCTTGCAGGAAGAAGAAAGTAGACTACTTGAGGGAGTGGGCATTTAACCTAGTGGCTAAAATGCCTGTGTCTCACATTGAAATTTCTGGATTTGATCCCCAGCTCCAGCTTCTGACTCTAACTTCCTTCTAATTCAGACCCTTGGAGGTAGTGGTGATGCCACATGGGTTCCTTCCACCCATGTGGGAGACCTAGGTTGAGTTTCTACCCCCTGAATTTATGAACTAAAATTCCCTCTGACTTTCTGGATATTGGCAAATACTTGGTAACTGGTGAAGGGTGAAACACACAGCTCATAGTTTGTCAGACCACAGAAGGTCAAAGTATCTCAATTTGTTCTTCCATCTTTAGCAGTGAACTTCCTGCTTCCAGTCAGTAGTGTCAGTAATTTTTGGTGAGTTCTATGGTATTTTTGGTATTATGCTTTTGTATATCTTCCAGAAATTAATATTTCTGAGAATAGTTAGTATATTTACTATACAGATTGAACTGTTTCCTTCAGTTGGGACAGAGAGGGCAATCAAAATACTTATTCATATGTACACTTTAAAATGAAAAATAGCACAGGAAATAGTGAAGATGGGGCGGACACTTAGCACAGTGGTTAAGATACCACCTGGAATGCCCACATCTATATCTGATTGCCTGGGTTTGAGTCCCAGTTTGGCTCCTTATGCCAGCTTCCTGCTAATGTGCACCCTGGGAGGCTACAGGTGATAGCTCTAGTAGGAAATAGTGAAGACGACTTTTTATAGCTATGGTCAAGAATAAAAATGCATTTGTGCATAATCAAAGAATATTTTAGGTGAGATGTTGGCACTTTATTTAATAGTGAGGTCTTTAATAGCAAATATATTCTTAGCACCACCAGTTGTAGCACCCAATGGAAGGCAGAGTTGGGAGAAGAGAGAATGGGAATTAGGATAGGCAAGCCTGGGTTTGGACCCATAGCTCTTATTTAGCCATAAATATTTGGAAAATTTCTCAGCAGCTCAGGGTCCCTGAAGGGTCACATACGATATGGACAACATAGGTCTTACTCTGCAGAATCACTATGTCTTACCTAGTCACTCTCTGGGTCTCCTTACTCTTTATTTTGAACAGAGCTGTACCTTTGGGTAAGCATATATCCATTATAGGAATGGTGTACTTTTAGCTGGTTGGGGATATAAGACTCCTTTCTACTACCTACTGTAACTAGAGGAAATAAGTTAAGTCACGTAATATTTAATAAACATTTGATAGAATGAAATTCTCTTAAAATCCATAAGATATGTGACTTTTTCCCCCTCTTCTGTACTTGGCAGATATGATTCAAGACTCGCTTCACATGCTTGCGAGAAGACACATCCTCTTTTTAAGTTACCTAATGAAATACATCCTACATCTGCAGCTAGCCTGTGAGAAGGCACAGATCTATATTGTCAAAACAAAAGAAAAAAATACCCTAGTATTTATCTCTGGCATGGACTAATCAAATTGAATCACTTTTCAAAGAGCTCTGAAGGATGTGTTCTGTACAAACAACATCTTGGACCAGGGTATGAGCACCGGCAACACAGAATGAGGAGCTCACTTGGTTATGAAAGAGCTCACAATGGAGTTGGCATTGCCAGCTTTGTATTTTGTGCGTAGTCTTAGTCACTGCCTCTGAAGAGACACATGCGATGGTAGAGTCTTACATTCCACTGTATGCTGGGGAATTCCTGCCCACAGAGCTGAGCACTGGTGTGTGTGTGTGTGTGTGTGTGTGTAGGAAAGCTTCCCAATTAACTCAGACTGTCAGCTTTTGGTGACACACCATGAATACAGTTTTTCTAAAAAAATCCATTGGTGTAAGGTAGACCCCAGGCAGTCACAGGGCTGTCCTTTTAGACCTGTGTAAATATCCAGATTCTCCAATGTATCCAGACTTCTCATTTTGGTCTGACCTTATTTCTATTGGCAATCATGTTTTCCTCTTCCTAAACCTCATGGTGCACTTTTCAGATTTATTGAAAATGTCTCCCATGTGACAGTCATTTCTTTTTTACAAATAAATAATGCCTTGATGATTTCAAGTGGTTCATGAGCCAAGGTCAATGCTGATGGGTTGAACTGTGGAAATGTATTTTTTCTTTCTTTTTTTTTTTTTTTCTTGACAGGCAGAGTTAGACAGTGAGAGCGAGAGAGAGACAGAGAGAAAGGTCTTCCTTTCCATTGATTCACCCCCAAAATGGCCGCTACAGCCAGTGTGCTGCGCCAATCCGAAGCCAAGAGCCAGGTGCTTCCTCCTGGTCTCCCATGCAGGGCCCAAGGACTTGGGCCATCCTCCACTGCCTTCCCAGGCTACAGCAGAGAGCTGGACTGGAAGAGGAGCAACCGGGACAGAATCCGGCACCCCAACCAGGACTAGAACCTGGGGTGCCGGCGCCGTAGGCGGAGGATTAGCCTAGTGAGCCATGGTGCCGTCCCCAATTTGTTTTTCATTTATTGTATTGGTTGTATATCTCTCCAAAACTAGCTTTTATTTTTAAGATTTTTTTTATTTATTTTAGAGGTAGATTTATAGACAGAGGGAGAGACAGAGAGAAAGGTCTTCCATCTGCTGGTTCGCTCCCCAAATGGCTGCAGTGGCCAGAGCTGCGCTGATGCAAAGCCGGGAGCCAGGAGCTTCTTCCTGGTCTCCCACATGGGTGCAGGGACCCAAGTGCTTGGACCATCTTCTAATGCTTTCCCAGGCCATAGCAGAGAGGTGGATCTGAAGAGGAGCAGCCAGGACTAGAACCAGCGCCCATATGTGATGCAGGTGCCACAGGTGGAGGATTAAACCACTGCACCGGCCTCCAAAACTGGTTTTTAAGACATGTGATGTCCATAGCTTCCTTGTTCAACTCAAGTCCTTTCCCATCAAATCCCAGTAGCCAGAACTGTGTAAGCAGCCAAGGACCAATGTTCCACCAGGTACTTGCTTGACTCAGAGACACCTTGGAATTCATATGATTAAAGATGGAAACAAATCCCTTTGGTAGTGGTAATTTCTTTTTTTTTTTTTTAATTTATTTGAGAGGTAGGGTTAAAGACAGTGAGAGGGAAAGACAGAGAGAAAGGTCTTCCATCTCTGCTGGTTCACTCTCCAAACGGATGCAACTGCTAGAGCTGAGTCAATCTGAAGCTAGGAGCCAGGAGCTTCTTCCAGTCTCCCACACAGGTGCAGGGGCCCAAGGACTTGAGCCATCTTCCACTGCTTTCCCAGGCCATAGCAGAGAGCTGGATTGGAAGAGGAGCAGCCAGGACTAGAAACGGTACCATGTGGGATGCCAGCACCACAGGTGAGGATTAACCTGCTGCACCACAGCGCCAGCCCTGTGGTAATTTCTTAGGAAGAGAAATCCCTGTCAGCAGTTTGTGCACTGCCCTCTGGTTTTGCCAAGTTTGCATATAATTGGAACCATTGGCGATATTTTCCAAAAATTGCTATAAACCAGAGAATGTTAGTTCTTAAGTGCATTGCTAATGTGGATGGGTTTAATCCTCTCATTTTCTTGGTTAAGTAATGGCTTAGCTAAACAACCACAGGGGCAGTTGTTTCAAGGACCAACTATACTAACTTATGATCCTGGGGTAACAAACTCTGTCTCAATCTCCTCATCTGTAAAATGTGAATGGTGATATCACTTAATTCAATGAAGGTTACAAAGGATAGTGTGAATGAAGCATTTGGTACAGTGTCTGTCATGTTGTAGTTTTCCCTGAAATGATTTGTACTTCTATAATTACTAAAACAGATCTCCTGACCCCAACCAACCGAGTGCTTCTTCTGTCATTCTATCATGTGTTCTTCTGATGAAATTTCCTATTTGGATTTATGTATTGTGGGAAAAGAAAGAGCCCTGAGCTGACCATCAGAGCCAGACCACATGGATTCCAACCTTAGCTCACCAATAACAAGTCATGTGACCACAGAAAATGAACTCAACTTCTTTTGCTTCTATTTCTGTCTACAACATAAAGACCAGGGGATAGAAACACATTATAGAACTTCAGGGGTTACAGCTCTACATATTGACCTGTTTTCCAAATTATAACAGGCTACTTTATATGGAAAAGAGGTTCATTTTGACTCATCATTCTGGATCTACGAGGTTGAGAGCCCACATCTAGTGATGAAGCGCTTGCTATAGGGTCTTGAGGCAGTATAGAGCATTACGTTATGAGAGACAGGGAGCAGGCATGTCTGTGTTTGTCTCTCTACCTGTCCTTATGAAGCCACCAAGATGCAATAACAGGAGCTCCACCCGAATTACTGTGTTTGATGTTATGACTTTTCAGAAGCCTCACCTCTAAACACCATAGTTGCATTAAATTTCCACTCTCTGATTAGCATTAACATGTGGCTTTGGAGATTGAATGTCTTTGGGGGAACCCATAACTGCATCCAAACCACAGTAGTCTACATATATGACAAGGGCCACTCCTGTATCTCCTGTCTTGCCTTGAGCTATTGATTATGACCATGGCCCCAACTGCATTAGTTTACCCCAAAAGAATGATTCAATGCCATTCCTCTCAGTAGTACAGAATTCATTTTTTTTTTTTTTGCTTTTTATTAGTAGAGAAGTATGTGGCAAAGTAGATTTATCTGAACACTAGGGGAATATGAGTGATAGTGACAACTTGTTCTTTGTTTTCCCAGAAAAATTAGACAAGAGGAACTGGGCTTACATATAGCAGAGTGAGCTGGAAATCATTGGCTCAGAGGTTGTGATAGAGTACCACAAGGTCAAAGTTGGTTAGTAGAATCCCAACCATAATGACGATAAGTGGAATTGCCAAATAATACTTAGAATATCTACCTTAGAAACTTTAACATAGAACAGGTTCCTTTTATTTTTTTGAGATTGTTTATGTCCAACTTTATCTAGTGGCAGGAATATGATGATATTCCACGTATTAACTCATTCGTTTGTCCTGCTTTGAGTGAGTGCCTGCTGTGTACCAGTGCTGACATGCAAGACTCCTCAAAATCCCTTTAGGTCCTGCAGTTCTCCAATTTAGTGAGAGCAATATTGTTTTGCCCCTAAAGCAGGTCATTTCTCACATCTTCAGACTGATGTCCTGTCATGACTTTCCACCAATGAATGGCTTCTGTGCTGTGTGGCTTATCATTAGAAAATAATCTACAGCCTAAAAGTGATTGATGATTTTTGCAAAATCTGAAGTTTATCAATGATCTTTTGGTAACTATTGAGGGAGTAAGTTCCAGCTTTGTTTTCAGATCTTCAGATGTCAAAGGCATCTTTGCCTTTGACAAAGATGAAGATATCAGGTCAAGTAATCTTGCTTTACCTTTTCACTGAGAAAATATATGAATTTTTTTTTGCCTAGGTAATAACACAGATTGTCTTTGGCTTTTTGGATGCATAGCAGTAAGAACAGAATGGAGTGTTAAAAACAGAGAAATGCTGGTGCCGTGGCTTACTTGGTTAATCCTCCACCTGCAGTGCCAGCATCTCATATGGGTGCCGGGTTCGAGTCCCGGTTGCTCCTCTTCCCGTCCAGCTCTCTGCTGTGGCCCAGGAAGGCAGTGGAGAATGGCCCAAGTGCTTAGGCCCTGCACCCACATGGGAGACCAGGAGGAAGCACCTGGCTCCTGGCTTCAGATTGGCGCAGTGCACCAACCATAGCAGCCATTTGGAGGGTGAACCAATGGAAGGAAGACCTTTCTCTCTGTCTCTCTCTCTCACTATCTGTCAAATAAAATAAAAATTAAAAAAAATTTTTAAAAATAAAAAGATGTGTGGCTGCTGTACTGTAATATTGTAGGAAGTTTCTCAGATTTACCTTTTATCTCATGTGCTATTTACTTTAATATCACATTTTAATAAAATTGCACAAATATGATTATATTTTCTTTTCAGTGATAACTGGAAAACTGTTAGAAGCCTTTCCAAAACATTTTCTTCCGCTTATAGCAAAAGCTAAGATAACCAATTCTCTTAAAAGACCTGGATAATGGTCATTCTTTTGTGCAGTGATGTTTAAACACATATTAAATGCACAATGACTTATATCTTGATATCAGCAAATGGATTATAAACTTTTCAATTTCAATTAAATTCTAGTTCATGTGAACTCAATCATCTTAAATTGGATAGTTGAAAAGATTTCATGAGCCAGAAGGTACTTTATAAAGACCATCAATGACACTGTATATATCAGCCTTGTTGACAGTTTATTGCTCAGAGGTCATGTGAACAGGCAGAGCTAATAGTACACAAACACATGGCTGTGGATGCACATGGACGGGGTGAATGTGTAGTTAGTGTATCCAAGTCTTGGTGAGGGAAATGAACACACACGTTTGATAGAGCTGATAAAGGCTGCCTGCCTCCTTTATTTAGGAGACAATTCCTTCCTTATGCATCTCTGGTATTGATAGCTCTGGGGAGTCAATGTGACCAAAGAACTTGAGAGTATTTTTTTTTTTAGCATTATTGTATGCTTGTGCCAAAATATCATGACTTTTGGTAGAATTATTTCTCTCTTTCAAGGCCTTTTTATCTATAAAAAGGATTCATTTTGCTCTCAAACTGTGAGAAGATTCCTGATATAGATCATAACAAAATCACTTAAGAATAGTACTGATGAATGATGCTGACATTTAATTGTTTCAATGCAAATTGATTGATGAATCCATTGAATAAAACCTTAAAATCAGTTTGGAATTAAAATCCTATTGGCAGGTCTCTGTGACTAGGTCCACATTCCTAACATGTCTCAAGAGAGTAAATTTGTAATTCCAAGGAAATGAGCCAAGTTATTGTATGTGAAAAAGATGTAAGAATTCTCCAGGATTGATTGGTTAAGTTTGACATTCTTTTTTTTTTAACTTTAAATTATTTTTATTTATATAAAAGAAATAAATTTCATATTTAAAGTTCCAAGGATATACTGGTACTTCTCACCCTCCTCCTCCTCTCCCTCCCTCCCTCATTTCCAGCCTCCCTCCTCTTTCTTTTCTGTTTCTTTTAATTTTACAATGACATACTTTCACTTTTCATTGCTCCCTTCTCTTCATTTCCATAACATCATTATATTGAATTGAAGCTAGTTTTTGTGGATTTAATCTTTATATATTTATTTTTAATTACTATTTACTAAAGTTATTTGAAAAGGAGAGAGAGAGCGAGCGAGAGCGAGAGCACACATGAGAGCACTTTCACCTCCTGATCACTCCCAAGTAACTACAACTGTCAGGATCTCCCACTCCGGGAACTGGCCAGGTTGCCACGAAGGAAGAGTCCAGGAGACTGAGGAAGATCAAGCTAAACACACCGCCCATATTCCCGTCCTCCCAGGGTCCCATAGTCATGGCAACGACAGTTTGTGGTTTGTGGTTAGGCCATCTAGTTAGGCCGTCCCTTTTCAAATCTTACCAGCTAGCGTGGTTACCTTTCTACTTTTCTTTCAAGCTGCGCTACTTCGCAGTTACTTTCTTTCAAACGGCGCTACAATTACTTTCTCCATGAATGGTTCCCTAACACCAACAGTCAGGGCTAAATTAGTAGATGTCAAAAACCCAACTACTTGAGCCAATATGTGCTGCCTTGCTGGATGTTCACAGTAAACAACCTGGTGTCTGGAGCAGAGCTGTGCATGAAACCAGTCACTGCAGGACGCGATGTGGGGTATACATGTTGTGCAGCAGGTAAAGCCACTTCCTGGAACACTGGCGTGCAATGTGGGCACCAGTTTAAGTCTGGGCTGCCCCACTTCTGATCCAGCTCCCCTGCTAATGCGCCTGAGAAGCCAGCAGAAATGGTTCAAGTACTTGGACCCTTGCATCCACATGGGAAACCTCAATGAAGCTACTGTCTCCTGGCTTCAGCCTGGCCAGCCCTGGCCCTTGTGGCCATTTGTGAAGTGAATCAGCAGATGGAAGATATCTCTCTCTCTCTCTCTCTCTCTCTCTCTGAGTACCTTTCAGGTAAACAAATAAATCTTCAAAATAAATATGGAAGGTGGGGGCTTAACCCATGCTGCCAAACGCCTACTCCATTTTTTTTTTGTTTTGCTTGCTTTGTTTTATGAATTGTAAACATCTGTGCTGTCCTCAAGGTTGATGGTGTATCTGGTTTGATACTGTGGGGTCTTCCCAGGACATCATACTACAGGCAGGAGATGCAATAACATAGGCACCAGTTATTCTGCTGTGCAATTTTCTTCTGTTCAAAGGTGCACTTCACTTGTGTGAGTTTTCAGGCTGCCATTTAATGTGGATGAAAATTCTTTGGATATGTCATAGATAGGTTTCTTTTTCTTTTTTTTCTTTTTTTTTTTTTTTTTTTTTTTTTTGACAGGTAGAGTTACAGACTGAGAGAGACAGAGAGAAAGGTCTTCCTTCCGTTGGTTCACCCCCCAAATGGCCACTATGGCTGGCGCTGCGCCGATCCGAAGCCAGGAGCCAGGGGCTTCCTCCTGGTCTCCCATGCGGGTGCAGGGCCCAAAGACCTGGGCCATCCTCCACTGCCTTCCCAGGCCACAGCAGAGAGCTGGACTGGATGAAGAACAACCAGGGCAGAATCCGGCACCCCAACCGGGACTAGGACCCGGTGTACAGGCGCCGCAGGTGGAGGATTAACCAAGTGAGCCATGGCGCTGGCCTATAGATAGGTTTCTAACTTTTTATTGGAAATATAATTTCAGATATATAAAAAAAAATCGCAGAAAAAGTGGGATTGTTTTATGGGTTATCTTCCACCTAGAATCCCCTTTGGTCAAAATCTTATATGCCTAGATATCAAATTTTTAAAAATTGATAATAGTTAAATATTAATATAGAATTCAGTATGTAGTTAGTTAATATAATTAATCAGCAACTGATGTAAACATTGTCAAATAAACTACAAATTTCATAAAGATTTTTCAAATCTTTCTAATAATGTGCTTTTTCTGTTTCAGAATCCAATAAAGAATACCACAAATTGTTTTCTTTATTTTTATTTAGTAAATATAAATTTCCAAAGTACAGTTTATGGATTACAATGGCTTCCCCCCCCCCATAATTTACCTCCCACTCGCACCCCTCCCATCTCCTGCTCCCTTTCCCATTCCATTCACATCAAGATTCATTTTCAATTCTCTTTATATACAGAAGATCAATTCAGTATATATTAAGTAAAGATTTCATCAGTTTGCACCCACACAGAAACACAAAGTGTAGAAATACTGTTTCAGTACTAGTTATAGCATTACTTCACATTGGACAACACATTAAGGACAGATCCCACATGAGAAATTAAGTACACAGTGACTCCTATTGTTGACTTAACAATATGACACTCTTGTTTATGACGTCAGTAATCACCCTAGGCTCTAGTCATGAGTTGCCAAGGCTATGGAAGCCTTTTGAGTTCACTGACTTTGATCTTATTCTGACAGGATCATAGTCAAAGTGGAAGTTCTGTCCTCCCTTCAGAGAAAGGTACCTCCTTCTTTGATGGCCCCGTTCTTTCCACTGGGATCTCACTCACAGAGATCTTTCATTCAGGTCTTCTTTTTTTTTTTTTTTCCCAGAGTTTCTTGTTTTTCCATGCCTAAAATACTCTCATGGGCTTTTCAGCCAGATCTGAATGCCTTAAGGGCTGATTCTGAGGCCAGAGTGCTATTTAGGACATCTGCCATTCTATGAGTCTGCTGTGTATCCTGCTTCCCATGTTGGGTCGTTCTCTCCCTTTTTGATTCTATCAGTTAGTATTAGCAGACACTAGTCTTGTTTGTGTGATCCCTTTGACTCTTAGACCTATCAGTGTGATCAACTGTGAACTGAAATTGATCACTTGGACTATGAGATGGCATTGGTACATGCCACCTTGGGATTGTATTGGAATTCCCTGGCACGTTTCTAACGCCACCATTTGGGGCAAGTCCAATTGAGCATGTCCCAAATTGTACATCTCCTCCCTCTCTTATTCCCACTGTTATATTTACAGGGATCACTTTTCAGTTAAAATTTAAACACCTAAGAATAATTGTATGTTAATTACAGAGTTCAATCAATAGAACAAAAAAATACTAAAGTGGATAAATTATTACATTGTACATCAACAGTCAGGACAAGAGCTGATCAAGTCACTGTTTCTCATGGTGTCCATCTCCCTTCAACAGGTTTCCCCTTTGGTGCTCAGTTGTTTCCTTTTTTTTTTTTTTTTTTTTTTCTCATTTTTCCTTAGTCTCCTCCAGTCCCTCTAAGATCCTCCATTTTTACTTGTATTTTATGATTGATTTTTTCTGCAGTTATAAGGAATTTATTTGAGAGGCTGAGAGACTATAGAGAGGGAGCTCTCATCTGCTGTTTCACTCCCCAAGTGCCCACAACTGCTGGGGTTGGGCTGGAACTGGGTACTTAATCCAGGTATCCCACTTGTGTGGCAAGAACCCAAGTTCTTCAGCCGTCACTGCTGCCTCCCAGGGTGTGTGCATTAGCAGGAAGCTAATCCTCCTCCTTGCGGCGCCGGCACACCGGGTTCTAGTCCCGGTCGGGGAACTGGATTCTGTCCCGGTTGCCCCTCTTCCCGGCCACCTCTCTGCTGTGGCCAGGGAGTGCAGTGGAGGATGGCCCAAGTGCTTGGGCCCTGCACCCCATGGGAGACCAGGATAAGCACTTGGCTCCTGCCATCGGATCAGCACTGTGCGCCCGCCGCAGTGCGCCAGCCGTGGCGGCCATTGGAGGGTGAACCAACGGCAAAAGGAAGACCTTTCTCTCTGTCTCTCTCTCTCACTGTCCACTCTGCCTGTCAAAAAATAAAAATAAAAAAATAAAAAATAAAAAAAGGAAGCTGAGATTCAAATCCAGTTGTTCTGGTGTGGGATGTGGGCATCTTAAAAAGTATCTTAACTACTAGGCCTTTGATGTTGCTACTTTTGAATGCTACTAGCTGGGTATTTTGTATACTGTGGCTCAGTTTGTCTTTCTCTGATGTTTTCTCATGATTAAGCTGAAATTATGGATTTGGGGGAACAACATCACACAGATGGTGTGCCCTTCTCACTATGTGATACTGAGCACACATACTCTCAGCATATGGCTTCTTATAAGTGATGTTAACCTGGAACTGTTGATCAAGGTGTCTTCTGGGTTTCCTATTCCTCCAGGAAGGTTACTGGTTTCCCTTTTGCATACTATATTCTTTGTAAGCACATCACCAATGTCTGCCTCATACTTAGGAAAAGGGCATTAAACTCTACTGGAAGGA
Source organism: Oryctolagus cuniculus (assembly GCF_964237555.1). Classification (NCBI taxonomy): domain Eukaryota; kingdom Metazoa; phylum Chordata; class Mammalia; order Lagomorpha; family Leporidae; genus Oryctolagus; species Oryctolagus cuniculus. The sequence goes on from NC_091437.1 coordinate 80,385,683, forward strand.
GGAATATCAAAGACATTATAGACAAATTTAAAACCACACCTGTCATTAATGATATTTGGGAGGACATATATTGAGGCTATGCAAATATCTCATTTTTCTTCAAAATTTTACCCTCCAATTTTTACAGGCATCAGTGGGTTTTTGCCTAAAGTGATTATGACAATGGTGATATAATTGAGATTTTCTGTTTCATCAATTGTTTTTACATTTACTGCTTGAAATTTATTGGTAAGGAAGACTTATTTATTCTTCCCGATCTGTTTTTATTTAATCCTTCATTTGTTCAAATCTGCATGGACACACAGATATTTGTTTTGTTCATTTCATTTGAATCTGATATATTCAGTCGTGCACAATGGCATTTCTGTCAAAACACACTACGGATCTGCATATGATGGTGGTCCTGTGAGAATACAGTGGAACTGAGAAATTCCTATCATCTATTATTGTCACTACACCTTTTCTACATTTAGATACGCAAATACAAAGGTACTTCAAAAAGTTTGTGCAAAACACATTAAAAGATGAGGTTGCTTTGATGCAGAAATAATTGAATTTCACCCATATTTTTTCATAATATGCATTTACCATGTACTTTTGTAGTCCTCTCATATGCATGGATTTCAAATTCCTGAATGACTTGCTGTTTCTGTCTTTCAGGAATTGGTCAGTTTCATTTAAGCTGTCAAATTTATGAGGATAGTTGCTTATAGACTCCCATTATTGTGCTTTTACTGTCCATTTTTAATACTGATGCTTGCTTTTCCATTCCCAATGTTGTTAATTTATGTTTTATCTATTTTTCTATTCAGTCTAGGTAGACTTTTATCCATTTCATTGATCTTTTCTAAGAACCAACTTTTGGTATCATGAATTTTTGAAAATTATTTTTGCTTTATTATTTATTATTTTCTCTCTTCTTCTTACTTTGGATTTAAATTGATCTTTTTGTTCCTTTGGTTTCTCATGATAAAGACTTAGGTTAATGATTTGAGCCTTGCTTTTTTTTTAAGATTTTATATTTATTTATTTGAAAGTGAGAGTTAGAGAGAGGGGGAAGAGACAGGGGAAGATCTTTTATCTGCTGGTTCACTTCCCATGTGGCTGCAATGGCCAAGGTTGGGCCAGGTTGAAGCCTGGAGATTCTTCCAGGTCTGCCATGTGGGTGGCAGGGGTCCAAACACCTGTCCATCTTCCACTGCTTTTCCCAGGCCATTAGCAGGAAGCTGGATCAGAAGTGAGCAGCTGGAACATGAACCGACACCCATATGTAATGCCAGTGTCCTAAGTGATGGCTTTACTCACTATGCTCCAAGGTCAGCCCCACCTTTATTCTTTTTTAATGTAGGAATTATTCTACAAACTTATCTCCAAGTGCTACTTTTGCTGTGCACAAAAAAGTTTAATGGGTTATGTTTTCATTCTTGTTCAATTCAAACTATTTTTATTTTTTTTGCAATTTTAATTTATTTATTTTCATTTTATTTGGAAGGCAGAGATAGAGAAATCTTCCATCTGCTGGTTTACTTCCCAAATGGCTGCAAACAACTAGGCCAAAGCCAACACCCAGGTACTGAATCCGAGCCTCCCACACAGATGGCAAGGACTCATGTCCTTGAATCGTCGTCTGCTGCCTAACCAGGTCACACACAAGCTAGAAGCTGGACTGGAAGCAGAGAAGCTGCAACTTGAACCCAGGCACTGTGTTATGGGATACAACCCTCTCAAGTGGCTACTTGACTGCTGCACTAAATGCCCACCCATCAAGCTGCATTGGAATTTGCCATGATTTCCTCATTGAGCCATGGGTTACTTTCAAATTGTACTGCTTAACTTCCAAATACTAGGGGAATTTTCCATATATCTTTTTGTTACTGACTTAGAGTTTAAATCCCATTATCATCCAAAAGCATGCTTTGTATGATTCCTAATCTTTTCCATTTGTGAAGATTTATTTTATGCCCTGAATACGGTCTATTTGTGGTGAATGCTTTGTGTGTCCTTGAGAAGACTGTTTATTCTGCTGTTGTCAGATGGAGTGTGCTATAAATGTCCACTAGGTCAAGTTGGCAGAGTTCTTCAGGCCCTCTCAGTCCCTACTTTCTTCTGCCTGTTTGTTCTCCGAAGTCCTGAGAGAGGAGTGTTAACTTCTCCAGCTACAAGTATGGATTTGGCTGTACATCTGTTCAGCTCTATTAGTGTTTGGGGTGTGTGGTTTGAACCTCTGTTCAGAATATGCACATTTTGGATGATGACTGCTCTTGGCACCAGTCAGCTCCATCAATAAGCTTTCTCAGGATGGAGAGGAATCCTATAAGAGAGTGTGACTCCCATTCTACACTCCCCAGGGACTTCACCCTTATTGATAACCCAAAGACAACCTTTAGAAATTTGTTAAGACACCTGTTTGGCTGAATTTTCTTCCCAGATTGTTTGAAATTCAGGTCAGCAAATGCTGGGTGCTCTTGTTCCTTGTAGGTACCCTTTCTGTCTCTGAATTTGTCTTACTTGTTCTCTACCTTCAGTGCTCTCAAAAGTTTAAAAAGAGTTGTTAGTTTTCTGTTTGTTCAGACTTTTCCTTGTATAAAAAAGTGGCGGTGATACTTTCCATATCTCTAAGCTGAAACCAAATGTCTCATATGTAGGTACTTCTGAGAGTTGAAAATATCTGATTTTTGTTGTTGTTGTTTTGTGTTTCTAGTAATCTGTGCTATTTGCCTCTTGGCTTCTCTTTAGTGGAAACCCAGTTCCCTGAAGCTCTCACTGGCAGAAACTTACTTTAGAGCTTTCTGGGCATTTCCCATCATTGACTTCACAGTGGAATTTGTGTATTTTTCTGCTGTTTCCTTTTATCTTAGTGTGTTTCTGTTCTGTGTGTCTGTGTAGTCACTTGGACCCTGTGGAAACAAATGGTGTATATATCCCTGTGCCATGGTGGGCTTCACCACTGAATCCATGGTGACTGGGGGTGGTGGTGATCTTAGTGATAACTATGGCAAACATCACTCACTTTTACACCCTCCAAAGAAATATTTCCCCACTGGCGCCGTGGCGCAGTAATTTAATGCTCCACCTGCGGCACCGGCATCCCATGTGGGCGCTGGGTCTAGTCCCAGATGCTCCTCTTCCAATCCAACTCTGCTGTGGCCTGGGAAAGCCCCAGTCCTTGGGCCCCTGCACCCACGTGGGAAACCTGGATGAAGCTCCTGGCTCCTGGCTTTGGATCGGTGCAGCTCTGGCCGTTATGGCCATTTGGGAAGTGAACCAATGGAAGGAAGACTCTGTCTCTTCCTCTCACTGTCTGTTACTCCTCTCAGATAAATAAATAAAAAAACTTAAAAAAAATATTTCCCCAGTGTTAACCTTAGCTCTTCTGTCTTCTAATCAAGATGTGTTGTGTTTGGGTGATAGAAATCTCTCTTCTCAGGAAAAGAACTATTTATCATTTTTAAAGGGCTAAGTTATTATTAATCACAAAATTGTAATAGTAACTGAAGGAACACTTAATTCCAAAAATGCTTAAAATTCAATAGTGAATGTACTCAATAGTGAATGTCTATCAGTAATTACCATACATCTAACCTAATAACACTTGAGGTTCAATTTAAAATTATTAAATAAATAAAAAACAAATAAGAGTTTTGGCATATAACCTGATCATAGAAATTGTGTTGTTAAACAGTGTCAGAAAATAAATCTATTTTTTTTAAATACTGACACTAGATGAAAAATGGTCAGAGAAATATGGGGATCCTGTTTTTGTTGCTTGAGGCAATCTCATTTGCCAAACTATTTTAAACCAAAGTCCATCAATCATGACATAAACGACCTGAAGCAATTTTTTTCAATATTGATATGTTTGAGTATAAAAGTCCCACTTCTACCTGGTGGCATTGTGGCAGTAATTCCTACTGAAAGGTCATCTTCTATTGCCTTATTTTTTTCCATGATTCCTTTATAAAACCGATGTACATGCACTCCCAGCCATGAAGTTATTTGTCCTATCTGCTGAGTTTCTGATAGACATACACAGAAAATGACCACAATTTGAATGACTTTTTAATAATTGTAAGACAACTCAGAAGCTAATGAAAGCTTTTCTTGCTAGTATACACACTAGTAGAATTAAAGGAATGGAACTCAGTGTACTTTTGATACAAAGCAGTTGTAAATATTTAAGAATTTTTAAAATTCGGGTATATTTGGGCTTTTAAGGGTTTACCATCATTTTCTGTGGTTAGATAAAAGATGTCTGGTGAAAATATGTAGTTCTGGGAAGAGAATTACATGTCTCATGGTTGTTGCTGAAATTCTATAATTATTTACTTATTAATAGACCATGAAAATTTCCCAGAAAAAAAGTATGAGAATTTGCCTCCACCCAGAGTAGCTTCTTGGCTGTTAACTTGCTGCTTTCTATGCCCACCCTGTGGCCTTCAAAGAGCCATGTCATGTTGAGTTCCTATGAGCTTCTTGGGCCCATCAATGCCCATAGTGGTGTCCATGGAGCCAAAGTATTACAATGATCATCAAAAATAGTTGGCTCCCATTCCTGTTTTCCTGCTAGATCATGGTCTTTTCACTTTTTATTTACTGAACTCTTTGTTTAGTGGAGCCAATAAGCTTTAGACTTTAACATAAATTAAAATATGTTATCTCAGAAAAATAAATATTTTATAAAAATGGCTAGCAATTGCTAAACTATATTTTGAGGGGGAAGGACTTTGTATTTCCATTAACATAAAGAACTCTCTATGGTTGTAGGCATTCAGTGGACCCCAAAGAGTGTGATAAGGCAAACTGGAAACAGCCTGATGTTCCCATCCCAACTGACAATTGGATGATATACTTCTCAGGATAAGGTGCAATAGCAGTATAAGGACGATATGTTTGTAACGGAACTGCTATTTTGCATTTTTCCTAATGGGCAGGGAAATGACAGTGTTAGCCTCTTGTGATTCCTTGCCAATATATGGACCCCATTTATGTTAACAAAGTATTACTTAAGCTAAATATATGACAATATTGAAGTGGGCAGGCATATATGTTAGAATCAATTAAGTTTGTGAGCTGGAAGACCATGCCTTTGTCACGCCGCTGTGTGACCTCACGCCCTACCTGATACCTTTGTCATGCCCCTGTGTGACATCATCCCCCTACCTGGCTGGACCTGGGTGCCCACAAGCCAATCAGGTTAATTAACCACTCCCCTTTGGAAGTGGGTTAAAAGCCTGGGACACGGTGTGTACCGGCCCTTCTCTTCTTCCCTGGCCTCTTCCCAGGATGGAGCTTGCTGTAGCCTTGCACCTCCAGGACACATGGCCTTCGGGCCATGTGCTCTAGGCTCCCTGGCCTAGATGCTCCTCCACATGGCTGGTTCCTGGTGCTCGGTATGAACCCATGTTTACCTCTCTCTCTTAAATAAAGCTCTCTCTCTTAAATAAAGCTCTCACTCTTCTATGCATCTTTCTCACTAAATAAAAGCTTAAAATGTACCATGCTGCCTCATTTTTCTGTGCCAATATTTAGAATTCTTCTCTAAATATTAGATAAGAACCCTCTTGGGCTTATTAATATCGGAGATTTATTAATAAGCATATAGTGAAATCGTATGGCACCCCAAATTCTGGTAGCATATGTAGCACCCCAGATAGCACTTCTGGGGAACTTTAAGGGGCCACATTTTTGTGTAAATTTTAGGGGTCATCTCCGATTTCAATATCAGAAATAATTTGAAAACAAGACTTGGCTTTAAAAATCCAAATAGGCGGCCGGCGCCGTGGCTCACTTGGCTAATCCTCCACCTGCGGCGCCAGCATACCGGGTTCTAGTCCCAGTTGGGGCACCAGGTACTAGTTCCGGTTGCTCCTCTTCCAGTCCAGCTCTCTGCTGTGGCCTGGGAGGGCAGTGGAGGATGGCCCAAGTGCTTGGGCCCTGCACCCGCATGGGATACCGGGAGGAAGCACCTGGCTCCTGACTTCGGATCGGCACAGCGCTGTCCGTAGTGGCCATTAGGGGAGTGAACCAACGGAATGAAGACTTTCTCTCTCTCTCTCTCTCTCTCTCTCACTGTGTACTCTCACTGGCAATACATATATATATATATATATATATATATATATATATATATATATATATATAAATCCAAATAGGCTTCTCCATATTCCTGCCATGAATTCTTTTATATGAAGTATGTCCTTCCCCTTCCTAGTACATCATGCTTTTTCTTCAAGAAAAATATGCTCCCCAGATTAAGATAATAATTGTAATGAAATAATAGATTGTTATGTTTGTAATAGGTAATTATGCATTCACCAAATAAGTGGCCAGCATCTAGGGAACAAGCAATTATATGAGCTATGATTACTAAAGAAGTAATTATGATGAAAAATAAGCATCTCTTAGTTGTGCTGTGTTTTTTTTTAAGACTAACATTTACATAACATAGCTTCTAATCCACAGAGAATGTTTGTTTGGGTTTGAGAGAATGAGTATCTGTCATGCACAATTAAATACAGGAACCCTTGGTATTCATGGATTTGACATTCTCAATTTTAACTGTTCACTAGTGGTTTGAAGGACTGTGACTTATCCTAACTTTTCTAGGGCATGAATTTGAATCAGTTGCTGCCCTGACTCCCTGCAAGAATCTAAACCACCTGGCATCACACTCCACTGTTGCTGGGGTCAGACACACATGATCTCTTGTCTAGTAGGAGAAGCAAAGAGAAAAACACATCTGCTATTGACAGACACAACTAAGGAAACACAGAAAAACTGAACAGTGCGGGGATTACAGACTGAATTTGCTTTAGCTGATGTATGAATTCTCAATTTCCAGAGAATGAACTTGTGACGATTTTATGAACTTGTTAGATGTGTGAATCAACATGCTTGGTGTTCTCTTAGCAGGAATCTGACCAGGCATGCCATCTAGATTTGATTTTAACTGGCACAATGTGGCATAAGAACATTACTTTAGAGATTATATCATTACATTTTTTTACTTAGCAATAAAGTCCTGCATTTCTGATATACCTCAAGGTTGTTATTATTTTCTACTTGTCACTGCTTAGGATGTTTTATATATTAATTCCATGTGTTTATTCATTCTGCTCATATGAGTATAGGGAGCAAAAGCTATAGTAGAGATGGAGAAATGGATGTAAGCAAGTCTGTATTTAAAGTATAAGGCAGAGAAAGAGGCTATGATTTAATTCAACAACCCTTTACTAGAATGTTTCCAAGACTTTCCCTGGATATGCACTCTTTACAAAGGTAGTTTCCTGGGCCCACTCCTGAACTAGTGAATCAGAATAGCCAGGAGATGGACCTGTGAATAAATACTTTTTTTAAAAAAGCTCAGCTAATTCTTACAATCAGTATAGGACACACCCTATGTGGGCTTAGATAAAAATAAGAGAGTACAAATATATGTGAAAAGGAATAATCATTTTTGAAAGATGACATGGGATATGCTAAAACAACAAGACAGAAGCCTTCAAATATTTTTAAAGTAGGCTGAATCTAGACAGCAAGAAGAGCTGCTTTGCTTGATGGAAACAAGCATATAGTGTGCAGCCCTGACAAATCTGAGAATTGTTATTTTTGAAGATAATGAGAGTGGGGCTTTTTCAATCTCTGAAACAATATAGCACAGGATTAGCCCTTTCCCTCTCTCTAACAACATTTCATTTTATAAGGACCACTCCTACCAATAAGATTAAGCTTTGTGTTTGTCAGCAGAGAGCTTCCAAATAGAAGTAAAATGAGGTGGGACTGATCGACTGAGCAGGGCTTGCCCATCTTTCCTAAGATGTAGCCATGGAGTTGCTTTAGTGTGTAGCACCATGGGAAAGTCCCTTCTGCTCTTCAGAGCTTGGAGTGCACACCAGGCTTCAGAGCAATCCCTCCGCATGTCTGTCGTGAGACCTGCCAAGTCTTCCATGCACTGACTGTGTTATGAGACCTCCCCGCCACCCCCTTATGCTGCTGCAGCTTCCCTCAGCCTTGCCACCTGCTTGGATCACTCCTCCCAGCTATGAGTCCCGCCACCCCAGTGGAACACAGCTTATAGAAAGGAGAGTGGCAGGTTTCAGAGTTGCTATAACGTTTGTTTCATTTTGTCGACTGAAGTAGTCCAGGTTTGGTTGAAAAAACCACAGTGAAAGTTGATTGAGATCATCAAACTGAAGATTTAAACCTGAAAACAATCACTCAGTTGCTGTTGCTTGAATTTGCTTTTCCACAAGCCTGAGTATGGTTATAGGTTTTCATACTTTTCTTACAGAGTGTGTACATGCATTGAGTTGGGTTAAGCAATACAGAATCATGAGTGCTTATCAATCATATTGAAAATCATAGAATACTTCATTGGAAATTGAAGAACACCTGTTAATAGCTGACAGAGTTGATTGTTAATTAAGGGGGTGTATTACATTTCCACATTTATTTCTGCACAGGATGTGATCTCTGTGTAGAGGCCAGAAAGGCTGTTGCTGGCCTCTCTTCCTACATTGTCACTAGGATGGAGAGTTCACTCCTTTCTTTGGTCAGCATTGAGTTTGTGGAAAGGCCATGCTACTTTGGGAACTAGCTGCAGGAGGTCTACGAACCTGAACAGCTTCCCAACTGACTTAGGTGGGTGCAGTCACCATCCCACTAGAGTCCAGGATTTCTACATACTGATTTAGTCTTTCAGGTTGCACCCGAACCCTGAACTATGCAGTTAGAACTTCAGACTCTCATTTACCCATTTCGGCCACCCGATTTCTTTCTGTACCCAAACATGGCTTTTACTAAACACAGAGTCTGCTCTACAAGCACTTTCCATTCTCACAAGTATATGTAAATGCACACTGTGCCCCTGAGGACTGTTCCGTTCTCACAAGTGTATGTAAATGCACACTGTGCCCCTGAGGACTGCGACATGCTTCCAATTCCTTCCTTTTTCTTCTTTTCTTTCTCCTTCATACAATTCTTGCAAAGCCCCTTAAATTTGTAGAAATTCCTGTGCTATCCATTCAACAAAGCATGAGAAGTGACTTGGAACATAAAACCACTAAATTACATTTAAATTTTAAAAACAGTGGGGTGGTCCTTTGGTGCAGTGGGTAAGATGCCACTTGGGATGCCCACATCCCATATCAGAATGCCTGCCTGGTTTGGGGTCCCAGCTATGTTCTGATTCCAGCTTCCTTCTAATGTGCACCTGGGAGGCATCAGGTAATTACTCAAGTACTTGGCTCCCTGCCACCTATGTGGGAAATCCAACTGAGTTTCTGCCACCTACCTGCCATCTGGCCCAATTCTGGCTATTGTGGGTATTTGGGGAGTGAACCAGCAGAGGAGTAATATCTTTTTCTCTTTCAAATAAGTGAAATAAATAAATAATTTTAAATTAAACATTATAGAATAGTGTCTCTGATGCTTACAGAGATACAAATTTGGGGGGGGGGCAGTTGTGAATGATTTGAAGCTTTATCAATTATTGAAAATGAAAGTCCAAATTTTTCCACCCTATACCAAAACAAATCTGAAATACAGAGCCGTGTGAATAGCTGGAAACTCTTGAGTTATTGAGACAGATGTTGGGTAAAAGTCTCTTATCAGTTATATAACAACATAATAGCTGGTTCTGTTCATGTAAATTGAATGCACATAATTGAACAACATGTAGTTGTCGTGCCTCTTTATGGGATCTTCTCTAGTTAGATTTGCAGGGAAAATTGGGGTCAGAGCAAGTGAAAACTAATAAGGCATTGCTTGCCAAAGCTTCACCTGGTAGAGGACACTCACTCTGCAAAGAGACTTGCAGCCCTTCAGGGCTAGTTATGTGGAAGAGGGCTGTGGGAGCAAAAAGACTCCCACTTGGAGAGTGAGAATCCACTGATGCTCCTAGGTATGCCACACCCTATGCTATAGGATACTTGTTTTTTGCCCCTCTTCCTTCTTCCTTCCCTTCCCACGTTTCCTGTTTTGAAGATGAATGAGAGCAATGGAGGTGGACGTGGTAGTATCATGGGAGGTTTTAAGGAGGTTTTGGTTGGAAAAAAATTAAATATATTAGATAGGTGTAGAACTGCACTTCTCACTGTTCCCCATACGTGATCAAACTCTGCTGCCTGGGCCAAATAACTGATTTTTTTTATACCCTTCTCTTTGCTTTTTTAACCACCCCTTCTATGATGAATAATCATCATATTTTCTGTGCTTCTGTACTTCTCATTCCTATTTCCTCTCCTCTACCTCTGTTTTTGTTTTGTCTTATTTGGCTTTCAGCTTTCTCCAGTGTCTCTCCTCCCTTACATCTTTCCCCCAATCCCAACAATTGCATTTTACCTTCTTTCCCCACATGTCTGTCAGCCTATCTGTTCCCTTTCTATCTACTCCATTAGAAACTTAGTTCTTGTATGTGACAAGTCCTCAGAGCTGCTGTCCTGGGGTGGCCCCAGGGTGCCACTGTGGGTCCCTCACTACACTTTGGAGTACATAAACCTGTGCTTACCTTCTTGAGCAAGCACTCAGGAGAATGTTACTCAGTTCTCTTCACCCTAGACAAGAACACATGCCTATGGACTGCAGAAACCCAAGTTCCCTGGTGAGAAGTGATCCCAAGCAGTGCAGGATCCAGGCAGCTGAGGGAAAGACTGGGGCACTGACTGCCTGATTTTCCCCAGGGCACGAGGCTCCTTCAGGTCATTTGAGCCCTCGCGCTGGCTACACTGGCTGTCCCTGCCAGCATTAGGAAGGCCTGGGTGTATGAAAGCTCTAGGCCAGGGTGTACTTCTGACCATCTGACTACCTACACCCTTCCCACTCACACAACACCTGCATTTCTTTACAACTGGCAGTGTGAAATTTTAGCTTGAAATGTTAGCTTGGAATAAAGTAAGAGAAGTGAAGTGGAAATAAAAATTCAGATAGCAAAAGGAATTATTTTTGAAAGGTCAAGTTGTTTAAAAACTACTGTTTACAGTTTTTTTTTTTTTTTGATGATTTGAAAGTCAGAAGTGGAAGTGGATGGTGCTGTGCTCCCATTCAGTAGTTTGCTCCCCAAATTCCCACAATGGCCAGACTGAAGCTACGAGCTGGGAACTCAAGCCAGATCTCCCATGTGGTATCAGGGACCCATCTAAATGGACCATAACCTGCTGCCTTCCAGGATCTGCAGTAGCTGGAAACTAGAAACAGAAGCAAGAACAAGGACTCAAACCCAGCTATTCCAACTGGGATGTGAGTATCTTAACTACTAAGCCAAATATCCACTTCATTTCTTCATTTTAAAATGGACAACTTCGGCTCTCAGATTTCACAGATATTTTGATTTCCTTGCAAGGATTTAAACAATGATATAACAGTTAAAATTGAAAATGGCATGAATTTTATATCCTTTGGGTTAGGTGTTTGATATAGCAGTTAAGAAGCTCCTTGGGATACCCAATCCTTTATCACAGTGCCTGAGTTTGTTTAAGTACCTGCTCTACTTCCATTTCCAACTTTCTGATAATGTGTACCTTGGAAGGCAGCAGTGATAGCCAAGGAACTTCAGTCCCTGCCTGTAACATGGGAGACTCAGATTGAGATCCAGACTCCTATTTTATATCTGACTCAGCCCTGGCTGTTGTGGCCATTTGGGGAGTGAACCAGAAGATGGAAGATATCTCTCTTTCTCCCTCTCTCTCCCTCCCTCTCTCTCTACCTGTCCTTTTCTGACTCTTTTTCAAATATTTAAAAATAAATAAGAACTTGAAAAACAAATTTTAAGACAACATCTACTGTTATACATTTAAAAAGTTTACATCCTGTGTCATTTTTAGAATTTGTAATAAAAGATGTTAGACATCTTGCAAATGTCAGAGGAGGTATCCAATTTCCAAAATTCCTTTGAGTGTACAGAAACAAAGGCTTGAAGAATACAGTTGAAGTTAATGACCGTGGTTTCTAAACGATGCTGCTCATCAGAGCCACCTACAGAAATTTTTATATTTTTGTCAGTATCAAGCTACACCTCTAAAGAGCTGCTCAGTCAGAATCTCTCACCATGTGGCAGAGGAATCTATGGCTCCACAGGTCTCCAGGTGATTCAGCCAGTGGTTGAGGAAGCAGCTTCCTCCTACTCCTTCATAGTAAATACAGTAACCCCCAGGGGAGCACTGTGGCACTAAGGACTTTTTAAATCTCTGTTGTAAATGTTCATCACTGAGCATGTTGAAAACACTGTGTTATTTTCTTACAATCTTAAAAACTAAACAAGATTATCGATTTGTAAAAACAGATTTTGTGTAGGGATCAAGATATGCTTTACTTAAACATTTTGCATTTTGTAAGCAGCTGAATTAGTTTGATAAAAGAAATAATCAGAAAAAGGGTACCAGAACTCTTGGTTTTCTGTTCTAGTTGAAATAAGAATGAATTAGAGGGAGAATGAATTTAAATGTTTTGGACAGCATTGCTTGGATGAAAAGTGTGCCCTTCTTCCCTGGGGATTACCCAGGTGTTTGCCTCTGTGCTCGCACACAGTGGGTGCTTTATAAAGGACCCTAGAAGAAGAAAGCTCATGTAGGGTCAGTAGGCAGGTGCTGGGCTGCCTCGTCAGTGCCATTCCTGGAATGACTGATAAGCTGAGGTCAATAACCAATAACACGATCCAGGATAGAGACAAGGTGAGTGGAGGGAAAACCCATTCCTATTCCCTTTCTATTATTGGTTTGGTGTGGATGTCAGTGGGGAGAACCCTGGACCTGATGATTTACATTGCTGTTTTAGGTAACACGGTAAAAGCTGTGACGGCTTGGGAGGGCTCAGTTCAATCGCTGTCTCCATCATTTTCATAGACAGTCTTCCCTCAGGATCTGTGGGGAACCAGTTCCAGGATCCCTGCAGATACCAAATTATGCAGATGCTGAAGTCCCTTATGTAAAATGGCATACTGGCACACAACCTATTCATATCCTCCTATAGATTTTAAATAATCTCTCCATTACTTATATGTAATACAATGTACATAGTTGTGCTGTATTCTGCAGGAAATAACAAGAAAACATCTGTACATGTTCAGTAGCGATTTTTCCCTGCCATAGATTTAATCCATGAGTGTGTATTCAATATTATTTGTAAAGTTTTAAAATTGTATTTATTTTTATTTATCTGAAAAATAGAATCACAAAGAAAAAGAGGGACAGAGAAACATGGAGAGTGGGAGAGAGAGAGAGAAAGAGAGAGAGAGAACTGTTGCATGCTAGTTCACTCCCCAAATGCCCACCACATTTGAGGCTGAGCCAGGAAGAATGCAGTAGGTTAGAATTCAATCCAGGTCTCCCATGTAGATGCCAGGGACCACAGTCTGCAAGTAGGAATATTGATGGGAAGCAGAACAGAGAATCAAACTCAGGCACTCTGATATGGTATGTGGATGTCCCAAGCAGCATAGTTGTGCCACAACACCTACCCCCTCCAGTAATTATAATGGAATTCATTTTTTGATCTGATTCTTTCAGTGAGATATATCCCTATATATTAGATATTACATTACTAGTGTGTTCATACCATTTAGTAAGAAGTATCCTTAGCCACACCATTAATTATTTGCTCGAAAAACCTGGATATTTGCTGTTTTGTGGATAAAAGGGTTTCACTTTGTGATATATCTAATGTGATTAAATGAAGGATAAAATAGACTCCTTGGCAGTTTTCTGTTTTAAACATATAAGTGGATCTGTCCATCACCAAAGCACTGGCTTCAACTAATTTTTTTGTTTCTTGTTTTATTATCTGATATTTTATTTTTTGTCATGTTAATATGATATTAATTCAAAAAGAACAGATTCTATGTGGTTCATAGATACAATTCTAAGAATATGTGGTAGTCTCTTCCTCCCTCCCTGTTTCACTGCCTCCCAGTCTACCCTCTGACTGCCTGCCTGCCTTCCTTCCCTCCTTCCTTCCATCTTTTCTTCTTTCCTTCCTTTCTCCCTTTCCTTTCCATTTTTGAGATAACATATTTTAATTTACCTTATAGTCAAAGGCTTAAAGCTCCATAAAGAGTTCAACAAGTAAAAAGGAAAAGATCTCTTGTTCAGTGGGAATATAGGCAAAGGGTATAAACAATAACCAAATGAAAATATGACCATTTCATTCATATATAGTAAATTTCAAAATAATCACAGATTATTATAAGGCTTTATAACTATAAGCCCTGATTAAAATTAAACAAAAAATTTTACTAACTCTCTACCTAATATTACCGTGATCCCAATATTCCTGATATTTTTAGAAAAAAAATAAAGAATGTCTCACATGGAAGTATCCACACTGGTCAAATGAAGTGTTCTAAGGAAACTCCGCGAGCTTGCTGCATTGGCAGTGTCAGGCCTTAGCTGCCCTGATGTGTTTCCCATGGAGCCCTGGAATGACTCTGCCATGGCTACCAGTGGTTAACACGGCAGCCTCATAATGAAGGGGTAAACATTTCCTACCTGTGCCTCTCAACTAGGCTGAGTCTCCATGGCTTATAATCACACTCTAACTCCTGGGCTATTGTGATAGTGATTTGATCAAGCTAAATTCATGACAATGAGTTTAACTCTCATCCATTCTACCTAGATAACTCGTAGTTTGATATCAAGAACCTCTTTATGGGAATATGATCAAAAATCAATAAAAATAGTAAAAGAACAAATTAAATTGATCATGAGGAATAAACTACTGAGGGTTTAAGTCAAGAAAAGTTGTAAACATCAGCTACGTAAAAGTTATTTTATCTACTTTATGTAATGTATATATATATAAATATATCTTACACGTGTGTATTTATATAAATATAACTTAAATGGATACCTTTGTGTTAAGAAATGGATTCCATGTTTGAATATTTTGTCTTCATTTAGAAAGTTGTGGTAAAGTACTGATTTTGGTAGAAAAATTATATGCACATTTAAAGAATGTTCAAAAATACCATATCTGACAGAAATTTGTGATAAATAATCATTACAATGTCTATGACATCACTAGAATTTTACAATATACAACTACATAAATGTACCTATAGCCAGAATCCTTCTGTAACAGTAGGACGAACAGAAGAAATCACCTCCCTCCCCCACCTTGGCATGGTGTTATGGTGAGAGATGCTATGTATTCCTAAAATATAATCTGACCTGAAGTTTAGCAAATCCACAGCATAGCCTTTGAGCAGTGAATATCCAGCTTCTTCAGTTGGATGGAATATGTATAGCAATTTAGAAAAAATGAAGAAAGTATTCAGCTCACATATAAAAAAGTTATTAAAACCATATCTCAGTGTAGGCAACAAGACTAGGCAATCAATGCATTTGTAGTACTACCTCTTCATATTAGTGTAGAATTGTAAAATGGCGGTTTAGAGAGCCAGAGGTAATGGTGCCATGATGGAAAGTCAAAGCCATTTCCAGACCCACAGTGGACCCGGTCAGACTTTGTCTAAGTGGGGGAGTGGAGATAAAGAAGAGAAAATCAGCAGTTTAGCTGTTCATAGATTACAAAACTACACACTTCCCTTTATATGATCTCAGATTATACTTAGGGACAGGAGATAATGCATCTGAAGTGTTTAGGGTTGTGTCTGGCTTACAGAAAGCACTAAATCTTTGTTGGTTATCATCATTAACTTGTATCATCTTTTCGTTGTATTTAAAGCTCCCACTATCAGTAACATATCTCTTATGTGCTGTTTAATATCCAGGATATTTCTGCATATGGTTATTTTATTTTATCTTTACCACAGACCTAAGATTATCATCCCATTGTACAAATGAAGGGAGAGAGGCTTAGGGACATTAATGACCTGTGGTTTCAGAGTTAAGTGATGGAATGAGAGTATAGTTTTTGGACTCTTCATCTGATAGTCTTGACTGTATGCCAACTCTCCTGATCATAGATATGGGCTGCTAATATTGGAGAAAGCAGATAAACAAAAACTCCTCTAGCCACATCGATGGCCAATTTATGGTACTCTAAGTCTGTAAGCTGTTTAATAATAGTAACTAACATTTATTCAGTGCTTCTTATTTGACAAATATGGTAGTAAGCATTTACTGTATTTTTCTTTTTTTATTATTCAAGAAGGAGAGAGGGGAAGAGAGAAAGATAGTACTGCCAACTGCTAGCTCATCCCCCAAATGCCTGCTACAGCTGGGGCTGGGCTGAGAGCTAATAATTCAATCAAGTCTCCCACATGGGTATCAGGAAACATTACCCGAGCCATCACCACAGCCACTCAGGTACTGCAACAGCAGGAAGCTGGAACTGGGAGCAGACCTGGACTTGAACACAAATACTGTGATATGTGATGTGGGTGTCTTTACTAGCATCTTTACTGCTAGTTCAAGTGTATATACCTATATTGTTCTTTAATCCTCTCAACATCCTTTTGAGCTAGATATTATTATTTCCCATTTTGCCCATGAAGAAACTTTGACTTTAAAAGGTTAAGTTACTTGCCTGAGGTCACCTAGCTGGCAGGTTGTAGAATCTTCCAGCAAACATAAGTCCAATTCCACAACTTCCATCCTTCACTGCTTCACTGTGTCACTTCACATCAGCTCAACAGCACTGTGTGGACAGTGCTGTATCCTTTTTATAGATTCCATAAGAGATGATGATGATGAAGGTAGTCAGATATATGGCTAAATATTCAGAATTGGAAGTCACTAATTTAGGCAATCCTATAGTACATACTAAAACTATGTGCCAAAAAAAGTTGAACATAAAAATAATACCAGTCAAATGTTTATGGAAATTGAAATGGTCAAAGATTTTCCAACCATTTCTGAGATGTGAGTTAAAAATCATTGTAATTATTCAGTAAACCAGATCATTCTCTAATTTAGATGTGGAATAATAGTTGACACAGTAGTATGGCTTAGCACAGTTTTTGCTATTCCAAAATGCCTTGTTCATGAAGGCTGTGAGAGTGAAGCTGTATATGGCATGACTGAGTGTATTCCAGAGGCATACCCTCTGACCTCCATGACTTAGGTCAGCAGAAACAGTGGTGTTTTCATGTTTCAAGGACGACGACACAAGTCAAACATTTTGTAACAAACCAAAACAGAACTGTAGATTGTAACCAGTCACTCTAAACTGCCCCAGTTTTGAGCCATAGTTAACAACAGATCATTTGAGTCTAAATTATCCATTTAAGTTCTATTAACTAATAATGAAATGCCACTTATTTGAGTATTGTATCCTGTGGCAAGAAAGGACATACAAGAGTACTTCAGTAAGTTCTTGAAAAATGGAATTTTCTTATTCTGGTACAAAAAATTTTGAAGGATCTTCAAAAAGTTCATGGGAAATTCATATTATGAAAAGACTATGCATGGATTTCAGGTGGTGTTTGTGTTGTTTTTTGCAACAAAATGACCTTAGTTGTTAAGTCCAATTTCCATGATGTTTTTGAAATGTCCTTGTATGAATCTGGGCATTTTGTTGCTGTTATTTGGAGAATGTATATTGGTTCCAGCAAAGATAATAAAAAATTGTGAATTTAAAGTGAGCCAAGGGACTGGTGTTGTGGTGCAGCGGGTTAACCCACCATTTATAATGCGGGTATTCCATATTAGAGGGCCAGTTGGAGTCCCAGCTGCTTTGCTTCCAAAGCAACTCCATGCTAATGCACCCAAGAAAACATCAGAAAATGGCCTAAGTACTTGTGTCCCTGCCACTCATGCAGGAGATCCGAATGGAGTTTCTGGTCCTGGGTCCCAGGCTTTGACTTGGCCTAGCCCCAGCAGTTGTGGCCATTTGGGGGATGAACCAGGGGACAAAGGATCTCTCTATCTCTGTGTCTCTCCCATTCTCTCTGTCACTGTACCTTTCAAATAATTAAAACGCTTTTAAAACAGAAGTGAATCAAGGGAGTTGATGGCAGTGGAGCAGGTTAAGGCACTGCTTATTATTCTGGCATCCTATGTTGAGCACTGGTTCCAGTCCTGGCTACTCTACTCCTGTACAGCTTCCTGCCAATGTGCTAAAAAGACAGCAAATGATAAGCCAAGTCCTTGGGCCCCTGCCACCTGCATGAAAAACCCAGATGGAGATCCTGGCTCCTGACTTTGGTGAGGCCCACACCTGGATGTTGTGGCCATTTCTGGAATGAATCAGCAGATGGAAAATCTCTGTCTCTCTGTTTCTGTCTCTCATTCTCTCTCTGATATTCTGCTTTTCAAATAGGTAAATAAATCTTGGGACCAGCATTGTGGCTCAGCAGATTAAGCTACCTGTGTCACCAGCATCCCTTATGGGTGCTGATTCTGGTCCTGGCTACTCCTCTTCCTATCCAGCTCATTGCTAATGTGCCTGAGGAAGCAGTAGCAGGTGGCCCAGGCTTTGGCTGGAGCTGTGGCCATTTAGAAAGTAAACCAGCAGATGGAAGTTCTATCTGTCTCTCTCCCTTCCTCCCTTCTCTCCCTCCCTCCCTCCCTCCCTTCTCCCCCTCCCTCTGTAACTCTGGTTTTCAAATAAATACATAAATCTAAAAAAAAAAAGGTGAATTAAGGGGTGAAAATTTGATCTAGCATTGAATACACGAGTTGGGAATCCTGTATCCTAGATAGGAGCACTGGGATCAAAGCTTGGCTGTCACTCCTGACTCTAGCTTCCTTCTGGTGCAGATCCTGGGAAGCAGTGGTGATGGCTCAAGTTTTTCAGTTCCTGCCACTCTCATGGGAGACTTGGATTGAGTTCCTGGTTCCCAGCTTTAGCCCCAGCCCATATTGGGGCTATAGTAGACATTTGTGGAATTTGTCTTTCTCTAATAAATAAGTGAATAAATGAATATAAATAAGTAAAAGTCAGTTAAGTTTACAAATTTAATTTTGTATTTCCTAGTTGAAAGTTTTAAAAGAAACCGTGATTAATCAGTACACTCTCTGTCTTTTGTTTTTTTATGTCTGCTGAGCTTAGGACAGTGCAGGCAAATAAAGAAGAATCAAAAATATTTGTGGCTGCAGTTGAATTGAGAAGCTAATGCATCTGAAAAATTGTCATGTCTTGAGACATTTCTATGCCAACAATTGATATAGCAACAGAGCCCATGCTGTGATAATGCAAGTTTATTTTAACTTGAAGAGTAAAGACAATATTCTGCTATATTTATTTACGTACATTTATATATAAATTTATTTATAATATACTATATTTATATATAAATATATACTAGATTTATATATATTCTTATACTCTCTGGACTCCAGAGTGATTTAAAATTTGTCACGGTTTTTGTAGGGAGGATGGAGAACCAAAGAATTTTTTGTGTTTCAGCAGGGACTACACAGCTATTGTGGGGTGGGCAAACTCTCTCCAGCTTCACCTCTTATCCTGTCTAGGAGAGCTTGCTATGTCATTACTTTTTAAAAAACATCATTGGGAGCTTTGTAATCATGAGCTATAAGGAGTGAAGCTTTAGTAGACTTGTGTCTCGGATTTTCCAGCCTTCCATGTGAAATAGGGGATGACTGTGTGGCCAAAACTGAAAGATACTGTTCTGTTTGCTGTAGAGAAGTACAGAAATTGCCCACACATGCCTGTTGGGTTTGTACAGCATCTTACTGCCCTCAAAGGCCAGCATTTATAGGAAGATGTGGTTTCTAGTCACTACCTTGTTGTCCATATAGGGCCTCTATTGGTGGTGTTAGGCAACTGTGTTATTAAATCAGATGCCTCCTATTAAAAAGGAGCATCACTCTTTGGTGGCGAAAATTGAGACATGGTTTATTTACAATGTGGAGGCTTGAATCTTAGCTTTTTTTTTTTCAGTACTACCTGCAATAGCAAATAGTAAGTGCTCAAGAATTTTTCCCACTTAGGCACATAGTGTGAAGAGCAAAGAACTGGTGCCAACAGCTATTCAGATTCTAATAAGTATGAAACCCTAGCAAGGGAATTAGTTCTAAATATGAAGGATACTTGAGAGCTTGGACTTGCCTTTTAAAAGCTAGTGAATATATAATCAGCCCGAGGCAGGAGGGAACCAAGGTTCAATATGTCATCACAGCAATTGGCAGGCACCCTTAGCAGAAGTGAAATGATTTATGGAGCCAGAATGGGATGGCTACCGGAGGAGGCTAGGGGTTGCCTCAGGAGCCTTATGGGAATGGGCTGAGCAGTGTTTCTGAGCTCAGTGAGTTTCTACATGGGCTGATGCTCTGAAGGGGTGTCCTCTCCAAAGGCCCCTTCAAGGACTCTGAATTCATCTTCACTGCCTTCTGAATGAGTCCAGAAAAACCATAAGCACTTAGGATTTGCCAATAACAGAATCCCTGTGCTTCTCAGAAGCACTGCTGTGCTGCTCAGCGTTTTCATTACAAATACGCCCCTTCAGGCATGCTTGCCAGTATATGTCAGAGAGGCTCACTTGCAAGGGACCAGCATTTTTGGCTGGAGATCCAGGGTCTCCAGGGTCCATGGCCCTCGCTGGGGAACTCAACAAGCATGCAACTTGGTTAAGGGATGAGAGCACTTCTATTGAGTAACACTGTTCTGTGAAAGAGAGGCAGACTAACATGTATCACTGATGAGAAAGAGTCAAAGAAATGAGATGATTTTGACATTCAAACACAAACACCATTTCTTACAAGATCCAACAAAGCTTCATTGTAGAAGGAGATTTCCAAAGTCACAGTGTGCAGAGAAGCTCTGCCTGCAGGCTCACACCCTGACCTCTAGGGAGTTGCCTTTGGCTCCAGTCCCAGCAGGCATGTTGGTAATCCCCAAAGTTGCAGACATTTGAGATGCCCGAGGAGACTATTTCACTGAGTGCTTATTGGATGTGTAGCCAAGTATAAACAATTCAAGCTTAGCAAACTGTGGGTAAGGAGCTTGGCATAGACTACCTACCAGCGTGTTGGATAAAATGACAGGCATGTGGTGCGTGTGTCACAGTTGGCACCAGCAGAGATTCATTGTCTGCAATAATAAAGCAGATGCAGAAGGCCTGCCAGCCATTGCCCCTGCATCCAAAAGCTGTAACTTGGTTTTGGATTATTCTGTCATGTTCTCCTCCCCTCCCTGGTTCCCCTGCTCCCCAGATTGCATCTTAGCATACCTCATATCTGCATTCATTGGGCAAAAGCACGTGAAGATGGGCATGAAAGTAAGCTGGCGTGACTCTGAGTTGGCTCGAGGGCACCTAATCGCTTTCAAGGGAGCCCTGAGCCAACTTTTGTGCTTTCTCAAATTCCCTGAGGATAAAAAGACTGAAGAGGATACCCTACTGCAGACCCAGTGGAGGAAGTTGATATAGGGTAGGCTTCCGAGTCGCTCTTCCTGGGAAACTGAGAGGCAGAGTGAGCTGGAACATGATTCTCCACCTGAGCTACAAAAACCTGGAAGGCTAGAGAAATCCCACTGTCCAGGCCACACCTCACAAGCTCTCCATGAGGGGACCCAGGCACAGGTATCCATTAAATTGTCCAGGTGACTCAAATGTGTGGCCAAGATCGAAAATGACTGAGCTGGGAGGAATGTCTCAAAAAGGGATTTCTAGCTCTTGGGAGAATCTGTGTGTTCACAAGCGCTCATTTGACATTTGTGCACGCAGCATGTTTGGAGGCACTTTGAAGAGATATGGCCTTATTTTAAGTGACAGAAAGATGCCTGGCTTTCTGGAGCTGTGGATTCCTGGGAAGAGATCTGTGTGTGAAAGGAATATACAGTTCCTCGGCAACAAATCATAACATGAAAGGGTACTAAAACCCGAATTAGGGACAAGCACTTGGTGCAGTGGTTAACACACCACATGGGATGCCTGCATCCTGTATTGATGTACCTGGGTTCAAGTCCTGGCTGTGCTTTGAATTCTGGCTTTCTGCTAATGCATACCCTGGGAGCATTGGTGATCGCTCAAGTACTTGGATCCCTGCCACCCAAATGGGAGATCTGGATTCAGTTCTGGGCTCTTGGCTGTGTTGTGAACATTTAGGGAGTAAGTCAGCATATGGATGAACTCTCTCTGTCTGTGTCTCTCTCTGAGTCTCTCTGCCTTTTAAATAAAATGAAATTAAATAAAGCATTTTGAAAAAGCCTGAATTATATGAGAGGTCTTCAAAAAAGATTATGGGAAATGTGTAATACAAAAAAGCATGCATGGATTTGAAAAAAAATATTTTCCCCCAAATAAATTTACCTTTTAACTCCATTTTTTATGTGGTCTTATATAGGATGGACTATATCTTGTCTCTATTTAATATTTAGCCCCTGAAATAAATGTTTACATTATATCTAATTGTTATCTCTTAAAGTAATATTGTGAATAAAAATCTTCACGTATGCATCATTTGTAATTCTCTGATGTTTTGTATTAGTTGCTAAGCATGAACATTCATGGCCAAAGAATGTGAGTATTTTAAAGAATGTTGATTTGCATATTGCCAATTAACCACAAAAGCTGTTCCAGTATACATCAATATAACCTATATCTACAGCTCTTTTCAACACTAGATACTGTCATCAAAAAGTTAAACAAAGGAACAAGAACAACAAAAAAGAATAACACAATCTGAGTACACAGAGAGCAGCAGAAAAATTCTGTGATTTGGAGTGGGATAAGGAGAGGATGATTCCTGGAAGGAATCTTTTTAAAAAGTTTTTACTTTTATTCATTTATTTTCGAGAGACAGGGAACAGGTAGACAGAGAACACAAAAAGAGACACAGATCCAGACAGGGAAAGCTGTCCCACTCACTGGTTCACTCCCCAAGTACCTACAACAGTGGAGGCTGGGCCATGACAAAGACAGAACCAGGAACTCACTCCAGAGCTCCCTCTTGGGAGGCAGGAACTCAACTACTTCAGTCAGCACGGCTGCCTCCTAGAGTCTAATCAGGAGCCCGAACCAGGTATTGAATTCAGGTGCTCTGGAACACAGGCTCCTGAGTAGGATCTTACCTGCTATGTGAAATACTTGCCTGGAAAGAATCTTCTCAACTGGATTTCCAAGTGTGTAACTTCTCATCACTGGGAGTAGTTTATATAAATGTAAAGGTATATTTTCTACACTTTATTGTCTCAGTTCCTAATAATAACAGACATAACAAGATGGAAGATGATGAAAATGAATCAGCAATACATTCTAATATTTTGAAAGGCAATTAAACTCTCCCCAGTCAGTCCCTCAGGGCCACAATTGGAGATGGACTGGGACACTGGCCTGGAGCCCCTGGGTACCTGATCAGCATTTGCGGGGATCTTGTGGGATGGGTATAACTTGCTTTCCTAATTGCTGCCGTTCCTGACAGGGACGACAGGTACTCCAGTGGCCAGCCTGTCAGAAGTGTTCTGATCAGTGTTAGTGAACCAGGAAACACAAAGAACATTCATCCATCCCTATGCTTTCTCTACTAACATATAAACAGGAAAATCAAAGCCACCTCTTTTTTAAGACTTGACATTTATGACATGTAGTTTTTTAAAACTTATTTATTTGAAAGGCAGAATACCAGACAGAGAGAAAGAGAAATCTTCCATTCTCTGGTTTACTCCCAAAATGCCCACAATAGCCAGAGATGGGCCAGGCTGACGCCAGGAGCTCAGAACTCCATCCAGGTCTCCCTGTGTGAGTGGTAGGAACCAAAGTACTTAAGCCATCATCTGCTGCCTTCCAGGTAGTGCATTAGTGGGAAGCTGGATCAGAAGTGGAGGCATGACTTCATCCCTGGCTCTCAGATATGGGATGCAGGCATTCCAAGTGGCAAGTTAACCTACTGTGCCAAAATACCTGCTCCCAAAAATCTCTTAGAAAAGTAAAAGAGGTGGTTATTAACCCAGCCTTTTTATTTCCAGTTTGCTTTTTAAGGAGTGTAAAAGCTTTCCTGATGAGTTGATCGTTTGTTACAATTTTTGTGTCATATTGCACGCACATTACACTTTATGGTATTTAATTTTGTGCTTAAGTTATTTGATGTGCATTTGCTGTTACACAGCTGCATTCAAATTTAGAAGCAGAGAATGTTCCTTCTATTCTTTTTGCATGCTGAAAGGTTCAGTACAGCATAGAAAATAAATGAACAACTATCTAGAATGACAACAAAATGGAGATAACCAACTTCAGAGAACAAAGCACAGAGTAGCCTCATCCAGGTCCCTAGTTAAAGAATGTGCTCTCCTGATTCCTTTGAACTATTACTTATTAGTAAAAAATCTGCCCTAGAGAAATCACAACTGTTAAATTTCCATTCTTATTCAATATTGTTTACTCAGTAATTTTACAGATGGGGTAAAGACACCATTAAGCATCTCTATCTTCGATAAAACACCAGACGTGGATATTCAAGTAAACCATTTTTTTCTCTGAAGCATCTCACAATGAGAATTTTATATGGAAAAGCTTCTACTGCATTTAAGAATCATATGTAGGAGTCAGTGCTGTGGCACACTATGTTAATCCTCCGCCTGCAGTGCTGGCATCCCATATGGCCATCTGTTCTAGTCCCGGCTGCTCCTCTTCCAGTCCAGCTGTCTGCTATGTTTGGGAAAGCAATAGAAGATGGCCCAAGTCCTTGGGCCCCTGCACCATGGGAGACCAGGAAGAAGCACCTGACACCTGGCTTTGGATCAGCAAAGCTCTGGCTGTTGCAGCCATTTGGAGAGTGAACCAACGGAAGGAAGACCTTTCTCTCTGTCTCCCTCTCTCTTACTGTCAGTAACTCTACCTCTCAAATAAATAAATAAAATCTTAAAAAAAAATCATATGTAAAGAATGTCCACTTTCCTTTGTGCACAGCACACAATCATTTTTGTGTTTGTTGTTGTTGTCCATCTGCATTTACTGAGTATTAAGAGCCAGAGATGCAAGTAGGAGCATGCCTACAATGATGATTACAATTAAAAACAAACAAATAAACAAAATAAACTCAACCTGTGAAAAAGATGGAATGCCAGATAGGTTACAATATGTCCCCAAAGAAGTTGGCTTGCTCACCTTTCCAGGCATTTGTTTTTTGACGTATTTTTGCTTTGGGGAAAACATACATTTTTCATGAAGAACACAGTTTTGAGGATCATTCTTAGGGGGATCATTTTTTTGCCTAAAGTAAATATTTAAATTTGAAATGGTGAAAGAAATAATGCACACTCATCCCAGGTAGATATTAAGTTAAACTAATGACAACAAGGCATAGAATTACAAATCATGCCTGCAGGAACTGGTTCGGGAGCCATCTCCTTCAGCAGAGTGACAGACACATATTAGAATGCTAGCCTGCATCATGGGACTAAGTGATTATGTCCACTTAATCAGGAAAATTCAGCTATGGGAGTCCCATGAACCACACTGCATTTCAGCTAGCTATAGAGGCTTGGAAGAAAAATTCACACTCCCCCAATTCTAAAACCATGTTGCAATGCACCTTTCCTTTCAGAAAGTGCCCTGAGTAGGGAAGGAGTTCAAGCTGCTAATGACTTGATGCTTTCTTGCCTCACGTCTCCTTTTTTTTTTTTTTTTTTGACCGGCAGAGTGGACAGTAAGAGAGAGAGACAGGGAGAAAGGTATTCCTTTTGCCGTTGGTTCACCCTCCAATGGCTGCCATGGCTGGCGCGCTGCGGCCAGCGCACCGCGCTGATCCGATGGCAGGAGCCAGGTGCTTCTCCTGGTCTCCCATGGGGTGCAGGGCCCAAGGACTTGGGCCATCCTCCACTGCACTCCCTGGCCACAGCAGAGAGCTGGCCTGGAAGAGAGGCAACCAGGACAGAATCCGGCGCCCCGAGTGGGACTAGAACCCAGTGTGCCGGCACCGCAAGGTGGAGGATTAGCCTAGTGAGCCGCGGCGCCGGCATTGCCTCAAGTCTCACCAACCTCTGCCTCGGTGCAAATGGCTACATACCTTTGCAGCCTCCAAGTTAACCAGTTATAATTGAACATCTAGCATACATGTGTCATGGGGACTGTGCAGGGCAGTTGCTGGCCAGGTGACCTACTCAGTACTCCTTTTCATTGCTCCTAATGGCGCACCATTTGTGCCCAGGATCAGTCAAAAAATTGAGGTTGCTGGCCCCTGTCCTTCTCGACATGAGCCTGATATCCCTCCGGATGCTATGTAAATCTAGCCATCTCCATCACCAAACCTTTCCTTAGATGTCTCCCCAACCCTGTTATCCCATTGTTTCCTATATACCGTAGTTCTTCTCTGTGTGTCTATAGATGTTTCTTTTATGTGTGGTATTCTAGGCAGCACTTTTATATTTTGAGTTCTGCCATTGCAGGTGTCATTATTGTTATCTGCCATCTCATCCTCATCCCCATTCTTTCATCAATTGCTTCTTTCTTTCTCCTACAAAACACAAGTCTACAAATCTACCCCATTGAGACACACCCATAAGTGCACAAGCACACGCATATACACAATATCTCTTGCCCCATTGAATGCTTAATAAATAGAAACTTGATCCCTCTTCTCATAAAGTAGGTCAAGCCCTACAAGAAAAGAACTAGAGGAGGAAGAAGAGTAGAGAAAAAAATAAATCAGTTTCCTAACAGCAAGGCAATTAGAGCTAAGGAAACAGGTGGTCCTCAAGTGTCTAGACCCCACCTCCACCTCTCTGGCCCTCTCTTCTTCCTCAACTCCATATCAAAATTACTTTGGGAAATGATCGTGTAAGTGTCCTGAAGTGATGCATAATCCACAGACTTCCTGTTGCTTGCCTGTGTTAACTGAAATTTGTTTTCAGCCATCCTGTCTCAGCAGAATGATAGAAGCCTTTGATCTAATGATATCATCATGTCTAATGCTTTTCTGTTTTTATCATTATTATTTTACTGTCTATATTTAAGGTATGCAGCATGATGTTTTCTTAAAGTGAGATTTTTTTTTAATTTATTTGACAGGTAGAATTATAGACAGTGAGAGACAGAGAGAAAGGTCTTCCTTCCATTGGTTCATTCCTCAAATGGCCTCCACAGCTGGCACTGTGCCGATCCGAAACCAAGAACCAGGTGCTTCCTCCTGATCTCCCATGCGGGTGCAGGCGCTCAAGCACTTGGGCCATCCTCCACTGCCTTCCCAGGCCACAGCAGAGAGCTGGACTGGAAGAGGAGCAACTCGGACTAGAACCCAGCACCCATATGGGATGCCGGCGCCGCAAGGTGGAAGATTAACCAAGTGAGCCACGGCGCCGGCCCCCAGCATGATGTTTTGACACACATAGTTAAAAGAATACTACAGCAAAGCCAATAAACAGATCTATCATCTTACAATTACCTTTTTGTATGTGGTAAGAGCACCTAAAAGCAGCTCTTAAGAAGTTTCTAGAATACAGTAAAATGTGATCAGCTATAGTTCTTGAGCTATTTTTTTGTTGAAGAAACTCAGGTCCATAGAACCACAATGACTTATCATTTGGCACACATAGTTACTGAAACATGATGAAAATTCCTCATATTTAGTTTGTTTTTTTTTTCCAGTGTACCTCTTAGCTACTCAGGAAAACACCTCTCAGTGGAAGGATTTTCTCACTATGTTTTTTTTTTTTTTTTACCTATAGTGATTTTAAGCAAGAGTGGAGTTTCTCGTTACTACAGTTTGCTTTCTGTTGTGAGAGAGACCTTAGGTCTCTGCTGTAGGGGTCCACTACTCTAACCTCCTAGGAGCTCAGCTGTGCTGACAAGTGTGATTTGACAAAATTGTATAGATCCCCTGCTAATATGGAACATAATCTTTCTAATACACAGATAAATATCACAGATCATTTACAGAGGATGAAGAAGGAAGATTCTCTTTTATTGGTAGACTATAATTTGGCATTGTTGTTAATTTTTTTCCCTCCTCCCATGTTTACATTAATATCTTCACCCAAAGATCTCCAGTAAGCTTGCAGTTAGCCAAGTCTGTCATCAGGGCCATGTAGTAAGTAGCTGGTTAACCTCAGGAAGTCAATCCATTCTAGCAAATTTTCACCTGGACATGACCAAATTCTACAAACTGAGTGTGCCCAAAAAGAGATAGAATGGTGTCTAGGTATGATTTGTCTCTCACAACTTGCCTTGTGGATTCTTAGGGATAGGCATGTAGCTCAGGGGTAGGCATGTACTCCCATACTAGATGTCTCAACTCCCATTTTACAGATGAGGAGACTGAGTCCTGAGAAATCAGTTAATCTGGTCATACTCATTGTCTCCCACTAGCTAGTAGCAGGTGGTCTAGAATGTGAGTCCCAAGCTATCTGGCTCTGGAGCCTGTGCTGTTGAATTTTACCCTGTGTGGTCTTCACCTGCTCCTATTAAGCCAAATTTTTCCAGGTAGAGAATTTTTCTGGAAAGACTGGGTGATAGACAGCAATTCTAACTGTAGAGTTTTCAAGGTTCTTTCACACACTGGCTGTGAAGTTCTTTTGTCTTAGGAGGGCCAGGAACATCCCCCGGTCCTGCAGGTGGCTGGAGAGGGTGATCTGGCTTTGATGCCTGTGTGTATGGTGGACATGGCTGGGCTGCAGACCAGGAAGCCCTTCTTCAACTCTGCGCTGTACCCATACTCTGATGGGGCTGCCAGTGCATATCAGCCTGAGCATCCCCCTTGCCAGGCAAAGCTTAGGAAAGGTTTGGGTTCCTACTAGGCCTTCCAAACAAGATTTAAATGGAGAGGCTAATATGAGGATCCATGTCTTTTTCT
This sequence comes from Oryctolagus cuniculus, assembly GCF_964237555.1. Taxonomy (NCBI): domain Eukaryota; kingdom Metazoa; phylum Chordata; class Mammalia; order Lagomorpha; family Leporidae; genus Oryctolagus; species Oryctolagus cuniculus. Next base: position 80,414,323 of record NC_091437.1, read on the forward strand.
GATTGTAAGCCCATGTTTGTTTTCCTAGACACAAGTCCAAGTATTTAGGCCCAAGAATGCAGAATCTTTGGGAGTACTTGTTGTTTGCAAACATTGCTATGGAAAGAACCAGTGATTTGCCCAAAGTTGAACCATGAGCTTATATTGGAGCTCAGACTGAGAATCACAGAGCTGTTCTAGAGTTGGATAGCGTTATCCTCTTTGTTATTTTGTTCTGATCTTATAGGCTGCATTTCTCATCTTCAACAAATTTTCCACACAAAGTATGATCTAGGTGAACTATTATGGTAAATTTAAATCATTCTAATGACAATTGTCACAACTTTTGCATATTTCCACCTCTGTCTCTCCTGAATAATATGCCAGGTTTGTAAGTAATTATAAAAAGGAGATAAATGAAATTTTTGTGGGTTTCAGATTGGGCTCTTAAACTATTCATTGTTTGGAGACAACTTAATTAGAAGGTCCTGAAACATCCAAATATTATTCATTGTACAAGACACTTCAATAAGTTCTCTTGGAAAAAATGGAATTTAAAGATAAGTTTATTTGGGAAGAAAAAAATTTTGAAACCCATGCATAGTTACTTCATAATATATATTCTCCATGAAGTGTTTGAGGACCCTTTATATATACAGATTTCAAATTTTTTTTTTCACCAAAATAAACTTATCTTCCAATTCCATTTTCTATGAGCTTTTTGAAATCTCCTTGTGTGTCTACATTTATTCATTCTGAAACCTTCCCCCCAATTAATATGATTTCTTATTTATCACTATTTTAAACACAGTTTTATGGGTCACATTCATCACCTGTCCCATGTCCACTATCCTTTGTAGAATTACCACCTTCACCCTGAATCTCTGTGAGTTTTCCCAATACTAACCTGGGCTTCTTCAGTAGTTTTACTTTTCCAGTGAAGACATTATAGAGAGAATGAATAGACATGCAAGGTTTTTCTATGTATTTCCCATTGCTGTCTGGAATCAATTTGTTGACCACTTCCTTTAAGCCATTTGTTTGTACCACTTGGGTCATGATTTTCACCATTGTCTGATTTTGAAGGACTTGTTGGTGCCAAGCATAGAAAGTCTTCCATTCTTTAGTAAAACTTTTAAGGCAAAGCCGATGAAGCAAAAAACCATTGGTAATCTTGACATCAACATGAGTTTTGGTGATAATCTGCCATTCATTGGCCATGGAACACATATGTCCCGGGTTAAGATCTTTGCCAGGGAAGTGAGTCATTCAGTTTTTGCCTCAGTGGTTAGCTTGAATTTTCTAATTGCAGCTTCATCATTCTGCAGATCAGCGAGAGTCTCTTCAAACACATCAGCTTTGACCCCATCAGATACAATTTTGGTTCCTTGCATCCCCATGACTAGTGCTTCTCCAGTACTTCTTCTGTTGGACACAGCATGATGTGCTTTCACCTCAAATCAACCTTCTTAGAAAATGGATCAACCACTTTCTTCTCGGCTCCCTTCTGTCAACTTCTGTCAGGTTCTTGTTCTCACCAGTCTCCCTGGTGGTTCTGAGAGAGCCAAAAGGCTATTATTCTGTAGTTTTATATTACCCTTTTCTTTATGTGTCAATTTCAAAAAAAAAAGAAGGAAAATTTGATTTCCAAAAATTTGTATTAGTTACAAAGATTCATTAAACCAAGTACTTTGTCAAAATGACCATTTCACAGTTCAGATTATGTTACTAAACTCCTTCTACCGATACCTGGCAGAATTTCCTAGGTAAGGAAGGATGTTAATACTTCAAACTCAAACTGGTTCATTATTATAAATGTCACTCAATTAATTTGAATTTTTAAAAATAACCCTCTTTCTCACTCTCTTAATAATTACTAGTAAGACAGTTTTATTTGATAATTTTATATAAAAGACCTTGGGTATTAGTTTTCTATCTCCTTTCAAAATTTTTATTTATTTCATTTTTTTGAGAGGCAGAATGAGAGATGATAGAGAACTCCCATCTGCTAGCTCACTCCTGAAGTGCCCAACAATGGCTAGAGGAGGACCAGGGCTGAAACTGGGAGCCAGGAACTCAATCTAGATCTTCCACATGTGTGGCAGGAATCCGATTACTTGAGCCTTCACCTGCAGCCTCCCAGTATCCGCATTAGCAGGAAACAGAAGTCGGGAGCTAGAGCTGGGGATCAAAGCCAGGTATTCCAGTGTGGGACATGGGCATTTTAACTGTTGTCTTAACTGCTAGGCTAAATACTCATTTGTTTCTATCTTTAAAAGAGTTTGTGCTTTTTTCACTGAAGTAAAAATATATATATTTCTGTTTGTAATCTGTCCTGCTCAATCAAACATTAACTGATTAGTTTGATTTGTAGACAGGAAAGATGGTTTTCCACAAGTATTCCTCATTGCCTCATTGTTTTTGCCTGAAAAATCCAGAGCGTAGTATCAACATATTCATGTAATTCAAACAGAACTAAGCCTCATTAAAGTAATGTTCCACAAGGGTAATGAATTCCTGACTTTCCTCCACTTTGAGCACCAGACGGTTGTCCACATTGTGGTGCTCACTCATCCAGTGTTCCTATCAACCTCTAGCAATAGTTGAGAAATGAAGAGTATGGGACTTATTTTCTAAAGGACATTGGAATTCCAAAATATAATTTGCTGAAAGTAGTTGTACACTAGGGTAAGAATAATCTTTTTTATTATGCATTCAGTAAGTATAGACATAAATATAGAACAAGAACAATTATCCAGGAGAATGCAGATAGAAAATTTATAGTTTTTTTTTTCAGTAGAAATTAGTGCAACTTTTGTTTTGCTGATTCTTTTTTGTCCTGCCCAAACAATTCTTATTCTCACATTCTGAATTGGAACTTAATATATCCTCATATCAGAGTCTTTGGGAGATACTGCTTTATCTTTGCATCTTTTAGGTACTTGTTAGCAAATTGATTATTGTGGAGCTTTACTTCTTCTATATTACTCAGAATTGTTGGCTAGCTGACTGAGCCATATCTCCAGAATGCCTGCTGTCTGTTTGCATGAGTTTGCAGTTATTAATTCACGTATTCCTCCTTTGCATGCTGCTACTATACTATATTCTTAGGTACCCTTTAGCATATTCTGTGTTTTTTCTCTAACAGTGTGTGTTCTCCATTGTGTGTCAATGAAGAGGCATTTTAAAATACCTTTGGTGGAGACACTTTCAGATTTAAAGTCCACACTGACAACAGATTGTCCATCCATTCAGCTCCTACATCTCACTGAATAGTTAAGTAAGGCCATGAGAAGACTTCCCATATAATAGTATCAAATGTTTTCCCTGGCTATATATTTATTTATTTATTTATTTTTGGTGTACATTTATGACACATTTATTTGCTTAGTTGGTCAAGGGGTTGAATCAGTAAAAGCTTATGCCAGGAATCATTTCTTCAGGCTATGTTTCTTAAGCACCATAGAGCAGTGAATTGTGACTCTACTGTCAGTTAATATTTTGTACACTGTGATTTCTAACATCTGTATCATATGCCTCTTAAAACAACTCAGGTTTAGAGTATGCTATTAAAAATTCCTAAAGCTCAGACCACATCGGTATTTTTTTCTTGTTCTTCATTCAGCTGGTGTGGAATATAATAAGAAATAGACTAGAACTCCTCATGAATCTACTGCTATGTAGGGAGAGCCCCTGAAAGTTTATAAGTTAGGTCATAACTTACTCAAATAGATATAGGCCATGTAATTTCATCTATTCCAGTGAGGTTCCACAGGTGCATAAAGCATAATAAGCATTTTTCTGGGATAAGTGGTTAAGAATTTTTTAATCTTATTTTTTTTCCTTAAAGAATAAGAAAAAAAAGAAGTGTTCCCCTAATTTTTATATGATATTGAAACTAGACAAGATCGGTATAAGAATGGAAACCTGAAGAAACTTGTGCTTGTGAATATAGATGAAATATTGCTCTACAGCATATTAGCAAACTAAATCCAGTGGTGATTTTGGCTTAATCATACGAATGCAAGAATTTAGGCGATATTTAATTTAATACTACAAATCTATAAGTGTAATTCACATAACAACAAAGAAAGATGTTTATCACTCTATTTTTAGGTTTTTAGATTAAAATCTTTGTTTCAAAATCATATTAGATTTAGGAAAATGGATAAAAATCTAAGGTAATCATGATTTAAAAGATAAATTATCAGAAACTAGGGAGCAAGAATATTCTTTAAACTGATAGAGGCTATCTACCAAATCTTTAACAAACATTATTCTTAGTCAAGAAACATTGGAAATATTTCCTTTAAAATCAAGCCAAGACAAAAGTACAATATATGCTGAATTTATTCAAGATTTCTTTTGAAGTATTGACTGATTCACTTACACAATAAAAATAATTGTGAGGATTAAAAAAATTTTATAAATGCCACAACTGTGTGCATAGGGAACTACTCTCAACCTCAAAACAAATACCATTTGAAATAGAATCCAAAAAAAAAAAAAAAAACTACTAAAGAGAAGCTGCATGTAACAGCAATAAGCAAGATCTTTATGAAATAATTTTATGAATTCTTGAACTATTTTAAAGGGAAACTAAGTGGAGCTATATACCACATTCATGGATAAGATGATGAAAAATCATGCATTATCAATGCCATAAATTGATGAAGGGAAATAAAATCAAAATCCCTACAGGACTTTCACAGAAACTTGAGAAAAATAATTTTAAAATGTACATAGTGGGATTATTTATGCCAAATCCACAGCCAGCTTCTTATTCAATAAGGAAAACTTGGAAACTTTTCCACTATGATCCAGAATCAGACAAGGATTCCCACTTTCACAACTGCTATTCAATATAGTCTTGGAAATTTTAGCCAAAGCAATTAGGGAACAAAAAGAAGTCAAAAGAATACAAATTGGAAAGGAAGAAGTCAAATTATCCCTGCTTGTGGATGACATGATTCTATACGTAGGGGAACCAAAATACTCCACTAGGAGACTATTGAGATACATGAAATTTGGATCCGGTGAAATGAAATGAAATGAAATATAATAAAATAAAATAGTAATGTACTGTATGTGGAGGGACAAAGAGGCAAGCATAGCCAAAACTTTCCTGAAGAAGTATCTAAGTTAAGACCTTCTATATTTGATACTATGATCTGGTAACCAGGGAAGCATATGTAGCATTGGTTTCGGGTAGACAAATATATTAATGAAACAGAATTAAGAGTCCAGAAAAACCTACTCATTTGTGATCACTTGATTATAATACAGGTGACATTGCAGATAACTAGAGAGAATGAACTATTCAGTAAATGCTGCTAGACCAATTACTTATCAACAAGGGAAAATTGAATTTGGATCAACTTTATACCATGTACAAAAATAAATTTCACATGGATTAAATGTTTAAATATTAAAGGTAAAGTTTTATAAGTCTACAGGGAATATCTTTATGAACTCAGATAGGGAAAAATTTATTGAAAGATGCAATAGGGCGGAGCCAAGATGGCGGAATAGTGAGGGCGCGCACCGATAGTCCGGGAAAATTTAGTTTAATAAAAGGGGAGTTACGGTAGCCTCAGAAAAAAGAACCAGGAAAATATTGCAGACAAAACTCTTCTGGATCCAGTGGGCGTGAATCGGAGGACCTACTGGGAGAACAAGGTCGCCCACCGCGCGCGAAAGCCGAACCGCAGGACCGAGCCGCGGGACTGAGCCGCGGAAGCCGAGCCGAGGGACGGAGCTGCGCAAGCTGCAGGGTCTGCGCAAGTGCTCGAAGGGGAGTGCAACAGCGGGGAGACTTGGGAAGTCCAGGGCTCCGAGTCCACACATCGGCGCTGGAAGGGGAGCAGACCTGCGTGGAGAGCGTGGGAGCCCACAGTTCGGGACATCAGCGGCAGACTCAACACACCAGCGCTGGAACGCGAGGTGAGCCGAACCTCAATAACCCGAGACACCGGCAGGCAAGCGGAGAGAGGAGACTAGAGGGAACGACCCCCGGGGCGGGGGGGACTTCACCAAGCTAACTGGAAGAGAGAGAGAGGGAAAAAAAAAAAAGGTGACTGGTATGGACACGGGTTTCTCTCTCTCCGCTCACCTCTCAAGGGCGAGCAAGACAAAGAGCAGGCGCCATCTTGGACATACGTCATAAGCAGAGCGACCTCAGGTCTGCACCGGCCCTGAGCCTAGCAGTAAAACCTGACTCTGGGTGGGGCGAATTAACAGGAGATTAGGACTTAGTAAATTTATGGTGCTACTGAACTGAGACTGTGAAAAAAGAGACGGGGGGGGGGGGGGAGAGAACTCACGGAATTCACGTGAGCACTCTCCAGAGACGCTACAATTCCGTAACTTTGGCAACCCAGTGGGAGACTGAAGGAGAATTTGAGCCCACTCTAAGGGCCGAACAGATTCCCTGTGTGGTCCTTGGGAAAGAGCTTCTGATCTCTGGCTCCTGTGGGTATATCATTTGCCTGCTAACTACCTCCAACTTTGTTCAGCTGTGCAGAATAACTTCCCTGTTGAATCAAAAAAAAAAGAGAGAGAGAGAGAGAGGTTTACCACGCCTAACCTGGGAGTGTCACCTTTGGCACACCAAACAGAGCTCTCAGGCCACACCCATCTCAAGCCCTAAGGCTCCATCAAAAACAGATAGTCCACTTAATCTAGAGTCATAGTATAACAAGAAAAAGCACCACAGTGAAGAAACCAAATATCTCCAATATGACAAATAACAAACGCAAAAACCAAGGTAATAAAAACAAGGAAGTCACCATGAAGCCCTCAAATGAAAAAGACACCCCAATTCAAGATTATGAGGATGATGACATAGAAGAAATGCAAGAAGCAGATCTCAAAAAATTGATAAGAACATTAAGAAGTTCTCAAAAACAAATTCTTGAACTACAGAAATCCTTAATGGACAAGATAGAAAATCTCTCTCGTGAAAATGAAATATTAAGGAGGAATCAAAATGAAACGAAACAACTAGTACAACAGGAAACTGGGATAGTGACTGAAGTGAAGAATTCAATAGATCAAATGAAAAACACAATAGAGAGCCTTACAAACAGAATGGGAGAAGCAGAAGAGAGAATTTCGGACTTAGAAGACAGAGAACAGGAAAGGATACAGTCAGACCAAAGAAAAGAAGAGGAAATTAGAAATCTGAAACATATTGTCGGGAATCTTCAGGATACTATTAAAAAACCCAACATTCGGGTTCTAGGAGTTCCTGAAGGCATGGAGAGGGAGAAAGGATTAGAAGGCCTTTTTAGTGAGATATTAGCAGAAAATTTCCCAGGTTTGGAGAAGGACAGAGAAATCCTAGTACAGGAAGCTCACAGAACCCCTAATAAACACGACCAAAAGAGACCCTCACCACGGCACGTTGTAATTAAACTCTCCACAGTGAAACATAAAGAAAAGATCCTAAAATGTGCAAGAGAGAAACGTCAGATTACTCTCAGAGGATCTCCAATCAGACTCACAGCTGACTTCTCATCAGAAACTCTACAAGCTAGGAGGGAATGGCGAGATATAGCCCAGGTACTAAGAGAGAACAACTGCCAGCCCAGAATATTATACCCTGCAAAGCTATCATTTGTGAATGAAGGTGAAATAAAGACTTTTCATAACAAACAGAAATTGAAAGAATTTGTTGCCACTTGTCCAGCCCTACAAAAGATGCTTAAAGATGTGTTACACACAGAAACAAAGAAACACGGTCATCAATATGAAAGAAGGTAAAGGAAGGAAACCAAGGAAGGAAAGCTCACAGCAAAAGATCACAGGGAATTCAAAGCATATATTAGAACTTATCTTTGGCAAATGGCAGGGCAAAGTTACCACTTATCATTAGTCACATTGAACGTGAATGGCCTGAACTGTCCAGTTAAAAGACACCGTTTGGCTGATTGGGTTAAAAAACAAAACCCATCTATTTGCTGCTTACAAGAAACACATCTTTCCAACAAAGATCCATACAGACTGAAAGTGAAAGGCTGGAAAAAGATATACCATGCCAACAGAAATGAAAAAAGAGCAGGCGTAGCCATTTTAATATCAGACACCATAAACTTTACCACAAAAACCATTAAGAGAGACAAAGAGGGACACTACATAATGATTAAGGGATCAATTCAACAGGAAGATATAACAATTATCAATGTATATGCACCTAACTACAGGGCACCGGTTTATCTAAAAGATTTGTTAACGGACTTAAAGGGAGACTTAGACCCCAATACAATAGTACTGGGGGACTTCAATACTCCACTCTCAGAAATAGACAGATCAATAGGACAGAAGATCAACAAGGATACAGTAGATTTAAACGACACTATAGCCCAAATGGATCTAACAGATATATACAGAACTTTCAATCCTACAGCTAAAGATTATACATTCTTCTCAGCAGTACATGGAACCTTCTCTAGGATTGACCACATACTAGGCCATAAAGCAAGTCTCAGCAAATTCAAAAGAATTAGAATCATACCATGCAGCTTCTCAGACCATAAAGGAATGAAGTTGGAAATGAACAACTCAGGAATCCCTAGAGCATACGCAAACACATGGAGATTGAACAACATGCTCCTGAATGAACAATGGGTCATAGAAGAAATCAAAAGAGAAATCAAAAACTTTCTGGAAGTAAATGAGGATAACAGCACAACATACCAAAACTTATGGGACGCAGCAAAAGCAGTGTTAAGAGGAAAGTTTATATCAATAGGTGCCTACATCAAGAAATTGGAAAGGCACCAAATAGATGAGCTTTCTATTCACCTCAAGGATCTAGAAAACCTACAGCAAATCAGACCCAAATCTAGTAGGAGAAGAGAAATAATTAAAATCAGAGAAGAAATCAACAGGATTGAATCAAGAAAAACATTACAAAAAATCAGCCAAACGAGGAGCTGGTTTTTTGAAAAAATAAACAAAATTGACACCCCATTGGCCCAACTAACTAAAAAAAGAAGAGAAAAGACCCAAATCAATAAAATCAGAGATGAAAAAGGAAATGTAACAACAGACACCACAGAAATAAAAAGAATCATCAGAAATTACTACAAGGATTTGTATGCCAGCAAACAGGGAAACCTACCAGAAATGGATAGATTCCTGGACACATGCAACCTACCTAAATTGAACCAGGAAGACATCGAAAACCTAAACAGACCCATAACTGAGACAGAAATTGAAACAGTAATAAAGGCACTCCCAACAAAGAAAAGCCCAGGACCAGATGGATTCACTGCTGAATTCTACCAGACATTTAAAGAAGAACTAACTCCAATTCTTCTCAAACTATTCAGAACAATTGAAGAAGAGGGAATCCTCCCAAATTCTTTCTATGAAGCCAGCATCACCTTAATTCCTAAGCCGGGAAAAGATGCAGCACTGAAAGAGAATTACAGACCAATATCCCTGATGAACATAGATGCAAAAATCCTCAATAAAATTCTCGCCAATAGAATGCAACAACACATCAGAAAGATCATCCACCCAGACCAAGTGGGATTTATCCCTGGTATGCAGGGATGGTTTAATGTGCGCAAGACAATCAATGTGATACACCACATTAACAGACTGCAGAAGAAAAACCATATGATTCTCTCAATAGATGCCGAGAAAGCATTTGATAAAATACAACACCCGTTCATGATGAAAACTCTAAGCAAACTGGGTTTGGAAGGAACATTCCTCAATACAATCAAAGCAATCTATGAAAAACCCACAGCCAACATCCTATTGAATGGGGAAAAGTTGGAAGCATTTCCACTGAGATCTGGGACCAGACAGGGATGTCCACTCTCACCACTGCTATTCAATATAGTTCTGGAGGTTCTAGCCAGAGCTATTAGGCAAGAAAAAGAAATTAAAGGGATACAAATTGGGAAGGAAGAACTCAAACTATCCCTCTTTGCAGATGACATGATTCTTTATTTAGGGGACCCAAAGAACTCTACCAAGAGACTATTGGAACTCATAGAAGAGTTTGGCAAAGTAGCAGGGTATAAAATCAATGCACAAAAATCAACAGCCTTTGTATACACAGACAATGCCATGGCTGAGGAAGAAATTCTAAGATCAATCCCATTCACAATAGCTACAAAAACAATCAAATACCTTGGAATAAACTTAACCAAGGATGTTAAAGATCTCTACGATGAAAATTACAAAACCTTAAAGAAAGAAATAGAAGAGGATACCAAGAAATGGAAAAATCTGCCATGCTCATGGATTGGAAGAATCAATATCATCAAAATGTCCATTCTCCCAAAAGCAATTTATAGATTCAATGCAATACCAATCAAGATACCGAAGACCTTCTTCTCAGATCTGGAAAAATTGGTGCTGAAATTTATATGGAGGCACAAGAGACCTCGAATAGCTAAAGCAATCTTGTACAACAAAAACAAAGCCGGAGGCATCACAATACCAGATTTCAGGACATACTACAGGGCAGTTGTAATCAAAACAGCATGGTACTGGTACAGAAACAGAAGGATAGACCAATGGAACAGAATTGAAATACCAGAAATCAACCCAAACATCTACAGCCAACTTATATTTGATCAAGGATCTAAAACTAATTCCTGGAGCAAGGACAGTCTATTCAATAAATGGTGCTGGGAAAATTGGATTTCCACGTGCAGAATCATGAAGCAAGACCCCTACCTTACACCTTACACAAAAATCCACTCAACATGGATTAAAGACCTAAATCTACGACCTGACACCATCAAGTTACTAGAGAACATTGGAGAAACCCTTCAAGATATTGGCACAGGCAAAGAGTTTCTGGAAAAGACCCGGGAGGCACAGGCAGTCAAAGCCAAAATTAACTATTGGGATTGCATCAAATTGAGAAGTTTCTGTACTGCAAAAGAAACAGTCAGGAGAGTGAAGAGACAACCGTCAGAATGGGAAAAAATATTTGCAAACTATGCAACAGATAAAGGGTTAATAACCAGAATCTACAAAGAGATCAAGAAACTCCACAAAAACAAAACCAACAACCCAATTAAGAGATGGGCCAAGGACCTCAATAGACATTTTTCAAAAGAGGAAATCCAAATGGCCAACAGACACATGAAAAAATGTTCAAGGTCATTAGCAATCAGAGAAATGCAAATCAAAACCACAATGAGGTTCCACCTCACCCCGGTTAGAATGGCTCACATACAGAAATCTACCAACAACAGATGCTGGCGAGGATGTGGGGAAAAAGGGACACTAACCCACTGTTGGTGGGAATGCAAACTGGTTAAGCCACTATGGAAATCAGTCTGGAGATTCCTCAGAAACCTGAAGATAACCCTACCGTTCGACCCAGCCATCCCACTCCTTGGAATTTACCCAAAGGAATTTAAATTGGCAAACAAAAAAGCAGTCTGCAGCCTAATGTTTATTGCAGCACAATTCACAATAGCTAAGACCTGGAACCAACCTAAATGCCCATCAACGGTAGACTGGATAAAGAAATTATGGGATATGTACTCTTTAGAATACTATACTGCAGTAAGAAACAACGAAATCCAGTCATTTGCAACAAAATGGAGGAATCTGGAACACATTATGCTGAGTGAAATAAGCCAGTCCCAAAGGGACAAATACCATATGTTCTCCCTGATCGGTGACAACTGACTGAACACCAAAATGGAAACTTGTTGAAGTGAAAGGGACACTATGGGAAACGGTGACTTGATCAGCATAGCCCTGACTGTTAATGAACAACTTAATACATTATCCCTCTTAGTAGTTTTTTTGTCTGTTCTACTTAATATGACTGATTCAATTCTGTAATTAATACACAGTTATTCTTAAGTGTTGAAATTTAACTGAAATGTGATCCCTGTTAAACATAAGAGTAGGAATAAGAGAGGGAAGAGATATATAATTTGGGACATGCTCAAGCTGACTTGCCCCAAATGGTAGAGTTAGAAACATACCAGGGGACTCCAATTTAATCCCATCAAGGTGGCATGTACCAATGCCATCTCACTAGTCCAAGTGATCAATTTCAGTTCGCAATTGATCATAATGAAAGGACTAAGAGTCAAAGGGAGCACATAAGCAAGTCTAGTACCTGCTAACACTAACCGATAGAATAAATAAAGGGGAGAGTGATCCAACATGGGAAGTGAGATACTCAGCAGACTCATAGAATGGCAGATGCCCTAAATAGCACTCTGGCCTCAGAATCAGCCCTAAAGGCATTCAGATCTGGCTGAAAAGCCCATGAGAGTATTTCAGGCATGGAAAGCCAAGACACTCTGGCAAAAGATCTCTGTGAGTGAGATCTCAGTGGAAAGAACAGGTCTTCAAAGAAGGAGGTACCTTTCTCTGAAGGGAGGAGAGAACCTCCACTTTGACTATGACCTTGTCTAAACAAGATAAGAGTCGGAGAACTCAAGGGGCTTCCATAGCCTTGGAAACTCATGACTGGAGCATAGGGAGATTACTGATGCCATAGACAGGAGTGTCAATTGGTAAAGTCAACAACAGGAGTCACTGTGCACTTACTCCTCATGTAGGATCTCTGTCCTTAATGTTCTGTGCATTGAGATTTAATGCTATAATGAGTACTCAAATAATATATTTCACTTTGTGTTTCTATGGGGGTGCAAACTGTTGAAATCTTTACTTAATGCATACTAAACTGATCCTCTGTAAAAAAAAAAAAAAAAAAAAAAAAGAAAAGAAAAGAAAAGAAAAGAAACTATCAACTCCCAACTTGACTCTCACTGGGATTAAACATGACAATAGGTCTGATCTGATTTCATCATCATTAAAAAAAATCATCTATTATTTTTCACTTTATGTTTCTGTGTGGGAGCAAACTGTTGAAATCCTTACTTAATGTATACTAAGCTGATCTTCTGTATATTAAGATAATCGAAAATGAATCTTGATGTGAATGGAAGGGGAGAGGGAGTGGGAAAGGGGAGGGATGTGGGTGGGACGGTATGGGGGGGAAGCCATAGTAATCCATTATTCGTACTTTGGAAACGTATATTCATTAAATAAAAGTTAAAAAAAAAAAAAAAAGAAAGATGCAATAAAAGTGTTAGCTCTAAAAAGTTGATGAGTTCATCAACACTAAAATTATGAAGTACAGTTCTAAAAATACTGTAAAGATAATGGAAAAGAAAGTCTTGGTTTAGAGTAAGATATTTGTTCTTCATATAAACAAGAAAGCATTAGAATTGCAAATAAATAAATAAATATCTTCAACAAAGAAAAATGCAAAAGATATGGAGAGTCTTTTCACTGAGAACATAAATGAATGTCTGATAACCATATTAAACATGTTAAACTCCGTAAGTAAACTGAGAAATCCAAGTTAAAATAAGCGAGTGATACAATTTTATGTCCTTAGATGTCTGTTAATACTGAGCATTGGAGATTTGAAGACATATATCTTCTACTTACTGCGGTGAGAGTATAAACTAGTACACTCATATTAGAAAACGATTTGGCATTATCTCATAAAATTGAGCTTGTGAATGCTCTTTGATTTAGCCATTCTCTTTCTAAGTGAGTATGTAATTCTGATGTACTCTTGCACTTTTGTAATGTTTTCAAACAATGAAATACTACTTAAAAGTAAAAATGAGTCACAATACCTACAAGCAAATTAGTTATAGATAAAAGCCAGTTATAGAATTTTATGTAAGTATGATATTTTCTTACAGAGAACCAAAACACATAGGATGCTTGGTAGGTAGATAGGCAAGTAGATAGGTAGGTAGGTAGGTAGGTAGGTAGATAGATAGATGGATAGAAATAGATAATAGAGATAGATCAATGAGATAGATGATGCATAGATATGGTTAAAAATAGTCTCAGAAGACTGGTTTGCAAAGATAATGAAATCATACACACAAATCTTGGCGGTGTTTTCTCTGATGTGTGGAAAATAATGAAAGCAAAGATAAACACCTAAGAAGAATTAGCTCTATCCAATAACGTAAATGATAAAAACAAACAAAAATCATAGTAAATGATCTATTACCCTGCCTGTCTCTCTTCCTTTCTCCCTATGTTCAAAGTTTTACTTTTAAAAAATATTAATGGATGATGGAAAAAGGGGGCTGTGGGTTAGCTCTCAACAAATGTTATGTCATCGCTACTCAACAAAAACCAGTAGGCTATGTATTATTCTGCTCATTCTAAAGCTACAAAAACTAAAGCCAGCAAAGGGTAATTATCTGTGTAATGTCTCATAGCTCTAAAATAGTGGAGCTAAGGTTGGAATTCACATCTGTTTTATGAAAGCCCATTTTTGTAACAATTGATGTGCTTGTTATGTGATGTGTGTTTATTATCTTTTAAAACCCAACGACATTTTTGTCCAAAAAGGAGAGAGCTTTCTGTTTTTCTTTCATCAACAAAACAAACCCTTTATGAAACATAGTATGAGGTAAAATGACTAAAATTAAAATAGAAGTCGTCCACATATCAGAAGAAACTGAGACACAATCTAACCCAATTGTCTGCACAGATTTTGAATGATAAAAGAAAATGAAAATCACCACCTGCATTAAATTTAAAGGGCAAAACCTGGTGTCAAAATCATTGCAACCAATTCCCTGTTATAAGAAAGACGAAGTTAGCATATCTCCTTTAAAAACTGATTTTAAAATATTTCCACGGTTTGTGGGCCCATAGATCTTGTTTTTCTTTAGGATGTAACATTTCTACAGAACATTTCAACTTTCAGTCACAAGACATCTTTATAAGAAGTAATCGCACTCTTTGAAGCAGGTATAAATTTGAACAAACAGTAGATAATCATTCCACAATTTCAGAGATGTTATTACATTTCTGCAGGAAAAAAAAGAGCACCCCCTCTCATCTGCTCATTTGCTTACTGAGGAGCTGTTAGTGTTCAATAGGAATTGTTCTCACATCTGAGACATAAGAGCAGGCATTCCAAACACCTGCAGATTCAGAAAGACATTTATTAGTCGTCAAGATAGTAAGATCTGCCTGGCAAATTGTTACAGCCTCATAGTAAATCTAGGAGCAGGGTTTTTTGTTTTTGTTTTTGTTTTCTTCCGTGCACAGAAGCCTCTATTCTGGTATGAGCCCTGCAGAGGACAGGCCTAAATCCCTTGTTAAGAGTTGGGTTTCTGTGTGTCATTCCCCAAGCAGTCAGATGCTCAGTCCTCATCATCTGGAAGTAATTACAGGAAATGGCAGTAATGTCTGAGGTACCTGTCAAAAGCATTGTTGTTTGCCAGGCCCCTAACTAGTAAATGAGAGCTGATTCATTCACGGCCCTGCCTTGGGTCCTTTGTGCCTTTCTCATTCAGAACTGCTCTTCCTCCTTCACTCTGGATGTTTGCAGTTCCTGCTGAGAGCAGCCATTCATTCTTGGCAAAGGCTCCTCACGGCTTGGATTACACAGCTCCTCTGCAACTGAGCTTTGCAGGGAGCACTGTGGAGGAAGTGGGCAGTACTGGTTTTCCCTATGGCTAAGTCTCTTGAAATTGGTCTGCTTATCAAGGGGATATAAAAACTCTGAAGAAGATGTATGTGTCGCTGTGTAAGAAATGATACCGTCTTGTCTGCCAGTCTCTGGTGAATGTGGAAATTACCCAGACCCCAACTATTGCAAACCTCCAGTCTCTCTCCACACATTGCCATTACCAATCAACTAAATATTGACTCCTGGAAAAAAACAGAATTTTTTAACGAATCAAATCAGGCTTATAGGCATCTACGCTGTCCTATAGACTTCTTTTTTTTTTTTTTAATTGAGAGGCAGAGAGACAGAAACAGTCATTCAGACAGACATCTCCCATCTTCTGGTTCGCTCTCCAAATGCCAACAACAGCTGGGGTTGGACCAGGTCAAATCCAAGAGCCAGGAATCCTGTCCAGAGATTGCTACATGAGCCATTACTTGTTACCTCTTAGGGTGTATTGTGCCTATTAGTAGAGCAGAACCTGGACTTGAATGCTTTTCTTTTTCAATAACCTTCATTACTTCCTTTGCTTTGGTGATGAGTAATTGAAAGTGAAATTTAACTATTTACATATTTTCTGTTCTATGGGAGTTTTAAGGAAGGAGAATATTTGGAAGTTCCTTTTTTTGTTTCATCAGTGCGTTTATTTTTATTTTTATTTTTATTTTTTTGCAAGCATGCATACACTCCAGAAATTTTCTAAGACTTCCTATTTAGTCAGTGGATTTGCACAGGCACATTGCCCAATATTTTGTGGGAATAAGTTTTCATGATTTATTGCACTGTGCGGAAACTACAAGTAACAGTAATATATTGTATATATTTTAAAGATTATTTATTTACTTGAAAGAGTTACAAGTGCTGGGAGGAGAGGGAGAGGGAGAGGGAGAAAGAGGAAGAGAAAGATCTTTCCATCTACTGGTTCACTGCCCAAAGGACTACAATGGCCAGGATTGAGCCAGGCTGAAGCGAGGTGCTTCGTCTGGGTCTCCCACATAGGTGGCAAGGGCCCAAGTACTTGGCCCATCTTCCACAACTTTTCCCAGGCCATTAGCAGGGAGCTGCACTGGAAGTGGGATTTGAACAGGCACTCATATAGGATGCTTGCATCACAGGTTTAGCTTTACCCACTACACCACAATGCCGCCCCCTATTGTATATTTCAAATTGCTAACAGATTTTTAATGTTCTTACCACAATAATAATAATAAATTGGTGAGGTCATGGATATGTTATTTAACGTGCTTGAATCTTCTATAATGTACAGTAGTCCCCCTCTTACCCTTGGAGATATAACCAAGTTGCTTAGTGGATGCTTACAAACACAGATAGTACTAATATACCCCATATACTATGCTTTCCCCCAACATAGAAGCCTGTGATAAAGTTTATTTTTAAAATTAGGCAGGTAAGTGATCAGCAGTGGTAACTAACAATAAAGGAACCATTGTAGCAATTTAATAAAAATGATGTGAATATGGGTCTTTCTCCAGGAAGTCAAGACAAGTATTTGTGTATTTTCAGACTGCAGTGTCTGTAGGTGACAGAACATGAAAAATGAAATTGCAGCAAACAAGGACCACTGTGTACACAGACTGAAGCATCACATGGTACCCCACAAATGTCGCAACTATTATTCATTGAAAAACAATCAATACGTCTTTAAAAAATGTATAACATTGAAAACTACTCATTTTAAATCTTGGCTTGCATGATCAATGAATAGGATAACAAATGAAGAAGTGTAGCAAATGTATACTCTCTGAAAACACCCAGGTATATCCCACAAGGGAAAGGAAGTGGAAAAGTCTTCCTGGATGCTAAACTCAAGTACTTGTATACAAGTATTTTTAATTTTTAAGCTCACTTTCATTGGCACTGGAGTACTTGTATACAGGTACTTGTATACAAAGCTCAATGAAAGTGAGCTTAAAAATTTCATTTTCTTAGGCTAGAAAGCAAATTCATGTGCTTAAAAGGATACAGCAGTATTTCTTTTGTTACCAGCTGGCTTCAGGTATTGAAACCTGCAGTTCCTGAGCCAATACCCAGGGAGCCTTTCTCTGCGGGCAGTGGGGAAGGTCCCAGCTCCTTCACTGTCCCTTCCCTATGAACTCTACACATGCTTACTTGTAAACCACAGCCAGTTTGGTTGCAATCTGACTATCATCTAGGTCTTGCCGTCATTTTTCCCCCCAGGGCCTCAGACCTGCATTCTCTACGCCCAGTATCTTTAGATTTTACTACCGAGGTGATTTTGGGCCAGTGCCTTTTAATTTTAATCTTTAATTATAACCTTTTAAATGAAGATATTAATGTATAGGACTATTACAAGAATGAAGTAAGTGCTTGGTAGAGTGCCTTATCTATAGTAAGCTCTATGCCAATGGTAGGTACTCTACTGCTAGTGGTCCAATTGTCCAGCTCGGGTGGATAGACCACTCCTTACCTATAATCCATGTCCAATTGTCACCTCTGCCAACATATACCTTTTGTCCCTCCCATCCTCTTATTGGCTATGATGTTTTGAGTATCAATGCCAGCCAAGATTAGGTGCAAGTTGGCTTAGAACACTAGGATTTGCAAAATTGGCCAGCCAGTGTGGAGCCCAGTTCTCTTGGTTGGAGTAGTTTCTTAGGGAGAGTCTTTCAGATTTTTTCTTGCTTCTTTGTCAATCTTTTGTTCAAACACCATAAAAATTATAGCATTTAAGCAGACGATGTATTTTATGACCCTGGGTCACAGGTGAATCATGTCAGCTTAATCCCTGTACAAGTAGAGTAAGACACAAAGTGATAAAATGGTAACAACAGTCTTTGACCCCAAGAAAACCAATGAGACTATTTCTTCTGACCATATAAAGTCTTTATATTTTTTGGAGTAGTTAGAATGAAAAATATGATTATTGACCTCCACTCCAAATATCCTAAGCCATTGATTGAGTTGTTAATTATTTCAATATATGATAAAGATGCTGAAAATGAAGGCAAGATTATTTTATAGGCACTTGAACAGATAACATTTATCCTTTACTGAGAGTCAACAGATATTTGGGTGTATGAGGAGATAGTTTGCTTTTGGGCATGATAAGGTCCAGTTGCTTGATTTCCATCAAGCTTCAGTGAACTTTGGTCTTTGTGCAAGATAACCCTGCTTGCCAGCAGAGAAGGAAAAGAATTAAAAGGAAGATAAAGAACTAAAAAAGAAATTACTGAACTTTCAGTATTTCAGAAAAAAATTTATACTTACTACATTTCTCAAGATGGTAAGAACATTGCATCATTAAACTTTCATAAATACATACATATGTGCCTTCTAAATTTTCTTTTTTCATCCTTTCTCTTTATTTCTTTCTTTATTTTAATCTCCTTGCACTAAGAATTCTATTTTCCATTCTGTCAGGTAAGAGTTTCCTATTTCTTTTCATTGCACAATACTGACTTACAATGGTTACACTTGGAATTTCCAACTTTGTGATGGTGTGAAAGCAATAAATACACTCTTAGTAGAGACTGTAGTTGGGATTTTGAATTTGAGGCTTTCCCTGGACCAGCACTACCTGAGCCTATCCTCTCTTACGATGCTGATTAGCAGCATGGAGCACAGCTCCCAGTCAGCCCTGCCCTCAGGAATGGAACAACTAACACTCTGTGTGGCCTCTGCTACTGAACTGTGCTATCTGGTAGGTTAGAGGTATTCAATACATTTTTCACTTACAATACTTTTGAATTACAGTGAGTTTATTAGGATGTAGCCCCTACATAAGTTGAGGAACATCTGTAGTTCCCATTTTTCCCAGAGATGTTAAATATCTGCCTTTAATGGGTTCCCAATAATAATGTCCAATTCAGCAAAATCTTAGAATTAAGAACATGAATAATTCTTCACTAAAAAAATAGGAATAATTGTATTTGCTCCTTAAAAGGCAGTTTACCTTTCTTAGTATCAATTGTAGAATTTACAAGCTGATGTATTGATATACATCATTTAATTTTATTTATCATTTAATCTGTAGTTTAATGTAGTCTACAGAACAGTCTCACTAATTATGTCATATGACTTGGTCCACTCTTGACATTGTCATTCATTGTTTTTTTTTTTTTCTTAAAGATTTATGTTATTTATTTTAAGACACAGTAACAGAGAGGGAGGGACAGAAAGAGAGAGGAGAGACAGAGTCAAAGACAGAGCCTCTATTGCTGGTTCACTCCCCAAATGATCACAGTGACTGAGGCTGAGTCCATCTGGGTCTCCTATATGGGAAACAGTGGCACAAGTAGTTGGGGCATGATCTGCTGCCTTCCTAGACACATTAGCAGGGGGATGGATCAGAAGAAGAGCAGCTGGGCTCAATCTGGTGCTCTGATAATGGTGTGCTGGCATCTCAGGTGGTGGTTTAAACTGCTGAATCACAATGCCGGCTTCTTAATTATTCATTACTTTCTATAATTGATTTGGGCTATCAAATCCTCTAAAAAGTGAAAGTCTGCTATATGGAAATTTAGTTTGATAGGAATTTAATGTTCAATATTGGTTGATAAAAAGAATAGCCTAGGGAAGCATTGTGTTAAACAAATATGGCAAGTTTCACTTCTCACACGCATCGACAGTCACTGAGATCAGATGTAATATGTAAAATCTCTTGAATTTACTTAACTGTACTTTTTTTGCCTAAAGAACATACCAAAGGTTTATTATTCCACAGTGAATACTTTGAAATATGCCAGATTCTATTATCTGAATACTACTTATATAATTTCTTGTTCCAAGGGAACCAGTTTAAAATAATGGCATATACTATAGATGATTTCAGAAGGGGCTATAAATTAACTTTCCAAAAAATAAGAATTAGGTGTTTTCTGACATTAACTATTACTAACAGTAGTATTAAGATATATATATATATATATACACATATATATATCAATTTCATTATATGGCATTGCATTATTGAATTAAATAACATAATTCGTTTTGTTAATAATTAATTTATTTATCTGAAAGGTAGAGTTACAGAGAGAGAGAGTAAGAGACATGGAGAGAAATATCTTGCGTCCACTGGTTAACTCCTTAAATAACCACAATGGCCAGGCCAAAGCCAAGAGCCTGGAACCCCTTCTGCATCTCCCACACATGGGTGCGGGGCCCCAAGCACTTGGGCCATCTTCCACTGCTTTCCCAGGCACATTCACAGGGAGCTGGATCAGAAGTGGAATAGCTGGGACTCAAACTAGCACCCATATGGGATGACAGCATTGCAGGCAGCAACTTAACCCTCTGTCCCACAATGCCAGGCTCAATAGTATAATTTTAAAGCTCACTAGCACGTTGTAAATATTTACAGTGAAATGTAATATAAAACTTACTATATCTTTCACCCTGGTTAAGTATTCCTTCTGCTTCCCTTAATGTGTCCAAGTGACTATATCTGTATCATTTGGTATTTACACAACATGAAGTCGTGATGCGTGACTACACATATTCCAAATTTTGCAAGCTTGAATGACTCTTTTATACTTCATTTGGCTATTTTTAATTTTGGTAATTTATGATGTTTCAATTCAAAATGTACATTTTAAGAAGATAATGACTAACACTACAAGTTAAACAGCTACTTGCAGATAAGCATATGTATTGTATACACAATTGTAATATTTAGAAATTGAACTTTAGGTGGAATGGATTGTATAATGAACAAGATGACATCTTTGTTAGCCGTTTTACATGGCCTACAGCCTGAATCGGCTGTGTATTAGGATCCTGGTTATCATTGTCCCCATCATGGTGCTCTGGACAAAGCATCACACTCATGATTTTCTAGTGCTTAGGAAGGTTTATGCAACCATCTCCTCCAATGGAGACAGATGAGGGTTTAGCAATGATCCACAATGGTAGCTCTCAACCTTTTCATTTTAGCCGTAGTCTTCTGAGCCAAATGTCAAACTGTGTGAATTCTTAGCAAATGCCCATGTGCACATATGCACATTGAACTTGTTTGAGCACAATGGCTGGTTGTTTCAAATAAATGGCATTGTGTTTAATGACAGTTGTTTTCTGGAGAATAATAGAAACAGGCACTGTATAGTAAGTGAGACTAGAACTCCACATGTATTTAGCGTATTCATAAAATGAAGTGTCCTTTTGTTGGCTTTTAAAAAACATTTTATTTACATATTTAAGAAGCGGTGGGATGGGGGATACAGAATGCTTCCATTCACTGGTTTATTCTCCAAATGCCTGCAACAGCCAAACTGAACCAACCCAAAGCTAGGAGCCATAAAGTTGATTCAGGTCTCCCATGTGGGTGGCAGGACCCCAAGCACTTGAGCCGTCACCAATGCCTGCCAAAGTCCACATTAACACAAAGCTGGAGTTGGGAGCCAGAGCTGAGTATTGAACCCAGGCATCTGATGGAATGTAGGCGTCATAACAAGCCTATTGACTTCTAGGCCAAATACCCATCTGGTTTGCTCTTTAAAGTAGGTACGTTTGTCTTGTAGGTGAAGTAGGGGATGTGATATAGGAGTCATTTAGTGCAGGTCAAAGATTTTGGACTCATGTTTCCATAATGAGACAGAGAACTCTGTCCTCCTCCTTAGCTTCCTAGTCTTCATTCACCAGCAGCTACGGTCCACACAGATGCCTGAACCAAAACAACTGATCAGTTAACATAAAAAGTCATTCAAAATATAAAAACCTTCAAAGTCCCTTATATAATATCTTTATATACAGAGATTAGCAGCATAGAATTTATTCAAACATTCATGAAAGGAGAGAGGAAATTAGGATATGTATCTTAATAAACTTGAAAGTTAAGGAAAGAGTGTCAATATTTTCTCAGATCTATAAATATGAATTCATGGAAGAGAAAAAATACCCACCCGTAGGGCAATTGAACATATAAATTGGGCTGAAGGAGACATTGTGCTAGATGTGAAATTCAAAATATGATAAGGGAGGGATTGCACACAGCTTGTGATCTGACATAATTGCCTAAATCACAGAATGAGGTGCTTTTACTCTACAAGTCAAGGAGAATGACCATGGTGCTGAAGCTAGGGATATGAAGTACATCCTATAGTGAAAATCGTATTCCCAAGTCATTTTTTTATAGATCCATCCAAATGTTTTCTTCTTCTTTGGAACTTCTGATATTCCATAAACTACTCAGTGTGACTGTCTACTTCCTAAGAATCTGCCAACTCAGCATTTCCTCTCCTTCCTTACTGCTGCCACAATCACTCATCCTTGCCTGGATGGCCAACACTTTCTTCTATCCAATCTTACCCTCCTCCTCCCTTTCAATATCTCTTGCTATGAGAACCCTGCTGCTGACAGTGATGTTTCTAAAACAGATTTGATCACATCAGCCATTCAAGACCCATTAATTCTAAGGTAGAAATCAAAGTCCTATGATCTTTATGACCTTGCCCCCTCTTCTCTGGCCTCTTCCCGAATCGCACTCTATACACATGGTCCACTCTTATCTCTGTGAGCTCTTGGCCATGATCTCGTTCCAAAGGCCCTTCCAGAATGCACCTCCCAGTGTGTGGTATGTAGGAGCCCCCTGACATCTGCCAGTGTGTGCTGTAAAACATTCTCAAGACATTTATCACTTGCTCTCATGACTGTTTTCTTACCTGTGTCCTTCTCTGATCTGTGAGCAACTGTCATTTAAAAGGCCTCCACTAGTTAGATACTATTATTAATGATATAACAGACCCACTATTCTTTGCATGAAGACATGAGAATTTTCATTTACTCAACAGACACAATTTCCAGTCATGGTTTCATTAAATAAACAACCATTGCAGGGAAGGGAATTGGGATGGTGGAGCTGGCACTGTGGCGTAGCTGCCACCTGCAGTGCCACCATCCCATGTGGGCACTGGTTTGAGACCCGGCTGCTCAACCTCTGATCCAGCTCTCTGCTATGGTCTGGGAAGCAGTAGAGGATGGCCCCAATGCTCAGGACCCCACACCTATGTGGGAAACCTTGAAGAAGCTCCTGGCTCCTGGCTTCAGATCAGCCCAGCTCTGGCCATTGCAGCCAGTTGGGGAGTGAACCAGCAGATAGAAGACCTCTCTCTGCCTCTGCCTCTCTGTAATTCTGCCTTTCAAGTAAATAAATAAATCTTAAAAAAAAGAAAATCCCATTAAAAAATAATTGAGGGACCAAGACAAGCCCAAGGCTGAAGGCACACTCTTTTCCTGAGGACATCACATGAAGAGGATAACCTTACATACCCTGAACTTGGAGTCGATGCACCAACCAGCTGTGTCTTGGTCCAAAGCCAAACTCTTTTCCCTTCTGAACAAGGTAATCAAGGTCTCTTCAACATGTGGGAATGAAATCAGTTTCCTTAACCAGTAGGAGCCTTGAAAGATCTCTGAGTGAGCTGCCTAACAGTGACAGTAGAATAGTTTGGTGGCATGAATGCAGTAACAGCCTGAGACCCTGTGGAGACAGAGAAAGAGGGCAAGTGTTGAGAGAGCAGCATCCACCACACATGCCCCAGGTGGGACTCAAAGTGGTCCAGAGCCTCTCCTTGCTGTGCATAGGAGTGACCAGGATATGTAGCTCAGACTGCCCTGTAGATTCCTGGCTTTTGTTGGTTCTGGATGCACCACATAATGTCAAACTGGCATGTGGAACCAAGACTTGGAATATGGCAGATTTTATGACCCAGGAATTAAGTGCAAATTGCTTTAAATATTAAATATAAAAAATGACACTTAATGAAAAAAACTACTCTTCATCTAAAGGGAATCACTTGCAGGGAATGCTTTAAGGACAGCCAAACTTTATTCTAGATATTTGAGAATTTCTTTCATTTATTACGTATTATATATTTAGCTTATTACACTTTCTAATTTCTCAGAAGCCTTAGGCACATGTATGAACTACAAATAGAATAATTAAATCCAGTAGTTAAAATGTCCACAAAGGGGAAAAAATCAATAAAATGTTATTGCTTACAGCCTAATTGAAGAAATCACTTAAACAATGTAACAACTGTTGAAGTGAAATGGACACTATGAGAAACAGTGACTTGATCAGCTCTTGTCCTGACTGTTGATGTACAATGTAATACTTTATCCATTTTAGTATTTTTTTTTTCTTCTAGTACCATTGGTTGAACTCTGTAATTAACACACAATTATTCTTAGGTGTTTAAATTTTAACTGAAAAGTGATCCCTGTTAAATATAAGAGTGAGAATAAGAGAGGGAGGAGATGTACAATTTGGGACATGCTCAATTGGACTTGCCCCAAATGGTGGCGTTAGAAACGTGCCAGGGGATTCCAATACAATCCCATCAAGGTGGCATGTACCAATGCCATCTCATAGTCCAAGTGATCAATTTCAGTTCACAGTTGATCACACTGATAGGTCTAAGGGTCAAAGGGATCACACAAACAAGACTAGTGTCTGCTAATACTAACTGATAGAATCAAAAAGGGAGAGAACGATCCATCATGGGAAGCAGGATACACAGTAAACTCATAGAATGGCAGATGTCCTAAATAGCACTCTGGCCTCAGAATCAGCCCTTAAGGCATTCGGATCTGGCTGAAGAGCCCATGAGAGTATTTTAGGCATGGAAAGCCAAGACACTCTGGGGAAAAAAAAAAAAAAAAAGACCTACATGAAAGATCTCTGTGAGTGAGATCCCAGTGTAAAGAACGGGGCCATCAAAGAAAGAGGTACCTTTCTCTGAAGGGAGGACAGAACTTCCACTTTGACTATGACCCTGTCTGAATAAGATCGAAGTCAGCAAACTCAAAAGGTTTCCATAGCCTTGGCAGCTCAAGACTAGAGCCTAGGGAGATTACTGACGCCATAAACAAGAGTGTCAAATTGTTAAGTCAACAACAGGAATCACTGTGCACTTACTCCCCATTTAGGATCTCTGTCCTTAATGTGTTGTCCAATGTGAATTAATGCTTTAACTAGAACTGAAACAGTATTTTACACTTTGTGTTTCTGTGTGGGTGCAAACTGATGAAATCTTTACTTAATATATACTAAATTGATCTTCTGTATATAAAGAGAATTGAAAATGAATCTTGTTGTGAATGGAATGGGAGAGGGAGCAGGAGATGGGGGGGTACGAGTGGGAGGGAAATTATGGGGGGGAAGCCATTATAATCCATAAACTGTATTTTAGAAATTTATATTTACTAAATAAAATAAATAAATAAATTATAAAAATAAAAATAAAAAACCAAAAAAGAATAAAACAGTGTAACAATAAAGAATTTAATAAGACCTTTACCTTCATTTACAGAATAAGGAGACTGAGTCTTGTGGAGGCCTCCTCCTATTCTCTTTTCATATTGCAGCATGGTGTCTATATACTTCATAGCTTACTGCATTTGTAATTTTATTGGTTTTCCTTTTGGGTGATTCACTACATAGGTGTTGAGATGTGTGTATAGATGAGAGTACTTCAAAAACTAAATGGAAAAATGAATTAAAATATAAGTTTATTTTGGTACAAAAATATTTGAAATGCATGCATACAATGGATGTTTCATAATATGTGTTTTCCATGAGCTTTTTGAAGACCACTTGTATTTGTGCATATCTATATATGTGTATTTATGTGTGATCATATATCCACATCTATTTCTGTCTCTAAACTGCGGTTCTGAATTGGAGAATTTATTTATTTTTATATTTATTTGAAAGGTAACAGAAAAAGTGGGAGAGACAGAGAAAGAGAGTGAGAAAGAGATCTTACTTCTACTGCTTCCATCTTCAACTGGGGCTAGACCAGGCTGAAGCCAGGAGGCAAGAATTTTATCTTCACCTCCCATGTGGGTGGAAGGGACCCAAGCACTTGGTCCTTATTCTGCTGCTTTCCCGGGCAGGTTGTCAGGACACTGGATCAGAAGTGGAGCAACCAGGAATTGTACTGGCATTCTCATGTCATATGCCTGGGTTGCAAGCACTGGATTAACTTACTGTACCACAGTGCAGGCCCCAGGAGTGGGGAATTTATTAAAAGAAGGTCTCTGAATAGCCTTGATCATGGGGCTACCTGTTATTGTTAGGTGAAAGATGAATACTTCACTTCAGTAAGAAATTTATCTTGCCTTTAAAATATTTTTCTTTGCAAATAACTGAAAAAAGCCTTTGCAGACAAGGAGGGTGGCAGCCACTGTCTCTGTCTGTATACATTACCCTGAGACATCCGTGGCCAGGTTCCTAAACTGAGCTCATCTGCTTTGTAAGGATCCTAATGGCTTTGCTTAACCCCATTCTGCAATGGATGGAGGTCTGTGCTGTGCTCTGACAGTTAGATGCACCTCAGTACCTCTGCACCAGGATTCTGGATAGCACCAGGGCTTGTGGAGCAAGAGAGTTGTAAAGGAGAGAGCTGGCAGACAGGGATCTGATGGAGGTTAGGCACATCACTCGGCTTGCACTCCATCCTTTCCTAAAACCTGATTGTGTCCTTCCTTTTGTTCAGCCTTGTCCATGTCTAGACTGCAGCTTTGGGCTTTGCTTAACCCCATTCTGCAATGGATGGAGGTCTGTGCTGTGCTCTGACAGTTAGATGCACCTCAGTACCTCTGCACCAGGATTCTGGATAGCACCAGGGCTTGTGGAGCAAGAGAGTTGTAAAGGAGAGAGCTGGCAGACAGGGATCTGATGGAGGTTAGGCACATCACTCGGCTTGCACTCCATCCTTTCCTAAAACCTGATTGTGTCCTTCCTTTTGTTCTGCCTTGTCCATGTCTAGACTGCAGCTTTGGACTTATTCGGAGCCAAGCTCAAGGCCTGGAATATAGTCAGTGCTCAGGTAGTTGGATAGACTACAGGGATGAATTCTTGGAGGGATGGAAGGAAGGAAGGGGTTGAACATTGTTTTTCTCATAAACTCTGTCCTTCATCCCAAGTTTCTCTTTCTTGGACTGTTCTTGTCTCTGTCACTCTCTTGCATTCTTCCTTTTGGTCAGGGATGTATTACTGCCTTCTCAAACCCTGAGGTCTTTTTTCCCTCCTTTCTTGCATGTATTATGCTTACATGAATTTCCCCCATAGAATCACCTTTCCTCAAGCACAAGTTTAGCCCTGCATTGCCAAATTCTAATTGGGTGTCCTCACTTTTGCACCTGCTGTATCCTCAAACCAGGTACAGCTATGACCAGTTAGTCAGGATTTTGTTTCTTTCTTTTTTTTTTTTTAAGATTTATTTATTTGAAATCAGAGTTACACAGAGAGAGGAGAGGCAGGGAGAGAGCAAGAGGTCTTCCATCCAATGGTTCATTCCCCAATTGGCTGCAACAGCCAGAGCTGTGCCGATCCGAAGCCAGGAGCTTCTTCCAGGTTGCCCATGCGGGTGCAGGGTCCCAAGGACTTGGGCCATCTTTTACTGCTTTTTCAGGCCATAGCAGAGAGCTGGATTGGAAGAGGAGCAGCCAGGTCTTGAACCAGCGGCCATTTGGGATGCCGGAGCTTCAGGCCAGGGCATTAACCTGCTGCACCACAATGCCGGCCCCCAGGAATTTGTTTCTAACTTCTTCCCCAGATTGTTCTTGTTCCCCTGTCTTTGCCTTGTGCCATCCTCTGCAGCGCACCTCCCTCTCAGGCCTCCCTGCCTCCCTCCTAGTTCATTCCGCTTACTGCATGTGGCTTGTGCTGCAACAGTTTTCTAAGCATCTTCCTGACTCTATTTTCTTTCTACTAAAGCTGATACTATCCACTAAAGAACAATTAATTTTCCCAAATTGCATTGCTGTTCATGGTACTCCCTGATTTAAAAATCCCCAGTGACTCATTGTGGCTTAAGGCAGTGGTTTCCCAGAATGTTAGATATGACAGAGCAGTAAATAAAACAATTAGAAAAAAAACAAATTTAGAAAAAAAAATTAGGGAGGGAACTCATTCTCTGATTTCTCCTAGTAAAAGCCTTTTATAGATTTCCATCTGTGATAGCCATTATTACATTTAGGGAAAGAATATTTTAATTCTAATGAGAATGAATGAGAATCATAGAATAGAGGACAACTTGGAAACAATGAAATATTAAAAATAATTGGAAAATAATGTTTTTAGAAAAAGCTAGATCCATTGATCACCACTATTTCTGGTGGCAATGTCCTTAGAGACATACAAGGGTCCCTGCCTTGCCACAGTGCTGAGAGGCAGCGAGGACCTTAGTGTGTTCCCACACTCCTTCTCTGACTGTCCTGGCTCCTGAAGAAGCTTAGTATGCAAAGATATGAGTTCTGGAAATGTTTTTTTAAAGGCATACGTCAGGTGACCTGACCTCTTTAGGCCTTAGCTTCCTCCTGCTTACAATGAAGAGTATGCACTAATGCTTACGAGGTTGCTTTCATTGCTAAAACCTATGTTACTAATTGATGACTAATTGATGTACATAATCAAAAGTGGCCACAATATATTTTCTTTTTTTTTTTTTTTTTGGACAGGCAGAGTGGACAGTGAGAGAGAAAGAGAGAAAGGTCTTCCTTTGCCATTGGTTCACCCTTCAATGGCCGCTGCGGCTGGCGCTCTGCGGCCGGCGCAGCACGCTGATCCGATGGCAGGAGCCAGGTACTTATCCTGGTCTCCCACGGAGTGCAGGGCCCAAGCACTTGGGCCATCCTCCACTGCACTCCCTGGCCACAGCAGAGAGCTGGCCTGGAAGAGGGGCAACCAGGACAGAATCCGGTGCCCCGGCCGGGACTAGAACCCGGTGTGCCCGTGCCGCAAGGCGGAGGATTAGCCTAGTGAGCCGTGGCACCGGCCCACAATATATTTTCTTAAATCTAGCTTTATGTTTCATAAATTCAAATGAGAATATCAAGGATTATAAGCAAGGATTTTACAAAGTAGAAGATAGAGGGCAAATCCATGTAATTGAAACTTTTCTTTAGTAACATCTTCTTAGGTTGTAATCTGCAGGGAAAATTCTGAGTAAACTCAGGCAGGTTGATGAAAATGCCCATTTCATGCACATCATCTTAGTGTGTATTGGAGAGAAACACATCAGAGAATATCTGCTCTTCCACTTAGAAAAGAAACCATTGACTTTTCTTATATTGTTGCTTTGATCACCTTGATTTTATTTTATGCGCTAACAGTCTGCTCCCTTCCTTCTATCTCAACCAAAGTAGAGTTCAAGTTGATAAAGTCAAGACAAAAATAAGAGAAGGACATGATAAATCAGCCAAATCAATTCATTCGTAGGCACAAAGGATGAGATTCCAGGCATGAGATTCCTGATCTTGGCAAATGAATGCAATCTCATGATTGTATTTTGTAGACATCCAGCAGTGTTTTGGAAGAGCCAAGTGAAAAAAATGAGTGCAGAGAAACAAGTATATGGGGTTCAGAGTAGGAAATCCCAGCTGTAGAGCAGAATTACTTGCAAGGCATGTAAATCCCACCTGATTTCTCTGATTTGAAAGATTCCTACCCTTTGGTGTTTGTGAGGAGCAGAGCACTGAGACAGCTTGAGATACTTGACTGTAATATATTCATGTGCACATTTCCCACTTGAGGGCCAATTATCATTTCAGGTACATTCCTTTGCAAATAAGAGTTTCACAAATACTTCTTTCATATTGACATCACTATCAAACTGATAGATGGGCTTATAAAAGAAAGATGTTGTATCCCTTTTGGTTTTATGTCTCTCTGACAAGGCATTGTTGGTTCAAAATTGAATCCCATCTCAATCTTGTCATTCTGACCACAGATCACGTCTTGCCTTTCGGAAGTCATTTTCTATTGTGCTGTACATGCAAGTCCCTTGGCTTTTGTGGCCAAGGGGAGTGACCTCTGGGTAGATATCTGCAAATGTGAAAGCGGAATTCTCACTTTTGGGGTGGGCAGGCAACTTGCTGGTCATTAGTGATGCTTGACCAAGTGCCAGGAAGAGGCCATTAGCTGGCACACTGCTGGGAAGAGTCCATTAGCACCCAGCTGCCAGTCTAGGGTTTGGAATGTGGAACAAGCTGTATATTCACAGGCCAAAAATTGTGCTTCTCTCAGGATCCTGCAGATGGCTTGGAAAGCATGCAAAGATGAATCATACTCTCTAATCACTTTGATGCTTACCCCCCGACATCAGAAAGATAGAATAAAAATGGAAGTTGTGGTCAGTCCTCCAGACATTTGGTATATGTGGGGTTCCTTTGGAAAGTCAGATTTTTTAAATCTTCTCAAGTATATAGAGAACCATATAAAAGCAATTTGAGAGTTGTCTGATTTTTCCCTGTAATAGGATTTTGTTAAATCCAAAACACATACTTTAAAAATTACTCATGAGCTAAATAAAAAATAACAAAATCTTAGGGTAGTTGCCCTCTCTAACTTAGTCCATTATCTGTTCCTGTATCAGAATACCCTAGGTTGAGTAGCTTATAAAGAAATTTGTTTGGCTCATAATTCTATTAGTTGGAGGGTCCAAGCAACATGGATCAGTATTGGAGCAGCTGGGACTTGAACCGGCACCCATATGGGATACTGGTACAGCAGGCCAGGGTTTTAAGCCACTGGGCCACAGTGCTGACCTCAGTGCTTCTATTCTGTTCCATTGGTCTATCTATCTGTTTTTGTACCAGTACCCAGATGTTTTGATTATAACTGCCTCATAGTATGTCTTGAAATCTGTTATTGTGATGCCTCTGGCTTTGTTTTTGTTGTATAAGATTGCTTTAGCTGTTTGGGGTCCCCTGTATTTCCATATGAATTTCAGCATCATTTTTTCTAAATCTGCAGAGAATGTCCTTGGTATTTTGATTGTTATCTCATTGAATCTGTAAATTGCTCTTGGTAGTATGGACATTTTGATGATATTGATTCTTCCAATCCATGAATGTGAAAGATTTTACATTCTTGTGTGTCTTCTATTTTTTTCTTTAATGTTTTGTAATTCTCCTCATAGAGATCTTTGACATCTTTGGTTAAATTTATTCCAAGGTATTTGATTTTTTTGGTAGCTACTGTGAATGGCATTGATCTTGGAAGTCCTTTGTCGGTCACAGCATTGTCTGTATACAAAAGCTATTGATTTTTGTGTGTTGATTTTATATCCTACTACTTTACCAAACTTTTCTATGAGTTCCAGTAGTCTTTTAGTAGAGTCTTTTGGATCCCCTATTCTATAAATAGAATCATGTTACCTGCAAATAGGGTAGTTTCATCTTTCCCTATTTGTATCCCTTTGATTTATTTTTCTTGCCTAATGGCTCTGGCTAAAACTTCCAGGACTATATTTAATAGCAATCTTGTGGGTGGGCATCCTTGCCTCGTTCCAGATCTTAGTGAGAATGCTTCCAACCTTTCCCCATTCAATAGGATGCTGGCCATGGTTTTTTTTCATAAATTGCCTGGATTGTGTTGAGCAATGTTCCTTATACACCCAATTTGCTCAGAGTTTTCAACATGAAAGGGTGTTGTATTTTATCAAATGCTTTCTCGGTGTCTAATGTGATGATCATGTGGTTTTTGTTCTTCAGTTTGTTAATGTGATATATCATATTGATTTGCGAATGTTAAACCTTCCCTGCATACTGGTTTAAATTGCACTTGGATGTGTTGTTGGATTCGATTGCCTCATATTTTATTGAGGATTTTTGTGTCTATGTTCAACAGAGAAATTGGTCTGTAGTTCTCTTTCTCTGCTGTATCTTTTTCAGGTGTAGGAATTAAGGTGATGCCGGCTTCATAGAAGGAGTTTGGGAGGATTCCTACCCTTTCAATTGTTTTGAATAACTTGAGAATAATTTGAGTTGGTTCTTCTTTAAATGTCTGGTAGAATTCAGCAGTGAAGCCATCCATTCCTGGGATTCTTTTCCTGGGAAAGTCTTTATTGCTGATCCAATTTCCATCTTGGTTATTGGTCTGTTTAGGTTTACTACATCTTATTGGCTCAATTTAAGTATGTTGTATGTGTCCAGGAATCTATTCATTTCTTCTAGGTTTCCCAATTTGTTGGCATACAGCACTTTGTAGTAATTTCTGATGAGTCTTTTTATTTCTGTGGTATCTGTTGTTACATTTCTTTTTTAATTTCTAATTTTATTGATTTGGATCTTTTCCTTCTTTTTTTTGGTTAGTTGGGCTAATGGTGTGTCATTTTTTTTTATTTTTTCAAAAAATGAGCTTTTTTATTTCATTGGTCTTTTGTAATTTTTTGTTTCACTTTTATTTCTTCTCTAATTTTAATTATTTTATTTATTTATTTGAGAGACAGAATTATAGACAGTGAGAGGGAGAGACAAAGAGAAAGGTTTTCCATCCTCTGGTTAACTCCTCAAATGGCTGCAATTGCCAGAGATGCACTGATCTGAAGCCAGGAGTCAGAAGCTTCTTCCCAGTCTCCCATGTGGGTGCAGGGACCCAAGCACTTGAGCTGTCTTCTACTGCTCTCAGACCATAGCATAGAGCTGGATAGGAAGAGGAGCAGCTGGGACTAGAATCGGCATCCATATGGGATGCCAGTGCCGCAGGTGGAGGATTAACCTACTGCACCACAGTGCCAGCCCCATAATTTTAAGTATTTTTTTTCTTATGCTAGTTTTGGGTTTAGTTTGCTATTGTTTTGCTAGGTCCTTGAGATGAACTGATAGCTCATTTATTTGGTGACTTTCCAATTTCTTGATATAGATACCAATTGTTATAAATTTTCCTCTTAACACTGCTTTCATATATCCCATAAATTTTGATATGTTGTATTGTCATCTTCATTAATTTCCAGAATTTTTTTATTTCTTCATTGAACCACTGTTCATTCAGGAGCATGTTGTTTAGTCTCTATGTGTTTACATATGTTGTATAGATTGTTGAGTTGTTGATTTTCAGCTTCATTCCATTGTGGTCAGGAAGATGCATGGTATGATTTCAATTTTTTTTTAAATTTGCTGAGACTTGCTCTATGGCCTAGCATTTGGTCAATCCTGGAGAAAGTTCCATGCACTGCTGAGAAGAATGTTATTCTGCATCTGTAAGATGAAAAGTTCTGTAAATATATGTTATGTCTATTTGGTCTTTAGTGTCAATTAACTCTGTTGTTTCCTTGCTGATTTTCTGTCTGGTTGATCTGTTCATTGCTGAAAGTGAACAATTGAATCCCCCATTACTACTGTATTGGAGTCTATGTCTCCCTTTTGATCCATTTATAGTTCTTTTAAATAGCCAGGTTACCTGAAATTAGGTGCATATTCTTTTACATAGTCACATCTTACTTTTAAATTGATCCATTAATCATTACCTAGTGCCTCTCTTTGTCTCTTTTAATAGTTTTTGTGTTAAAATCTATTTTGTCTGATATTAGAATGGCTATGCCAGCTTTTTTGGTTTCTGTTATCATAAATATCTCTTTCCATCCTTTCAGTTTCAGTCTATATGCATCTTTGTTGGTGAGATGTGTTTCTTGTAGGCAGCAAATAGATGGGTTTTGTTTTTTAATCTGTTCAGCCAGTCTGTTTCTTTTAACTGGAGAGTTGAAGCCATTTACATTCAAGGTGACTATTGGTAAGTAATAACTTGCCTGTGCCATTTTTTCCATAAATATTTTTATTGTTTAATTGGATTTCCTTTGTACTTCCACTGGAAGATTTTCTTCCTTCATTTTCTTTCATAGTGATGACCATGTTTCTGTGTTTCTGTGTGTAACACATCTTTAAGCATCTTTTCTAAGGCTGGACGAGTGGTGACAAATTTTTTCAATTTCTGTTTGTTATGAAAGGTCTTTAATTTACCTTCATTTATAAATGAGAGCTTTTCAGGGTACAGTATTCTGGATTGACTTTTTTTTTCTCTTAAGACTCAAAGCATATGCCACAATACTCTGCTAGTCTGTCGGGTTTCTGATGAGAAGTTAGCTGTGAATTGGAGATCCAGTGAAAGTAATCTGGTATTTCTCTTGTGCACATTTTATAACCTTTTCTTTATGTTTTACTGTGGAGAATTTGACTACAATGTGTCATGGTGAAGATCTTTTCTGGTCGTGTCTATTAGAAATTCTTTTTACTTCCTGTACTTGGATGTTCTTTTCTTTCTCCAAATTAGGGAAGTTTTCTGTAATTATTTCACTGAAAAGTCCTTCTAATACATTTTCTCTTTCCAGGTCTTTCAGGAACTCTTAGGACCCATATGTTGTGTCATTTGATAGTGTCCCATAAATCTCTGACAATGTTTTTTTAATTTTTGAATTTCCTCTTTTTTTTTTTTTTGGTCTGATTGTAAAATTTCCAGAAATTTGTCTTCCCAGCTATTCCTTCTTGTGCCTTTAGAATTCTTTTGTTAAATCTTTAAACTGCAATTTTTATTTGTTCTATTGAGTTCTTCATTGCCAATATTTAATTTTGATTTCTCTTTACATCTCAATTTCTTGGGATCAATTTTCATTCGTGTCATGTATGACTTTCCTTAGTTCATGAATTTGCTGCTGATTACTTCTAAGGAATCCAATGATCAATTTTTTGAATTCCATTTCTGGCATTTTGGCATTCTCTTCATCTTCACATTCTACTGTTGATGTGTTATGTTCCTTGGGGGGTGTATGTTGTCTTCTTTATTCTTGTTTCCTAAATTGCAACATTTATTATTAGGCATTTGTAGTGGTACTTGCTGTTTTTTTTCCCCCCTGTGGTGGCTTTTATCTTTGAACTATGCCTCTGCGACTTAGTAGAGTGTCCACTCTTTCAATGAATACCCAGAGACATGTGCTGGGTGTGATCAGGGAGGTCTGTTCAGTGACCCAGTGTGAGGGTTCTGTCCAAGGTGACACCCAAGTTGGGCATGTTGAAGCTCCTCTTTTTTTTTTTTATTGTGAGGAGGTTTGTTCTGCTCTGTTGGCATATTCTCATGCTGACCTCCTCTCCTCAAAGGAGACCAGTGCTTGGGCGCTAGCCCTAGTGGATACAGTTTTCATCTGTGCTGCCACAGAACCACACAAAGGATCTGTACAGTCCTTGGTGTGAACATGAATCCTGCAGCAGTGACCCTCACCAGGAGATCAGGGAGCCAGAGCATGTGTGATCGCCTGTAGTCGTAGCCACACCCTGCACCCTCCCATGCAGCCACAGTGTTTCCACAGTCCTGGCACAGAAGATTCCTATGATCATGAGCACCCAGCCCCCGTCAGTTCTCCCAGCCAGACTCAGATGTCTGCTATTGGCTCTTTCCTGGGCACGCAGACACAAACTGGCACAGCTGTTACATATATCCAAAATGGTGCCCACCCTCTCTTGGCTACTTACAGGTGCTGGGTAGTCAGGGAGAGAGAAATGTGCCCCCCTTTTTTTCCCTCTAGGTTGGCAGGAACGCTGTTCCCCACAGGCCTCCAAGCCTGACCCACACCTGGCTCTTCCCTCAGTTTTATTGCCAGTGGCTTGGGCTGCTGCAGTCTGATCTCGCCTCACTCCAAAGCTGATGCTAAGGCTTTTGGGTGCTGTAGTCCTGAGCTGTGCATGTACACACCCTCCACATAGGTCCACAGTGTTCCCCCAATTTGTTGGAGTTTCCTCTGCCATTTTCTCCCTAACTGTTCCCTGAGGTTGCACTCTCTCTACATTTTTAAAAATTATCTTCCCCTAGACTAAAGCAGTAAGCTCCCTCCCTATTCTGCCATCTTGAAAAAAACTAACCCAGGTCTTGAGAGAATCCATTAATCTCTTCCGAGGCTGATGCCCCCAATGATCTAATTACATCCTACTAGACCCCACCTCCACATCACCACCCTGGTGTCCAAGCTACCAGCACATGAGTTTCTTGACACACACTTTCAAACTGTATCCAAATCATAATGTGTTTATTTGAAAGACAGAGGCAGAGAGACATCTTCCACCCACTGGTTCACTCTCCAGAACTGCTGAAATCAGGATCCCAGTACTTAGTCTGGGTCTCCTGTTAGGGTGATAGAGGCCCAGGTACTTGAGGCATCACCTGTCATTTCCCAGAGTTTACATTAGCAGGAAGCTAGAATGGGAAACAAAGCCAGGACTCAATCTCAGGCACTTGGTATGGAATGCAGGCATACCAAGAGGCAGCTTAACCATGGTGCCAAATATCTACCCCCACCCTGTTTTTAAGGAAGCCTCCGTTTTGTCCTCCAAACCTCCTGGCTCCCTTGCCCAGACATTTCCAATGAGATCAGTGCCCTGGACCCGTGTGTGCCTCTGAGTTCCAAGGGCAGCCTGACTCTCCTTTAGGACCAGGTTCTATCTGCTCTGTGCACCTTAGTCTCTGGCCATTTCTGTTCTGGCTCTCTGAGAGCCTTGGTCTCTTGTAGTTCTTTCTGTGCATCCCATTGAGGCTGTGTTTCTCTGTGGTTTTTCTGCCTACTGTGAGTGGGCATGGGCAGGAAGGAGGGGGCAGTGTATCTGTGCAGGAGGAAGTAGGTTTATGGAGGGCCAGGGAGATGGGTTTGAAGTCACTTCATACTCTTCTTTGATTAGAGGCAATTGATGGTAAATTAAAGTGAAAATGGGATTTCTGTATAAGGATGTGGAGATGCTTTATAGAAATTCAAGGGAAGCTGCAAACCTGGCTTCAGAAAGGGCGGGGAGTGGAGCGTGCATGTTTGTTGATCCTTGCAGCAATAGTTCACAGAGTTTCCCTCCAGTTTGCCACTACAAATGAAATTTATATTCCTTGTGCCTTCTGTTTTCCATCCAGCTACCAACTGAGGCCCTTATCACATTCCAAATACTCAGTAGGTGGATCACATTCTGCACAAGCTTTTTTTCACCAGGCCACAGTTAAGGCCAGGCCGTGATGGTCCCCTTCAGGTCAGGGGACAGCGCTTTCCAATCTACAGTGTGGGGAATGGCATGGCTCGTGCCTCTCTCCACAGTGGCTCGCGAAGGAAGTGGGCTCTTTGGGAAGGCACAGGCAAGTCACACATGCAGAGCACACCTAATTACACATCGTTCGAGAGCCTTAATGTGGCCATGCTGATATGCACCCGTTTCTCCAGGTATAGGGCAACTTTTCACAGGAAAATTGCCCTAAAGCATGCAAATGCTTGCTCTGTGAATTGAAGACAAACCTGCAAAATTGAGATGTTGGACATTTCCGTGGACTGTCCCCATATTTGTTGTAGCTCCTTTATCCTTCAATCATACTCATTTTGTAGTGGGTTTAAAAAAATGCAGCCATCATATACTTGTTGCAGATGCACTGGATAAACTATGAAGGAAATGCATAAAAGCAGAAAATGGTATTTGGGAGGCTGTGGTTACTGCATTTGTGTACTTCAGAGATGAAAAATAAAAATTAGATTATAATAGGTGTCCTAAATGGGAACTCCATAAGTCATGTGTCAGAGCCACAAGGAGCTTGGGAATGAGTCCCAGGATCAATACCACTATCAACCCCCAAAGTTCAAATTAATAGCACAGAGGATTCAGGAAACTCTGGTCAAGATGGATATGAGCAAAATGTAATGCCTGTGGACCAGGAAGAAGAAGCATTCATTACCTTCATAGATGCAGCTTTCAGTTTCACACTGGTATAATTTTAACAGCACAGAGATATTCAGACCTGACAGTACTGTCAGGCTTGCCCCTAACCCATACATTTGGATATTCTTCTCCAAAATGAAACCATCCTATTGTATTTAAAACAATGCAAAGTCAGGTTTCTGGAAAAATACTTTGTCCCCCCACCCCGGCCCTTGTTCATTTGGAGCTACTTTGAAAAAACTTTTCATTAAAACTCAGCTTGCATTTTGAACTCTAACAGTTGACGGAAACAAAGATGCATAGTTTTTTAAATCACCCCAGATCCATACCTTTGAGGGATGAGTCTGAAGACTGAATCTGAACTTGCAGGTTTTCCACCTGAACCAGACATTGCTAAGTGCTTTATCCTGAAATCATTCTACATTACACTTCTCACAAAACCTTATTACCTACAAATTTAAACTCTTGTTAAAATTTGTGTCACTCTAGTAGTTTTCCTCAGTAGGAACACTGGTGATGGTGAGCGATGTTAAGGGAATGGAAGCATATTTCTTTTAATGGGCACTGTAATCTGGCAGCCAGTGAAGCCAACACAGGACTATTGTTGTGAAGGGGGCTATTGAATGGCTTATCACCTAGAATAAAATCATCAAGTGCATTAGAGACACAGGATGAAAACCAAACATAATGACTTTAGGGCAGTCTCCCAGGTCATAGCTTTGTCCTCTGGATAGCGAGGTGGCACAACAAAGTGGTTAGGAACCAGCATCAGGATCTAGACTCGTTGAATCTGTTCTCTCTCTCTCTCTCTCTCTCTCTCTCTCTCTCTCTCTCTCTTTGACAGGCAGAGTGGACAGTGAGAGAGAGAGAGAGAGAGAGAGAGAGAGAGACAGAGAGAAAGGTCTTCCTTTTACCATTGGTTCACCCTCCAATGGCCCCTGCGGCCGGCGCACCACGCTGATCCAAAGCCAGGAGCCAGGTGCTTCTCCTGGTCTCCCATGCGGGTACAGGGCCCAAGCACTTGGGCCATCCTCCACTGACTTCCTGGGCCAAAGCAGAGAGCTGGACTGGAAGAGGGGCAACCAGGACAGAATCCAGCACCCGACCAGGACTAGAACCCGGTGTGCCGGTGCCACAGGCGGAGGATTAGCCTATTGAGCCGTGGCACTGGCTGAATCTGTTCTTAATACCTATGTGTCTTTGGGCAAGTGTCTGGGTGATTATGTTCATAGCTTGTGGCTGCCATCACAAATTGCATGAACTGGGGAGTTAAAACAATCAAAATTTATTCTCTTGGGGCCAGCATTGTGGCACGGTGGGATAGACCACTGATTAGAACACCAGCATCCTATATAAGCACTAGTTCAAGTCCTGGCCACTGTGCTTCCAATCCAACTCACTGCTAATGCACCAGAGAAAACAGCAGGAGATGGCCCAAGTGCTTATGACCCTGCCAGCCATGTGGGAAACCTGGATGGAGATCCAGGTTCCTGGCTGCAGCCTGGCTCAGCTCTAACAATTGTGGTCATTTGGGGAGTGAACAAGTAGATGGAAGATTCTCTCTCTCTCTCTCTCTCTCTCTCTCTCTCTCTTTCTCTCTTTCTCTCTTTCTCTCTTTCTCTCTCTCATAATCTGCCTTTTAAATAAAATATATTTGTAAGCAATTTATTCTCTCAAAACTCAGGAGGCCCAAAGTCTGAAATCTGGAATTGGAAGGGTTGTTTCCTACTGGGAGCAGGGAGGGGGAACCTATTACATGCTTCTCTCCTGGCCACTCACAGTCACTGGCTTGTGGATGGAATTTCTCCAGTCTCTGCCTCCATCCTGCCCATCCATTGAAATCCATGTGTCTTCTCCTATCACAACAGCACTCATTTGATTTAAGGTCCACCTGAATCCAGATGCTGTCAGCTACATCCCTACTTTAATTCCATCTGCAGGGACCCTGTCTCCAAATAATGTTTCATTCTGAGGTTCCTGGCGAACACATATTGTTGTTATTGTTGTTGTTGTTGTTGTTGTTTTAAGATTTAGTTATTTATTTCAATGGCAAAGTTACAGCGGGTGGGGGGGGAGATAAAGAGAGAGGTCTTCCATTTACCAATTTACTCCCCAAATGTTCACAATGGCTAGAGCTGAACGGATCTGAAGCCAGGAGCTTCCTTGGGGTCTCCCACATGTGTGCAGGGGCCCAGGTACTTGGGCCATCTTCTGCTGTTTTCCCAGGCCTTTAGCAGAGAGCTGGATTGGAAGTGGAGCAGCCAAGACTTGAACCAGTGCCCATATGGCATGCTGGCACTGCAGGTGGGAACTTAACCTACTATGCCATAGCACTGGCCTGTGGACATGTGTTTTGAGGTCACTATCCAGTTGCCTCAAGTGTAAAATATAGATGCTTAGAATATCTGATATTTGTAGTTGTAACATATCTGTTAGTGAAAAAAGTGGTTAGAATAGTACTTCATACTCAGTAATAAGCAGTATATGTATTTTAGCTAATAATTGTGGTAGTCAAAAGATCACACTTACTAGGTAAACATAAGTTTGCTTTTGGTTGTTAAAGATTCATTTGCAGGTGCATTTATAAGAGTGTCACCTTTCCCCACAACACCAGCTACCTTGCTTCTTTCACCTACAAACTGCCCATGCTTTAAAAAAGAGAACCTTTCAGGCAAATCTTGGCCAGAAATGATCTGCAGCAACAGAACAGAAGTAAGCCAAAGCAATACACAGCCTGATCCTGGGAAAAAGAGAACAAAGAATCTATCTAAAAAGTGCATGACTGCTTGTTGCCAGGTTACAAATTGGCAAGTCTTGTTGGGCTTAGATAATCAACTCACTTTAATTAAATTGCCTCTGATAGAGCTTTGGCTGTGATTTTTCATACTGAGTCTGGCTCTGTGGTGAGCCAGATCAGGCCTCTTTGCATTAAATGCTTCAGAGATGTGCTCACCTGACTGTATTTCAAACCCAAAGCTTGGCTCTTTCCAGGCCAGCTTGGCTGGTGTAGTCATTCTACCTGGTTTGCCCTGATCCTGAAGTGCAGCATATTCCCAGCCTAAGTGGACTAAGTGGCCTTTGCAGGACACAGTGAGGCAGGTGCATGGAGAAGAACGGACACCAACATGGAACTAGCCAGGCACAGGGCGAAGCCAAGGAAGAGTAGAAACTAAACCAAAATAGCTGAGTGCACTTCTTTGCTGTCTTACCCTCCACCCCCTTGCCTTTGCAAGGAGATCCTCTTGAAGGAAGGCCCTCTGGGGCTGCACACAGCCCAGCACAGGCCTGGACTTCCAGTGGTTTCTCTCCTTGCAAGTCCATGTGAACAAGCTCTTCTTCCCTTAAAGATAATCAATTCCATTTGACAAGAGTGAAATCCAGGTGAAACTGCAAGCCTTTCCAAATGCAAATGAGAAGGGGATCCCCTGAGCTTGCTATTCAGAGGAAAGGCAATCAAGTAGCTGGCACATGGAGCTGTCCTGGACTGTCCATCATCAAATGCTGCCTAATTAACAGATCCTTTCCTCAAGCTGTAGGAAACTGCCCCCCCCCCCACAGTCCAGGGCAGACAGAACCTGCATAGTGGACAGAAGATTATAATGTCCAGAGTGTGGCCATAAGCATTAGAGTATGCTGGCCCTGGATAGACACTCTGGATAATGGAAATGTCAGCTGATTCTTGTGTGGCCCAATTTCCCAGAGCCTGAGCCCACCCTATTTTGCCCCAGTGCTTCGGAACTACCTAAAATCTTGAATAGACCCTTCCCTAAACAGCTTGACCAGCAAGGATTTCCTGAAGCAGATACAGTACACTACCTAATACACTGATATGAACTAGAGTCGTCCCATAGTGCTATAGTGCACTAGAAGTCATTACTTGTATCTGACTGTGTTTTGTACCTGTTACAAACCTCCCTGTAACTCCTTCCTCCCTCCCTTCTCAACCTCTAGTGACCACTACTCTAAAATCAGAACAACTAGTTTTGTATATACTGAATAATAAATTGGAAGAAATGGGGTGGGTAGCCTCCAAATACAAAGAAGAGACAAGAAAATGGAAACACTGGTTGTCTGAGTTGATTGATGCTACATTTATGTAACGAAGTATTACACTTTATCCTACTAATGAAAATTTACAAGTATTGCATGTTAACTTAAAAATTTTTGTAAATAAAATAAGTTTTAAAAGCTAATGTAATGCCCTTAATTGAACAATGGGTCATTCCTGCCCCCATTCTGTTCCTGCACCCTTACCAATCTCTTCCTTCAGCTGCTCACACTCTGAACACCAGGTGCTTCCTCCTCCTGTTCTTTGTGGATGTCCTCCCTACATCTCACCTGTAAAATTGCTATTTATCAAAAGCACAGAAGCTCTTTTCTTTATATACTTAGGTTGTCTCAGATATTTCATTATAGTAAAGAATAATCACCCAGCCACATGTACAGTTGCATCAAGGGGTCAGTGGTGGTATCCTCAGCATTTGTTTTCATCTCTGGACCCAAGGCTTCTAGTTCAGTTGCACCATCTTGTAGCCAACAGGGATAGGGGAGCAGAATTTAAGGAAAGCATGGTCATGGTATACACACACACACACACACACACACACATATATATATATATATATACTAGAATTACACACACCACGCTTGCTCACTTCTCTGTGCCCTGATCTAGATGTGGCCATACCCAGCCATAAGAGTGGCTAAGATATTGGATCATATGCTGGCTGCTATGAGCTCAGCTAAAACCTGGTAGAAGTATGATTCTATTATGAAAAGAAGAGACTTGGCAATGAGGCTTGGTCAGCAGTCTGCCACATAGAGTGAGAGATTCCAAAAAAATAAATTAAAACCTCAAATATCATGGAATCATTTTGGCAATGTAGCCATCTAATTTCACTTTAAGAATGCATAAATGAAGTTCAGCAACATGAATAATTTGTCTAGGTTCATGTAGATAACAATGTCAATGATAATTGTAACCCCAGCTTCAAAATCTCTACATTTCCCCTATACTCCACTTGGTTGTGATACATTTTAATGAATAATTTTTAAGATCATCATTCAGTTTCCATAACTGACTAGAAGGTTCTGTATTTTTTTATTTTAACACATAGCCCATATGAAAAATATAATTTGAGTTCTGATTTAATGTTTTTTTTTTCTTGCACTGAAAAAAAGTTGTTATACAGTGCTGTTTGAAAACACCAATACATTCTTAGGATATTGGAGCTTGAAAAACACTATTAGTTTCACTGCTACATGTTATGTAGAGATGTCATGAATTTGTGTCATTTTTACGTGAAGTATCTTGTTGTTTGGTCATGGGTGGTAGCTCAAATTGTGTTCAGATAGAAAAGGAAGGCAACAAATCAATATCAATAAACTCTATGTTTAACCTTATGATGCTTTTTTATATGCAAAAGACATCCTGCCTTCAGCCCAGAGCAATTTAGACATGCTTCATGTTCATTGACAACGAAGCAGCATTTCTGAGCTGATTTCTGGCTCCGAGGATTGGGTTGTGTCTTTGATTCATCTGCTCCGCTATCTCCACTATCCTTTCTCTCTGTGTGGCTCCCCACCTTCTTTCCTTCCTGGCTTCTGTTGGATTGAGTGTGCTACTCTCCATTCTTTGGCCTTTCCATATGGATATTCTTCTAACATTCTTTTATTTTTTAAAAAATATTTTTTTATTTGAAAGTCAGAGTGACAGAGTAAGAGAAGGGGAGGTGGGGATCAGGGACAGGGAAGAGAGATCTTCCAGCTGCTAGTTCACTGCCCAGTTGGCTGCAATAGCCAGGGATAGACCAGGTTGAAGCCAGAAGCCAGGGTCTCAAGCTAGGTCCTCCACATGGGTGGCAGGGGCCCAAGTACTTGAGCCATTTTCCATTGCCTTAGCAGTGGTGCATTAGCAGCACGATGGATTAGAAACAGAGTAGCCTCAACTCAGCACTGTGATATAGAATGCTGATGTTGCAAGTGGCAGATTAACTTGCTGCACCATGACACCTGCCCTGTCTTCTGACATTCTGCCCTGTGCCTGCTCGTGCTGGGTGTTCCCATCTACTCCCATTTCTTCAGTTATTTGGGGGAAATAACTGACTTTATGTATCTAACCATGGCCTTTGCTGGCCTATTCAATCATGTCTTGATAGCCCACCTGCAATTTTTCTACCC
Organism: Oryctolagus cuniculus; assembly: GCF_964237555.1. NCBI lineage: Eukaryota > Metazoa > Chordata > Mammalia > Lagomorpha > Leporidae > Oryctolagus > Oryctolagus cuniculus. The sequence goes on from NC_091437.1 coordinate 80,458,415, forward strand.
AAATCCATCCTGCAGCTTTCAGAAGTGACCTCATATACAGCAGTTGCAGGGTCAATGATACATCAAAGCATCGCACAAAGAACTCTTCAAGTCATTTCCCCAAAGTTGTTTCCATTCACACTTGACCCCATGCCCTCTCTTCAACCCTCTGCCCCTGTTAACCTCACCAGGATAAATTAAGTGCCCTTCTTTTGTGGGTGCATTGATCTTGTCCATGCCTGCATCCTACAACCTAGTGCATCTCACTGAGTGTACATATTTTCCTGTATCCTCTCTCCAGCCCCAGCACCTGGTACAAGGCCTGACTCACAGCTGATGAGCAGGAACTTTGAATTGAAACAGATCCTTTTCTACCAGGGCTTTCCCCAGAGTCAACCAATAAGACCAAAGTTAATAAATATTCTGTATAGTCAGGGCATGAGTGATTTAAAGAAAATAAATATAAAAGCATAGTGTGAACACATTAGAAATTAAAGTTTCGTGTTGAACATTAAATCTAACTCACATTCAAATACTGACCAATATAAATGATCTTAGATACATACCCTCACTTTTAAAAACAATTGTTCATATACATAGTGCTGAAGAACTTTATGGCTTACGTGGACGCATCTTGAGACGGACCAGTATGAGAAGTGAGATCTTAGCCTGACATAGTAGAATGACAAGAAAGGTCCCAGAGCAAGAGAGAACATGGTTAGGAAGAATGGAAAATTAAAACTTTAGGTTGTCTTCGTTTTAGCTTCATCATCAAAAAAAGGGTGACAAGAGGAAAATAGACCCTCATTTTCTACAAGAGGAAATTTTACCCACGTGGAAGATTAGTGCATTCCAGGGCATGCAGGCAAGCAGAGAACTCTGAGTCCCTGGAAGCCCTTTATTTAAGAGAGAGTGTGTGGGAGAGAGACCTCTTTCCAGACAAAATGTCATTTTACGAGACAATGCATTCAGTTCAGTTTATGATCGTGACATTTTTCAAGACACACGTAGCTTAAAAACGAAAAAGTGATTGGATAGTACATGGTGAGGAAAGTGTTTCCCATGTGAGAGTTCACTAGGTCCTATGTTATACTCTGGTTTGCAGGAAAGACAAACCGTTCTAGCTACAGACTGAAGAGGACTGTGGTCTGTGCTTTTCCATAGATGGTTTCACATGCTGATCACCAGGGCTTCAGCCAGCAGGGCCAAGTGTGAAGACTTAAGAATGAAAGCTTCTAACTCTGTGCTTGCATCTTCTTAAAGACAGACACATCATTCCAAAACAGTGTATGTGACTTTGCTTAACCTTGGCCATTTGAATGGACAAAGGGCTTTGCCTCTTAGTCCATCCTGTTTCTGTGATTGGAACTCTCCACCCAATCATTCAACCTTTCAACAAGAATTTATTGAGCAACTTGTATATTCCTGTATCCATTCCCTTGTATGCTCCTGTCCTCATGTTGTTCATATCCCACACCCTTCTTCCCCACAGGTCAGCAAGGCCAGAGACTCAGTGGCTGTTTTTGATTGTCTTTATCTTGCTGTTCTCACCTTCTTCCAAGTTGCGGGAATATTCCCTTTGGAGTAAGAGTTCTTTTTTGAAGCCCTGCAAGCTACCTTTCTCTGTGTTCATTGCATTCCCTTAGCCCAAGGATGTAGCCAGTTCCCTGGGGGACTGATACGAAGATTCCTTCAAGGACAGCAGCAGGTGAAACAATCTGGCTGATAAAGAACCTGCTGTCCACCTAGATACCTGCCTTGCTACACGCTCCAAGGGGAACCCTCGTCACAAAATCCCAGGACCTCATCATTCAGGCTTAATCTCCTTTATAATTTTCCATTTGTGTTTTAAGGAGCTTGGTGCAAACACCTATCCTGCCTGCCTCCTTTGATATTTCAGAGTTCCAGAATTGGATATTCACGAAGGAGATGCATATAAGTTGCTTAATGCCCGACATGTAGTAGATACTTAACAAATGATACTTATTAAAAGTTAATAATATAATTATGACAAATATGTAGCTTGAAGTCTAAACATGACACTAGCCATGTATAATAATAGCAGTGGTGACCATAAATAAAAAGTTATGGCTATAAATATGTTTACAACTCTGTAAATTCTAAATTTTTAGTTCTTACTTCTCCTTGAAACATAACTAATCTTTTGTATCTTAGGTGATGTACTAGGTGGCAGGAGATTTCATGTGTGAATGTAACTTAGGTTGTTCATTTATTCACTTGTTAATGCTTTTTGGGGGGTTTTTCTTCAACTTAGCCCCATTGTAATAATTTCCAATCCCCCATGGAGCTCCACAAACTGCTCTTGTCCTGATTAGCACCTGATTCACTCATGCCACATCAACATCTGTCATTTCCTAACTCTCTAAGGGAGACAGGCTGGCCCTTGGGACTCAGATCACCTGGGAGAGAGGAACTGAGAGGGGTAACAAGGCCATGCAAGAAAAAAGTGTAGGAGAGGCTGAGTCACTTTATTCAAAATGGATTAGATTTTCCATAAGTGAAATGTTTTAAATATTCACTAATAAGATAGAAAATACAAATAGAGTAACTGGTGATATGTCATCCCATATTGGACTGCTTGGATTTTAGTCCCAGCTCCTACCCTTAGGAGGCAGCAAATAAAGACTCAAGTAATTGGGTACCTGTCAGCTAAAAAGGAAGACATGCAATTAGTTCCTGACTCTGAGCTTCAGCCCAAGCCCAGCCCCAGCCATTGCAGGTGTTTGAGGAGGGAACTAGCAGATGGTTCTATCTGCCCATATTTATCTGTCTATCTGCCTCTCAATTAATAGTTTTTAAAAGTGATAATAACTCAGAAGGTTGGCAAGTGTGCAGGAGAGGGCTTGTGTATACCCCACTGCAAAGAACTACAAACAAGTCCCAGTCAGTAGTGGGCAACAGAGAAAATATGGGTGTAGCTTAATTCTAGGAGTGATCTACTGATGTTATCAGAAATAGACTCAAATATTTCCATTGTTCATAAATATTCCCATGTCTTCATTACATAAGGAAGATTTTAATCAGATATTTAACAGATCCCAAAACAAGAAACTGATTAAATAATGACATACTAAGTCATAAGATATGAAATCACCAAAACAGTGCTTTTATATTTTTTAGAAAGCTTTTATTTAATAAATAGAAAATTCATAGGTACAGCTTTTGGAATATAGTGGTTCTTTTTCCCGTACCCACCCTCCCACCCCATCTCCCATCCCACCTTCTACTCCCTCTCCCATCACGTTCTTTATTAAGATTCATTTTTAATTATCTTTATATAGAGAAAATCAACTCTATACTAAGTAAAGATTTCAACACTTTGCACCCACACAGAAACACAGAGAATAAAGTACAGTTTGAAGACTAGTTTTACTGTTAATTCTCATAGTACAACTCACTAAGGACAGAGGTCCTACATGGGGAGCAAGTGTACAGTGACTCCTGTTGTTGATTTAACAATTGACCCTCTTATTTATGATGTCAGTGATCACCCAAGGCTCTTGTCATGAGTTGCCAAGGCCATGGAAGCTTTCCGAGTCCACAGACTCTGTCAGTATTTAGACAGGACCATAAGCAAAGTGGAAATTCTCTCCTCTCTCAGAGAAAGGTGTCTCCTTCTTTGATGGCCTCTTCTTTCCACTGGGATCTCACTCACAGAGATCTTTCATTTAGGCCATTTTTTGCCACAGTGTCTTGGCTTTTCATGTCTGAAATGCTCTCATGGGCTTTTTAGTAAGATCCAAATGTCTTAAGGGCTAATTCTGAGGCCAGAGTGCCGTTTAGGGTGCAAAACAGTGCTTTATAAAACTACTTAATGGCTAGGGGAAAGGCAACTTAGAAAATAATGTGTGCACTCTCTGCTTGCATTCTTTTTTCTGCTAGATTCATTTTTATTATTCAATTATTTTAATTTACATCATGATTTTGAGTGTAGACTACATCTACATATTGTCACTTTTCTTATAAAGAAACTCAGATAGATAATTCTTAGAATTAAGTGTTATAAGATAGAAAAAAAAAAACCCTGTCAACAAATATTTATTGAGTCTGAACCGCGCAAAAATGAAAAAGCTACCTACAGTCTACATTGTCAAGTATGCATGAAATGAGTAATTAGAGAGCTAATGTAGCAGTGAGATGTTGCCCCCTAATAGGAGTTTCCTTTGTCTTCTAATAACAGAATCCTGGTGGATTCATGACCATTAGTAATAAGAGCTATCTATTTATTCCAGCTTTTCTTATAGCTATAATTATGCATTTTAAAGATTTATTTATTTATATGAAAGTCAGAGTTACACAGAGCAGGAGAGGCAGAGAGAGAGAGAGGTCTTTCATCTGTTGGTTCACTCCCCAATGGCCACAACGGCTGGAGCTGCATCAATCCAAAGCCAGGAGCCAGGAGCTTCTTCTGGGTCTCCACGCGGGTGCAGAGGCCCAAGAACTTGGGTCATCTTCTACTGCTTTCCTAGGCCATAGCAGAGAGCTGGATTGAAGTGGAACAGCCGGATTATGAACCAGCGCCCAAATGGTATGATGCCACTGCAGGTGGCAGCTTTACCCATTACACCACAGTGCCAGCCCCTATAATTATGCTTTGAGAGGTGATTTAATGACATGTAAGTGAAACTTATTGGGCAGCTTCTGTGGACTTTCCTAAAAGTGAGCTAACAACACCTCTATCGTGCTTCCTGAAATGTGGATGTCATGTTTGGACCTTTAGCTGCCATGCTGGACTATACCTTAGATGATGGAGTGAAAAGCTGGAAGGAGCCTAGCTTCCTGAGAATTTTGTGGAGCAGAACCACTACCTTTGATTCCAGGCTTTCACGTGAGAGCAAAATAACACTGTCTTACTTTGATTTGTTAAGAGTAGTTTTGAATTCAAAACCAAACAGAGCAGGAAGTACACAGATTATCTACCCACCTGGTTGGCCTCCCCCATTATCAGTACCCAGTACCAAAGTAGACCCCTTGTTATAACTGAAGAGGCTACACTGACTTGTCATCACCCAAAGTTCATAGGTTATATAAGCATTCACTCTTAGCCTTGCACATCCTATGAGTTTGTTCAGATGTAAAATGACATGGATCCATCATTGCGGTATCACACAGAGTATTTTCACTGCCTTGAACATCTTCGCTACTTGATCTATTCATCCTTCCCTCCCTACACACTCTTCACAGCCACTTTCCTCCATAGTTTTGCCTTTCCTGGAATGCCGTATTGTTGGAATTATATGGTATGCAGACTTTTGAGATTGGCTTCTTTCAACCTGTGATATACATTTAGATTTCATATATGTCTTTTAATTGGTTGTATCCAGTGTAGCTAATTATGAGATGAGCTGCTATATACACCTGTGGGCAGGTTTTTGTGTGTACCTAAGTTTTCAACTCATTTGGGTAAGTACCAAGGAACTTGGTTGCTGTTTTTTTGGCAAGAGTGGGCATAGTTTTGTAAGCAACTGGCAGGTTGTTGTCCCCAGTGGCTGTACCACTTTATGTTTCCATGAGTAATGGATGAGAGTTCCTATTAACTCAGTATGTGCACTTTGAAAGACTCTATAGTAAGCCAAGTTCAAGCTTTGAAGTCAGAAGCCTTGAGTTCTAGTCACCAGGGAAGAACTGGAAGAGGAAGGTGGTTTTAGATGTTTCCACATGATAGTGGAGGTTAAGTGAGATGAGGATACACAGTGCCTGCCACACATTTCATGAACACTGAACAAGCAGAACAGTAATTAGTATAAGTGTATGTACATGCTTATGTAGAAAAATGCTCAGTGGCTATAAATTAAATATTAAATGTAATTATATGTCAGATACTGAAAACTCAGCCAATGATAGATTCCATATGCAATGGTTGTCCCATAAGATATGGTGAAGCTGAAAAATTCCTGTCACCTATTGATGTTGTAACCACCCTAATACTTTTTAAAAGATTTATTTATTTATTTGAAAGTCAGAGTTACACAGAGAGAGGAGAGGCAGAAAGAGAGAGGTCTTCCATCCGATGGTTCACTCCCCAGATGGTTGCAACAGCCAGAGCTGCGCCAATCCGAAGCCAGGATCCAGGAGCTTCCTCTGGGTCTCCCACATGGGTGCAGGGTTGGGCCATCCTCCACTGCTTTCCCAGGCCACAGCAGAGAGCTGGGTCGGAAGAGGAGCAGCGGGGACTAGAACTAGTGCTGATATGGGATGCCAACGCTTCAGGCCAGGGCGTTAACCTGCTGCGCCACAGCACTGGCCCCACCACCCTAGTATTTTTTTTTTTTTTTTTGACAGGCAGAGTGGACAGTGAGAGAGAGAGACAGAGAGAAAGGTCTTCCTTTGCCGTTGGTTCACCCTCCAATGGCCGCCGCGGCCGGCGCACTGCAGCCGGCGCACCGCACTGATCCGATGGCAGGAGCCAGGAGCCAGGTGCTTTTCCTGGTCTCCCATGGGGTGCAGGGCCCAAGCACTTGGGCCATCCTCCACTGCACTCCCTGGCCACAGCAGAGAGCTGGCCTGGAAGAGGGGCAACCGGGACAGAATCCGGCGCCCCGACCGGGACTAGAACCCGGTGTGCCAGCGCCGCTAGGCGGAGGATTAGTCTAGTGAGCCGCGGCGCCGGCCTACCACCCTAGTATTGTACACAATGCATTACACCTGTGATACTGCCAGTTGAATTAAAGGATACTTTATATGCAATCATCTGCAGTACATATTACTTGAAATAATAAATACTATATTGCCAGTTTATGTATTCGCTGTACTATACATTCCAATTCTTGCTCCCTTTTCTTCTTTCTTCTGAATATCCAATATTTTTAAGCCAGAGAGGAGAAACTGAGTTAGTATGAATATCAGGGGGGGTTCTGAAAGTGAAAATGTGCCCCTAACTGGCAAATAAAGCCTGGGGCTCCCATAGAAAGTGTGGGTGGGAAGATACAAGGCTCTGCACTAGCAGCCTTCCTGGAACATCTGGGAGAGTGACCCCATTTCCTGTACCTTAAACTACTTTCAAGACTGCCTGATGCCTGACTTGTTCTAGAAAGCAAAAACAGCAGTTTTTTTTTAATGATAAATTTGATCTGACAACATTTTTGAAAGGACTTTTATAAGTATTAGCTCCTTTGATTTTCACAACTCTTTACTCAGGGCAGAGCCATCATCACCATCTTATGGATGAATAAACTGCCTCTGAGAGAGTCACTGGTTTATTTGAGTTCATATGGTCAACAGGTGATACAGCCAGTGGACACCTGGACCTCCCAGTTGTGAATCCTGTATTCTCTTGACACAGAAATGTCATTAAACCCTCAGGGAGAAGGTACAGCACCTGCTCCCATCACCTTCATATCTCTGTCTCCTTTATTTTTTTTGTTTGTTTTGAAGATTTATTTACTTGAAAGGCAGAGTTACAGAGAGAGAGAGACAGAGAAAGGGAGAGAGAGGTCTTCCATCCACTGGTTCACTCCCTAAATGGTCACAACAGCTGGAGCTGCGCTGATCTGAAGCCAGGAGCCAGGAGCTTCTTCAAGATCTCCCACATGTTCTACTGCTTTCCCAGGCCATATCAGAGAGCTTGATAGGAAAGGGGGCAGCCTGAACTTGAACCAGTGCCCATATGGAGTGCCAGCACTGCAGGTGGCAGCTTTACCCACTAGGCCACAGAGCTGGCCCCTCTATCTCCTTTTATTGTGTTGTGTGCCACTGTGAATGTACAGATCTGGTCTCTGCAATTCACAATTACAAGGATCATGCTTTATCATATCTCTTAGGAGTGAGATTTCTACTGGTCTACTCTTTGAGTAATCAGAATAGAATGACTTACATTATTTCTTATTATTCATCTCTACCAAAGAACCAGTGGAGAGAGGCTGAATGCCTCTTCTGGGACATTTTTCATCCTTCACGTTGAGTCCAGTCCCCGATCATAGTTTTGGTCTTTCCTTTTCATGCATGCCCTGTTTTATCTGTGCTTTCAAAATAACTGACTCACTCCCGCAGGAAAGCACTCATCGTCTCTTATATCATTTGACACTTATCATACACGTGATTTCTTCTACTCACATGATAGCTCAGAAGTAGCTGACACATCAGCCACATTTGAAAAGCAAATTGCATCATAGCATCTCTCTCCATGTCCCTCCCTCAATGATGTATATTTTATTGTCTATCAAAATAGTGCATAACACTAATAGTGTCTTGGTATATAGAGTGTCTTTCTACTTCTCAAACTACTCATATATTCACTCTGCCTCATTTATCCCTAGGGTTCTTTTGCATGTTTCTTAGGGGTACCTGAATGTAAATAATTTAAATATTCATATGCAAGTAGATATATGTATTCACTTGTTTACAAACTTAAGACTCTTTCACACAAATTAAAAACTTTGAATTTATTTTTTTCTTTCCCCAGAATCTCTCCTATATCCTTCCCTTATTAATTTTGAACATGTTAAATGTGACATTGACCAAGCTAGGCAGGGTGGAAACTCAGAGCAGTGTGAACTGTCTTGGTCTTGTGAGCTCTTACTTTCCTAGTAGCAAGTCACTAAAACTTCAGAATGAAGACCTAAAGACAGGCCTTCTGGAATCCAGAGTTGGCAAGGAAGGTGGAATACTCATTATCCTTCCCAGTTTCTTTTTGCAGACTTTATATTTCTCCTGAGTTCTCCAGTCAGTTAACTCAACAATCATTGTCGATTGCTAAGTATGGTTCTAAGTCATGATTGAAACAGGCAACATCCTTGATTTTTTTTTTTTCTGGTAAGGAATTATTTGGTTATAACAAAATGAAGCTCATTCATGCTAACATAAGCAATACAAGATCATTGAAATAGGTATGTAATGCAATTCAAGGACATGAATTTTATCAGTACTCATCAAGAATTAACATCTGAAATTGAAAAGTCATTGGAAACAAAGCAATAACTCTCTCCCCCTCTAACTTTTTTTTTCCTAGAGCATCATCATAGGCTCTTGTTGCCTTTTTTTTTTTTTTTTTTGGAGGTGCAAGGCAATGTCATCCTTCTCTCTGTATAATTGCTTCATTTACTCAAGTAATACAGTCAAAATGGTTGCCTAGACTGTATTTTTTGTTACAGCCCAGTTGAATCTCTGAATACCCCTTTTTATATCTACTGAATGGGTTGACTCCTCCTTCCTTAGGAGACAATGCCTGATTCAACTGCAAGGTGCTTCTTATATGGGAGAACAACTCCAAATTGCCATTCAAGTCTTAAACTTTGGGAACTTTTATACTACTAAGGTTATGTTCTTTCCAACTGTCTGATAAATTTGTCATACTGTGCATTAGCTGAGGTAAAACAAAAACATTTCCAGAAAAACCTACAGCAAAGTCAAATAAAAAGACATTGCTTACAATAAGCCAATGAGGTAGCCGCAATCATAATTAGTAACTTATTTAGGGCTGTTTAATATTCCATAGAATTAAACTATCTACTCTCTGAATCTTATATTCTTAGCACATTTACTATTTTCATTCGTGTATGCAATTATGTGTTATTAAGTAGCATTTTTTGATTCACGATATTCTAATACATAAGATATGAATGGGAAACTAAAAACTTCAATAACACAAGAACTTCCTAATTATGATTTTTATGCCCACTGAAACAGAGAAATTATCTAAAAAATTAAGTGTATGTTTTTGGTTGTTTATAGCATTAACACATGGTATGGTCCTTTTCTCATTCACTAACATCAGAGTGCAATGTAAACTAACATATATCTTTCAATTTCATAATTCTTTCAGAGAATGTGTAGGGTTTCTGATGGTTTCACTAGAAAGTTATTAAGGACATATAAGAAGTGTGAGCATTAGAGACTGTTAGAGGAGGCCTACATGTGAGTCAAAGGACAAATTTTCTTTCCTGAAAGGAGGCAGCAGGTCAGTTTCCAAACACAGAATCAAAATTATAAAATTCTCTTCCAAGAATACTATGGCAAAATGACACACTTTTATTCCAAAGAAACCCATGGATTCTTAGGCATATCTACAAAAGCAGGTCATACAGCGCTCCTTTTGTCTACTTACATTTCACATTCTAGACCTACAGACCCTGCTTCTGCACCTCTGAGTGTTTAATTTAAGGCTTCATTAGAGGCTTTTCTCTAGGAGCACTGGAAGGATTCCCTAAGTCCTACAAAAACATCTTAAGGGGCCAGCACTGTGGTGTAGTGGGTTAAGCTACCACCTGCAATGCCAGCATCCCAGAAGAGTGATGGTTTGAGTTCTGTGCTCCACTTCCCTTTCCAGCTCCCTGCTTGTGTGCCAGGAAAAGTAGTGGAAGATGGCCCGAGTCCTTGGGCCGCTGCACCCATGTAGGAGACTTGGAGGAATCTCTTGTCTTCTGGCTTTGGTCTGGCCCCACTCCAGCTGTCCAGACCATTTTGAGGGTGAACCAGTGTATGGAAGATTGTCTCTCTGTGTCTCTGTGTCTCTCTGTTTCTCTTTCTCTCTCTCTCTCTCTCTCTCTGTGTGTGTGTGTGTGTGTGTGTCTGTCTGTCTGTCTGTCTGTCTTAAATCACCTTGTGTGGGCCCAACCCACTCTTCTCATTTCAGTTCATGCTTCCTCACCCAGTTGTCTATGGGTCATCCCAAATTAAGAATATTTAAAATAGGTGTCATTTTAACCATTTGTGCTTTCTAAAATAAAACATTCTATGACTGGTGACCATTTTATTTGTGAATGTCGAATTAAGAATGTTCAAACAGGAATGAGGAAATCACATCACATAGTCTAGACTAGGTGATCCATTCATACTTTTTGAAAAACTAAATAATGAATGATTCTTACTCTTAACATCCTGATAACCCTGTTATTAGATATGTTGACAGCAAATTGGAATTATGTCACTTTCAGTGGTCATCATAATCCATCATTATTTCTGGCAGAATTGTATTTTTATAGCAACCACAAAATGTATGCAGCATACAGTGACAGGGTTAGGGATCCAAGAAGGACTGTTGCCCACTCAAGAAGTTATAGGTGCAGTTATAGGTGTAGGTATTTAGTACAGAGATAAACATGGGTAATAATTTGGTTATTTGTGCCACCTGTTTCCACTAATTTTAGTGCATTTCAGATGACCTCCCGTGTTCTTTGAAAATCAGAATAAATTCAGTCAGATAGCTTTCAGCCTCTGCATCCTAGAGGGGATGTTGAATTTAAAATTGCGTTTAAGGGGCTGCTGACTCTTCTATAAAGTTTATGTGGAGTTTTGTCTCTGCCACCACTGTACATGCTAATGCTCTTTGAACATAAATACCATTGAATGACATAATTAGCTATAGAGCTGGGATAGAATGGGTCCTGTAGCCCCGTATAGATTTGCAGGATCATGAGTTTTTTATAAATGATTTGGAAGCTAGATGAATAAAAGAATCCACAAAATTAGAAGAAAAAAGTGAAGTCTGTGAGTCTCTAAACCATGAAGAAAGTCTATTATCCTTTATTTGATTTTAATACAGTGGGCTTGGAGGGTGAGAATGAGCATGAAGTCATTGTTCTAATACTTTTGCCTTTAAAACCTTTTCTCAAATGCATTCATTTTGTTTTAGTGACTTCACAGATATTTGGCTTGAGCCACCAGTAAAATAGTGTGCTGATATAGTTTATCTGTCTCTATAATAAATGTACCAGCCTTGCTCCAATTTCTGGTCAGTTTTTATAGCATACACTTGTTCTGTTTTTATTGGTGAGGATAGTTGTTTTTTTCAGGACATGTTTTACTGACTGGCAATCCCATGAGTATGCTTTGTAATTCCATACAAGTTATCAGTTCCTGCTCAGATGGTAAAATCTATATTTGTCCCACATTAGATTAGGATGGCTAAAACTTTGTAAAATTCTCATTCTGTTTCCAACAGACTTAGTCTGTGTATGTTTGTAGCAAACTTCTCTAACCAGATTCAGAATGCCCCAATGGTTTAAAACAGGATTGTTCTTCAGGTCCGCATCAATGGAACATGGAACATAAGAAAAACAAATTTGCCTTTGACATCTTTGTTTTGGTTATCTTGACATTGAGCTGAAGAGACCTCCCAAAACTTCCAGTTTTTTTTTTCAATGTATTTATAAAAATATACAAAATGTTTGCCTTTTATTTTCCTGTGTTTCCCCAAACTTAAGGATCTCAAATCTGTACCCCAAGAATCAGTGACTATTTTTGTTTTATTGTTGTATTTTGACTGCCTAAGCTTGGAACAAAGTCGCTATTTAAATGTCTGCTGAATATCTGAGCAGTTGGCTGGGGATGAGGGTTGCAAGCTTGAGAAGTCGCACAGCACAGACTAATTTGTCACAGATGGAAAATCAGGAGTTGCTGCAAATAATAATCTGATTTCTATAAGATTTGTCAGTCCACATTCTTTGTCATAAACTGCCCAAGTTTTGCAAAAACTGGGCCATTCCCAGTATGCCCTTCCACAAGGACTATCTATAAGTGAAGACTGAGGGCACATGTTGTCTGTGCCGGAAAGTGTTGGTTACTGGACTACTGATAGGCTGGTATCTGGGACAATCTTGGGGAGAGATTCTCTTAAAATCTCTGAGGCTATGTGTAAAGTGAGGAGCTGGACCTTACTTTCTCATTGTGTCCAGCTGGAGGATCTGAAGTAGAAGAAATAATAAAGAATGTGTGTGGGTTTAAATGAGGAATAACAGAGCACAAATGAGATACTCAGGGGCTACTTCTGGAGTGCATTGCCTCTCTTCTGCCCTGCCTTTTCCTGTATCCAGGGATGGAAGATAGATAATGTCATTCTGGCCCTCAGGTTTTCAAACACCAGAGCATGTAGAGCATGATACAAAAAAGCAAAGGTGAGTGGAAAAACACAAGGATTAAAAACACATATTAAATGAGTTTGCTTGAGGGGCTGCCATTGTGGTGCAGTGATCTATGCTGCCACCTGTGACACCAGCATCCCCTATTGGAATGTTGGTTCCAGTCCCAACTGCTCTGCTTCTGATCCAGATCCCTTCTAACATGCCTGGGAGAGCAGAAGATGGCCAAGAATTTGGGCCCCTGCACCCACATGGGAGACCAGGATAGATTTCCAAGCTCCTAGATTTGGCTTGAACCAGCCCCAGTTCAGTTTTTGTGAGTGTTTGAGGACTAAACCATAGATGGAAGATCAAGCTCTCTCTCACTTTCAAATAAATGAATAAATCTTTTTAAAAATGAATTTTCTTGGGACCATCTTTGTGATGCTATGTGTTAGGCCACTGCATGTGATGCCTACGCCTGGTATCGGTGAGCTGGTTCAAGTCCTGGTAGTTTTGCTTCCAATCTAGCTCCCTGTTAATGTACCTGGGAAAGCAGCAGCAGATTATTCAAATACTTAGGTCCCTTCCACCCATCTGGGAGACCTGGATGGAGCTTCAGGCTCCTGCTTTTGGCCTGGTCCAGCCCCAGCCATTGCAACCATTTGGATAGCAAACAAGTAGATTGAAGATCTCTCTCTCTCTCTCTCTCTCTCTCTCTCTCTCTCTGCCTCTCTCTCTCTTTCAAATCTAAAAATGAATTTGCTTGATTTAACTACTCTGTTGAAGAGTTTTGTATGCAGAAATAGAAACTGTTTGCAGAGAATGGAGTATTTGGGTGATCTCAAAATGTTAGCTATACTATATATTTTCCTTCCTAGGTAAATATTCTCTTCCTTCCTCATCTCTACAGTAGTAAAACATCCCCACTAAAACGTTTCTCCACCACAGAGGTAAGGTATAAGTCAATTGCAACATGTATTCATGAGGTGCATCTTTACAAGGGTGATGATCATGTAGGTGGCAGGAAATCCATACCTTTTTGATAATTTTCATCCACAATTTTTACTGGGTTTGTGTAGCTACAATTAAAATTCCAATAGAATAATATCCAGCTCCATAATTTTTCAGACTATTATGAGAAATGAAAGAGCAGCAGAGTCCTGTAATGTTTGTTTTCCATTCCTGTGTAGATTGCATCTTGTTCCAAGATTCTTACATGGAGGATTTATGATGATCTTTAATGTAGACAGAAAGTCACTTTTTATTCAGAGATCAAAGCCAAGTAAGGGAGGGCATTGTTGTCTTTGAGAATCAGTGTTGGTTTGGTGAGGATTTCTCAGAGGTTATCTTCTGCTTTCTTGTACACCTCTATCACTTTTGTTTGGTCTTATCTTTCTCTTCAACAGATCGAGTGTTCCCTGCAGTGAAGTTGTTAAATTGATATAGACTACATTTTTCAGTCCAGTTTGTCTTTCTTTCTGTGTTGTGCCAAAGAGAGGGAGAGGGGGAGGGAGAGGGAGGATCTCTTGTCTTTCTGTATAATCTTTTTTTCTGTTCTCACAGCCCTTCTCTTCCTTTCCAAACATAAAAAATGATTACTCACTTGTACAGTGCCTGTGAGCGTGGACCTGAACACATTTTAAACGCACTGGAACTGCTTGTTCCAACCAAATCATCAGAGTATGTAATCCTGTCACAATTGATTGGTTCATAGCCATTGCCCACGGTTGTCATGGGTTGGCTGTCTGGCAACTCAGAAAGTACAAGATGAAGTACAAACTTGAAGTGCTTTTCTTTTTCCAGGAAAAATCTATAAATGACCCTTTTTTTTCAGTGCTTTGCCAAATAACCTCCTGGAACTAGTGATCCTTTTTTAAAATAAAATGAAATGTTCATGCTTTGATGAAGACAGCATTGATTGCAGAACTGCCCCTAGACTGTCCCTTATGCTGGAAAGCCATTGGCCAGAGGTTCCAGTAAGACTTGGAGGTTGAAGGGACACACAGAGTGTTCCCATGAGGCTGAGAGTCACAATCTATTGCAGTCAACCAGTTGTTTCACTTCCCAGCATGCTGGGGCCCCTGCTCTGGGGAATGGAATCCAAGGCTTTAACTGATTTCCAAAACATTTCAGTTGCCTCTTTTGCTAGTTCAAATTTCCTGTCTACAAAATGCTTTTCTTACTGCTTTGTCCTGTGTACCCAACAATATTGAAAGATTTTCACTACCAATAAATTGTATTTCTGAAGTCAAAATTGATTTTTTTTGCTATCAAACAATATCAAGTTGAGCTGTAGATGCAGGAAAGAACCGGCCAAACTGAGTTTGTAGAATTTAAGCTAAAAATCAAGGAAAAATCAAAGAGTTTTAATTATTTTGCACAATTTTCTTGAGTACACATGCAAAATTTCCATTAGCTACCAAAGTGTCTCCACTATTGCATTCATGGGCTGTTTAAAGAAATCTGGTCTGGAGTCGGCACTGTGGTGCAGCACGTTAAGCCACCATCTGCTATGGGCCCCAGTTTGAGTTCTGGCTGCTTAGCTTTCTATCCAGCTCCCTGTTAATGCACCTGGGAAAGCAGTGGAAGATGGCCCAATTGCTTGGGCCCCTGCACCCACATGGGTGACCCGGAAGAAGCTCCTAGCTCCTGGCTTCATCTTGGCCCAGCCCCCACCATTGTAGCCATCTGGGGAGTGAACACGCAGTTGGAAGGCCTCTCTCTGTCTCTCCTCTCTGTAATTATTTCAAATAAATAAATACATCTTAAGAAAAGAAAATAAAATTGGTCTATGCATTGATCTCTTCTGAATTTAGAGAGAAAGGCCTGGGTTTTGAAATATGGCAGACGTAGTTTAGATTTTACTAGCCGTGAGACCTTATGCAAGTTACTCTGCTTCTTAAAACTTACAGGAAGAACTGAAGAAAAAAAAAATATATATATATGTGTGTGTGTGTGTGTGTGTGTATCTATATATATAGAAAGTGCCTACAACAACACTTGGGACATAATAAGCATTTAATGCATGTAGCATTTTTAAGATTAGCCTGTTTATTGGCTACCATCATCTTTTCCCCTACAGTTTCCAACATATATGAAACAGCTTTTAATTTTCATACAATTACCAAATTAACATTGTCAGTATTTATTTGTAAGCTTCCTGAGTGCAAAGACTGAGTCTTTTGTCTTTGGATTCTCAGCACTCAGAGTGGTAGTTGAATTAATGACCACATTTAAAATTTGACCACAGTCAAAAATCACCACTTGATAGATACTAAGGCCTCCTTATCTGCAGGGGATATGATCCAAGACCCCCAATGAATACTTGAAACCATGGTTAGTCCTGAGCCCTATATATACACTGTTTTTCCCTATAAAAGTATATAGATATACAACCTAATGCCTTTTCCATCTTAACTAAGCACTTACACAGAATTCATTGAGTCCATAATTTTGGAGTTTGAAGTGACAGCAAAACTAGCATGAGTTTCTTTTTTCTTCTTCTTCACAATTTCACAGATATACAATTTTATTATTACTATAGCAACCTTATCATGCAATTTTTTTTCTTTCCTTATTGAGTGAAGAGGTTTTACCTTTCCACTCAAGGGAAACTCTTTGTATCTTCTCTTTGGCATATCCAAATTGACAGCATCATTACTTTAGTTCTTAGGGGTCATTATTAAGTAAATAAGGGTTGCTTTAACAGAAGCTCTGCAATATTATGACAGTCAATCTGATAACTGGAGATGGGTACTAGGTGACTTGTGGGGAGGTAGTGTATACAGCATGCATAGGATAAAAAAAGGAATGAATGAGGCTCCAAGAGGGAGAGGTACAGCATGCAATTTCATCATGATACTTAAAATGGGGTGCAATTTAAAACATGAATTGTCTATTTGTGGCATTTTCCATTTAATGTTTTCTAGTTGTGTTTGTAAATAACTGAAACTGCAGAAAGCAAAGCCACAGATAAGGGGGCTACTGAATGTGCACACACATACACATAGATGCACAAGATTCATACTTAAACATAAAAATAAACTTTTTGGTGGAGAACAGGAAATATTTAACTTTAGGAGATTGGAGATTAAGAAGAGGCTCTGTTCTTCAATCTATGAAGTCATAAGTTACATGAGCTGTGACAGACAAATTAACTTTAGTTGGAAATGGAGAGATTTGAATGGGTTTTCATTACATGTCAGACAAAAGTTCTAGGTGCTGGGGACAGAGAGTTCAGGAAGAGTATGTTTCTTGTTCCTAACAAGCTTATAGCAGAATGAGATACAGATCACTCCAATGGATAGGAATTTGTGAAAAGACCCAGGTGTGTCCAGGATGCTATGGGTGTGTCAAGTGAGGTGGGGGGTGGTGGTGTTTGTTTCTAGGCAGAGTCTAAAAGGATTACTAGGTCAGGGAAATTGGAAGGTAGCCTGGGAGATAGGAGCAGCAGGATAAAGATATCCCAAGAAAAGAATATTTGCCAAAATTAGGTAGAGAGTTCATGGGACCTTAGGGTGTTAGTGGGTAAAGTATGAGGTTTAGAGTAAAAGAAATTCAGACTGAAGACTTGATAGATCTTTTTAAAAGGTTTGAACTTCCTGCTATGGAGGGTTGATGCCCTGGAAGAATTTTAAGCCAAGAAGTTGCATGGCCAGATTATATTTTACAGGGGTCTCTCTGGTGGCTCTGTGGAGGATGAATTTGAAGAACCCCAAGCTTGGTTCTGAGTGGTTATTCAGGGGCTCAGTTTGCAATTAGTTCAGGAAACTGGAAACCAGGCTCGTGGAGGTTGGGGTAATTTGAGAGACGTTCAGAAAACACCACCAGCAGAATTGGTGATTGATGTCATATTGGAGTTGAGTTGAGGATGTAGGAGTCTTAGACAATTTGAGGATTATAGTTTGCATGAGTTAATGTAGGGTGATTTTAAGCACTGAGAGAGAGAAGCCTGAAGGAGGAATGAGGTTTTGAAGCAGGGATGATGAAGCAAGTCTGAAATGCCCACTAAATGCTAATGGTGGAGAAGTATTAACCTCAGAGGAGACATTTAGACTAGAGAGGTGAGGTCATCTGCTTCTAGAAGGATGGGGATTCATTTCTGAGATGGTTTGTGACATAAATCATGACCCCATTTGGCTGTTACAACATAATACCTTAGACTGGGAAATTCGTGAACAACAGAAACTTGTCCCTCATGGTACTGGAGGCTGGGGAATCCACGATCAAGTGTCTAGCACTTTCTTGTGGCATCCTAACATGGTAGAAAGGACAATGCTGCTCCCTTCAAACTCTTTTGTAAGGACAATAGTCTATTCATGATTGTAGAGCCCTCATAACTTAGTCATTTCCCAAAGGATTTGCCTCTTCAAAGGACAATAGTCTATTCATGATTGTAGAGCCCTCCTAACTTAGTCATTTCCCAAAGGATCTGCTCTTCATACTATCACACTGGGTATTAGGTTACAACAAATACATTTCAGAGGGGGCAGGTGTTTGGCACAGCATCAGGACACCACTTGGGACATTCGTTTCTCATGCTGAAGTGCCTAAGTTTGAGTATCAGCTCCACTTCTGATTCTAGCTTTCTGCTAATAAAGAACCTAGGAGGCAGCAGGTGATGACTCAAGTACTTGGGTCTCTGGCACCTGTGCAGAAGATTGGACTGAATTGCCACCTACCAGCTTTGGCCTGGCCTGGCTAACCTGGCTTTTAGGGGCATTGAGAGAGAAACCAGTACATGGAAGGCCTCTGTCTGTCTCTCTGGCCTTTCTCTATGTCTCTCTGCTTTTCAATTAAATAAACTTTTTTTAAACAAAATTGGAGATGCACAGCACCAATCACACCATAGCACATAATGATATAAGGTAGGTAGGATATTGATCCACACAGATTCTTTTATTATTTAAGATTTATTTATTTATTTGAAAGTCGGAGTTACAGAGATAGAAGGAGAGGCAGAGAGAGAGAGGTCTTCCATCCTCTGATTCACTCTCCAATTGGCCCCAATGGCTAGAGCTGAGCTGATCTGAAGCCAGGAGCCAGGAGCTTCTTCTGGGTCTCCCACGTGCTTCCAGGGGCCTAAGGACTTGGGCCATATTCTACTACTTTCCCATACCATAGCAGGAAGCTAGATCGGAAGTGGAGCAGCAGAGACTTGAACCCGTGCCCATATGGGATGCCAGCACTGCAGGCAGCGGCTTTACACACTACATCCCAGCACTGGCCCCCACACAGATTCTTTCCTTTAAGGCTTCCTTAAGAATTAAATGATGCAGTCAACTTACAGATTTTAAAATAAAAGAACATGGGGCCAGCGCCGTGGCACACTAGGTTAATCCTCTGCCTGCGGCACCGGCATCCCATATGGGCACTGGTTATAGTCCGGGTTGCTCCTCTTCCAGTCCAGCTCTCTGCTGTGGCCCAGGAAGGCAGTGGAGGATGGCCCAAGTGCTTGAGCGCCTGTGCCCGCGTGGGAGAACAGAAGGAAGCACCTGGCTCCTGGCTTCGGATTGGCGCAACTCTGGCTGTTGTGGCCACTTGGGGAGTAATCAAAGGAAGGAAGACCTTTCTGTCTGTGTCTCTCTCACACTGTCTGTAACTCTGCCTGTCAAATAAATAAATAAAATCTTTTAAAAAAATAAAATAAAAGGACGGGACATCAAAAAAGTTCATAAAATAAATATATATTAAAAGTTTAATGAATCTTGATGTGAATGGAAGGGGAGAGGGAGTGGGAAAGGGGAGGGTTGTGGGTGGGAGGGACGGTATGGGGGGGGGAAGCCATTGTAACCCATGAGTCGTACTTTGGAAATTTATATTCATTAAATAAAAGATAAAAAAAATTGTATTTTTAAAGAAAAATGACTGGGCATCAAAATTAGAAGAGAGGAGAGTAAAGGAAAATTTAACAAAGAATAATTCAGAGAGAGAGAGAAAGAGAGAGATCTTTAGGGAGGAGAAGTCTTGTTGTGGGAGTTTGAGGATGATCTTTTTTTTTTTTTTTTTTTTTTTTTTACAGGCAGAGTGGACAGTGAGAGAGACAGAGAGACAGAGAGAAAGGTCTTCCTTTTTGCTGTTGGTTCACCCTCCAATGGCCGCCGCGGCTGGCATGCTGCGGCCGGCGCACCGTGCTGATCCGATGGCAGGAGCCAGGTGCTTCTCCTGGTCTCCCATGGGGTGCAGGGCCCAAGCACTTGGGCCATCCTCCACTGCACTCCCTGGCCACAGCAGAGAGCTGGCCTGGAAGAGGGGCAACTGGGACAGAATCTGGCGCCCCGACCGGGACTAGAATCCCGTGTGCCGGCGCCGCAAGGTGGAGGATTAGCCTAGTGAGCCGCGGCGCCGGCCGAGGATGATCTTTTAAAAATAAAGATTTATTTACTTATTTGAAAGAGTTTCAGAGAGAGAGGAAAAAACAGAGAGAGGTCTTCTATCCACTGGTTCACTCCCCAGATGGTTGCAATGGCTGGGGCTGGGCCAGGCCAAAGCCAGGAGCCATGAGCTTCTTTTAGGTCTCCATGTAAAGGGTCCCAAGGACTTGGGCCATCCTCCACTGTTTTCCCATGCATATTAACAAGGGGCTGGATTGGAATTGGAGCATCCAGGACTCAAACCAGCACCCAAATGGGATGCTGATGCTGCGGGTGGTGGCTTAACCCGTTGAGTCACAGTGCCGGCCCCCTGAATATGATCTTGACTATTGACTGTCACACTGGAAGGAAATTCCTGTTCTTTCTTCTTCAAGTGGGAAAATTTTAACTTTCATGCAAATATATGCAAAGTCAATATTGTATGTGTACATCAAATACTCCTGGGTTTCCATTTTAAACTTTTAGGAGTGTGTTTATTTATGTGACACTTTATTAATATTGAATTGATATGGTGCCTATTCATTCTTGACTGAAGAGAAAACGAACACTTCCAAAGATTTAAAAGAGGAAATCTATTTTTGTATTGTTGTGTTTTCTATGAGTCTCTTTGACATTTAAAATGCATCTCAGGTCATACCTGCTTTCTTCATATAAGAGTGCTTCAAAAAAAATTCATGGAAAATGGAATTAGGACTAAGCTTATTTTTGTGCGAAAACATTTGAAATCTACCCACAGTGGGTTCATAATACACAGTTTCCACGAACTTTTTGAAATACACAAATTCTTTTCTCTCCTCTTATTGGCCACCAGGCTTCTTCGTGCCCCAGTGGACACCAGTAGAAACCATACCAGATGGAGCATGATGTGGGCCATGGGCTCTGAATCCCAGCCCTGGGTTCTGAGTGGAGAATGTTGGGCCTGTGCTATAACAGCTGTATGCTGTGAGAAATTCAAAGCACGGATGATGCCATCATTAGCTTCACAAAACTGTGTAGGTGAAATGAGAAAAATTCATGTAGACCACTTAGCCCAATGCCTGATAATGAGGAAACACTCCATGTGGAGCAATTATTATTAATATTTATATGAGTCATATTATTTATTTAACTTTGAGCCATCTTAATTTCCTAGATCATTATTTATTGTTTATCTTTATTTGAGAGACAGAGATAGCTCTCATCCACTGGGTCACTCCCCAAATGCCTTGATTGGTGGCTCAAGCTGGAGTAAGGCCTAAACCAAGAAGCAGAACATAATCCAGGTGTTTTTACATGGATGGAAGGGGCCCAATTACTTGAGCCATTTCTTCTTTCCTCTTAGCAGGAAGCTGGTGTGACACCAGAGATGGGAATGGATTCCAGGCACTTAGAAGTGGGACAGGGACACCTTTACCACTAGGCTAAACAGCTAGTCCCCTTCGAAGTTTTATTCTTATTTTAATAATGAAATGTGCACTCCTGTGAGAGAGGCCTCTAGAGTTGTTCTCACCTCCTTACTGTCCTCTTCAAGTTCGAACTCTAAAGGTCAAGGACTAGGCAGGGTGATGGAGTGAAAGCACAGTTGCAGGGAGTGGGACAAGCCATGGGGAACTGAGATTAGTGTTGGGATCCACTCAGATTTAAGAAGATTGCCTTCCCTTGGCCAAATAGTTAATTTTATATCATCATTGCAATGATCCTGAAATGTCAGGATACAGAAGAGATACACGGCTCAGTCACAAGGCAGGAGGAAGCTCGGGTGTTAATTCCCAGCTTGTTGGTCCCACCAGGGATATTGACTCTCAGATGTTTTGGGATGGGATGGGCCTCACTGCTGAGTCTCTGGTTGCCAAGTAACCAGAGGCTGCCCAGATGTACTTGGAGCAGGGAGATAGGTGTCCTGACCCTTATTATGATTTTTCCTGGGGCAAGCTGGCCCATTCATAGTAAAATTCAATTACAGTTTTTGCCCATGAAGCAATCCCCTTTCAAATCTCTTTGGCTTTACCTGAAACACAAACAGACAAATTTCTTCCTGGTTTACAAAGGGAGACATAAAATAACCTCTTTAAAAGGAGCTTTGCATGGGGGAGGTTCCTTCTATTAACCATTGCCCTCAGTAGAGTTCTGCCTACATCCAGTGGGAAAGGCATTTAGTGTAGACAAACTCTCGCTTCAAAGCAAGCTGTCCTTTACCTGTTTTCCTGGGACCAGCCAGCAATCTGAGGGAAGCTGTACTTGTATAGTTTGTAGGGTGCACCAGGGATGTCCAGTGAGCGGAGTGCCAAGGCATGGGGACACAAGGAGCCATGTATGCTACTGAACACCCCAAGCCTTTCCTCACTTGCCTTCATGATCTGTCTGCCTCTCTACCTGCCTTTCCCTTTTCTCTTGCCCCTTCTGTCTCCTGTCCCACCACTTTTCCATCCCAATCTGCCAGAAGACCTTACATTTACATTTCCTCCATTGTAATACTTGTTTTTGGCTGAGTTCTAGAGAGACTCCAAGACACCCAATAGCAATCCTGACCCTTTTCTCTCTGGGTTGGCCAGGAAGTTTGGGATCATTGCAGACCTTTCTGGTCTTGATGCGCCTGCATTAGTTTTCTAGATTACATCGAGAATTGTAACAGACATTGCATAAATACATTGATTATCTGACTGAGCCCAAACATTCTTTTGTTGACATCAACTGTACCTATACCAATGGAAGGGTCTCAGGTTGATGGCTCAGTCATTGATTTCTTTACTTCTAGCAACTTCCCAGTCTCTGGGAAGGCTTTAGTTCAGCAAACATGTGATAGTCCGCTAATGGGGACACTTGACATTGGGGATATGCCTGAGAATCTTGAAGCTACCACATACTTCAGTGCAGTGTAGGAAGTGAGAGAAGAAGGTGATATTGACCAAGCACCTTCTGAGCTCTGGACACTTAGGTGGCACCCACATCCCTGAGAAAGAATGCATAGGTAGGGATTGCATCCTGGAGTGAAACTTTAGGTTTCCAATCCATGGTTTGGGGATTAAGTCCTTTTTGATAATTTTATTTAGCCGATTTCTTTGTTTGTGAAGGGGTGAAGAAAATACCTAGTTTAATCATGAGGATTAAATTAGATAATGTATGCAAAGGGCTTTACACCATGCTTGGCCTTTAATAAACACTATATGTAGAAATCATAACTAGTAATATTATATTAGTTGACTAAGTCCTGCTATAGAGTGTGGGGGGACTCTCACTTCCCATGTATGAGAGTGGAACACTAGCAGAGAGCTGAGGATAATGATGTATTCCTCTACACCTCTCTCACAGTAATAATATAAATGGTTAGCCCTATTGATCCACCTGTCTGATCATTTTTATAGCACTTTTTAGTACAGAATTTGAAGGCTTATAATTAATTGTTCTGAATTCCAACAAGCTAGAAATAGGAAATTTCTATTAAACATAATTGAGCCTAATTCTCATCTGGCTTTTATTCAAATAGAATCTCAATAAGCTCAGCACCAGCCATCCTATTTGAAACTCCACACAACACATGTGTATACACACATACACACAATCAACATAGGAAACTTCCTGTGGTTCTTACCTCTCTGATCTGTCCTCCTTGGCCCTCACCAACGTCTAGGATTGTCCAAAAATACTTGTGTACTTTGTTTCCTATCTCTCTCCTACAAGAATGTAAGCCCCATAAGGGCTTCCATGTTGGTTATTCACTGGCTGTATCAACAATACCTGGAGTCGTGGTGAACATGGTTGGTGTTCAAAGAACACTTGCTTGAATGAATGCATTGATGCATTGTTTTCCCTGCACCTGGTCATTCTTTAGTCTGACTCTCCCATGGAACCAAAATTCTCTGCTAATTGAGCCACCTCCCTTCTTTTACAATTTGTTCTTAAAACTCCATAGTGGAGGCTGGCGCCGCGGCTCATTAGGCTAATCCTCTGCCTTGCGGCGCCGACACACCGGGTTCTAGTCCCAGTCGGGGCGCCAGATTCTGTCCCAGTTGCCCCTCTTCCAGGCCAGCTCTCTGCTGTGGCCAGGGAGTGCAGTGGAGGATGGCCCAAGTGCTTGGGCCCTGCACCCCATGGGAGACCAGGAGAAGCACCTGGCTCCTGTCATCGGATCAGCGCGGTGCGCTGGTGCGCTGGCCGCGGCGGCCATTGGAGGGTGAACCAACGGCAAAGGAAGACCTTTCTCTCTGTCTCTCTCTCTGTCCACTCTGCCTGTCAAAAAAAAAAAAAAAAAAAAAAAAAAAAAAAAAAAAAACCACACCTCCATAGTGGACTGGAGCTGTGGCTCACTTGGTTAATCCTCTGCCTGTGGCACCGGCATCCCATATGGGCTCCGGGTTCTAGTCCTGGTTGCTCCTCTTCCAGTCCAGCTCTCTGCTGTGGCCCAGAAAGGCAGTGGAAGATGGCCCAAGTTCTTGGGCACCTGTGCCCCCGTGGGAGACCAGGAGGAAGCACCTGGCACTTGGCTTCGGATCTGCATAGCTCTGGCCGTAGGGGCCATTGGCGGGGGGGGGGCGGGGATGTGTGAATCAACGGAAGGAAGACCTTTCTCTCTGTCTCTCTGTCACTGTCAAACACTATTTGTAAAAAAAAAAAAAAAAAAAAAAAAAAAAAAAAAAAAAAAAAAAAAAAAAAACACCTCCATGGTGCTTCATTTCTATTCCATCACCTATTTCCACTGCAGTTAAGCTAGTAAATAAATAATAGAAGTATACTTTGCCTTAAGGGTATTTAATGTATTTCCTTGAAAGGTATGAAAAGGGCTCCTTGGTACTTCTGTCTTTTTAACTTGTGAGGTGTGATGTTGGAGAAATCAGACTAAAATAAAAGAGGAAAAAGAGTACAAAGGAAAAGATACAGAGGGAAGAACAGTAGACCAGCAGTCAGGGTACCTGTGTTCTAATGCCAGCAGTTACTGATCCTGTGACCTTGAGAAAGCATTGAACTTGCCCAGAATTATCTTTCCTACCCTAGAAAGAAGTGGGTCAGACTAGATGTTCTCAGAGTTCTCCAAATGTCTAACATTCAGGTCAAACCAAAGATGACTCAACTTAAGATACATTTTCTATCAACTGGAACACTTTTCAAGTTTCATTGCTTTCTATAATGTTAAAAGAATGGTTTTCTTTTAATAGGAGTATGTGTTAATCTGATAAACTCTCAAAGATTTTTTTTTCTGGCTTTCTTTGCATCTAATCCAACCCTTAGTTTTCTGAAGAGTAATAGAAATAAAACTATCAGAATTTTTAAAACCGATGGATGGTGGCCTTTGGTAACCTTTTAAATTTGTTCTGTAGGCTCATGAAAACATGGAAAATAAAGCTTCAAACTTTCCTTTAAAGTAAAATTGGTTTGAAACTAATATAGGGATTTAGAAACACACAACAGAGCAGATTTCCTTCTGTAAATACCATACGGATTCTCCATGGACACAGGAAATGCAGAGTTTAAAAAAGAAGCTTTGGTCATTAATCGGCCAAAGGTCTTTCTTCTGGGACACCAGACATTTCCAGTAACATTAAGTCCCCTCCATTGGATAGTGGAAGACTTGGCTTTATAAAAACAAATATAGTCATACAGATTATCATCTTTAGATTGCAGTCCTTATCTTTATCCATTTCCTGGAAGACACAGTGATTGGTTTGAATAAAATGATTTTTTTAAATGATGATGAAATCAGATCAGACCTATTGTCATGTTTAATCCCAGTGAGAGTCAAGTTGGGAATTGATAATTTTTTTTTTTTTTACAGAAGATCAGTTTAGTATGCATTAAGTAAAGATTTCCACAGTCTGCACCCCCATAGAAACACAAAGTGAAATATATTGTTTGAGTACTCGTTATAGCATTAAATCCCAATGTACAGCACATTAAGGACAGAGATCCTACATGAGGAGTAAGTGCACAGTGACTCCTGTTGTTGACTACCAATTGACACTCCTGTCTATGGCATCAGTAATTATTTTTCACTTTATGTTTCTGTGTGGGAGCAAACTGTTGAAATCCTTACTTAATGTGTGCTAGGCTGATCTTCTGTATGTTAAGATAATTGAAAATGGATCTTGATGTGAATGGAAGGGGAGAAGGAGTGGGAGGGGGGAGGGTTGTGGGTGGGAGGGACGGTATGGGGGGGAAGCCATTGTAATCCATAAGTCGTACTTTGGAAATTCATATTCATTAAATAAACGTTAAAAAAAAAAGAATAAAATGAGAGGCCACAAAAGCAGAGTTGAGGAACTTTGATGAATAATGCCAATGCCAGCATTTCCCAGACATCATCTGAAAACTGCTTTGGATAAATTTATACTGAGCTTGACATTGCATGCATGATATTTGTGGGGATTGTGTATGCAAAAATTTTATGAACATTAAAAAATAGGCAGGGCACTGATATCAATCAATTCATGAATGAAGCATGTTATGAAGGATGTTGCTAATACTAAGCACCTTCCTTAACAAGCTCATTATTTAAACTGCCAAAATTAACCAGTGCAACAAACCTATAGGAGAGAGATTATTTTACCAGAAAAATCATGGGAAAACAAGCTGAGAGGTTCAGGAATTTGCCTCAGAATGAATAGCTAGTAAATAATTGTTACAGATTGAACATTTATGTCCCTCCAGAACTCTATGTTGAATCCCTAAACCCCAAAGTAATGATATTTGGAGGTGAAACCTTTGGGATATATTCAAAGTTAGGTGAGGTCCTAACAGTGGTATTTCAGCAATGGGATAAGTAGCCTTATGGGAAGAGAAGAGAGCAGGGTGCTTCTCTCTCCCTCTCCCTCTCCCTCTCCCTCTCCCTCTCCCTCTCCCTCTCCCTCTCCCTCTCCCTCTCCCTCTCCCTCTCCCTCTCCCTCTCCCTTCCTCCCTTCCTCCCTCCCTCCCTCCCTCCCTCTCTTTTCTCTCACATAGCAAATGGGCAGCCACCAGGAAGAGAGCTCTTAGCAGACGCTGAGTCTTGCAGCCCCTTGATCTTGGTTTCTCCAGCCTCCAGAACTGTGAGCAGTAAATGTGCATTGGTTAAACCAAACAGTCCATAGAGCTTTAGGGTAGCAGCTGGAGCTGATTGCCACAGTGGTAGAGCTGGTGTTAGAACCTCTGGCTATCAGATCTTAAAGTCCATGCTGACAAGGATGTGGATCAGTGAAGCTGTCATGGATCGGGGGCATTGGATGGAATATGCAGGTGCACCAAAGGACAGTGAATTGCCATAGCCTGTGGGACAAGAGCCAACTGGAAATTAACTCTTTTCACGCAGTGGTAGAAACTCCAAGGTGAGCACTGTGATGCAGTGGATTAAGTTGCCTCTTGGCATGCATGTATCCCAGATTATAGTGTAGGGTTCAGTCCCAGTTCTTCTACTTCCAATCCAATTTCCAGCTAATGCATCCCAGGAAGGCAGCAGATGTCCAAAGTGCTTGGTCTCCTGCCACCCATGAAGGAGATCTGGATGAGCTCTGTTTTCCTGGCTTCAACCTGACCAAGCCCTGGCTTTTGTGAGCATTTATGGGGATTAAACCAATGAGTGGAAATCTCTGTCTCTGTTTCTCTCTCTTTCTCTGTGTGTGTGTGTGTGTGTGTGTGTATGTGTGTGTGTCTGCCTCTTTCTCTCCCTCTGTCACTCTGTCTTTGAACTAGATGTAAAGAATATAGTTTTATTTTATGTAGAAATTCAGAAAGCAAGGAGATCCCTTCCTTGGCCTCTCACTTCCCCAGGTATCTGCCCAGAATCAGCCTCTGAGCCCTGCAACTTCTCTTTACCTGGTTTCACACCTGCCCCTCTGACCACCGGTACTCTTTCTGCCTCAGTTTAACAACCTGTCTCCCCACTGGCTTTCCTGTCTGCAGTCTTACCCAAGAGAAATCTCCTTAAAATTGTTATGTTACTTCTATGACTCAAATCCTTTGGTAATACAAGGAAAAGTGATATAAATGTGTCAGTAGTGGGAATTGTTCATGTCCCACTCTACAAAGGATGTGTGGATATGGACAGGCGATAATGTTGCAGCTGCTGTTGGCATCACAAGGTGGGGCTGAGACCCATGCCATGTGTCCTGCCTCTGGCCCCGTGCCTCTGGTTGCATCCCATCATGTCTCTGTGTGACCTGCTGCCACTCTTGTTCTTTTCCTTGCTTTCCCTCTTGGGATCAGCCAGACCTAGTGAACAGGAATGCTTTTCTCAGGAAAAAGGCAGAAATAAATTAAAAAATAGGCTATTAAGATTTTGCAGCTGAAATTGTATGCAGATATAAATAATGCATATTTAAAGTAATCACTGTAATGCTATTTATATAACACCTCTTCACCCAAAGATGGCAAAGCAATTTACAAATATTCTTCCTTTAACTCTCGCCACTCTTCACTGAATTGTGTGATCTGAACTATTTCAAATCATGATTTTTTTTTGTCTCCCTTTCACCTTGCAAACTGTCTGAGTAATTTCTTGAGTGACTTAGCATAGGGGCCACACTGGGGAGTCAGTGTCCTTTTCAGTGTAGACAGAAGTGTGCGTCTTAGCAGAAACAGGTGTGAATACCCACAATTATCACACAACTCTTGGGTTGCAGAACTGTGTTGCACACCCATCAGGGCCACCTCTCATTTCCTGGACTGAAACTGGGAAAATGGTCATTGCAGGTGTGTCAAAGGCCAGAAGTGCCTCCGTGCAGGAGTTGTTGGGAAAGGCACATTCACCACTTTCCAGAATGGGACCTAGAGCAGAAGCTTGGTTCCCGGGATGCTGCAGGAGCTGATTCATGATTTCCTTCATTCACCTCCCAGCCCTCTCCATGCCCATCTTGCTCCAGCTTCTCTGGCTTTGTTCTGTGACAGGAACACCCCAGGCATGGTCTGCACTCAAAATCTTTGCACTTCTCTGCTAGTTGACTGGAGCCTCTTTCCCAGTCATCACAACTCACACCCTCACTTTGTCTGGGTATAAAGCATCTTTCCAGCCATCCTTGGTCCCCTCCACCCAGCGTCATATGTCTCTTTGGCCTTCATCAGCATGTGACAGATTTTATGTTTACTGGTTCATTGTTTATCTTTCTATTCTATGAGAGCAGGGACATTGTCTTTTCTGTTTGCTGTTGTATCCTCTAGAGCCTAGGATACTGACCAGATTAAGGGGCCTCAAGAAATATTTGATGAATGCATAAATAAATGGATGAACAAATTGCCCCTAGCTAATATCTGTAGGGTGATTAGAACCATCAGTATGGCTATTCAAAGTTGTGTCTAATGTCTGTATCCAAGACAGTGTTACTGTTTCAGTCACATTTACTACCTTAGTCTATAAGGTTGTGTTTAAATTTCCATTAAGTTTGTAATTTTTGCTAAGTCCTCATATGAGAGGAAGATATTTTCATGGCTTGCAAGTTGTCCTTAAGGCAAAATCTCTCATGTAAGCCATTAACTAGAGTGTATTATAGAAGTCAACCCTCAGTGGGGCATTGCAACGCATGAATGTGATCATTATTCACCATTCCCCGTCTGTGTTTGATTATTTCTGTCTCTACAAAACACAGATAGAATATATATAATATATAAATATTCATATATGCTATATAAAATATAGAATATATAAATATATAGAATATATAAATATAGAATATATTGCATTTATATTTGTATAACATATAGAACACACATTGTGTTTGTTTGCTTCTGGAGACACAATTTTAAACCCTGGTGATAGACCTGAAGAGTCCCAATCTTTTCCAACAAAATTCCCTTCTAACTCTTCCATGCCAGATGGTTCTGTCTGCTGCAGCTGTTTCCCAGAATCCCACAAACTGTCCACATTGTCTTAAATTACAACTTTGAAGCATTTCTTTTGCCCGTTCTGCTCACAATCATCACAGGACATCTGCTTGTGTATTCTACTGTCAGCCACTTTCTACCCTTGTTCCAGCAAGCAGAGGATATTCCAGCAAGTAGGACTTCAGTCCTGCAGGTGGATTATATTCCAGAACCTCATTTCTTGTGGCTATGTCAGTCCTGTGACCCATATAGAAAATACGTTTTCATTGTGTGGCTCAATTGCCAACAGGATGATTCAGAGTGCTCCCTCTGCTGAGTATTTTCCAATTTGCTGGGAAATAAGGACTAGCGACTATGTGTCATCCGAGGTCTACAACTGTTTGAACACATGCATTAGACAGGTGCCTGTGTCACAGCTAGTCTGGGTTTTGCCTTCATGCTGCTTGAAGGCAGCTATGAATTACTCCAAAAGTTTCAGTTTCCATACATGGCTTCTAAGCAGGTTAGACCAGCAGCTGGTCCCTCAGCAATGGGATCTTGAGAGCAGAGCTGGGTATGAGGATGAGTGAGTTACTCAGAGAGAGAAAATGGAAAAGTAATTTGAGGAGTTGTAAAAACCACATTAAAGCCAACAGTAGGAAATGGAAAATTAAAAGCCTGATGCTCTAGTCTGATGGGGCAACCATGAGGGCAGATGGGAGAAAAGTTGACGAGCCTGATGATGTAACCAGCCCTAGCCAAATGGGAACATAACAAGGGCACAGAGGATCCTGGTATTTCCAGCATACTCTGTTCTCAAACCACCTCTGCCTGGGTGCACCATTTGGCCCTGGACCAGCCTGACTTACGGGTCCACTTCCAAGATAGACACAGATTTCAACCATGAACAGCATAATAGAACAGAAAGAATGCCCATGACATTTGCTAATGACAGCACACAGAGAGAAGAGGAACATTCAGTCCTATCAAAAGAAGATAGAAATTCAATACATCCTTGAAAAAAGTTGAAGACCAGTGTCAGTTCCAACCAGTATTGAATATAAGATGCACAGAGAGAGCCAGAGAGAAAGAGCGAGACAGAGACAGAGATGGAGACAGAGAGAAGCAATTTGCCCAGACACAAGATCAAAAATGAAAGGTTTTTTGTTGTTGTTGTGTGTGTGTGTTTTTTTTTTTCTTTTTACCTTCTGGATGGTGCAACCATGTATGGCTACTAAAGGATGGGGAAACAGATCATCTGTCAATGACCAGAAAAACCTCACAACAAACAATCTGCCCTTAGCAGATTTGATTCTCTTAAAGAGAGATAAGTTCTTTCTCTGAGATCTTCTAATGCAAACCATTAGGGGAAAGGACATATCATGTATGAAGGTCATAAGTACCACATACCTGTTAGCCTTTCTTTGCAGTCATGGCTGAGAGAGGAATTACAAACCTGTGTGCACAATGATTGTCAATGTGAATTTGCTACCCTTTGTGTTACACAGGAAAATAGCAAAGAACTGCTGGAACAGAGATGGAAAACTCTGAGAAGGTTGGGGAAGGATGCCTGTTGTGGATTTTAGTACACCCAGAAAATGAGGCTGGTGAGGATATCCAGTGAGTATGGGAGAGAGGGAAGATCAGCTGAAGATTCATAGGGCTAATTTGGATTTAGACAAAATTAAAGTATAATTAATTGAAATTACTCAAGCTAGAAAACAAAACTCAGGTCTTACTATGTAACATACATTTGGTATCTTCCAGTTGTTACAAATAGAAAGAAAATAATAGGAGGCATTTGATCCAGCAGTTAAGATGCTAGCTAAGATGCCCCAATCCCATCTTGGAGTACCTTGATTCATTAACAGGCTCCACTTCTGACTCCAAGTTCCTGTTAATGCAGATCCTGGGAGGCAGCATTGATGGCTCAAATGATTGGGTCTCTGTCACCCATGTAGGAGACCTGGATTGAGTTCCTGATGCCTGGCTTAGACCTCCGCAGGGGAGCATTAAGGGTGATTTAGAGAGTGAACTAGTGGATGGAAGCTCTATCTGTGTGTGTGTGTGTGTGTGTGTCTGTGCCCCTCTGCTTCTCAAATAAACAAGTAAAAATTGGAATAATGAGAATATTCCAGCAAACAAGAAAGATCCACTTTACTAATTAATATTGATAAAGAACATGTAATGTAAACTTTGCTTTTTCCAGTAATCTAGTAGAGTGCAGTGTTATTATCCTTACTTTACAGGTAAAGAAGTGAGACACAAAATCTTCAATGATCATTTCAAGGACTTAGAAATGATTTTAGCTGGGATGATACACACTAGCTCTTGAAAAAACAATCCCAAACAAAGTGACTTAGAGGGGTGTATGTTTTCCAACAAATAAATAAATTCAACTATAGCATCATGAAGAGAATTCAGGTATTCTATTGTAATCGGTTTTTAATAGGTGATAACTTAGTGGTCTTAAGAGCTTTAATTCTTTTATCTATTTCTTTTCCATTTTTGCAATAGAGTTTCTTTCTTTCTTTTTTTTTCTTTCTTTCTTTCTTTTTTTTTTGACAGGCAGAGTTGGACAGTGAGAGAGAGAGAGAGAGATCTTCCTTTTTCCGTTGGTTCACCCCCCAAGTGGCCGCCACGACTGGCGTGTTGCAGCTGGCGAGCTGCGCTGATCCAAAGCCAGGAGCCAGGTGCTTCCTACTGGTCTCCCATGTGGGTGCAGGGCCCAAGGACCTGGGCCATCCTTCACTGCACAGCAGAGAGCTGGGCTGGAAGAGAAGCAACCGGGACAGAATCCGGCGCCCCCACCGGGACTAGAACCCTCGGTATCGGCGCTACGGGTGGAGGATTAGCTTAGTGAGCTGCAGCACCAGCCTGCAATAGAGTTTCATTATTTTCCTCATGACCCTAAAAATGTTATAATTGGCAAAGCATTTGTAATCTAATAAACAACCCTCTCATCATTCTCTGAATGTGGGAAGACAGATTGATCCAAAAGTGACTTCTACTCTGGTGCCCTTGGTGCCTTATTTCTCATAGCATGCACACACATCCTCTGCAGGAAAGAGTGATTTCATAAAATGTTGGAGGACCTGTTAGACAGTTTTTTTCTCTTTTAAATGGTGTTAATTTAGAAAAAGAATGAAAGAGAGGAGGTGAGAAAATGAAAGGAAATAAAAGATTGAGAAAATAATTGGAGAAAAAAGCAGTGCCCTATATTGGATGTTCATTGTGTCATCTAATGAGTAATATATAATTATAAAGAGGTATTATTGAGACAACACACAAGTCTATTGATTTTGCTGTCATGAGTACATTATGCTCTTACCTGTGTGAGATTAAAATGAATGAGAGGAGTAACAAGATTCTCCATAAATTAGAGCCATTCATTTTCATTTTGAGGAAAGAAATTATGCCATATTTTCAACATTTTAATTGAGAGCTAGCAGATGAGAACTTTACAGGACAATAAATTTAAAAGGAATTTGTTTGTATTCTAACAGTAAATAGGTATAATGATAATAATG
This sequence comes from Oryctolagus cuniculus, assembly GCF_964237555.1. Classification (NCBI taxonomy): domain Eukaryota; kingdom Metazoa; phylum Chordata; class Mammalia; order Lagomorpha; family Leporidae; genus Oryctolagus; species Oryctolagus cuniculus. The sequence continues at coordinate 80,491,832 of NC_091437.1, forward strand.
TCATCTTCAAGGAAAAAACAAAGATACTGTGTAGCACCATGAAGGAAAGTTTTTTTTTGTTTGTTTGTTTGTTTTTGTTTTTTGTTTTTTTGTTTTTTTTTTTTTTTAGGAAAGACAGTTTTCCACTGATGTTGACACTCAAAGACTTAAAAAACTCATGGAAAAATAAAATTAAAAGATAAGTTTGTTTATATGCTAAAAAGATTTGAAATATATGCTCAGCTTTTGCATAAAACACATATCTTGTGAGCTTTTTGAAGACCCATTTTGTGCTTGAGGATATATGAATATGTGATGGCTAGGGCTGAAGAATTATATAATGAAATATGTAATATGTAATTTTTAATTTTTAATTTATTTTTAGTTAATTTTTAATCTGATTCAATGTGATTTGTAGATACAATTCTAAGATCATGATATTCCCTTCCTGTCTCCCTCCCTCCCTCTCACCCTCTTTCCTTCTCCCTTTTTTTTTTTTTTTTTTTTGGGGGGGGATAACATATTTTTTTTTTTTTTGGATAGGCAAAGTTAGTGAGAGAGAGAGAGAGAAGAAAGATCTTCCTTCCGTTGGTTCACCCCACAAATGGCCACTAGGGCCGGTGCACTCTGCCGATCTGAAGCCAGGAGCCAGGTGCTTCCTCCTGGTCTCCCATGCGGGTGTAGGGCCCAAGCAGTTGGGCCATCCTCCACTGCCTTCCCGGGCCACAGCAGAGAGCTGGACTGGAAGAGGAGTAACCAGAACAGAACCGGTGCCCCAACCAGGACTAGGACCCGGAGTACCGGCGCAGCAGGTGGAGGATTAGCCTAGTGAGCTGCGACGCTGGCTGAGATAACATATTTTAAAATTACATTACAGTAAAAAGGCTTAATACTTCATGCAACAAGAAGTTTAACAAGCAAAAAGCAAAAAGACACTAGTTTAGTGGGAATATTGACAAAGCTATAAATAATAATTGAATTCAAAAATGAATATTTCACCTATATACAGTAAATTTTAAAGTAGACACAGATCATTAAAACTATAGTAGTATAACATTCTTAACCATTAGTTTGACAAAGGTATAAAACAAAGCTTTACATATTGATACACAGAGATACTTCTTTCTCTGTTTCTCTGGTTCTATTCAGCAAGTATTTATTATGTTCCTACCAAAGAAAGGCCCTGTCCTAAGTGATTTCGAAAACAAAAGGAATTTTAATGTGAATATGGGTTCTATCTTCAAAAAAGAGATGAAGAGGGAAACAGTCCCTGATAATGACAGCCATCACACAGCATTGTATGTTGTATACTTACAGTGTACCTAGCCTTGTGCTAATTGTTTTCCCTAGCAGTAAATCACTAAAGCCCCACAGGGTCTCAAGAACTGGGCTCTATTTCTATTCCTGTTTTATGAGATGAGGAAACAAACTATTTTTTATTTATAAAGGGATCAAATTTCATATATACAATTTTAAGAGCATATGATACTTTCTGTCCCACCCTTTCTCCCTCCCTCAACCCCACCCTCCCTCCTCTTTTTCTTATCTTTCTTTTAATTTTTACAATGACATATTTTCAACTTACTTTATAATCACAAGCTTAACTTTACACTAAATAATGAACTTAACAAGTAGTCCATAGAAAAACCACTGTTCCTCAAGAGTATAGACAAAGTTCAGATTGTTTATCCAGCTTTGTCAGAAGACAAATCTTTCTACATAAATAGATTTCCAGATCACTGAGGATATGATCTCAGTCCCTACATCTGTATGTTCTAAATGTGCTTCCACATGATTAATCATTTTAGGTGAACTTGTGCTAAGCATTCAGAGCAAGTTCCCCCTTTGAAAGAATTCTGGGAATCTTTTCTTTACTGGCTCAAGGCCTGCATGATGTTTTTCTGGTATGTCATTTGTTTCAATGTGGTCACTTGGGGCCAGGATGACAGGATCCAAAATAGTTAGAATTCTATGTAAAATTAAGAGTAAACTTTATCTAAATGAAGTCTGGATGAATTTATTCTAAACAAAGTAATATTTTTTAAAAACTGTGTTTGGCTGCTCTGGGGCTTTTAGTCATTGGTTTGCTTATTTTTTGGTCTCTCTCACTCTTCTTGACTTTTGGTTCTAAGTTAAGATTTGAGTGATTAGGTTGTGGCATGATACCACTGCATATGTTGCAATGAAAAAAAACATAAGCGATTCTTTATTTCCTATAATTTGTTTAGCATCACTAAACCCATGGCATAGTTTATAAATTGTTAATCTGAAATCATTAGTGTGCTACTGAAAACCTTCAATTTCAGTTTCCATGACAAAGAATGCATTTATATGCATGTGATTCTACCATACTTGTTGAAGTGTATAACTTTTCTTTTCTCAGAATACTATGTATTTTATTGGTTGCAGAAAGCATGAAAGAAGGAGAGATTCAAATAGGAGCTGGCATCCAAGCTTTGTGCCGTGGCAAATAGAAGCTGGGCTCAGAGCCAGGTGCAAAGAACCTGTCCTTTATAACGGTAGCATCTGATCTGTTGGTCTTGCAGAATCAATTCTGTCCTCACTCTCTTATATCTGCCTCAAAGTTCAGAGCAAAGTTGAAAAAACCTCAAAGAGTCACAAATGTAGAACCTGGAGGTTCTGTCCATTGTGGGTTTTTGTATCTTTTCATGCTTACAAATCCTGAGGACAGTGAATACACTGAAGACTTCAGGGCTGGTGTTGTGGTGTAGTGGGTTAAACTCCCACTTATAGCTTTTGGCATCCCATATTGGAGTGCCTGTTCCAGTACTGGCTGGTCTGCTTCCCATCTATCTTCCTGCTAAGTTGCCTTAAGTGGACGATAGCTAAGTACTTGGGTCCCTGCTACTCCTGTGGGAGTGCAGGATGGAGTTCCTGGCTTCTGGCTTCAGTTTGTCTCAGACCTGGCTGTTGAGCCATTTAGGAAGTGAACCAGTGCATGGAAATCTCTCTCCTCACTCACCCACTCCCATCTTGACCCCTCTTTCTGTCTCTCTGTCCTTCAAATATAGAAATAAATAAATCTTAAAAAGAAGAAAAGCTGGAGACCTTGATTGTAGAATGGTCAGTCAATAAGCTCTTAGCGAATAGACCAGTAAAGAGGTTAACAGCGGTAAGCTGATGAGGCAATTGTGCTGTTCTGGGAAGTATTGTTTTGGAATCATTGGAATTGCTGTCCATATCTTCAATGACAGGCCAAGTGAGGATTAATCATTCGCACTTTAGGTCCCTTACTTTCCTGCAGGGAAATTGGAAATATTCCCATTGAGCTGTGTTCAACAGAGCAGGGAACTTTTCTTGCAGTTTGGAGGTCCCTATGTACTACTTATTCCTGCAGAGGCATGCATGCCACATGGCTGGGAGGCAGTACAGTGGGGTTGTGCCTCAGATAAATGCTGAATTCGAACACCCCTGAGGTCCACCTGGCTTCTGAACAGGTCTTTGCTATGTGCCTTTCACTGTGGTCATTCCCTTTATTTAATCCCTATCTCTTCCAAGGTCCTGGCCACTTGGTAACTTCCTAGTCATCCTTCAAAGCTTGGAATCTTAGATCCCACTCCCTGCTCCTCTGAAGAGTTAGGTGTTCCATGAACTGCCCCAGTGCCTTAGAGCCAGCTCTGCTGGAGAAGCAGTGGATCTTACTGTTGTCTCTGAGATGGTTCCACAGCAAGCCTCTTGCAAGGGACACAATGAATTGTCAGGTTTGTATTCCTGGAGTCTAACAATGTCTGGGACATTACAGGCTCTCAAATAATGTTGTTTGAATTTTATTATACTCCTCCAAGAATACAATCTGCCCTCCATATCTGTGGATGCTGCATCCACAGATTCAACCAATCAAAAGTTTTAAAATGTTCAGGAAAAAATTACATTTGCACTGAACATGCACAGACTTTGTCATCATTATGTCCCAAACAATACCATATACCAGCTATTTCCATTGTATTAGGTATTATAAGTAATCTGGAGAATATTTAATGCACACAGAAGGGTGTGTGAGGTTCTATGCAAATGCTATACTATTTTACCGAAGAGACTTGAGCATCAACAGATTTGGAAATCCCTGAGGGGTCCTGGAAGCAATTCCCTGTGGAAACTGTGAGACAATTGTATGCAATTCAAACTTACTTACATTACATAATGTAGGCTGACTTGCTTGTAAAAGAAACCCTAAAATTATTCTATGTTGCAAAGTATGGAACTTTGTTCTCTCAGGTCACAGTGGAAAATAGGTACTGCACTTTGCTGATGGCTTTTTTCACGAAGTCATTAATTCCTCCTTAACGCACAGCTTCCAAGTCACTGTGCATATGGCTGTAAGGTCCAGGAAAAAGGTGACAAAGAGAATGTGGACCTCTACCTAAAAGCCTCTAATGGATAATGTTCCAAAGTGGCTCACAGCACTTGGTTTTTCAGTCCTTTTGTCCAGAGCATCACCCTCTGACCATACCTAAGGGCAAGAGAGGGCTAAGCATTGGACTTTGCCCAAGAATAGACTTGCTCAAGAATAGAGAGCAAGCATTTTGATGAACATTGGCACTTGTCAGAGAATATCCTTCTTCTAGACTTCTGTTTTTAACTTATACTCTTCAAATGCCTACAAATGCTAGGAGTGGGTCAGTGGCTAAAGCCAAGAGCCTAGTACTCAATCCAGGTCTCCCACGTGGGTGGCAGAGATCTAAGTACTTAAATCATTGCCTTCTGTTTCCCAAGGGTGTACATTAGTAGAAAGCTGGAGACTAGACTCAAACCCAGACATTCTGATATGGAATGCAGGCATCCAAAGCTGCCTCTAAACAGCTGCTCAAGTACTCACCCCATCATGTTTGATTTCTAACTCTTCTTCTTTACCTCCTGTCTAGAAAGTTGGCAGGTCCCATCTAAGACCTGTGAAATCTCCTTTCCTTTTCCCTGATTTCCTTCCTAGTTCAAAGAACATAAAATCCAAGCACAATCATTAATTAATGTAAAACTACAAGAATGAAAGAGTTGGAAAGCAGAGTGAAAATAGCAACAATCACCAAATAAAGTAAATTTTTCTAAGGGCAAATAAAATCATGGAAGGCAAGGCTAAGTGCACACATATTTGTTTTTGTTTTAAAGACACCAAACAGTAACAGTGAAGAAGCAGAGAAAGAAAAGAGTGGAAGTAAAGGAAGACCAGCCATATGAAAGAAGCAAGGTCTATTGAATCAGAGCTTGCTATCTCAAGAGGATCAGCTACAACACATATTTGCCAGAGATTCGCAGGCAGCCAGAATGAGAAAGCTTCCTGATGGAGAAAAGGAAGGCTTCAAATGTTCTCTGGTTGAGGCTGTTGGCTTGGGGAAGCTGTAGGTACCAACTAGACGGGGTGTGTCCTATGTGATGGATAAGGGTGCATATTTGGCTTTCTCTGATTGGTTGTTGAGTTAGGAGCAGGAGAAAAATTAGGGAAACTGTCAGTTATTAATCAAGTCCTGGCAGTTTTTGGCCCTTTAAGATATCATTTAAGATACAAAAGCTATCGTTTAGCTTCCTGGGTTCTCCCTAGAAATTGTAATCTGACCTTCAGCAAGTCTGGCTTCTAAAGCTGTCTCTTGTAAATAAGAAGTTGGTTTCTTAGGCAAGTTGCTGCAGGTGGTGGGTCAGAGTTCTGTTTTCATATGTGGTTTAGCTGTTGTCTGTTTATGTACTCCATCTCTCAAGACAGAAATGTGAAAGAAGAGTTTGCCCTTTTTGTATAAGGGTGTTGGGGCAATGGATGGGAAAGAAAATTGAGTACTCGGGGATTTTCGTAGAGCTAGGTCCAGAGAAGCAGTTATTAAAAGAACAAGGAATAAGAAATCATGTCACTTTATACATGACAAGCAGCTACTAAGGTGACCAGGGGCATTTTCATCCAAGAATAGATCAGGCTGCACCACTATCAGAGCAAGTATAGAGTTGAAGTCTTTTGATCTTAAAAAAGGAAGGAAAAAGATTCAGAGTAAGTTGGCAACCAAAGCTTAGCAAGCAATTGGATGATAACTTTAGACCTGTGTGAGCAATGCGTTGAAGATGTTTCTGGGCAAAGCCAGTTACAGTGGAATAGCTCAACAGAAATAGCCATGGTGCAGGGGAAGTTAAGGCTTGCAACAGAATGTATGGATCCTCCAACTGTTGCAGAACGAATGACAGTCCTTGATTTTATAGCTAAGCTTGCTTCCTAGTCTGCAGCTTTGGAATATTTTTAATGGGATTGCCACACTTCACACTAGATTTCTGTTTCATTGTTGGCTAGCTCCCAGCTCTTCCTGAGACATCTCTGACTGGTTCTGACTTTGGTGCCTGAGTAACCTTGTACCAACTGTCTCTCCCTCAGTTTCTGTCTCTCCTAACCCCAAATTGTGCTAACTCAGAAAACCTAACAAGTGTTCCTTTATGCATACATATTCTTATATCCTTAATATTTGCTACAGATGGTCTTTCTGATTAGCTACCATTTATGGCAAATGGTTAATTAATCTACTCTATTCTGTCCTTTAAAGAAGAAATGTAGGAATTGTGTTTTAGACTAGATTTTAATTAGTTGTAGAATGACTTACTTTCCTCTATTAATTAAGCAGGTCTGGAGATATTTAAACTATTGCGCATAAACTTCTGTGATAAATACCACTGCCTAAGTTGGGGCAGTTAATTGAATTTTCAGCAAAAATGTCCAGAGTGCCTCAGCCTATCTCTAAGAGGATGATGTGGTGATGAAATTCCATTCTAGGGGAGAAACAGAACAATATCTGTTAGCTTTATTTCCCTTACAAATGTGATAGGATAGCATAGGGTGAAGATAATGTAGTACTGAGAAAAGAAGTGTGTGTTAGATTTGTCATAAACCACTACCATGGAGTGGAGCTAGAAGGAAGGTAGATGAGAAGCTTCTAGTTGTGAATTCTCACCCTACAAGATGAAAAATGCAGGCGCAAGGCTTGTTTGCCTAGCATCATTTCTTCTACTATGTTCATACATAAGATTTTCAGCAAACTGAAAAAGGGCATAGAATAAGTTCAGGACCTGAAACGACTTACGGATGGTTACCAGAATGTTGAATCATAAAATGTGAAAAACAGAATATCAGCATCACTGTCAGGAATACTACTCATTTGTCTAGTGCTTCATAATTTGCCAGGGCTACCAAGATAAGTACCACACATTGGATGAGTTAAACAACAGAAATTTATTTTCTCACAGTCCTGGAAGCTGCAAGTCCCACATCAAGGAAACAACAGGTCATTACTCAGGAGGCCTCGTTCCTTGGCTTGTAGATAGACATCTTCTCCTTGCGTCTTCACATGGTCATCTCTCTGCATATGCCTGTGTTTGTGGTATCTCTCTGTTCAAACTTGCTCTATTTCTAAGGTCTCCAATATATGTGTCAGAACCCACATTTTTGTTTTTCTTCATGCTATTTGTTGAACTCTTTTACTTAGAGTAGGGTTAACTATACAATCATGAAGTATACTGAAAATAGACCACTGTAAAAATTAAGAGTGGAAATCTGCTAGGGAGGGGAAGGAAGGATTAGAGCATGGATGAGAGGAAGAGTAATGGGGGAAGTGCCACTGTGTTCCTAAATCTGTATATATGAAATACATGAAACTTGTATAACTTAAACAAAATTTTAAAAAAGAAACAAAAAAGACTTCATTTTTGCTTAATGAACTCATTAGAGACATTATCTCCAAATAGGTCTATTCAGAGATACTGATGGTTAGGACTTCACTGTATGACTTTTCTGGGGATACAATTCAGCCAAAATAAATGCCAACATCAGTAAAAATAGGTTCCTTTACTGTGTGCTTGGGGTCAAATATACGATGGCTGTATTGCAATCAATCTGGAATTATGTCTTATTTCCAAAGGAAATATTTGAAAACTAAAATTTTAAAATCTTATTTTATATTTCATAAGGAGTTTATGCATTTTCCAGAAAATCATTCCTAAAAAATGAAATATCTGTACAAAAATTTGGAAAATAGATGTGGTGTTTTTGTTGGAAACAAAATTCTTTCAGTTTTGAAAGTCAAACTATTCCTCATTTTAAATTTCTCTTTTAATAGTTACCTAATAGAAATAAAATATTGAATAGTTTTTAAAACATGATTTAAAGATATATTATTGTCATAATGCTATCTTACATGCAATTGTTAGAGAAGAAACAATGAATAGATTTTATAGTAACAAACATAAAGAATAATCTGGCTTAAAAATTTGAAACAAAAGGGAATAATAAATTTGCTTTTCAAGTACACAGTGAAAGAAATTTAAATCATGTGAATTTTTAAGCCATAGAATAACAGGGAAGAATCTTAGCCATGTTCAGTCTGATGATTTTTCTTCATAATTGGGTTGCCCCAAGAAGCAGTGTACCCTCCAACACAGAATCTACATCTGCAGCATTAACGGTTGCTCATCCATCACCTTTTGGTATTTCAACAGGTCATTGCCTCTACTCATGAATGTCTCCTAAGCAATTTGCTCAGCCAAGAAAATCTCAGAAGTGTCTTCCAAGTGTATCTAGTTTATAGTAATTCATCCAAACCAGCTGGTGTAGAGGGTTGATCTAAGTAAAATTGGGAAACACATTTCCTTTACCAATTTCCCCTGAGAACCCCCTCCATCTTTACTGGAGGTCCACGGCCCAGGCCAGACTTTCTTTTTTTTTTTTTTTTTTTTTGTTTTTTTTTTTGTTTTTGTTTTTCTTTTTTTTTTTTTTTAATTTATTTAATGAGCATAAATTTCCAAAGTACAGCTTATGGACCACAATAGCCTCCTCCCCCCCCCCCCCGCCCGTGTCTTCCCTCCCATCCACAATGCTCCCCTCTCCCACTCCCTCTTCCCTTCCCCTTCACATCACAATTAATTTTCAATTATCTTTATATACAGAAGATCAATTTAGCGTATGTTAAGTAAAGATTACCACATTTTGCTCCCACACAGAAACATAAAGTGTAAAATACTATTTGAGTACTAGTTATAGCATTAATTAAACACCTAAGAGTAATTGTGTATTAATTACATAGCTCAACCAATAGTTTTAAGTAGAATATAAAATGCATCTTTTGCATTGTTGTGGCTTCCCCCCGACCTCCCTCCCTCCCATGGCCCTCCCCTCACCCACTTCCTCTCCCCTCTCCCCCCTTCATCACGTTTCATTTTCGGTTACCTTCATATACCGAAGATCAATTTAGTCTATACTAAGCAGGGATTTCAACAGGTTGCACTCACACAACCAAACCAGGTATAGGGTATTGTTCGACTAGTAGTGTTGTTTTTGAGTTTCATAGATAAACATATTAAGGACAGAGATCCTGCGAGGGGAGCATGAACCCAGTGACTCTGTTGTTGATTTAACAATTGGCACTCTTATTTATGACGTCAGCAATCACCCGAGACTCTTGCTATGAGCTGTCTAGGCTATGGAGGCCCCTTGAGTTCACCAACTCTGTATTTGTTTAGTCAAGGCCATATCACAGTGGAGGTTCCTTCCTCCCTTCAGAGAAAGGCGCCTCTCTCCTTGATGGCCTGATCCTTCTGCTGGAGTGTTGTTCGCCAGGATCCTTCATTTAGATTGTTTTTTTGCCACCGTGTCATGGCTTTCCATGCCTGCGAGACTCTCATGGACCTTTTAGTTAGATCCGAATGTCCCAAGGGTTGATTCTGAGGCAGGAGTGCTGTTTTGGGCATTTGCCATTCTATGAGTCTGCTGTGTGACCTGCTTCCCCCGCAGGATCATTCTCAACCCTTTTGAGTCTATCTTTCATTATTTGCTTACACTGGTCTTATTTGTGTACTCTCTTCGACACTTACCCTATCTCTTGGATCAGTTGTGTATTTATATTTGTCTCTTTACCAAGTGTGCTGGCATTGGTGCCTGCCTCCTTGGTAAGATTGAGTTGAAATCCCCTGGCACATTTCCAGTTCCACCATTGGAGGTAGGTCTGATTGAGTATGTGCCGTCCTATATATCTCCTCCCTCTCTTATTCCCACTCCCATGTTCCACAGAGATCAATTTCCTATTAATTTTTAAACGCTTAAGAATGGTTGTGCATTGATTGCAGAGTTCAACCAGTGGTCTTGTGTAGAGCATACCAAGCAACAACAACAACAACAAAAATACTAAAGGAACAAAATAGTAAGTTTTTCCTCAACAGTCTAGACAAGGGCTGCTCATGTCATTGTCTCTCATAGTGTCCATTTCACTTCAATGGGTATCATTTTAGGTGCTCGTTTAGTTGCCATCAATCAGGGAGAACATGTGATATTTATCCCTTTTGGACTGGCTTATTTCACTCAGCATGATGTTTTCCAGCTTCCTCCATTTTGTTGTGAATGCCCGGATTTCGTTGTTTTTTACTGCTGTATAGTGTTCCATAGAGTACATATCCCATAGTTTCTTTATCCAGTCATCCGTTGATGGACATTTAGGTTGATTCCATGTCTTAGCTATTGTGAATTGAGCTGCAACAAATATTGAGGTGCAAATGGCTTTTTTCACCCCTTTAATTCCATTTGGGTATATTCCAAGGAGTGGGATGGCTGGGTCCTGTGGTAGTGCTATGTTCAGGTTTCTGAGGACTCTCCAGACTGTCTTCCATAGTGGCTTTACCAGCTTGCATTCCCACCAACAGTGGATTAGTGTCCCCTTTTCTCCACATCCTCACCAGCATCTGTTGTTGGTTGATTTCTGTATGTAAGCCAATCTAACCGGAGTGAGGTGGTATCTCATTGTGGTTTTGATCTGCATTTCCCTGATGGCTAGGGATCCTGAGCATTTTTTCATGTGCCTGTTGGCCATTTGGATTTCCTCTTTTGAAAAATGCCTGTTAAGGTCCTTGGCCCATTTTTTATTGGGTTGTTTGTTTTGATTCTGTGGTGTTTTTTGATCATTGTGTAGATTCTAGTTGTTAATCCTTTATCTGTTGTGTAGTTTGCGAATAACGTCTCCCATTCTGTTGGTTGCCTCTTCGCTTTCCTGACTGTTTCCTTTGCTGTTAAGAAACTCTTCAATTTTAGGTAATCCCATTTGTTTATTTTATCTTTGATTACCCGTGCCAGGCCAGACTTTCAAGATGTCTTCCTTCTCCAAGTGGGACTTAGGCTTCCTTTCTTCAGACTGTGACAAAACTAAATGTTGCTCATGTATGATGCCTCATTTACCTGTTAAGTCTTCTAAGCCTCCATTAACAGTGCTTTTAATAGTGAAATTCACTGGCCGGCGCCGTGGCTCAATAGGCTAATCCTCCACCTTGCGGCGCCGGCACACCGGGTTCTAGTCCCGGTTGGGGCGCCGGATTCTGTCCCGGTTGCCCCTCTTCCAGGCCAGCTCTCTGCTATGGCCAGGGAGTGCAGTGGAGGATGGCCCAGGTGCTTGGGCCCTGCACCCCATGGGAGACCAGGAAAAGCACCTGGATCCTGGCTCCTGCCATCGGATCAGCGCGGTGCGCCGGCTGCAGCGGCGGCCATTGGAGGGTGAACCAACGGCAAAGGAAGACCTTTCTCTCTCTGTCTCTCTCTCTCACTGTCCACTCTGCCTGTCAAAAATAAAAAAAAAAAAAAAATAGTGAAATTCACAAGACTCCTGGAAAACCAGTAAAAAAAAAAAAAAAAAAAAAAAAAAAAAAAAGTTCCTCCTCAGAACAGGAGCTTGCTACAGTGGTTAAGATGTCGCTCTGGATGCCCATGTCCCATATGGGAGTGCCTGGGTTTGAGTCTCAGTTCCATGTCTATCCCAGCTTGCTGCTAATGTGTACCCTGAGAGGCAGCAGCTGATGGCTCAAGTATTTAGGTCCCTGCACCTACATGACAGACCTAGACTGATTTCCAAGCTCCCAGTTTTGGCCTGCCCTAGTCCCAGCTGTTGCAGACATTGGAAGAGTGGACCAGCAGATGAAAGAGGTGTGTGTGTGTGTGTGTGTGTGTGTGTGTCTGCCTTTCCAAACAAAAAATTGATAAAAATTCAAGTAAATAAAAATTTTAAAGAGAAAAGTTCTTCAAATACAAAGACCAAAATCATTCCACTCAGTGTATCCCTAGTAATAGAATTACACTTCGTGTGGCATTTAAAATACATTATTTTACTGAGTCTCTTAGATCATATTTAACAACCTGAATTCCTCTGCAGAGGTTGGCTTAATGACAATGGAAAGCAGAAGGTGCTTTTTACCTGGAGAAACCCAACCCAGCTTCCCAGCAGGCAACTCCACATATTCTAAAACAGCAGATTTAGGACAAAAATATTCTAGGGATCTGACAAATGCAACAGAAGGTTGTATGCCTTTCAAGTTCTCTGTGCTCTGGTAACCATAGCATGGCTGGTTAATTCAACTGTACAGCGAAGCAGCGAGAACTTCCCATAGAAATGGATAATCACCCATCTTCTACTAGTTTTCAGAAGAGTGCTTGAAGGCTACAAAACTGTCATACAGCTTCTCACATTAATTTGTGGATAGATATATACATAAAATCTGAAGAAATCATAAAAAAAAATGAAGAAATGCATTCTTTAGAACCCACAATTGCTAAGAGTCACTCGATGAAACAGCATCCATTTTTCTTAGTGCTTTCTAAATAAAAACTACAGATAAATTTGATTTATGCAATTTCAGTAAATATGGGACACATTAATTGCTGTTTCTGAAATGTCAAGATGGAAACAAATCATTGACTGTTATTCTATATTGCAATATTTCACAAAAAGGCAATTTTATTTTCCTTGCAAATTCCATAGTGGCATCAACACCCAGTAACTGAACTGGAAAGGAAAATAACAAAATAAATCCAGTCATATAATAGAAAAACAAATTATATTTAAGCAAAGCCATGCACACTGCAGTATTGCCATGGAACATTTGTCTTTTGTAACTGTTTATAGAGGATTTAAACCTAGAAGGAATAGACTTCAGCAGCTGCCTTTGCATTCAGCGGAGACTGACAGCACTTAAGAGAACCCAGTTAGGAGCCAAGTTGGATTACTGAGCAATGCCTGACAGAATGACTGCCTCCCTGATTCCTGATTGGGAATTCCAGATGGTTCCTTCCTGGCTAAACCTGTGTAATGTGGGCAGAGTTGTAGGACTCACTTAGCATCTTCCTTGGTTGTGCACTTCTTCCCAGGGCTGGGTCAGAGGAAGCAAAACTCTGGTGTCAGCTCTGTGAAGCCACTGGGCACCCAAGCGGGTATCCTCATAGCACTGTTGACAGGAAACCTCAGCTGCTCACTAAATGGGCCTTCCTGTAGGGTTGCTGGGATGTCTGGCTCCCCCAGAAAAAGGGAGACAGAGAGGGGAGAGGGGAGAGGGGAGAGGGGAGAGGGGAGAGGGGAGAGGGGAGAGGGGAGAGGGGAGAGGGGAGAGGGAGAGGGAGAGGGAGAGAGAGGAAGGAACCATAGCACCTGTGACAGGACACACATCAACACTTCCAGCACATTCTATTCATCAAAAGTGTCTCACTAAGTCCAGCCCACACTAACAGGAAGGGGAATTGGTCTCCACTTTTTCAACACAGGTTTGTCAAATACTATGTGGATGTATGTTAAATCTATTATATCAGCTTTGACTGTTATTTCCTTCACAATCCACATCTAATCTATCAGGGAGGTTTGCTGGCTGTGCCTTGAAGACATTCAGAATCCAACTTCAGTGGCTAATTCAAATCCTGCTCCTGACCAGTCACCGGGATCGTTTGTTCTGCCCTCACCCACACCCTCAGGCCATTTCAATAAAGAAGTGAGAGTTGGTCACTTAAAACACGAGTCAGGCCCCACCACCTAGCTGCTCACAACCCATTCCGCATGTTCTCATGATGCTTTGTAAGGCTGGAGACTCTCAGCTCTATCATTGAACCTACATGTTTCCTACTTTCTTCACCCTAAGACTCTGATCTCAGCTGTTTTGGATCACAGCTTTTAAATAGAACTTCAAACAGGTGCACATAGTTACATAAAATTAAGTATCTTTTTCTATAAAATCACCTGCTACTCAGGAATATGAGTAGCCTGAGTATGGACTTCTCTATAAAGGAATGCTTGTAGGCAGGGAGAATAGAGGAGAGATTCAAAGCCTAGATGGGAAGTAGGAAATCTCTAAAGCTAAAATCTGAATGGGGAAAAATATTTGTTTCAAATAAAAAAATTATCAACAAGGGGATTTAAGTGACTAAATAGAGAATTGAATTAATTAAGTGTGAGATATGTGTGAGAGTGAGGCAGTGTCAGGGCAGATGAATGAAGTGATACTAAATGATATATTTAGAGGAAGGCTTGCTGATTCCCTTTAGCTGAGATGGAATAGGGAGAGAACCCTTCAGAAAGGATTTCTGTCCTCCCTGTATTTTCAGATTGCACACCTGGCCGCCACCTCTCTCAGGGATGGTTCAGGATCTCCAAATGGGTGCAATTTATCTGTTCTTGAGCATGTGTAGAAATGGCCTGTCTAGTTCAGTCAACTACAGCCAAGATTACAGGCACGTGGAGACAACTGTTTTTAAACTCTTTTCTCACACCCTCCTCCCCACCTGGAAATAGCCATCCTTAATGTCAGCTCATCACAGCTCTCACCTATTAAAGGCATCTCAACTGTGACATTCCGTGGAAGACCTGAGCAGCAAGCTTCAGTTTATTTTCTGATAGACACAAGGAGTGTCTCACAGGATTCTGTAGACATCATCGATTCCTTGTCTACCTTGTGCGTGCACCTGTTGTCAGAGACAATGCAGGGAGCCCTTCAGCACCTGGTGTCACACTCATTTCCCACCAGAGGAAAGAAATCCCCCTGGTATTGACAAAGAGCCCCAGTGTAAAACAAAGGAGATTATTCTGGGGATCTTCTCGTTCAAGATGGCATTTGTGAAATAGGTATCTCTGAAAGTAAAAACTCCAGAGGAAGAGAAAGGAGACAGCTGTCCTAAGATTGAGGAGGTCAGAAGATGGTGAGAGTGGAGTTAAGCTGCCAGGGGACAGGTGAAGTTTAGTAAGGACAAAGGGAACCCAGAGAACACCTCTCATCTTCAGGCTAACATTGGGCATCAGGCAATGTCTGTTCTTCCATTTCCCTGTGGTGAGTGCCAGGGCACTGTACTGAGGGACATCCTCCTTGGTCTGGAAGCACTGGGTAGGAGGGTTCATGTCATGGCTTTGTAGGGATGTGGGGGATGTGAATATTGTTTTTTGAGAGGGGAGCTCACATGAGATAGGACTGAGCATCCTAAGAGGACCGACACACACACATGCCAACAGCAGGGCATCAAAAGATCCTTTTGTCTTTCCCACCAAATGCCTTCAGCTGCAGCTGCTAAAAGCTAGGAAGTGAGGCTCCTCCCCTTTCCTATGAGCTCACACAGCCCTTCAGTATGAGTGCATTGCTGACAACTTCCTTAGAAGTGATTGGCACCTACCTTCCACCAAATGGGGAACCCCTTTTTCTTTTTTTTAAACTTTTATTTAATGAATATAAATTTCCAAAGTACAGCTTATGGATTACAATGGCTTCCCCCCCTCCAATAACTTCCCTCCTACCCGCAACCCTCCCCTCTCCCGCTCCCTCTCTCTTTCCATTCACATCAAGATTCATTTTCAATTCTCTTTATATCAGAAGATCAATTTAGTATGTATTAAGTAAAGATTTCAACAGTTTGCACCCACACAGAAACACAAAGTGTAAAATACTGTTTGACTACTAGTTATAGCGTTAAATCACAATGTACAGCACATTAAGGACAGAGATCCTACATGAGGAGTAAGTGCACAGTGACTCCTGTTGTTGACTTAACAAATTGACAGTTTTGTTAATGCGTCAGTAATCACCCTAGGCTCTTGTCATGAGTTGCCAAGGCTATGGAAGCCTTTTGAGGAACCCCTTTTTCAAATTACCAAGATTTAAGAAATACTTAAAGCTAAAGGTTAACAGGTCTACATTCTAATGAAAGATACATGGAGTGACCCAACATAGATTTCTGCTCAGGATAAAATTAAAGTCTTTTTAAAAAGTTGTCCTTAAACTCTATTACAATGAGCAAAGTTATTTAATCTATGAAGTTATTAATTTCCAAAATGCAGCATAGTTTTGTGATACTTCTTGATTTACAGTTTTACATTTTTGCCATCTCAACTTTCCTCATCATGATTTCACAGATTTTTTTTTTAATTTATTGATTGATTTGAAAAGGATGAGGAGGAGAGAAAGAGATCTTCCATCTGCTGGTTCACTCCTAAAGTGGTTGCAACAGCTGGGACCTGGCCAGGTTAAAACCAGGAGCCAGAAATCTTGGGTCATAATCAACTGCTTTTCAGATAGATTAACAGGAAGTTGGATCTGAAACATAGTAGCCAGGTCTCCACCCAGCACTCCAATATGGGATGCAGGTGTTCCAAGCATCAGCTTAACCTGCTGCACCACAACACCTGCCTCCCTTTATGGATTATTTTTAATGCACATAAATTCCAGTCATCCCATAGCTGCAAAGTGTGAAAACCGGGAACAAAATCCAGTTGTTTAGTGTCTTTTTGCTTTTGGCTTTCTGTAGGACACTGAACTACAAAAAATAAGGTTATACTTTGAAGTTGGAAATTTAAGTCAAACAAGCTATCTCAGATATTTCTTAGAAAAAAATAAATGCATCTAGTAACCCAGGAAGATTTTAAATTAAAAAAAGAACAAATCACCAAACATTTTCAAAACACACTCAAATCAGAAGATAAATGAGCAGACTAGCAGTGCCAGAAGTTGGAGTGTGATCTGTATATTTAGTAATCAGTGCCTGGTGCCTGGAGACTTTCAAAAGGGCA
Source organism: Oryctolagus cuniculus (assembly GCF_964237555.1). NCBI lineage: Eukaryota > Metazoa > Chordata > Mammalia > Lagomorpha > Leporidae > Oryctolagus > Oryctolagus cuniculus. Next base: position 80,508,631 of record NC_091437.1, read on the forward strand.
ACCTTGCTTGGGGCTGTTCCGTACAGGGCCATATTTAGAAAATCAATTCAGCTCTGAACACATTTGTGTGTTGGAGGCTCCAGGTGCTGCTCCCCAGCCCAGCATGCTGCTGGGTGCTAGCATGGGGAATCCCAACGCACAAGATGCTTCCAATCCTGAAAGGCCTTAGGATTCCAGCCAGGAAGCCTAAAGCAAGGAAGATTTCTACCTAATGAAACGGGATAGGGAGTTGTTGGAAACAAAGCTAAACTGTGACGTGAGCTTCCAAGACCCTGTTGTCCTGCTAAAGCCAGGCCAGTCCTGCTTAGCAGATCTACAGGTAGCTTGCCTTCCTGGGGAATAGGGACCAGCTTCTACGCCTTCCTTTTGCCTTCTACTCTTTCCCATCTCTGCTCTCCCTAAGGGCCTTGCAGAATATGCCATTCATTGGGGGCTTTGCTGGGGTTGGGGGTGAGGGGTACAGATTAGATGCCTTGCTGAAGAAAGCTGTGTTGTTCATGAAAAACCATCTAAGCAGAAATTTGCAAAGAGGCTTTCTGACCCAAAGAGGTGCTGCTGACCCAAGTTAGTTAGTGGCAAAAGAAAGGAACTCTGAACTACATAGAATTTGACTGAATTGAACTTGGCACAATGCGAATCTCCCTTTCCTCTGTATCTACGAAGATTATGGGGAATTCTACCAGTGCTCAGGGGGCCGTGTGTCCCCACCAAGGGCACTTGCAGCATTCAGTCACACACAAAGACTGCATTTCAGCTTTCCAGGGCTCAGGGAAATAGCTCTCTTGTCTGTGAAGACTACAATGCCTAGTGACTTAATTTAGGCTTTGCTGTTTTGCAATAATTAAAAAATAATAGCTAAGCATGTCGCCAAGAAAAGTGAGGGTGGTAAAATTCATTTAATTCACTTAAGAGCTTAATGCTTAAAAATTTTCAAAATAGTGGCTTCTACAATGCATCCTGAAGGTACTTTCTGGAATGAAACCAGATATTTTAATTCACTTGTAAAAGTAATTCCAGGCTCATCCACCTAGTATGCCAAATAATAATGAATTTTATACTTGGAGAATATTTAAGCTCAGTGCAGGGCATTTTTTTTAAGCAAATGCTCATTGCTTCCTCCAACTATCATTTTTCTACTGTATTTTTATTATTTAGTGTTTATTTATTTAAGAAGCAGAGAGACAAGGGGGGAGAGAGAGAGAGAGAGAGAGAGAGAGAGCATGCCCTCACCTGCCAATATACCCCCATAATGCCTGTGACCACCAGGACTGGGTCAGGCTGAAGTTGAGAGCCTGGAATTCAATCCATGTCTCCCATTTGGGTGGCAAAGACTCAGCCACTTGAGCCATCACCACTGCCTGCTAGAGTCTTCATTAGCAGGGAGCTGAAATCAGGAGCCAGAGCCAGGAATTGAGCCCAAGTCCTCCAAAGTAGGATGTGGAGGACTAGCAGTGTTTAGGTCTAGCACTGTTTTAACTGCTAGGCCTAATGCCTGCTTATATTGTACTCTTTAATGTAATTTGCTATTTGGAAAAATTGTAGGTTGACATGCAGTTGTAAGAAACAATTCAGAGAGATCCATGTTTTCTTTGCCCAGTTCCTGCCAATAGTAACATCTTGAACTAACCCAGCATAAGGAAATTTCATGTTGTCATTTTATAACTATTTCAGTTCTTTCCACTCCCACCCCCAGGTTGAGCTCTGGCATGAACCAATCTGCTCTCCTTCCAAGAATGTTATTGGATAGAATCACACAGTTTTTTTTAATCAAACCTGGCTCTCTGGGCATAGTTATCTGCAGATTCAACCCAGTGGTTGCATGTGTCAAAAATTTGCTTTCTTTTTTTATTTGACAAATAGAGCTAGACAGTGAGAGAGAGAGATACAGAGGGAAAGGTCTTCCTTCTGTTGGTTCACCCCACAAATGACCGCTACGGCCAGGAACCAGGTGTTTCTTCTTGGTCTCCCATGCGGGTGCAGGAGCCCAAGCACTTGGGCCATCCTCCACTGCCTTCCTGGGCCACAGCAGAGATCTGAACTAGAAGAGGAGCAACCGGGACTAGAACCCCGTGCCCATATGGATGCCGGCACCACAGGTGAAGGATTAACCAAGTGAGCCACAGCCCCGGCCCCAGAAAAATTTGCTCTTTCTTATTGGTATGGATGCACTTCACAGTTTGTTTTAAGATGTTGTACCTGAGCGAGTGTAAACAAAGGAGCACCACACATTGATAAAATTTGATGGTCCCTTATTGCCCCCAGTGGAGAGTGGGCTCATGCCCTAAAGAACTCTCAACCCTGAAGCCCAAAGCAACAGGATTTATAAAGGCAAAAACCGCAAAATTGTGAGAATACATGGTTGCTAGGATCGGGGGGAATATCTGGTTACTGGGGTCAAGCTGCCCTAAAACCTATCTGAGACTGATACCAATTATAATCTTGACAATAACAGTTATAATCTTAACAATTTTAATTATAAACTTGAAATTAATCCAGGTATTGGTTTTAATCATATGTAGGACATAGACAAATTACATTTTTATCATTAACCCAGGTGTAGCCTATCTACTTCCAAGCTTGAGCAAGTATGCTAGGGGGTTTCTATGCTCTGCCAAATGTGATGTAGTGGACTGCTATTGTTCAATTGTTTTAGATCATAGTTTCAGACCAGAGTCTCATGGTGTGTGTGTGGGGGGGGCACCTTCCCAAAATGGAGTCTCAGGTTCTCCAAAATGGAGTCCCTATTGTCAAGGTGTTACTTTAAAGACATGAGTGGTTTCCAGTTTTTTACTATGATGAACACCACTGCTATAACCATTGATATACACTTAATTCCCCTGCAATAAATTCCTAGGAGTACAACTGCTGAGTCTTCTGGAAGTTACATGTTTTGTTTTAGAAGTCATTACCAAATTGTTTACTTTTTAAATATTTATTTTATTTGTTTGAAGAGTTACAGAGAGAGAGAGAGGGGGGTGGGGGGCAGAACTTCCATACACTGGTTCACTACCCAAATGGCTGCAATGGACAAGGCAAGTCCATCTCAAAGCAAAGAACCTGAAACTCCCTCTGGGTTTCCCATGTGGGCTTCAGGGACCCAAGAACTTGGAGCATCTTTAGCTGCTTTACCAGGCACGTTATTAGGGAGGTGGACCAGAAGTGGAGCAGCCAGGAATTGAACCTGCTGCTCTTATGGGATACCAATGTCTTAGGTGGTAGCTTAACTTGCTGTGCAACAATGTTGGGCCCTGCCAAATTGTTTTCTTTCTTTCTTTCTTTGGCAGAGTTAGTGAGAGAGAGAGATAGAGAGAAAGGTCTTCCTTCCATTGGTTCACCCCCTAAATGGCTGCTACGGCCGGTGCGCTGCGCTGATCCGAAGCCAGTAGCCAGGTGCTTCTTCCTGGTCTCCCATACGGGTGCAGGGGCTCAAGCACTTGGGCCATCCTCCACTGCCTTCCCAGGCCACAGAAGAGAGCTGGACTGGAAGAGGGGCAACCGGGACAGAATCCGGTGCCCCAACTGGGACTAGAACTATAATAACCTTCAAATTGAGTAGACTGATTTCTTTCACTTTATTCTTTACTAAAACTACTTCAGCTATTCTGGTTGCTTTGTTTTTTCATATAAATTTTAGTATGCTGTTGTGTATATCTACAGTCTTGCTGGGATTTTTATGGAAATTGTGTTAAAAAGTACGTATTCACTATGTGAATCTCCCAATCCAATGATGTAGTTTCTTTTTCAATTTATTTACCTCTCTGTTTCATCAGTGTTTTATCATCTTCAACATGTAACTTAGTACATTGTATTAGATTTATACCTAAATATTTAATTTTGTTTGAGTTATGGTAAAAGGTTATAATACTAGTTTCAGCATCCTTGTGTTCATTGGTAATATGCAGACATACAATTGAGTTTTTAAGGTCATCTTGTATCTGTGACCCTGCTGAACTGCCTTTTTAGTTCTAGGAGAGCTTTTATGAGGAGAGGAAAGATTACTTGGTATTTTCTATGTAGATCATGTCATCTACAAATAGAGACAAATAGACTTTCTAGATTATCCTTGTCAAGTTGAGAAAGTGTCTTATTATTCCTGATTTTCTATTCTTAAGAATAAATTATTATAATGGGGCCAGTGCTGTGGCATAGCAGATAAAGCTGCCACCAGCAGTGCAGGCATCCCATGTGGGCACCGGTTCCAGTCCCAGCTGCTCCACTTCCACACCAGCTCTCTGCTATGTCCTGTAAAAGCAGAAGAGGATGACCCAAATGCTTGGGCTCCTGCACCTGCTTAGGAGACTTGGAAGAAGCTCCTGAATCCTGGCTTCAGATTGGCCTAGCTCTAGCTGTTGCAGCCATTTGGGAAGTGAACCAGTGGATGGAAGACCTCTCTCTCTCTCTCTCTCTCTCTATATATATATATATATATATATACCTCTGAGGACTTATATTTTTATATATATATATATATACCTCTGCCTCTCTCTAACTCTGCCTTTCAAATAAATAAATAAATCTTTTTAAAAAATAAATTATTAATGATTATTGAATTTTGCTGATATCATGATGAGATTCTTCTGCCATAGCCTGTTAAGGTAGATTACATGGATTGATTTTCATATGTGTAATAAACCTTGTTTGCCATTAAATGCATATATACAAACACACACACATATGAAAAGATACAGATATTTATTTATATCTTAGGAAGAAACTTGAAAAATTTTATGTACTTTTAAGGAGAATATCCTATTTAAAATCACTTGCCTAAAGAAATCATTTATGTATTATATGTACACTAATTTTCCGTTCTTGTTTCCTTACATAGATGAGCACTTACAAGGTTCATTGATAAATTTGAGCTTTTATTATTAATTTATTATTCTGTCATAGTCAACTTTATATGGAAAATCTGAGCCAATAGTTAGGCAATAAATTACTCAGGAGAAAATCTCAAGCCACTTTTTATTTTTCATACCTGCATAGAAACTGTCAATTCCAATTATCAGATTAACTCCCTGAATGTCCCATTAAGGGCTACATTTTTATATCTGCAAACATTGACTCATTTAAATACCCAGGACTCTAGGAAATAGAAATGTGAATACTAGGTTCCATTGGAATCTTTTCAAAGTCATATATCAATTTATCTTTCTATATCTTAAACTTTATTTCTTGCTACCCACTATCATCACTTTGTTAACAGCACTGATCAGTTCTACCTCAAGATTGCTCATACTTGCTAGTTTGTTTCCTGTTCTTGAAGACTTTTTAAAAAGCATATTTATTTGATAGAGAGAGCCCATACTCCCATTCACTGGTTCTCTCCTAAATGCCCACAATGACTGCAGCAGGGCCAGAGCAAAACCAGGAATCAGAAACTCAATCCAGATCTCCCGTAAGGGTTGCAGGGATCCACCTACTGGAATCAGGAGTGGAGCCAGGTGTCCAACTCAGGCCCTTCAATATAGGATGTAGGCACCCCAGATGGCATCTTCACCACTGGCCAAATGCCTGTGTTTGCTTCCCATTCTTAGAGTTTCCTCCCAGGCCTTCCCTACCAGTTTTAAGAAGACTTCATTGAGAAACACCTTCTCTAAAAATCTCTTGGACAGAGGCAGGTATTCTCTGCAATGCCATCAGCATCTTGGCTTTCAAACTAATTGCTCTCATCTTGGTCAAATGCCGTGTTTGTTTTCCTTCATGTGTCATTTCTCAAGATACCCGTATCACTTCTACCTCCCAGCACACACACTGATCTCCTCCCTGTTTCCTCATGAGTAATGGACATCTTCCATGGACTTGTTGGATATGGTTGTGTTGAGGGACACTGGGAAGAGCTTGGAGCAAAGATGGCCACCTGGAAAATTGATGGACAACATTTAGTGATTTGCAATCCTCAATAGATGGCACCAAGAGAGGTGACTCAACACTGACTCTTCTTGCTTTCTCACTCCCTTCTGTTCTCCAAGCCTATTCAGTCTTCGTACCCAGTGTCTCCATATTTCTAAATTCTCTCCTTTTTTAAAAAAAATTTTATTTGACAGGTAGAGTTACAGACAGTGAGAAAGAGACAGAAAGAAAGGTCTTCCTTCCGTTGGTTCCACGGCCAGTGCTGCGCCGATCCGAAGCCAGGAGCCAGGTGCTTCTTCCTGGTCTCCCATGTGGGTGCAGGGGCTCAAGCACTTGGGCCATCCTCCACTGCCTTCCCAGGCCACAGAAGAGAGCTGGACTGGAAGAGGAGCAACCGGGACTAGAACTCGGCGCCCGAATGGGATGCTGGTACCGCAGGCAGAAGTTTAACCAAGTGAGCCCCGGCGCCGGCCCTCCTAGTATTCTTTAGCATGTTTATATCATTTAGACACCTGCTTTGGTTGCCTAATAGCTCAGTATTTGGAGCCTTTGTTTCTGGTTCTACAGTCGATGAGCTGAGTCTTTCTTAATGCCACAGATGAAAGCTGAAGTCCTCAGGATACAAGTAGTGAAGTTCATACAAAATCAATTGAAATTATTACCCAGCCACATTCCCATAGGGAAATTTGCTGAACTTGAGGTCCCTTTGCTTCTAAAGAGGTCAAAAGTATTGAATGAACATATGAACATATTTCTTTAAATTTCTTTCTGTTTATTATTTTCTCTCTCCATACCTAATCAGTAACATCACTTGAAATAATACATGAAAAATATATCTTAAAAATGTATGTATTTCAAACTGTATGTTAAAAGATGTGTTAATACTAAGCTTACGACACTATACTGGCTACAGCAGGAAGGAATAGAAAAATGGCAAGGACTCCTTCCTAATTACTTTCAAGCTCCGCAGAGGAGGCAACACTAGATAAATATGGACTGGAATAACAGAAGGTAATTATGAATGACATAAGAGAAGCAGAAAAAGTATGGTGAGAAGTCATAGAAAAGAAGAGGTCTTTGACAACTGAAGATATCAGGGGAGATTTCTTGGAGAAAATGGATTTGTACTTTAGAATTTATAAGACTCTGTCTGACATTTGGAGGTGGGGTAAAGACACCCCACTGTAAAAAAAAATTTGATCATTCTTTCTATATGCATAGACTTAGTACCCACTAAGTGTAAGTAACAGCGATAAAGAAAATAGCTACACTTTATTAAATGATTCTTCCATCAAGCTGCTTGAAACATTGTGTGAAAATATGGTGGGAAATAGCTTGCAAAAGTTGCGAGAGTCTGAAGAAGCAGTGAGGTAAGAATAAGGCATTTATTGATTTGACCCTTTGCAGGAAGTGGCTTCTTGGCACTCACTGAAGTCCAAGTGTCTTCCTGTTAGAATTTTGTCTTCTAAGCACATGGCCAAAAAGAGATAATAAAATTGTTCAATGGAGCATAAATACTAATTATCTATCTACTCCTGACTAGCTTACAAATGAGGTAGATTTATTGATCACATATATTCACTTTATGTTCAAGTGTTTTAGTTAATGTTTTATTCCATTTTTATTATTTCATACACCACACATCTATTAAGAGTTTGATTGAGTAGCATTAAATGAAGGTTGTATTTCATAGACTATCAGTTTGCCTGCTGTAACAGAGAACTTCAAAACAATGGTGACATGATAAATAGAAGTTTATTTCTCTCTCATGCAAAAGTTGGGATAAATGGTTCAGAGCTGGAAGGGGGCTGGAGCATCATCAGGGAATCAGGCTCCGATACCTTGTTTCTCCAATGTCCTTGTCACACATCAGCCAGCTCCTGTTGAAGGTGACTGCTCCATCTACCAGCAACAGAGCAGGATCCCAGTGCAAGGGAAAAAGGGAAAGGGGGAGGCATATTTTTCTTTTTAAGGAGGTGATATTGCACATACTTCTTTCAGTTTCATTTCATGCTTTAGAAATTTAGAAATTGTTCACACAACCACCCTCTACAAAATCGAGTGTTTGGCTGAAAATCTATATGACCAGCTAAAATGTGGCATCCTGTTACTAAAGACAAGTGTGGATTGGATATTGGGCAGGAGCTAATGGACTCTATCAGAATTCCCTAGGCATTTCAGAGATGAAGGACTGTTTATCTTTTCTCATTTGCTAGTTGGCCATTGCTACTTTGTTTTCCTTTTAGAAAAAAATGAATCTGTTCACTGCATAGAAAATCATCATTAGAATCCAATTCCAGTAGAGAATTAATGAACAACTGTGAGCTAATCATGCATAATTGAAAAGGTCATAGTTGAGCTCCTCCTGAGGTCAGAAGATGGGTTAGACAGTTTTCAAGATGGGAGGAAGCTGTTTACAACTAGTAGAATCAGAGAAGACCCCAAGGCTGAGGGAATCGGGTCAACTGTTAAGACAAAGTCAGGAATCTTCACATTCATAATAGCTTCTGTTCAGAACCAAAACATTGATGTGTTTATGAATACAGATATGTGTTCAAAATAAAGAACTGAATTATGCATATACAAGTATTATCAATGAAATAAAAAGGTGGCAATTACGAAGTCTAGGTTCTTATATCATGAAGTATTAACTTGTGTGACCCTGAACAAGGTGTTTAACTCCCCAGGATCTCTATTCCTTCATATGTAAAATAAGGAATAAGGAAATTAATTTAGGTTTTTCAACAGAAAATACCTTTTCACAGCCTGTTTCGAGCTAGATGACATTCTAGATATGTGAGTAAAAGCTTGAGTTGAGACCAGTCCACAGGCCATTGCAACATTCTGATTAATGTAATATTGGGAAAGGGCTTGAGGAACAGAACTTATAAAAGGCTCCAAATGCCACTTGGAAATAGCAGATCTGATGAATGAATGATACTGGTTATAATTTTATTAACTAAATCCAAAGTCCAATAATACATTAAAATTGACAATCAAATTAGAAGGGGAATAAAATGTTTAATGAAGGCAAGATGGGTTAGAATGGTTTTATTTCTGCATAAAATATTTGTGAAAATCAATAAGTGCTGATTGCTCAGCACTTGAACTGCTCAGCGGTTGTAACGGCAGAATCTGTGGCCTCAGAAACCTACAACACATGTGATGAGGCAAAGGATCCAGAATTTAGGGTTTTTGAAATTTGGGAAAAGCATCATATAATTGGTTCATTCTCTTATAAGATACAAAACCATGTCTTTTCACAGCAGAGCACAGTAGTTATATTGAGAAAGTGATGGAAGAAAGGAAAAGAATCTTGGAAAATTGTAAGTTTTAAGCTCATGGAAGTTCTGTGAATACTTTTTTCTCTCAGAAAGATGTTATCAGACTCATTAGATCCATGGAAAATCAAATAATCAAGACTTCCCTAGGGAGAACTCTGTCCAGAGGCACAATTACTTACACACTCTGTGTCCTGAGGCTAGGTGGAAATTGGCCTATTGGCTTTCATTTCCTTATCATTTCATTGTTAAATTTATTTTCTATTTAACTGTAAATTTGTTTTCCATTTTAGTAACTGACTTACACTTATTTATTGTAGTAAATTGGAGAATAACAAACAATAAGAATATAGAAAATGAAATCAGGTAAAATTCCATCAGCAATTCCATCCATCAATGATAACATTACTTTTATATATACTCAGAATTTTTAAAAAAACATTATATATGATTAGTTACAGTCACAATCTATTATTCTGGTTTTTACCTAACAATTTTTAAAATAAAATATTTTATACTGTAAGAATTTCTGTGACACCTTTTTAATTTTAGCTCTTGTGCTCTGAAAACAAGGATGAGAATAGATTCTCTCACATTTGTTCAACAACAGTTATAAAACTGGAAACCCAAGAATCCTATCACTTCCTTTCTAGCTTTTTTGGGGAAGATAAATTTAAACTTATAGAAAAGTCACAAGAATAGCATACAACTCTCCTATATCCTAACTCCAAAATTCACCAAGTTGAATCCATTGCCACATTTGTCTTATCATTTTCTCTTTGCTCTATGTGTGGGTGCACATGTGTGTGTCTACACACATATGTATATCATAATTATAATGTGTGTTTAAGAATTATTCTTTCTTGGGGCCGGTGCCATGGCTCACTTGGTTAATCCTCCGCCTGAGGCACCAGCATCCCATATGGGCGCTGGGTTCTAGGCCTGGTTGCTCCTCTTCAGTCCAGCTCTCTGCTGTGGCCCAGGAGGACAGTGGAGGATTGCCCAAGTTCTTGGGCCCCTGTACCAGGAAGAAGCACCTGGCTCCTGGCTTCGGATCAGTGCAGCACCAGCCATAGCGGCCATTTAGAGAGTGAACCAACAGAAGCAAGACCTTCTTCTCTCTCTCTCACTGTCCAACTCTGTCAAATAAATTTAAAAAAAGAATTATTCTTTTTGAGCTATTTGAGAATAGTTGGCTGTGTGATGCCACTTTACTCTTTAATACTTCAGTATTTTCAAACAACAAGGATATTCTCTAATGTAACAGTTCTCAAACTTAGGAAATAACATTACTACAAATATTTATCTTATGTACAGTCTATATCTACTGTCTTCAATCATCCAGCCCTTAAGACATCTTTTCTCCTTTAAAGTGAGTGCCAGTTCAGAACCACATGCCGCTTTTGGTCCTTATGTCTCTTTGTTTCTCTTTAGTTACCATGAATTCTAGAGAATACCAATCAGTTATTGTATAGAATTCTTCCAAAAGGGACTCACTTGCTCTGCTGTTTTTAAGAGGCTGGTGGTAATAAGTCCTCACCAGGACAAAATAGGAAGTAAAGGTATTCCCGGTGGTGTGAGGAGCACATGGCAAGGGGAACAAGAGAATGCATAACACAGATGAGGACATGAGAGAGGCTTAGCATCTTTATAGTCAGTAGAGTGAAAGGGTGAAGGGAGAAGGAAACTGTGAGGTCAGAAAGATAAAGCAGAGTCACAGGTCAAGGGATTTAGAATGTGGACTTGATTCTCAAGGCAGGAGGAACATTAGTGTGTTTTAGTTAAGGACATAATCATTTTAGAGTCTGATAAAGGTCGTCACAAGGATAACTTTGTGACTGGATATGGCTGTAACTTTGAGACTGGATGTACCAGAAAGGGTGAAAGTTCTGTTGAAATTATTGTGGTCTAGACTGTCATAAAAATTAGGGTGAAAAGGTAGAACATATTGAGAGAAATGTGGTAGAAAATTGAAAGAACTTGGTGACTGTGACATGCAGGTTGGAGAGTAAGAACGGCCAGTGTGCCTGCTGGAATTCTGCAGTATGCACTGAATGTCAGGTGTGGAATCCACTATGACTGTGGCAGAAGAGGCTGGATACCAGTGTGGACATAATACAGTTGAGGGGTCTGTGTGATATGCAGGAGAGCTATTCCCTATGATATTAGATGAGGATTTGTACTGAACACAGTTGAACATCATCTACTCACAGTCACTTAAGCCACAGGCTGGAGGAGAACCGCCAGGAGAGTGAAGCTAGCTTGGAGAGAGGATGAAAAGCAAGTAAGGGCACAGCAGGACTGTCCATCACTATCAATGGACTTGCTGAGATTGGAGAACCATGAACTCAGGCTTACCAACAGGTGATAGGCTGACTCATCCTGTAGCATGTTATAGCTCAGACATGCGGATCAGGCAGATCAATGGAACTAGGGTTGAGGAGTAGCCAGATGAATGTGATATGGAAGGAAGGGAGTTGAAATTACTGGCAAGTATGCACTTGAAATGAGAGATGACAGAAACCAGGCTACATATGGAAGGAGGTAAAGCCTGAAATACCACTGTCAAGATTTGAATGTCCCATGAGTCAGACAGTAGAAGCAGTAGTTGTGTGTAGTGAAGAGGAAGGAGTTACATATAGGAGGTAGAAAGCAAAGACTGCAGTGCTGACAGGTCCAGAGTTTCTTCTTTTTGTGAAATTTATTTACTTATTTGAAAGGTCCAGTAACAGAGAGGAGACAAACACACACACACACGGGGGTGGGGAGTGTTTCCATCTGCTGGTACTCTCCCCAAATGGCCACAACAGCCAGAGCTGGACCAGGCTGAAGCCAGGAGCTAGGAACTCAGTCAAGGTCTTCCACATGGGTGGCAGGCACCCAAGTACTTAAGCCATAATTGCTGCTTTCCCAGGTGCATAAACAAGAAGCTAGATCAGAAGTGGAGCAGCCAGGACTCAAACCTGCACTCTGATATAGGATTCCAGCATTGCAAGCTGTGGCTTAACCCACTGCACTACAAAACTGGCTCCTCCAGAGTTTCTTGAGTGTGCTTTTGAGCAATGACCATTTCAAGGATAGCTGACAGTTGGTAACTAAGGTGAAGTGAAAGAAGACATCCTCAAGGTTAAGGAGATAGGGCATTGCTATGGCTCAGATGTGGTTTTTCCATTCCAAAACTCATGTTGAAATTTGGTCTCCGATGTTAGTTGTATTGAGATATGATATGATCTTTAAGAGGTTTTGGGTCATGAAACCCTTTCAAAGGACTAGGCTAATGCTCACAAGAGTGAGTTCTTGCTGTCATGAATCTGGATTAGTTATTACAAGAAAAAGTCATTATAAAGCAAAGCTGCCCCTCATGTGTTGTGTCTTCTGCACACACCCACTTGCCTTTCTATTTTTCTACATGTTATGACACAGCACAAGGCCCTCACCAGTTATGGCCACCTAGTGGTAAACTTCCAGCCTCCAGAACCATGAAGTAAATACACCTTTGTTCTCTATAATCCACGAATATCAGGAATGCTGTTATAGAAATGAAAAAGGACTATAACAAGTAGGTAAGGCAGGGGCCGGCACTGTGGCGCAGCAAGTTAACGCCCTGGCCTGAAGTACCGGCATCCCGTATGAGCGTCGATTCTAGTCCCGGCTGCTCCTCTTCCGATCCAGCTCTCTGCTATGGCCTGGGAAAGCAGTAGAGGATGGCCCAAGTCCTTGGGCCCCTGCACCCATGTGGGAGACCTGGAGGAAGCTCCTGGCTCCTGGCTTCGGATCAGCGCAGCTCCAGATGTTGCGGGCAATTGGGAGTGAACCATTGGATGCAAGACTTCTCTCTTTCTGCCTCTCCTCTCTCTGTGTGTAATTCTGACTTTCAAATAAATAAATAAATAAATAATTAACCAAGTAGGATAAGCAGTGTTGTCTTTACAGTGTTGTCCTTACGAATGTTGAAAACAGCTGGCTAGCAAAGGATTTTGGAATAAAAAGCAAGGCTTTGGACAAGGCATCAAATGTTTCAGTGAACAATTACAACTTGGGGAAGATAGAGGGCAACAATGGAATGAGGAAGAGTGAGTACATGGAAATAGACCCACGGCAAGAAAAGGATTCTGGCCCACCCACCAAGGTGGCTTGGGTTTGGGGTAGTGAGATGCTTCCACCTAAGGAGGTAAAATACAGGGGTCAGATTTCTCAAGGCAAGATAGTGGCCCCAACAACCCCACTGGAAAAGATGTTCCTGAGTGTCGCTCCCCCATTCGTGGAGGAACGACACAGGACCCTGCGCTGTTCTTTTGTCTGCTCGGCCCTTCCCGGGTTAGCTGCTGGTCCTTCCCAGGTTGGCTGCCGACCCCTGCACCTCCGTGGAGGGGGCGGCACCCCCCCGCCGCTTTCCCCGCTTCTGCGGAGGAGCGGCACACGGCCGGCTGACTCTCAGAGGTTCCTCAGATGTTCCTGGTGCATAGTGTCTCTCTCCTCCTTTATAGTCCTCTTCCACCAATCCCAACTCTGCTACCCACACGCCAAGCACGCTGCTCTCCTCCAATCAGGAGCAGGATCAGCTTCTGCAGTTTATCAGTCAAGTTGGCAAGAGGCAGCTGCGTAGAAGTTTACTCCTCCCCAGCGCCATATTGTGGGAGAGCAGATGCATAGAATAAGTCTTAATTCCAGTAACTTAGTCTAGTCTCAGTTGCTCCCCACACCTGAGGAATAGGTTTTCTAGGAGGCAAAGTTCGTGTGGGAAAGAGGCAATAAGAACAATAAGAGACTGAGCATCGTGGGGCTGAGTAAAGGAAAATTATGTTTTAATTTGAGATTAATAGTGAAAAACTGAGATCCAAAAAGAGGCTCTTTATTTTCTTATCAGAGACTTTATTACCAGATGCAGAAATAATAAGCTCTGTGATATCATAAAAGAAGAGAAAATAAAATGAGATGGAAGTTAAAGGGAGGGTCTGGAACCTTTTGTTTTACAGGGTAGCCCTTGGCCATATATGGCTGTTCAAATTTAACTTGTAATTAATTAATATTGAAAGTGTTCCAGCTGGTGCCGCAGCTTATTTGGCTAATCCTCCGCCTGTGGCGCTGGCACCCCGGGTTCTAGTCCTAGTCGGGGCACCGGATTCTGTCCCGGTTGCTCCTCTTCCAGTCCAGCTCTCTGCTGTGGCCCGGGAGTGCAGTGGAGGATGGCCCAGGTATTTGGGCCCTGCACCCGCATGGGAGACCAGGAGGAAGCACCTGGCTCCTGGCTTCAGATCGACGCAGCGCCAGCTGTAGCGGCCATTTTGGGGGTGAACCAATGGAAGGAAGACCTTTCTTCTCTGTCTCTCTCTCACTGTCTAACTCTGCCTGTCAAAAAAAAAAAAAATATATATATATATATATGCCCAAGAACTTCTTTGCCTCTTTAAAAAAAAGAAAAAAAAGTGTTCCCACTAAACGAGTGTCTTTTTATTTTTCACTTGTTAAATTTTTTTTTTTGTTTTAAAAGATATACTTATGTATTTGAGAGGCAGAGTTACAAACAGAGGTTCAGACAGAGATCTTCCACCCACAGAGATGGGGCGATCTGCAGGCAGGAGCCAGTAGCTTCATCCAGGTCTCCCACATGGGTGCAGGGAGCCAAGCACTTGGGCCATCTTCCGCTGCTTTCCCAGGCCAATAGTAGGGAGCTGAATCAGAAGTAGAGCATCTGGGACTCGCTGTGGTGCCCATATGGAATGCCAGCAGTGCAGGCAGAGGCTTAACCTACTAAGCCACAGTGTGGACCCCTTGTTAAACTTCTTATATGGTAAAGTATTAAGCCTTTTACTGTAAAGCAAATTTAAAATATATAATCTCAAAGGCTAAAAAAGGACAGAAAGAAGGGGAGATGGATGAAGGGTGGGAGGGAGAGTAGGAGAGGGAGAGAGGGAAGAAGGAAGGAATATTATGTTCTTGGATTGAATCTGCTAAAAACTAACTAAAACTTAAAATAAGAAAAATTTTGAAAAAAGTCAATTCCTTGCAGCACTGCATTTCAAGTATTCAACAAACCCATGTAACTGTGGCCACCATGTGGGCAGCACAGATACAGGACATTTCTATCACTGCAGAAAGTGCAGCTGAACAGCGGTGCTCCAGAGGGACAATCCCAAGCTGGGAAAAGGGAGCCCCCGTGTTCGGCTGTGAGAATTACTAGAAATGTCAATGCTCTTGGGAATCCAGAGGAAGGAAGTGGAGACAAGAAGGCCACAGAATGTCTCATCTCTTGCTTCCAAATTAGCCTAAAAGGTCAAGGCTTTTGGCTTGTTAGAGTGAAACAGATACAGTTACTTGCCACATAAAGACCTGTCGGTTAATGGTGGACTGTGTGTGACAAGTGGTCCTGTAAGATGATATTGCCTAATGGCCTCATAGCCAGCTAAGTTTGCGTAAGCCCAGGGAAGAAATCACCTAACTGCAGTTCTCAGGAGTATCCTGATGCTAAGTGATGCATGACTGCACTGGGCTGCATGGCAGCAGACTTGATATGGCCTCATGTATGTCATTTAGCATCTCTGGTTTTCAGACTTAACATAGCTAGACTAGGTATGATAAACACCTCATGGTGGTCACAAGACTTATAATTTAAATAGTGTATAAATTTACTAACAAGAACAGCACTATATAAATGTTAGGGATACATTATGGTTTGGGGAATAGTATGAGTGTCCACCAAAGATCCATGTATTGGGGGCTTGGTCCCCAAAGTCTTAGGTTACTAGTTAAGGGGCTGATGTTAATGGATCTGGGTGGAGACAGAATCCCATTATGATGTCTAGGTTGTGGGCCCGATGGGAGATCTTTAGGCCACAGGGGCATGGCCTCAGAAGGTATTTCTTATGTAGGAGTTGGCTGTAAAAGCTGAGTTGAGCCTAGCTCTGCTCTCTCTCTCTCTCTCTTGCTCTCTCTCTCTTTCCTTCCTGGCTCACCATGTGCTCCACCAGACTTATGTAGCTGCCAAATCTTAGACTGTAAACCCCCTAAACTGTAAGCTGAAATAAACTTGCCTTCATAGGTAGCTCCTATTAGGTATTTTAGTTGAAGTAATGAGATGCTGACTAATAGTGAGATGATATTAGCAATGTCAGGGAAATAAAGCACCAGTATTCCAGCAATCATCCTTCTAAACCTGCCACTCCCTGTGTCCCTCCCCTAAAATTGCTGATGCCAGAGGAACCCTGACTTACTTATTGATTCATGAATTGTTTTTACCACTCTCTCTTCCATGAGAACAAAACTGATTCCTACTCCAGTTAGATACTGAAAGCTTTAAAAGTATAAATTAATGGCAGATGTAGCATGTAGGTAAAATGAATGTCAATGTATTCAATCAAGAAATGCAGACTCTTCTGGCTGTGATGAACTGAAACAAGGGGCTAGTAAATTTGGGGGATTGGGAAATTGGGAACTATGAGATCTTACCACTACTTGGGGAAGGCAAAGTACACACCACACTTCTGTTTAAAGGAGTTTATTTACCTTCCCTTAAACAAAGAGGAATATAAGCTGTGAGCATTTTTTTTTTTCAGAAAACTGCATGTGGGCAGATAAACTTTACATGGTTTATAAACACTGGGAAGAGCAGTAGGCTGATTTCAGTTAGGGAAATGCTTAGGGAGCCATTATTATACTTTGCTACTCACCATCTCCTTCCTGTAGGTAGCTTTCAGCTTTCAAGTAAACAGACATAGGGAAGAAGATCAACTAAAACTGAGACTAGGGACTTTCTTCACTCAGTGCAGAGAGCACACACAGAGAAGGATGACTTGGTGTAAAAGACTGTGAATCCACACAGGTGCTCACCTCGTTTTTGACAAAGACTCAAAAGCAGTTCAGTAGAGGAACAATAGTCTTGGAGGAATTGATACCAAGACAAGTGGATTCAATAGGAAAAGTTGAAATTCTCTTGAATTACTATTCTAGGTAGGGAGCAATTGGACGTCTACTTGGAAAAATAAATAAGTAAATAAACCTCAACCTAACCTCACACCTTACACACAAATTAAGTCAACATGGATCATAGTCTTAAATGTAAAAAAATCTATAAAACTTTGAGGAAAAGTGTATGGAAAAAATTTTTTGAGATCTAGGACTAGGCAATGAGTTCTTAGATTTTTTTTTCTGTTTTTTTTTTATTTAGTAAATATAAATTTCTAAAGTACAGTTTATGGATTACAATGGCTTCCCACCCCCCATAATTTCCCTCCCACTTGTACCCCTCCCATCTCCCACTCCCTCTCCCATTCCATTTACATCAAGATTCATTTTCAATTATCTTTATATACTAAAGATCAATTTAGTATATATTAAGTAAAGATTTCATCAGTTTGCACCCACACAGAAACACAAAGTGTAAAATACTGTTTTAGTACTAGTTAAAGCATTACTTCACATTGGACAACACATTAAGGACAGATCCCACATGAGAAATAAGTACACAGTGACTCCTGTTGTTGACTTAACAATTTGACACTCTTGTTTATGGCGTCAGTAATCTCCCTAGGCTCTAGTCATGAGTTGCCAAGGCTATGGAAGCCTTTTGAGTTCGCTGACTTCAATCTTATTCCAACAGGGTCATAGTCAAAGTGGAAGTTCTCTCCTCCCTTCAGAGAAAGTTACCTCCTTCTTTGATGGCCCCGTTCTTTCCACTGGGATCTCACTCGCAGAGATCTTTCATTTAGGTCTTCCTTTTTTTTTTCCCCCCAGAGTGTCTTGGCTTTCCATGCCTAAAATACTCTCATGGGCTCTTCAGCCAGATCCGAATGCCTTAAGGGCTGATTCTGAGGCCAGAGTGCTATTTAGGACATCTGCCATTCTATGAGTCTGCTGTGTATCCTGCTTCCCATGATGGATCGTTCTCTCCCTTTTTGCTTCTATCAGTTAGTATTAGCAGACACTAGTCTTGTTTGTGTGATCCCTTTGACTCTTAGACCTATCAGTGTAATCAAATTGTGAACTGAAATTGAACCTAAACAGGTAACAAAATGGTGTAGAAGTTAATACACTCACAAACACACAAATGCAAGTGATACTTGGGAAATCCAGAGATTGCTGGATTGCATCATGTTGATATTCTCATACCACAGTTTTGCAAAATGTTATCATTGGGAAACAAAATGTTGTCAATGTATACAAGAGATCTGTGTATTGTTTTTATAACTGCAAGCAATCAATAATCATCTTCATAAAATTTTCAGTTAAAATGTTGTAGAAAATTGTTATCTTTGATGCTTAGGATAGCCGTGACTAGGACCTGACTAGGTTAAAACCTAGATCATAGGAGCAAGTCTATCTAATTTCTTTTGCCATCATCTGCCATTAATTATGTACAGGTTTTCTTATGATAATGAAAAATCTTAATGCATCACAGGAAATATTAACTTATTTTCATGAATTCAGGAATCCTCAATGTACTCAGAAATTGTATTCAATATCATGTGTGGCCAGAGTGTGTATGCATCTTTCTGAAAGGTTTCCATTACCTATTCTAAAACAAAGGCCAAGAACCAAACAAGGTCCTCACATTAAGTGTGAACTTAATACATTTCTTTGAAGTGATTTAAAACAATGCTATGCATAACTGAGTCAACATTTTTATTTATTTATGTTTATTTGAGAGGCAAAGGGAGAAAGCAAGCTCCCATCTGCTGATTCATCCTCCAAATGCCTGAAATGATCAGGACTGGCCCAGGCTGATTCCAAGAAGGGAACTATCCAGAGCTCCTTCATAGGATGGCTGGAACCCTACTACCTGAGAATCTGTTAGTAAAATGGCGCCATCTTATCAGTGGTGCCATCTTAAGCCCTGGGCACCATCTCAGGCTCTGGCCCCCATCACCATCTTGCACATTACGCTTCGGTCCTAAGCCGACATAGCTTACTAAATGTCGAGTGACCAAATGGCTCCACCTCCACCCTAATGGGATTTGTTGCTCTCATTTCCCTAGCCCCTGCAAGGCTATAATAGGACCTACTTCCCACTAATGTGTGCTCTTGACCTCTTTCAACCCCTCTCTCTTCTTTATGCTCTCTTTCCCTCTCCCGCCAGCCTATTAGGTTTTCTCCATCCAGCAATAAACCTTTCCTTTAATTCCAGTGTTTGGTGTGTTTTGTGGTGGCCTTATAGCATCACTATTGCCTTCAGGGTCTTCATTAGCAGGAAGTTGGAATAAGGAGTCAGAGCTGGGTATTGAACCCAGGTACTCCAATGTGCGACACAAGTCTTAATCAGGATCTTAACTGCTAGACTAAATTCCTTTCCCTGAATCAATATTTTCAAATGGAAAGAAATGTGTATGGTGTCGAACAAAATGAGCTCTGGGATCAGATGTCCAAGTTTCAAACCTAAACTGTGTTATATATTAGATATGTTACCTTCAGCAAAGTTCTTATCCTTGCTATGTCTTGGTTATCTCATCCATAAAATGGACAAAATAATACTTCCTACTTTATAGGTTATTTTTAGTTTTAAATGAAATAATGTATATGAGGGCATTTCAAAAACTTGTGGGAATGGAATTAAAAGCTAAGTTTATTTTGGTGCAAAAAAGTTTGAAATCTATATATAGTTATCTTCATTAAATGCATTTCCATGAACTTTTAAAGATCACTCATATGAATATATTTCAAAAATTTTTTGCACAAAATTAAACTTAGCTTTAAAATCTATTTTCCAAGAAGTTTTTTTGGTTGTTTTTTTTGTTTTGTTTTGTTTTTTAACCAAGTGCCTGACACATAGTAAGCACTCTGCACCTATTAGTTCTTGTTTATGTTACCACTATCGTGTTTTTAATGGAAAGAACAAAAGGTCTGGCCATTCTCTTCCATGCAACTCTTCCAAACAACAGAATGAAAGGCACATTATTTAGGAGAGGTGCTCTGGTGTTAGTAGACTACTTCTGCCCTTGGCTCACCAAGTCAGGTTTGGACAAATCATACTCTCTTGGAACCTCCATCCATAAACTAAAAAGGCTAAAAGTTTGTGACTGAGAGCAATTCTGGGTCTGTAGCAGAAACAAGATGCGAGGATTCATTCAACCAACACTTGTGGGTTTTCCTTTTTGGCTCTTTGGTCAGGTTCTTAAGCATGAGTGAGAAATTCATGAGAAAGAATTTATTTGGTAGTCCCCAGAGAAAACCTGGGGGTAGGGGAAGTGGGACAAAGAAGGGAAGAAAGTAAAGCAAAGACCCACAGAGGGTGGCTTATGTCAATCCCACAGAAAGCTCTAGAGACGGATGATGTAAATAAATCACCCTCTAGCATTATCTGCACTTGGGAACGGGGGCATATATACCCATACCCTCACACTAGTTGGTCACTGTTTAAGGGCAGACCAACTTGAATAAACTCCCAGGCACTACTCGCTCTGTGTGTGAGTCAGCTGAGCAAATTCTGGCCACCTGAGGGCAGCTCTCTGGTGAAGAGAGGCAAGCACTGACTTTGGGGGAATGAGAACAGGCAGTGGGCTTATGCCTGAAACTGGATAAAAGACCCAAGGGGACACTGGAAGACCACTGATGTCACCTACAAGGTAGAGTTTCCCCCTTCCTGTTGGCCTGCAGAGTGTAGTGGGAAACACGAAGTAGCCACTGGAAAGGCATAAACATGCATGAGGCACTAAAGACCCCATAAGAGAGGCCTGAATTCCACCATGGTGGCAGGGAGAAGCTTGCAGATGGAATTCAGGAGCAAATAAAAGAAGGAATTAGCCAAGCAAAACTGGGAGGTGGTGAGAACTGGGAATGGTCCAGCCATCGAAAGAGGATGTGACATCCAGCTTGATGAGATTGAAGGAGGAAGAAAAAGTTGGAGATGAGGCTGAAAGGGGAGGCTGACCGAGTTCATTTGCAGGATTCTAGGGCCCAACTGTTTGGGAAGAGACAAATATCACTGCTGAGAAGAAGATCCAAGTTTCTTCATATACGTGGAATAATAACCTAGTTTCCTGTTAACATCCCCAGGTTACAGAGAAAGAAGCCACTGGGGACACAGAATAATTTTTGAGGAATTAAAGTTAGGCCGGCTTAAAATTCTTTTTTATTTGCCTTGTATGCTGAAAGGTAAAAGAAAATTTGTAAAGAGGCTAAAATAACTAAAATGTCGCTATAATTTAGTTGAAAAGAAAAGAACTGAACACAAGAAGAGCTTCCACGGTTGATTATGTTAATAGTGCTATGGATTTTCCTCATTTTGCTGTCCGGAGCCATCTACATCTACTGAATTAAATCTGTAGATTCTGGTTTAGATTTGTTCTGAAACAACCTGTTCCAGTACAATTTAATTTCATGGTCAAATGAGGATAATTATCCCCACAAGCTTTCAGCCGTGAACCTCTTGTGAGTCTTCTGTTGGAAATGTAGCCACGTCTAAACCTGTTCAGTGACGTTAAGGTGTGGAGACAATAAAGTTTCTGCCTATGTTCACTTTGGCTCACATTTTTCTTTTCAATAAGAAAAATCAGAGATTTCTATCACATAATAGATTAGCCCAAAATATTTCTGTTAATGAAGATTGCTAGCCCATTTGCTCATGCTAGTTAAAGGTAATACAATAATTCTTACCTTGCCACCTTAAAATAAAGCCTTTGTCTTTTTCAAGGTTCAGTACATGAGACTTCTAAGTAATAAATGTGATATATTTGTTTCATTTATTTCTATGATCAGTTATAACAGCATTTCAATTGCTTCCCAAAATTAACAAGAAATTTCAAACCTCCAAACTATGATTATTTCTGCCTCCTCTCAAATCCCTATCCTAGGATCACAACTCAGCACTTCTGATGAGATTTGAATAAATAAGCAAAACTGTAGTCACTTTAGAGTATAATCATTAGAACTAAGCATGTACTACAATATTCTTTATTGTATTAGAATATTGGTAGAATCATAGTCCATCACTGATATAATAAATTCCCATTGGGATGTTATTTAGAAATAGTCATGAATTTTATGAGTATCTGTTTTTAGGTATGTCTTTAAAGAAGATACGACTTAGTGTATTTTCTGTTGCTATAACAAAATACCTGAGTCTGGGTAGTATATAAAGAAAACAGGCTTATTTTGGCTCATCATTTTGAAGTTCAAGAGCTTCGCTCAACTTCTGGTGAGGACCTCGTGCCCAAAATGGTAAGGCAAGTGGGCATGTGCAGGGGAGCACGTGTGCAAGGCATGAAGCAAGTGAGAGCCGAGAAATCCGAAGTCACCTCTGTGCTTATGCATGGATTTCAAAATTTTTGCACCAAATGAAGCTTATCTTTTAGCTCCAGTTTTCCACCAACTTTCTGAAGTTCCCTGCCATAACAGCCTGCTCCCACCATGACTAATCCAGTCCGTTAGGATCCAGAATTAAGTCACGATTGCAAGAAAATCATTGACGCAATCAAGAGGGAGATGTCTCTTGACCCCAGATGCATCTTAAAAGCCCTCCACCTCTCAATACGATTATATTGGGAACCAAATCTCAAAAGAAGTCTTGTGGGGGACAAACCATATCCAAACCTTGGCAAAGTAATTTTTTTTCCGTTTGGGGGATTAATTTAGTCCTTTCTGACAAAGGATTATTCACTAGTATCCAAAAGCAAGCTATAGTCTGGGACCCTTCCCATCATCTTCCACTCCCACATGGGGTCAAGACAGGGATAAAGAGAACAGACCCAATTGTGCTGGCTCTTAGCTGTCCTTTCTGTCTCCTCCCTTAGAATGGCTCTGCCTTTTGATTCTTTAAATAAGACAGTACATTTGATTAGTTTTTCCTAAAGAACTTCATGTGGCACAGTTGTTTGGTTACATTATTCTGCTTCCTTCCTCTAGGTTTATAGTATTTTAATTGTTGTTTTAATCTTGTGTTTTATATAAAGCATCCATAATTCCCTTGGTGGATAGAACCCAAAGAAGCAAAAAGTGTTATTATTATGCATTCCCCCGTCTGTTAGTGCTTTGATAGATTCTTTCATTCACTCTGCAAAATAAAATTGCTATATCCATTGTTTTCCTTTTACAACATTACTATCATGAGTGGGAGGAATATTTTAGGGTGGGATAAACAATAATTGGCAAGAAGCTATAACACTGATTTGTACAAGCTTCATGTCCAACCCATCCAGAGGATGCTATCAGAGTAATGGATGAAATGAAGGGAGAGCTAATTTGCTAAAATTTACTTTAGGAAAAAGTAAAAGTGACATCAGGGCTTTGGATGCAGCACCCTTGACAGGCTCCTCACACATTTCCTAGCTCTTGGAAAAGCAAGGGCATGAGCTCGCACACAGCAGCAGATGAGGCCCAGCATTCTGAGTGACAGAGAGCAGGGTACTTTTGAAGCCACTAGATGGGGGTGTCTACTTACTCAGTCTGGTCCAATATCCCATAAGCCAATTGGCATGAAAGAAGGGAAGGTTAAAACAAGGTATATTCCATACTCTTGAATGACATAGCCGGACAGAAAGGAGAAAGTGCTGAATATCAAAAAGCAAGTTCCAGGTCACCACAGCCACCAGCTGCCTCCAATGATTTGACTAGGGAAGGATCATCGCCATTAGATCTCACACTGGGATCATCAGGCATCTCTTTGAGAACAGCACTCCTCTGGGATACCGATGAATATAGAATGACTAATTACAATGGAGGTGAGGCTTTTTGCTAGTGTGTTTTTTTTTTTTTCCAGTTCTAAATGATTCTAACCTAGTCATTTAAACCCTGCAGTTTTCTGCGTGACTATGAGCTGGCTAAGCCTTGTCAGTCACAGCCACCGATTATAACAATGACTTCAGAGTGATCACTGTACCCCACACGTAGTCAGTCCTATCATAGATTTTTCTGAGGAGCTGCAACAGTAGCAGCCACAGTTTCAGGATTCGGCCAACACCAGATGGAGATTCCATCCTTTGGGTTAAATTCTTCTAAGACCGCAGCTGACTGGTGAACTTGGCAGACCCAATTATTATAGCAATTAAGATTTTTAAATGTGAGTCAAATTATGAGCCAACCTTGTTCCAAAAGTTGGCAGACAGACATCTTGAATTTAGGTCAGGGATGCTGTTCTTTGTACCAGAGGTAATTCAATTGCATCGCAGCCCCAGGCATACAGGTCCAACCCTGGGAGACCTCGTAGTCCTAATAGGTCTTCTAGGGGCTCCAGAAACCCTGGGATGCCCATCCTGGCCCAGGCCCCATCTCTGGGGGCTGACCTCAAGGTACACAGATGAGGCCTCTGTTTTTCTGATGCTCAACTCCTGGGAAGCTGCTATACTGAGACCAACACCCCTGAGGGGCACATTTGCTTTAGGTGATTTTGTGGCTGAAAGATGACTGGGGGATTGGTTACTATTCTGATCAGATCTTGAAGTGGAAATGATTTTCTTGAAGGAGTAGAATTTTTTGATGGCTATATTTGATTTTTAGCATTAATGTTCTGTCTTCAAAGTACTACTAATTGTTATTATTACTATTTTTATTATTTGGCTGCTATGTCCATGGTACAAATTCATACACAGTCAAATATGTCCACATTGATACAATAAAGGCTGATATTTTTATATGACAGTGAAATGACATTAAGATGTAGTTAAAAACAAAATAAACAGTTTCAATCTTCCATTTTTTTCTATTAAGAAGTTTTAAGTTAATTGTTCTCATTTTACTCATGATCATAGAGGAAAATAGATAACAGACCAATCATGCTTTTTTTCTTATTTTTATTTTATTTTTTGACAGGCAGAGTGGACAGTGAGAGAGAGAGACAGAGAGAAAGGTCTTCCTTCTTTGCCGTTGGTTCACCCTCCAATGGCCGCCGCGGCCAGCGCGCTGCGGCTGGCGCACTGCGCTGATCCGAAGGCAGGAGCCAGGTGCTTATCCTGGTCTCCCATGGGGTGCAGGGCCCAAGGACCTGGGCCATCCTCCACTGCACTCCCTGGCCACAGCAGAGAGCTGGCCTGGAAGAGGGGCAACCGGGACAGAATCCGGCGCCCCGACCGGGACTAGAACCCCGTGTGCCGGCACCGCAAGGCGGAGGATTAGCCTAGTGAGCTGCGGCGCCGGCCAATCATGCTTAAAAGTTGTCTTTTTTGGTTTAATTCCTATATTCTTACTCTTTCTTCAGAACAGTAACAATAAAGAAAAAACTTGAGCAATTTGGAAGTGGGGACAGAGGATAGAGAAGAGAGAAGAAGACAGTGTAATCAGTGGGTAACAATCTGTCTAACTCTTAGTGATGAGAGTCATTTGGTTCTCTGAATCTTAATTTTTCCATTTACAAATTGAGAAGGCAGTTTATGAGCCAGCTCAGAATGGAGAAGACTCTATTAGTTCCATGAGGTCAAGAAAGAATGAATATCTTGGCTGGCGCCCTGGCTCAATAGGCTAATCCTTCGCCTGCGGTGTCAGCACACCGGGTTCTAGTGCTGGTCGGGGTGCCGGTTTCTGTCCTAATTGCCCCTCTTCCAGGCCAGCTCTCTTCTGTGGCCCAGGAGTGCAGTGGAGGATGGCCCAAGTGCTTGGGTCCTGCACCTGCATGGGAGACCAAGAGAAGCACCTGGCTCCTGGCTTCGGATCAGCGCGGTGCGCCGGCCACAGCGCACTTGCCACAGCAGCCATTGGGGGGTGAGCCAACGGTAAAGGAAGACCTTTCTGTTTCTCTCTCACTGTCCACTCTGCCTATCAGGGAAAAAAAAAAAAAAAAAAGGAGAAGAAGGAAAAAAAAGAATGAATATCTTTTTTGTGGTTTTTTTTTTTTTTTAGGATTTATTTTATTTATTTTGAAAGGCAGAGTTACAAAGAGAGAGAGGAACAGACAGAGGGAGAAGTCTTCAATCAGCTTTTTTACTCCCCAAATGGCCACAATGGCTGGGGTTGCACCAACCAAAGCCAGGAGCCAAGAACTTCTTCCCCATCTCCCATATGGGTGCAGGGGCCCAAGGACATCTTCCACTGGTTTCCCAGGTGCATAAGCAGAGAACTAGATGAGAAGTAGAGCAGCTGGGACTTGAACTGGCACCAAGAGGGGATGCCAGCCCTGCAGGTGGCAGCTTAACCTGCTAAGGCACAATGCTGGCCTTAGAAAGAATATCTTGATGAGCCACCCATGGTGACTACAAAAACCACAGAGGGAGAAAATGCCTAACCTAAGTGATTTCATTGCACTGTTTCCATTATTGCCATCTTTAAAGCTATGCCTACATTTCTGGAGTGTTTCAGCAAAGGAGCAATTTCAGGCTCAAATTATGTGTCAGCGTTACCCGTGATTATAATGGGTCTAGGCGATCTATTCTAGAAGATGGGTACTAATGGCATTAGCAGTTGGCATTAGCATTCATTCATGGGCCAGCTGTTGTGGACCCAGCATTGTGCAAGGCTGCAAGGATGCAGCAATGAGTGGGCCAGATACTAAAGTCAGGAGATTGCAGTCCCGTGACTCCTGCGGAATTTTAGAAATGCAATAAATGAGTGAGTTTTCTGTCCAGCCTTGGTCAGTGTCAGGAGCATTTTCTGAGCAATGTTGCAGAATAAATAGAGCTTTACAACAACACTAACATGCTCTCAAGCACATCCTGAGCCAGTTGCTGTTGGTGACCACCTGATCAGGGTGTGGCATTGTTAGGAGGGATCTAGGGCATGCTCTGCAAAACCACCTGGCTGTGACCTGTGCCTTGTCAGTCCACAAAACCCTATGATGTGTTTCATCATAGCTACGATTCAAGAAGTACTCATGTCATTAGTACACTTTCTGTATTTTCAGTGCTCTTCACCAAGTGAAAATCTTAACGCAGGAACACTACAGCATCTCTCTGAAAATCTGAAATTTTCGGGGGGGGGGGGGCGGTCTTCATGGTTTGGTGTGATTTGATCCAAAAATAAGAAGACTCACTGATGAGCTTCATGGTGTTCCTGCATCATGGTATCTGAGGTCTTGGCTATGGCTACATAAAGCCAAAACAATCAACTGGAAAGCAAAGCAAGCCATTCAAATATGAGTTCAAAAGTTAAATGTGTGCAATCTTACCATAAGAAGGGTTTGCCTGGTTTCTGGGAATTCCATTTAATGGGGACCTCCTCTAATATAATGGTGACATCTCATGCTGATCTATTACCATTTCTAGGGCACATTCATATTAATTTTCTCTTATTTGGGAAATCTGTTGAGGGAATCTTCCACAGCCTTGCTCTTGCAACAGGAAGCACTGATTCTCTGGCTTTGAGACATTGCCAATGGCTTAAGCATTTCAGCATGGCCCAGTCCTGGCTGGCTAGGGCAGGAATTTGGGGAGTGAAGCAACAGATGGAAGATTTCTCTGTCTTTCAAATCAAAAAAATTAAAGAAAATTTTAGAAAAGAAACAAAAATGGTTTACAGAACCTTGAGGAACCCTGAAGGCACAGGCTCAGCCAATCCACCAGAACACCGTAGTCTTCCATTTTCCCTAAGTCCATGTCTGTGCTCTGCCCCATGCCTTGTCCTTGCCCTGCTCATACTGCAGCCAAGTACCCTGCACAGCAAACTTCTCTCCACCTTGTCCCTTCCTCTGTCCTGAGCCTCTCCACCCATTCTCTGCCTCATACCCCAAGTGTACTGATATAACTCAGAGGCATTAAATGGAATTAAAAGAATGGACGTATATAGGAATTTTCATATTCTTTGTGTCTAATGAAGTTCCCTGGTGCAAATTCAATATTAAATGCAGATTGCAGCCAAAATGGTTCTTCAGGGAATAACAGAAGGAGATAGGATCTTAAGGGGACTGCTAATTGAAAGGACTCACTGGCTGTGAAGCTTTTAATAAACGTGTATTTTCTATGGCTTCAAAATAAGGCTGCAGTTAGGAGGGTGGGCAGGGAGAGTGGGGATGAGTCGCTGGAGCAGTAGCCTGTGTTAGAAATACCCTGAGCCTGATTCATATTGCCGGTCATAGTCAAAGACTTACCTTTCTTCCCTGGTATGTGGGAGGCACTTGCTTGGTCAATGAACTCTGTATCGGGTATCTCAGAGGAAATGATTGTTTCGGGAGACTTGACTTAGTGATGATTTGTGCTCTGCACATAACTCATCAATCTTTCTGCCTGTTTATTTGAAGAATTCCGTTTAAAGTACTTGCTCACTACATTTAAGATTTAGACATCTCTTCCATGATACCCTTGGTCCTATCATTTTGCGTTTTCCCTCTCTTGCTGATGTGCTTTCCTTTCTGGGTCATTTTCTCAGAAGAAACAGTGACCTTGAAATTTCACTTACTAAATATCCAGAGAGTTCAGAACAGTAAACATCTGATTTACCAAAAGTGAGATGTTTTCTCAATAAACTTTGATGATCTTGACTTTCTCTCTGAGAGACAGATGCAAATGCATGTCTGCATAGATGTCTAAATACCTGCAGCCCAGTGGTGTGCTGGGTAGAGAATCTATATAAAGCTCCAGATATCTGAATTCTAGTTTTGGTACTTTCTTTTATTTATTTATCAAAGAGAGAGAGAAGGAGAGAGAGAGGAAGAGAGAGAGAGAGAGAGAGAGAGAGAAACACTCCCTCCCACTAGTTAACTATCCAAATGCCTGCAATGGCCAGGGCTGGGCCAGGCAGAAGCAGGAAAAAGAATTCAATTCTGGTTCCCACATGGGAGACAGGAACTCAGGTACTGCCGCCTCTCAGGGTCTGGAGTCAGGAGTCAGGAGTCAGGAGCTGGAACTTGGAATTGAACCCAGGCACTCTGATAAGGGACATTGACATTTTAACCACTAGGCTAACTGCTTGTTCCTAGTGCTGTGTCGCTCCCCCTCTTCGTGGAGGAGCAACACTGAACCCTGTGCTGTTCTTTCGTCTGCTCGGCCCTCCCCGGGTTTGCTGCTGGTTCTTCCCGGGTTGGCTACTATCCCTTCCACCTCCGTGGAAGGGCAGTTCCCCCTGGCCACATTCCCCACTTCCGCAGGGGAGCGGCACACCGCCGGCCGGCTCTTCTCGGGGGCTGCACAGGTGTTCCCTTAGATGTTCCCCTTAGATGTTCCCCATAGATGTTCCTGGTGCATGCCGTCTCTCTCCTCCTTTATAGTCCTCCTCCGCCAATCCTAACTCGGCTGCCCACACACCGAGTACGCTGCTCTCCTCCAATCAGGAGCAAGTCCTACAGTTTATTGGTTGAACTGGAGGCAGCTGTGCAGAAGCTGTTTACTTTCTCCCAGCGCCATATTGTGGGAGAGCAGATGCATAGAATAAGTCTTAATTCCAGTAACTCAGTCTAGTCCGGATTGCTCCCCACAGATCCCCCTTTCTTTTTATTTTTGGCGTTGATACGTGCCTGTCTTCGGTGCCCCGCGGCACACACTCTGCTCTGCTTGCTAGAGTTGCCACAGGTTCTTACAAGTCCTATCAATCAGGCAAACCGAATCCGGGTCCTCTCTTCGCCATGTTGTGAGGAGGTTTTTAGGCGCTGATGCGTGCCTGTATTCGGTGCCCTGCAGCGCATGCTCTGCTCTGCCCGCAGGGGCTTACAAGCCCTAGCAATCAGGCAAACCGAATCCAAGCCTTCTCATTGCCGTATTGTGGGGGAGACTTATTAGTGTTGGTTCGTGCCTGTCTTTGGTGACCTGCGGCTCATACTCTGGTCGAGCTGCTTGC
Source organism: Oryctolagus cuniculus (assembly GCF_964237555.1). NCBI lineage: Eukaryota > Metazoa > Chordata > Mammalia > Lagomorpha > Leporidae > Oryctolagus > Oryctolagus cuniculus. The sequence goes on from NC_091437.1 coordinate 80,538,384, forward strand.
TGGTGCTTACCGCCTTAATCAGGCAGACCGAATCCAAGCCTCCTAATTGTTGTATTGTGGGGAGGCCTTACTGATGTTAATTCGTGCCTGTCTTCGGTGACCTGCGGCGCATAAGCTGCTAGCCGCCGCAGGTGCTCATCGCCTCACTTAATCAGGCAGACCGAATCCAAGCTCTCTCATTGCCATGTTGAGGGGAGGCCTTTCTATTTCTCTATTTCTCTATCTCCGGGCATTCCTACTTCTCCCATTTTACTTCTATCCTCCAGCATTCCTATTTCTCTCACTTTACTTCTAAACTTCTATTTCTCTTATCCCTGCAGCTTCCCGGCGCCTCGCCCTGCCGGCAGCTTCACGGCTCCGCGCAGCTTCCCGGCGCCTCGCCCCACCAGCGGGCTCCGCCCCGAGGCTGCTTCTCGGCGCCTCGCCGGCTCTGAGCCACTTCAGCCCGCGCCTCTCTCATCTATGCGGCTCGGCTTTGCGAGCACACCCCGCGGTTTCGCACTTAACCCTTTCACGTCTGAACCACGGCCTCATGCCAGCCCCGCGTTCCCTATGTACTTGAGCCCCGCACGCTCTGTCTGCGCGCGGCAGCCTCCGCGAGTCACACAGCGTAGCTTACGTGTCCGCCACTAGCATTCAATCTAAGTTCCCCGGGCTAGCCTGGCAAATTCAACCCAGCATACGTCTCCGCCCCACGGTTTGGCTTCCCGTCCTTTGCTCCCCGGGCTAATCAGACGGATCCCAATCTGGCTTACGTTTCAGCTTCTGGTTTCAACTTTTCGCCCCCTATTCCTGGGCTAACTTGAGAATCCCAAAGTGGCTTTCGTTTCCGCCTTGGCCTGCCCCCCGCGGCTTCAATTTCCCTAACATTTTTCTCTACCCGGTATGTTTCCCTAAGTTTTCTTCCAACAATACTCCTCCCTCATTTCTCCTGGCCTCTCCCCACAGTCCGCATCCGAGTCTGTTTGTTCTAGCTTTCACTTTCGCTTTCGACCTTAGAGATTTCTCCCAGCTTCCCCCCGTAGTCCGTATCCGAATCTATGCCTAGGCTTTCAATAGCTTCTTCCGGCACATTTTTCATCCGGCTTTTCCCTAGGCTGTTTGCTAATCTCTCTCTCCGGTAATTTCCCTAGGCTGTTTGCTAGTCTCTCTCTCCAATATTTTCCCAGTTCTTCCCGTTTCTTCCCTCCTAAGTTTGCTATCCGTCCTAGGTTTCCTATCCGAGTCACGGCACCATTATGTCGCTCCCCCTCTTCGTGGAGGAGCAACACTGAACCCTGCGCTGTTCTTTCATCTGCTCGGCCCTCCCCGGGTTTGCTGCTGGTTCTTCCCGGGTTGGCTACTATCCCTTCCACCTCCGTGGAAGGGCAGTTCCCCCTGGCCACATTCCCCACTTCCGCAGGGGAGCGGCACACCGCCGGCCGGCTCTTCTCGGGGGCTGCACAGGTGTTCCCTTAGATGTTCCCCTTAGATGTTCCCCATAGATGTTCCTGGTGCATGCCGTCTCTCTCCTCCTTTATAGTCCTCCTCCGCCAATCCTAACTCGGCTGCCCACACGCCGAGTACGCTGCTCTCCTCCAATCAGGAGCAAGTCCTACAGTTTATTGGTTGAACTGGAGGCAGCTGTGCAGAAGCTGTTTACTTTCTCCCAGCGCCATATTGTGGGAGAGCAGATGCATAGAATAAGTCTTAATTCCAGTAACTCAGTCTAGTCCGGATTGCTCCCCACAGTCCTGGTACTTCTTGCATTCACTTATTTAATGGGTCCTTAGTTTCCTCATGCACAGAGTAAGGAGGTTGCCTGAATGAAATTTCCAAGATCATCCTTGGGAAAATATTTGTGGCTTTGTGCCAGACTCTTATCCTTAAAATAATTGATGTTCTTATATTATGTGGGTTGCAATGATATAATCCCTGATGATAATAAATACAACTTAATTATGTTTTAAACATCATCTTTATTTCATCTTTATTTGCTCTCCCACTATGCCCTCTCCCACTCTCTTATCCCCCTCACCACTCCTAACTCCTCCACTACCCTCTCAGATAACAAAAATCTCTTTTGATGCCACAGTATTTGTAAACATCTGCTCTGGAAAGTTACAAACTAGGAAAAGAGCTAACATTGCCATCATCTTTAGCTTGCTCATTTTTGAAAGATTTTCTAGCCACTAATCTGCAATATTGGCCCAAATTACCTGGCATTAGATCAGTAATGATGAGCAGCCAAAACGATTACTTGTTTCTAAGGTAGCACCAAATTAGGCTGAGTTTGCATCTAAATGTCTCTGAAATGATTGATCATAGGTAAACAAATAAAAAGCCTCCTCCTCTAATTAGCCATGATTTTTCTAACATTAGACTGATTGGATTTCTTTGAATCTGGGTTTTTTGTCTAAGTTCTTTGAGTAAGGTCAATTAAAATTGCTCTTTCTCCCTGCCCCCCACCCCATCTTTCATTTTCTTTAGAAAAAATAACTTGTATCACATCTGAGAAAGCAAGATTGGAAAAATATAGAGCTGCCATGTGAAATAGTAACAATGGCCCTGGCATCTTATGCATGAGAGTTGGTACTCAGGGTTCATTGAGAGTAAACCCTCACCTGCCAGTCTGTGATCTCATCCAGGCTTGATCTAAGCCTACACTGAGCCCAGGTAAGTAAGGAAAAAGGCTCAGCATCTGGAGGTCATTCTACCACTGTGGAGGACAAGAGGCTGCTTGGGACAAACAGAGTGGCAGTGGCCAGGAGAAGCATGAAGTCAGGAAAATACTGTGAGAATCACCTGAAGTACAGAGTTGTTGATACTCAAGGTCTCCACAGGAGATTGCAGTGTCCTGATCACAGGGACTGTGATTCAGGAACAAAACTGGGAGCCAAGGTGTATGGTCATGCTGTGGATGTAGTTGGACTCAGAAAAAAAGAAGAAGCAGTTGCTGGAAATGTAGTACTGGGCTGTAATTTATTCACATGGACCAAATAATTCAGCTTACTAGAACCAGTGTTCAGGGTTGGACTAAAACCAGTACAAAACTGGCTTGATTCTAAGTTGCTTCAGTTGTAGGCTAGAGTTTATGTCTCTGAAGACACTGGACCATTTTAGGTTTAGAACTAGGAGGAAGGCAAGATGCTCATCTATTTTGCAAATATCTTTAAAAAAAAAAGTACCCTGACTAGCCTAAATTGTTAGTGCATCTCTTCCATGATATTTAAATCCCAACAAATAGATACAAAAATATCAGATAATTCTGAAACTAATTAAGCCAAAAGTAACATTGTAAATATCTTGAATGCCAATAAATCGTTGTTATTGAGACAGGCATTGGGCCTGACAATTAAGATACCACTCCATTTCTCACATTGGCATGCCAGGGTTAGATACCTGGCTCCAGCTCCTCATTCCAGCTTCCTGATTATGCACACCTGGAGAGGCATTGATGACAGCTCAAGAAACTATAGGAGACCTGGACTGAGTTTTCAGCTCCCAGATTCAGCCTGGCCCAGTCCCAATCATTGCAGGCATTTGGGGTGTGAACCAGTGCATGGAAAATCTCATGCGCTCTCTCTCTCTCTCTCTCTGTAAAATAAATAAATAAAAATAACTTTTTAAAATAGCTGTTACTGAATATTGTAAAATACAATGAAAATTTTCTATTCATATCAGCAAGAGCTTATTGAGCACTTACTATCAACTGTGACACGTTCAGGAGACTTTGGCCTCGGTGCCTCTCCTGTTCTCTTTAGCAGTCTGTTCCAACCTCAAACGGAAACCAAGGGATATCTCTCCACTGCACAGCTCAAATCAGTGAAGCAACAGTCGGCTTGAGGCTCACATCACCTTTTTGTCAAGTGAAAAATCTCAGAATTGTGGTGTTTATGCTTGCTGTCTTGGAGTACTTATTGAGAATCTACTGTGTGCCAAGCATGATACTGAACACTCAGGGTGAAAAGATGGATACATAATTGTTACTAGCTTGAAAGAGCTCACCTTCCAAAAGGCCCATCCACAGGAATGTTTCCCTAGAAAAAAATGGCTGCTTCTTCCAGATACATGACCTCCATATGGGACCTCCCATATGGGACAGTGCCTCCAACTTTGCAGCCTAAAGGATTTTTAGAGGGTCAATATTACTAGGTGTACAAGTTAGCACACAGGGCAATAGAGACCCACAACAAAAGAGAACATTTGGGGATAAAAGAATTTGGCTTCCTTATTAAATTTCAATATCACAGGAAAGGAACATTCTAGTATAGTACATATTGTCAAAGAAGAGCAGTGCCTCCCAGGAAATTGTAAATTGTCTGACTTTTGTTCCCTTTTTATATTCTTTGTGACAGCTTGCTCTCTCTGCAACTAATTTTTCCCAAGGAAAACTATTAAGGTCATTGTGACACCCTCTGTTACAGAATGGGGGAGAAAAGAGAGAAATGCATGGAGAAAAATTCATAACCATGTCAGATCAAGGGAACTCTTACATAATCAAAGTTTCTTTTTCTGTGATATTTTCCTAAAAAAATTTAAAGAATAGGAAAACTTGGACTTACTAATTTTGACTTGATACTGAGAGGTATGGTACATTTTACAATTTGTGCTTCTATGACGAATTTTAAATAGTTTTGCTACAGAAAAGCAAAAGCATTGTTCTTCAACCAGGAACATAACCTATCATGAAATCTAAGTTTCCAAACTCACTATACATATCAACCATGTCACGCTTTTGTGACTTGCACTATTGCACACCAAAAGTTGAATGCACTGATGTCATTTGCTATAGTGCTAACAAGCCATTCTGCTGGAGAATAAAAATGTGAAATAATCATTCTCCAATTCACATAGACTCATGGGCAAGAACCCATAACTATTGTTGCTGGTCTCCGAACATGAGTAAATCATGATTCCTAACCTTAGTGAAACAACATGAGCACACGTATGTGAATTCAAGGCATATCGTGGGAAGTGCTATAAAATGCAGTCAGGCCCCCCATATCCGTGGATTCTGCATCTACAAATTCAACCAACTGTGGATGAAAAATAATCAGGAAAAAACTGTATATATCCCAAACATGCAGACTTTTTTCTTGCCATTATTCCTTCAACAATATGGTTCAACACATAGCAATTTTTTTTTTATTTTTTTTTATTTTTTGACAGGCAGAGTGGACAGTGAGAGAGAGACAGAGAGAAAGGTCTTCCTTTGCCGTTGGTTCACCCTCCAATGGCCGGCGCGCTGCGGCCGGCGCACCGCGCTGATCCGATGGCAGGAGCCAGGAGCCAGGTGCTTTTCCTGGTCTCCCATGGGGTGCAGGGCCCAAGCACCCGGGCCATCCTCCACTGCACTCCCTGGCCACAGCAGAGGGCTGGCCTGGAAGAGGGGCAACTGGGACAGAATCCGGCGCCCCAACCGGGACTAGAACCCGGTGTGCCGGCGCCGCTAGGCGGAGGATTAGCCTAGTGAGCTGCGGCGCCGGCCACAACACATAGCAATTTTTAAAGGTTTACCTATTTATTTATTTGAAAGGCAGAATGACAGATAGGGGGTAGAGATGGAGAGTGGGAGGGGAAGAGAGAAAGAGAGAGAGAGACCTTCTGTCTGGTTGTTTACTTCCCAAATGGCTACAACAGTCAGGACTGGGCTGGAAAAAAGCCAGTATGGATGGTACTGGTACAGAAACAGATGGATAGACCAATGGAACAGAATAGAAATTCCAGAAATCAATCCAAACATCTACAACCAACTTATATTTGATCAAGGATCCAAAACCAATCCCTGGAGTAAGAACAGTCTATTCAACAAATGGTGCTGGGAAAATTGGATTTCCACATGCAGAAGCATGAAGAAAGACCCCTACCTTTCACCTTACACAAAAATTCACTCAACATGGATTAAAGACCTAAATCTACGACCTGACACCATCAAGTTACTAGAGAACATTGGAGAAACCCTGCAAGATATAGGTACTGGCAAAGACTTCTTGGAAAAGACCCGGAAGCACAGGCAGTCAAAGCCAAAATTAACATTTGGGATTGCATCAAATTGAGAAGTTTCTGTACTGCAAAAGAAACAGTCAGGAGAATGAAGAGGCAACCAACAGAATGGGAAAAAATATTTGCAAACTATGCAACAGATAATGGGTTAATAACCAGAATCTACAAAGAAATCAAGAAACTCCACAACATCAAAACAAACAACCCACTTAAGAGATGGGCCAAGGACCTCAATAGACATTTTTCAAAAGAGGAAATCCAAATGGCCAACAGGCACATGAAAAAATGTTCAAGATCACTAGCAATCAGGGAAATGCAAATCAAAACCACAATGAGGTTTCACCTCACCCCGGTTAGAATGGCTCACATTCAGAAATCTACCAACAACAGAGGCTGGCAGGGAGGTGGGGAAAAAGGGACACTAACCCACTGTTGGTGGGAATGCACACTGGTAAAGCCACTATGGAAGTCAGTCTGGAGATTCCTCAGAAACCTGAATATAACCCTACCATACAACCCAGCCATCCCACTCCTTGGAATTTACCCAAAGGAAATTAAATTGGCAAACAAAAAAGCTGTCTGCACCTTAATGTTTATTGCAGCTCAATTCACAATAGCTAAAACCTGGAATCAACCCAAATGCCCAGCAACAATAGGCTGGATAAAGAAATTATGGGAATGTACTCTATAGAATACTATACAGCAGTAAAAAACAATGAAATCCGGTCATTTGCAACAAAATGGAGGAATCTGGAAAACATTATGCTAAGTGAATTAAGCCAGTCCCAAAGCGACAAATGTTATATGTTCTCCCTGATCAGTGACAACTAACCAAGCACCAAAAAGGACACCTGCTGAAGTGAAATGGACACTATGAGAAACAGTGACTTGATCAGCCCTTGTCCTGACTGTGACTGTTGATGTACAATTTAATACTTTATCCCTTTTAGTATTTTTTGTTCTACTTAATACTATTGGTTGAACTCTGTAATTAACACACAATTATTCTTAGGTGTTTAAATTTAACTGAAAAGTGATCACTGTTAAATATAAGAGTGGGAATAAGAGAGGGAGGAGAGATGTACAATTTGGGACATGCTCAATCGGACTTGCCCCTAATGGTGGAGTTAGAAACGTGCCAGGGGATTCCAATACAATCCCATCAAGGTGGCATGTACCAATGCCATCTCACTAGTCCAAGTGATGAATTTCAGTTCACAATTGATCACACTGATAGGTCTAAGAGTCAAAGGGATCACACAAACAAGACTAGTGTCTGCTAATACTAACTGATTGAATCAAAAGGGGAGAGAACGATCCATCATGGGAAGCTGGTTACACAGCAGACTCATAGAATGGCAGATGTCCTAAATAGCATTCTGGCCTCAGATTCAGCCCTTAAGGCATTTGGATCTGGCTGAAGAGCCCATGAGAGTATTTTAGGCATGGAAAGCCAAGACACTCTGGGGGGAAAAAAAAAACCTAAATGAAAGATCTCTGCAAGTGAGATCCCAGTGGAAAGAACAGGGCCATCAAAGAAGGAGGTACCTTTCTCTGAAGGGAGGAGAGAACTTCCACTTTGACTATGACCCTGTTGGAATAAGATCAAAGTCAGCGAACTCAAAAGGCTTCCATAGCCTTGGCAACTCATGACTAGAGCCTAGGGAGATTACTGACGCCATAAACAAGAGTGTCAAATTGTTAAGTCAACAACAGGAGTCACTGTGCACTTACTCCTCATATGGGATCTCTGTCCTTAATGTGTTGTCCAATGTGAAGTAATGCTATAACTAGTACTGAAACAGTATTTTACACTTTGTGTTTCTGTGTGTGTGCAAACTGTTGAAATCTTTACTTAATATATACTAAATTGATCTTCAGTATATAAAGATAATTGAAAATGAATCTTGATGTGAATGGAATGGGAGAGGGAGCGGGAAAAGGGAGGGGTGTGAGTGGGAGGGAAGTTATTGAGGGGGGAAGCCATTGTAATCCATAAACTGCACTTTGGAAATTTATATTTACTAAATAAAAGTTAAAAAATTTTTAAAAAATTTAAAAATCCAGTATGGATCTCCTACATGGGTGGCAGGGGCTCAAACATTTGGATCATCTATTGAACCCTCTCATGTACATAAGCAGGGATCTGGGTTGGAAGTGGAGCAGCTAAACTTAAATTAGTGGTCCGATATAGGATTATAGCATTATAAGAGGCAGCTTAACCCTCTGGGTCATGTCAGCCCCAACACATAGCATTTATATTGTACTAGATATTAAGTCATTTAGAAATGATTTAAAGTATATCAGAGAATATGCAAAGGTTGTATGCAAATACTACTGCATTTTATATAAGAGAAGGGTATCTGCATATTTTGTTGTCCACAGGGGATCCTGAAGCAATCCTCCTTGTATACAAACAACCACCTACACAAAATACAAAAGTCTTCAGAAAGTTCATTGAAAAAGTATTATGAAAAAAATGTGTAATATTTCAAAATTTTTGGCAATAAAGTTACCTTTTGGTTCCATTTTTCCCAAACATTTTGACATACCCTTATAAATCCACATAATATAACAAATATTAAGAATCTATATTAGGTGAAAGATCTTTTATCACCTGTAGTATTTGCATTGTTGTTAATTAAGTTGTTATTTTTATTTTAGACATAAAGACAAATTACTTGGCAACAGGGAATAATTCTCCCAAGTTTTCTCAGGTAGGCAGTGGTAGAAATGAATTGGCTTCTGCATGATTGCACAACCCATAATCTAGACCTCTTACCAAAGCAACATGGTCAAAAATAGGTGGCCTTAATTGAAGAAGTAGAATAAAAGTGGGCCTTAACAGCAGTCATTGTGATTTTTTTTTCTGGTTTTTGGTGTTGTTTTTTTTTTTTTTTCCCCGTGTTAAGTTGAAGCAGGCTTCTCCTCTGTCCTGTCTCATTTCAGCACTTAATCTCTTCTCACTGTCTTCCTGCAGAACACAAGGGCTTAATAACCCCAGAGCCAATGCATTCAATGGGTCCTATTAAGCTAGACAGGATGAGAAGCTTTATTATATATTGATCTGAAAAAGTCATTGAAAACCTGTGCTTTAACTGTGCAAAACAACAGATCTAACAGTCCATTCTAACAATGGATGTTCTTAGTGAGAACAAAAAGCCAGACTACTTACTTGGCTTCATTATAATCTTCAGCTTTCACACTTTGGACTCATGAGTTACCCTGATCGCATGCAGGAGTTAATGTATTTCCCTAGCCCTTAACTTCCTATCAGTAATAATGCAAGAGCTTTGAGTACAATGCAAACTTGGTCACTCATTATCAAACAAAAAGTAACTAATCACTACTGAACCAATATGCAAATTTGGAGTAATTAGAAGTTGATTATTTTGGGGAAAAGATAGAAGAAGGTTTAGTACTGGTTAATTTCAGTGTATGTATAGTCATTCAGTGTCAAGTAGAGACACAGCTTGTCCTGCTATTTGCACAATTACTATGAAAATTCACAGGGGATGGGCTTTTCACAAAAAGAGAAATATTTTATACACATTTTAAGTTAAGGAAATTCCATAAAGTTTGCCTAAAACATACCTAAACTTTTTGCGAGAGAGAGAATATACCTTTTTGTTATCTTCACTAAATATTGTCTGATTCTATCCTGCCTGACTCTGGCAGCCTACTTATATAATAAATACTGAATCATTTCTCAAAACTGAATTCAACTGTAACTCTGTAAAATCAACCCAAATTCTCTGGACATCATAGAACACAACCTTCTTTGTGCATTCCAGACCAGGCCTTTATCATAGTTTTCAGTTTATTTGCATGTCTCCCTCTAAGGTAACCACAACCTCCTTGAATAAAAGTATCAGGAATCGGTATTCTTTCTTCATTTCAAAATAATACTCTGACCAGAATTCTAAACCCTCAACATCTGTCTCTTTCTGTCACATGCATCTGACAAAAATCCCAATTCTTGATGAGCCCACGTCTAAACATTGCCAGAATGGTTCCGCCAACAAGACAGGTTGTACTGTTGAAAATAAGTGACCACACATGACACTCTCTTCCCAGTGTTACTTGATAACCCTTCCTTGTTCTTTTCATCAGTTCATTCTGTATACCCACAAAGATTATTTCAGACCTTTTTCACTTTCCTCAAACCCATGGCATCCATTTCCTGACCTTCCCCCAAGCATTCTTCATTACAGTTGGAATTCCAGTTGGAATCTCTCAGCTTCTTATCATCAAACTTCAGCTTCCCTACCTGCTTCCCTTGTGCCTTGATAGAAGAGGAAATAACTTTTCTTCTCTCTAGATCCAGTCCTTTAATGTCTTTGGCATTGCCTTCTCCTGCCTTCCTGCATAAAACCTAAACCACAGACTATTCCTCCTGTATTTTGTAGATTCAAGTTCTCTCTTTTGATTCCTTCTCACTAATTTCACATGAATTCATCTTTCCCTCTCATTAAACTAAGAAGCAAACAAACCCTCTCATTTAATCTCCTGCTCCTGAACTCTTTTTCTGGTTTTCATGGCATAACTTTTTTATTTTTTTAAATTTTATTTAAGTTATACATGTTTCATGTATTTCATATATACAGATTTAGGAACATAGTGATGCTTCCTCCATTACCCTCCCTCCCACCCATGCTCCAATCCTTCCTCCCCCTCCCTCTCGGATTCCCACTCTTAATTTTTACAAAGATCTATTTTCAGTTTACTTAATGAACATATAGTTAAGCCTACACCAAGTAAAAGATTTCAACAAGTAATATGAAGAAAAAAAGAAAAAAACAAAACACAACAAAACAAAACACTGTGTCTATTGTCCATTTGAATTTTCTCTCTTGAAAATGCCTGTTCAAGTCCTTTGCCCATTTCTTAACTGGATTGCTTTGTTATTGTTGCATTTCTTGAGCTCTTTATAGATTCTGAACATACCATAACTTCTTGAAAGCATTGTCTAAACTCAACCTGGAATTGGGCCAATCTGAAGCTGGAAGCCAGGAGCTTCTTGCTGGTCTCCCACGTGGATTCAAAGGCCCAAGTACTTGGGTCATCTTTCACTTCTGTCCATGGCACATTAGCAGGAAACTGAATTGGAAGTGGAGGAGCCAGGACACAAACTGGTGCCCATATGGGATGCTGGCTGTTCAGGTGACAGCTTAACCCATCATGCCACAGCACAGACCCCTATTTATCCATTCTTTTGTTGATGAAACTTGTGCTATTTTAAATCTTTTGCTAGGAAAAAAAAAAGGAGTGACTATGAGCATTCATGTACATGCCACCTTTTACAAATGTGCCAAAGTTTCTCTGTGATTTACTTTTGCCTGGATTTGTAAGTCTGTAAGTTATACACACTTTAAAGTTCACCTGATAGCATCAAAGTGTTTTCCAAAGGATTTTAAAAATATTTTTAAAAATATAATACATGAACCAAGAAATGCACATGTGTACAGATCACTGAGTTTTTTGATCAAGTGATCACACTCATAACCAACTCCCAAATCAAGAACAAAGCATTATGGTACCCCAAGAGTACTCACTATCCTCCCCCATTTCTTCTTTAAATGTGAAATAAGAATATATTGTCATTTACATGGTATAATTCAATAAAGTGATATTTATAACTATGTATCAAATGATCTTACATCTATACAATTTCTATCCTTTCTCTATATATTAACTACCACAAATAAGGCAAACATTTGATATTTTTCTTCCCCCCTCTGACTTGTTTCCCATAGTGTAATGATCTCTGTATTTTGCTGCAAATGCCAATATTTCATTCTTTTTTATGGCTGAGTAATATTCTATTGTGTATATATACCACATTTTCTTTATTCAGTCATCAGTTGATGAACATCTACCATTAGAGAATAATAGTTCCCTCTGAGCTATAATCCTGCCAAATATGACTTGGTCAGATTTTATTAGGATTTGCCCTTACGGTGAGTGTAGAATAGTCTGTCATTGAGGTCTTAATTTATACTTTTCTGCTGCAGTGTTTTTTTTTTTAAAGTATATTCATATTGGATTTTTTGAGCATTTACACAATGCAAATTTGTTAAGGTGCTGATCATTTTTATTAGATTGGTTTTGGTATAATACAGAAACTGTCTATCATCTGGAAAAAATTGCAGCTTTGTTCTTCGTTGCCAATCTTTGTGCCTTATATTTCTTTCTCTTGTATTTCTCCTGCTATGAACTGCTGAGCAGTGTTGAGTAAAATTTTAAAACATTCTAGTATTTTCTCTAGTCTTAATTGAAAGAAATATCTTAGTGTTTTACCATTCAATATGATGTTTTCTGTAAGGATCTTGCACATATCATATACTGGGTTAAGAAGATTATTATAGGAGCAAACACTGCTGTACAGTGAATAAAGCTACTGTTTGGGATGCCTGCATCCTATATCAGAGTGCCTAGGATCACGTCCCACCTTCACTTCCAATTCAGCTTCCTACTGATGTGCAACCTGGAAGGAAACAGATGATGGCCCAGCTATTTGGGTCCCTGCCACTGTGGGAGACCTAGACTGAGTTCCTGGCTCATGGCTTCAACATGGCCCAGCCCTGACTTTGTAGACTTTTGAAGAGTGAACCAGTGTGTGAAAGATCCCTCTCTGTGTATCTATGTGTCCCTCTGTTTGTCTCTCTGTCAATCTGCCCTTCAAATAAATAAAAATAAAGAAATAAACTATAAAAAAAGAGAAGGTATTCTTGTAATCCTAGTTTGCTAAAATATTTTAAATTGAATCATGGAAACATAGTGCATGGTAACAAGTGATTTTTCTCCATGTGAGATGACTGTATGGTCATGAAGATTTAATTTATAAATGTGGTGAATGTTTATTACTGTTATTATTCTTATTTTGTGTACATACAAAGTATTCTTATTTTGTGTAAAATCCACTTTCCTGATATATAGTTTCATGTGTTTTGATAAATACACATAGCCCTTTATGCATTGTTATAGTAAAGGTAAAGGTGGTTTGACCTCCCACATGCTCACTAATGAGAGCCCTGTACAACCAACCCAACCCCAACTCTTTCCCTTGGCCATCATTAATATGTTTTTTGTCTCAATAATTCTATCTCTTTCCAGAAAGTCAAATAAGTGCAACTATGCAATATGTAACATTTGAAACAGGCTGCTTTGACTTGAACCTTAATATTTACTTTTCTAAAATCACATGTGTAATAAAACTCAGTACCAGGATTCAAAGTTAAAAAGGACTCATTTAAAAAAAAAAAAAACTCATTCTTTTTCCAATACTTTCCACTGCTCATGTTAACCTCTTTGGCCATACCAAACTTTAGAAGTATTCAACTTGGCCTCCTATACAAATATTTTACCACATTTCTCATCACATAATCCTCTAAGGTCAAATTACATATATATTTATTGAAGAGAAACAAAAACAAAGAGACAGACAGAATTCCCATCTGTTGGTGCACTCTCCAAATGTCCACAAAGGCCAGAGCTAGGCCAGGGACAGAACCAGAAGTTGGGAACACAGTCCAGGTCTCCTGCATGGATGACATGGGCTCAACTACTTGAGCCATACTGCTGCCTCCCAAGGTCTGCATCAGCAGGAAGTTGGAGTCTGGAGCTGGAGCCAGGAATAGAACCTAGGAACAGTAATACAGTACCCAGGTGCCCTAAGCACAAGACTATCCACTCATTCTCTGATTCACATATTGTATCTGCCACAAAATTTGTGTACCACAAAATTGATGCTGAATAATGCTCATTAAAGAGGTTTGAACACCTAAATTTTCAAACATTTTGTCAAAGGGCAAAATATGAGGCATGATTTTAGCACAATGAATTATCCTTTTGAAAGCTGTAAGCATTGGTATGATATAATCATAAAGCAAAACCCTGGACAAAATTGCTTTATATGTGCATTTGAATTGAATGGATTGGGTTTAGTTATACATACTGAACTAATATTTTAATCAATTCCCAGGACTCCTCTTCGGGGATTCCTTCCATCAGTCTCTCTTTTTTTGAGTATCAGATAGTAAGAAAGGCCTTAAGTTTTATCCCAAAATCTCCCACTGATTTGCTACGTAGACATGAGAGAAAATTTTACAGTGTGAGGTATTTTGATTGTCTTACAACAAGAACAAGAGTTAAAAAACTCAAGTTTCACCTTTAATGTGATTTTAACTAAAATGTGTTTAAAGAGCTTTGAAGATTTTGTAAGAAAAGCTTTATGCAAAGTACCTTTATGTCAGCTTTAAATATTATTTTTTATTTCCTAATTAATTACAAAAGGATTCAACTAGAGATGACATGATAGAAAAAAAACCTCTAGTTTCTAACATGAGGTTCCCCTCCCCCATCATTGTTCTACATAATTGCCTGAAATGACATTTTTTTCTTCCATTCTTCAAAGCCAGAAGTGGATTTGAGCTACAATCTTATCACTGTCAGTTACAGTTTTCTCTGTAAGAGCCACTACACAAATAGATTCTATGGGGGAAATTTTTACAAAAGAATAAGACATGGTAATTTTTCTCTAAGAAATTCATACATAGTTGAGGAGCTAAGAGGAACAAAAACTATTATACATGGCAGAGTATGATAAATTTCAAATCAGTAGCATAAATGTGCCAGGGTTTATAGACTAAAGATAAAGATGAAGCGTGGATTGAACCAAACTGTGTACCATGTGATTTTGAATGACAAACCAAACATTTTGTACTTGATCCTGTAAACAACAAAAACCATTGAGGAATTTGGAATTTCAAAATGACCTGAAATGAGCGGCATTTAGGAAAATAAATACAGAAGAGAGTAAACTGCAGGCAGTGTAAGTGTTAGGTGCATACCTCTACAGTCCAGTCAGGAAGGCATAAATACCAGGATGGGGATGTTGATGACAGTGATAAGCACCATATATTTAATGCCTCCATGCCAGGCCCCTCCATGGGTTCTTACACTAACCAAGCAAGATCTATATTATTATGTCTACTACAGAAGAAGGAAGAGTTTCAAAGCAGATATGTGACTTGTTCAAGAAATTATAAATCAAGTCTCTCTGGATCTTCACAATATTTTCCTCAACTTTTTTTTTAACTTTTATTTAAAGAATATAAATTTCCAAAGTACAGCTTATGGATTACAATGGCTTCCCCCCCATAACTTCCCTCCCACCCGCAACCCTCCTCTTTCCCTCTCCCTCCCCCCTTCCATTCACATCAAGATTCATTTTCAATTCTCTTTATATACAGAAGATCAGTTTAGCATATATTAAGTAAAGATTTCAACAGTTTGCACCTCAACTGTTTTTGAAAGTTAGGTGGATTTGAGTGATGGAAATAGACTACAAGATAATATTTGGGCTTCCACGCCTAATTGGTTTGAATTTTTGAGAACATGAAGATTTAAAGAGTCCAGAAAATGAATTTGATGAACAGATAAATGTAGGACTCCCAGGATGATTTTCAAGAACAATGAGGAATAAACTTGCTCTTTGTGCTTGCAATCATTTAAAAGAATCAAGACTCAGGAGGCCAGTAGCCACAGAAAAGAAATACAGTCAAATGAAATCACTGTAAGTATGTATGAAATGTACCAGATCATTTCTGGCTAAAAGCTGACTAGCTTGTGGGGAAATCAATATATAAGGTCAGTAGGCACTTGCTATGGTTCAAGAGTGTCTCCCCAAATTAATGTGTTGGAACCTTAATTCCTTGGTGTGGCAGTGTTGGCCAGTGGGGTTTCAGGAGGTGATTAGGTCATTAAGAGGGACGAATGCCTTTCTCCCAGAAGTGAGTTCTCACTCTCTCATGACTGGATTAGTTATTCCAAGAATGGGTTGTTGTAGTGAGTAATTTGTCTAGTAATTTGTCTCTTCTGCAGATGCTTGCTTGCCTATTTTCTGCTATGAACTGAAGCAGCATGGGGCCCCATATTGGACTTCTGAATCTTTAGAATCATGAGCCAAAATATACCCCTTTCATTTATAAATTTTCCAGTCTCAGGTATTCTGTTGTAGTAATAGAAAATGGACTAAGCACTTAAATGAGAGGAGCAAGGAAATCATTAGAACTGTGACTTCTCAGGGCAGCAAAAGTGGCCCTTATGTCAAGGTGATTTTGTTGAAGTCACTAGATGGTCCTGCCAATTATAAAAACAAAGTGTTTGCAATGTGTTCAATGTCCACTTCTTGCTTTGAAGAACGGAGGAAAAACACCATGCTCTGAAATCCTCTTTTATGCTGTCCACAAGTCAAGAGTGTGAAGGGAAATAGGTACCTGTAAGGGATAAAAGCTATCCCAAATACTTTGCTTAAGGCAATCTCCCCTTCAGTTTCTAACAAATAATATCATTTATTCAGTGCTCGAGATTGTATAGGGGTCAAGCTGGAGTTAAAATAAGCCTCCCAATGCATATTAATTAGGTTCAAATTGCTTCAAGGTTGTATTTTGCTTAAGCCCCTGTTGAATGAGACCTTGCAATTTAATCATATTTGTGTCTTTTCGTAAACATAAATATACCATAATACCTTTTCAATGATCATCTTAATCCTAAATTTATGTTCTTTAGTCCTAGAGAACCATATTTGACATAGACTTGTAGCAAAATATCTGGGTGAAAACAAATGTTCTCTATAATAGGTTAGACATTTGTGACATTTTAAAGGGAGAAAAATAAGTCTGTCTGACCTTTCAGCCAGCACAAATAAGATGCCAATTTCCAAATTCACACAGTTAACTCTAGCATCAGAAAATAAGACACAGCTTTGCAATCTAAATGCTAGTATGTACTAGGGATGAGTGAACCAAATCTTGAAAGTTCACATTCCAATTTATACTGATGGAGTTAGTTATATGTAGGCTTCAAGTTAAAGGCCCAGTGTTACTAAAAGAGTACATGGGGAATAAGAGGCAGTCCCTGTCTTTGGGTAGCTCCCTTCTCCAGAACCTAATATCGGTGTCCCAAACAATATCACTGTATTAGTTAGCTTTTCATTACTTTAGCCAACATACCGGAGAGAAGCTACTCAGAAAGGAAAACAGTTGATTTGGGGTTCCAGTTTGGAGGATCAGAATGTGAGATCATGCAGCTTCCTTTGTTCAGGTATCTGGTGAGGTAGAGGCTGGTAGAAGAACGGTCATATTGTGCTCTATGGAGCAGACAGAAAGCATGCTCAGCTTATATTAGTCATGCTGTCAGGAGAAGGAGCTTCTGAGGGCATGACTCACATGACCTGAAGACCCCCTCCAGGCCCACCTCCAGATGCCACAGTTAGATTAAATCTCCACTGTTAACCCATCAACCTTAACCTTAATCCATGGACTGTTAATGTAAGACCTTTGCATAAGTTTGGGGGCAAAGGCTGTTCAAATCATAACCATCGCCAATAATTAAATAACATTTGTCATTTATATTTATTTAAAAATATATATTATGTTTATTTTTATATTTATATATTATTATATTTATTAAATAACTTATTTAACAGTGCTGCAGGTTGCTTTCCTTACTCCCCACATCTACTCTGCAATAGATTTTTGTTACTTTAAAATACCTGAGAGGGGTTTCTTGGGAAGGTAAAGGTTTATTTTGGCTTATGGTTTGGAGATGCACAATGGAAGATTAAGCATCAGTCTGGCATTGGTCAGAAGCTGGCCATGGCAGAGCGAGTGTGGAGGAAAAATTCCATGGTGAGCCAGGAGGTGGAGAAGCTAGGCGAGGCTTGACTGAAATAACCAGCCCTCCTAAAGGAACCACCTCCTGAGGAAAGGCCCTCAGTGACCTAAAAACCTCCCACCAGGCCCCACCTTTCAGATGTCATAATTATATCAAATTTCCATGCTATCCATCAACTGCTAACATAAGACTGTGCAGGCTACATGTCTGCATGACAAGTCCTGTTCATTTCATAACATAGCCCTTTGAAAAATGCCATGACTTTGGTCTCCAGAAGTTCTCCAACCACTCTAGTCCTTTCAGCTGTGCTGCCATCATGCCTTATCTGAAGAGCACAAGAAGTTCTGCCTGTATTGCCTGCAGTCCAGTCTGCACAGGAGCAGACTGGACTGCAGGTGGATTCAGTTTGCACAGAGCAACAGGCAACCACTTACTGCGACTGCTCTGTCCTGCCTGACTGGGCTCAACCCCTGGCTCCTATTTCCTGTCCTCATTCCCTGCTCCCTGCAGTGCCACTATGTGTACTTCTTTCTTCTCTTTGAATGTGTCAAACTCTTTGTTACCTTAGGGCCTTTGCACTTGCCCCTTCTCACACCTACCACTTGCTTCCTTGAGCCTTATGTACTTAGCATTGTCATTTCATCCAGATCTCCATTCCTATGTCCCTTGTCAGAGAATCATCCATAGCTACTCAATTTCATCCCTCCTCCCAACAACTCGAACAAGATCAGCCCTAAATGAAAGTGTATAGGACCTCCATCACAATCCCAATTTAATTGTGCTGTATTCCCTCTTCAATCATCAGAGTTAGGTTCCTCAACCTCTTCAAGCCCCCACCCCTGCTGCAGGACAGTAGAACTCACAGTTGATGCATTTAAATTCTTACTAAAGATTAAGTGAAGAGTCTCATATTAGCCTATAAAAGTCTGTATGCATATGGATCTAGTTTAAGCAATAAAGTGATGTGGGCTTGGTGTATAGTAATTTTACTCCAGGCTCTTATCATGCACTTACAAGAGCATTCTAAGTGTAGACATGTATAAGTTGCACAAAGTGATGGCAAACTTAATCAAAAGGTGAAAAGGTGAGCACACACACACGTGAACATAGTGTGCCCCACACAGAGAAATATACATCATGAATAGGTTGTGGGCCAGAAAGGAGAAGGCATGGAGGAAGGGAAATGGAGAGGGCACCCTCATAGCACCACCAGCTGTCATCTGCATCAGGAGAGAGAGAGAGAGAGAGAGAGAGAGAGAGAGAGAGAGAGACCCTCCCAGTTGTTGGCCTCCTTTATGAGATAGGGAGTGGTGTCTCACCAGGTATGAAGCCACCCAGTAACTATATATGGCACTGCCAAATGCCCCTCCTGGAGCTCAATATCCATATTTTCATGGCATCCCCTCCACCTTTAGGTCCCAGGTGAAGCAGATCCATTCTGGAAAACGGGGTGCTTGATCAACAAATGAGGAGTTAAAATTACATGGGGCCTTGTGACTTCCACCCCAACAAACCCAAATTTACTACCTGGCTGTCCCACATCAAAAGTAGTGGTCTGAATAAGAGGTAACACAATCCCGTTTGTCATCTTAACTTAATAAATAATTACAGATTCTAAGTGCTGAATTTGTTTGTACGCCTGTGCTTTATGGGATTGCCCTCCATGCTCCTTCTCTAAGATTTTACTAAGTCTCCTAAAGTTTCATTCCTTCATTCACTTACATAATAATTCCTATTGTTTTATCATCAAAAACTGTAGATGCATATGAGGGGTCTTTAAAATGTTAGTGGAAAATGTGTATTACAGGAAAAGAGGCATGGCTCTCAAAAATTTTTACATTAAAAATAAACATCTTTAAATTCCATTTTTCCGTGAACTCTTTGAAGTACCCTCATATGAAAATATTGCTTTGTATTTCCATATCTGAGACTATTTTCAACTATCAAAAGTACAATCTCTCCATTACATGACAGAACATGATATAACAGAAAGATGCTAGACATAGATGTTTAGCTTAAAAATGAGCTCTATTATTTTCTGGTTTTCATTTAAGCTGTCCAAGCTACAAGCTCCAACTGCAAAATGGGAATGGTAACTAATTCACAGGGTTAATTCCAGGATTACTTAAAATAATGTCTATGTCTTTTCTTCCCCCACTCCCTAGAACAAGTGCTAAAAGTAACTGAGGGAGTATAACTAAGCAGTTAAGGGCATGGGCATTGTAGTAATGCAGACGAGTTTCAGGCTGGCTGAACCACTTAGGCATTTTGGAACTTAGTCACCCAAAAGCACCCAGATTCCATTTCCTCACATGAAAACTGAGAACAGTAATCATCTCTACCTCAAAAGCAAGAAGTGAGCATTCAATGAGAGAATGCCCCAACGGGCTTTGTGTGGTGTCTGGCACATGATAAGTAGTCAGTTATCACTTGTTTTAGTTCTGAATTCTCTCAGAGGAAAAAAAAAATGGCAAAGCCATGCTGTTTTAGAAAACAAAGCTTGGATAAGGTCCAGAGAAAACTGTCATGTAAATTCTCTTAATATAATGCATTTGAAGAGTTTCTTCTTCTACCTGAAGTAGCTGAATTCACCTCACTCTGAGCTTCCTACTGAGATGTTAAACTTCCTGAAATCTTCACCTCACTATCCACAAGCTGCCCAGTATCTGAGCATCTCTTTCTGGTTTCCATGACAAAAGCTGTGTTCTTGGGCCTGTGCTGCGGCTCAATAGGCTAATCCTCTACCTAGCAGTGCCGGCACACCTGGTTCTAGTCCCTGTTGGGGCGCCGGATTCTGTCCCGGTTGCCCCTCTTCCAGGCCAGCTCTCTGCTGTGGCCCAGGAGTGCAGTGGAGGATGGCCCAAGTGCTTGGGCCCTGCACCCCATGGGAGACCAGGAGAAGCACCTGGCTCCTGCCTTCGGATCAGCATGGTGCGCTGGCTGCAGCACGCCGGCTGTGGCGGCCACTGGAGGGTGAACCAACGGCAAAAGGAAGACCTTTCTCTCTGTCTCTCTCTCACTGTCCACTCTGCCTGTCAAAAGAAAAAAAAATTGTGTTCTTCCTCCCCAGAAGTCATAAATCTTGCTAGTGGACAGGAAAGGACTGTAGCGTTGGCTGCTATAAGGCATCTCCCAAAAGTTCATATTAGGGGAAGACTGTGCATAATTTTTGAAGTTTTCAGCACCAAAACAGTTTGCTTTATTTCCATTTTCCCATGCATTTGTTGAAGTCTTTTTGTGTGAGTATTAAAAAGAAACAAGTGATTGATGCATGCAGCTGCTTGGAGAGATCTCAGTATGCAGCATATGAATCCATTTATGTAACATCTTTTAAATGTCAAGTTTCGTGACCAAGGACAGACCAGTGGTTGTCAGGGTCATTGTTGGTAGAGGATGTAATTGTAAATGGGTAGCATAGGGGAGTTTGTGTGACATGACCTCTATCCTGATAGTGGTAATGGTTACATGAATCTATATTTGTGCTACAATTTTATGGAACCATACACCAAAAAAGGACTCTGAAAAAAAATCAGAGTACTTATACAAACTGATGAAATCCAAAACAAAGCCAGTAGTGTTCTCCATAATATTGCACCAATGTCATTGCCAATGTCATTATCTTGATTTTGATGGTTGTGTTACATATATGGGAGATGTTATCCCTGGGGAATGCTGTTATATGAACATACTACATACTATTTTTTGAATTTATATAGGAGTCTAAATTATTTCTAAGTGAAATTTTAAGAACAAATTCCAGTGAAAATAATGCATATTGAACACATTCTAATGGTTGCCTGTGAGGGAGAAGAGAATGGAGATTAAAAGGGAGAAAGAGAGGCCGGCACCGCAGCTTACTAGGCTAATCCTCCGCCTTGCGGCGCTGGCACACCGGGTTCTAGTCCCTGTCAGGGCGTCGGATTCTGTCCCAGTTTCCCCTCTTCCAGGCCAGCTCTCTGCTGTGGCCCGGGAGTGCAGTGGAGGATGGCCCAAGTGCTTGGGCCCCGCACCCCATGGGAGACCAGGATAAGTACCTGGCTCCTGCCATCGGATCAGCGCGGTGTGCCTGCCGCAGCGCCCTGGGCGCGGCGGCCACTGGAGGGTGAACCAACGGCAAAAGGAAGACCTTTCTCTCTGTCTCTCTCTCTCTCTCCTGACCAGTCTGCCTGTCAAAAAAAAAAGGGGGGGGGGAGGATGGGGGGAAAGAGAAGGAAGGGGCAGGCTTTTGGTGCAGTAAAGACACCATCTGGGGTGCCTGCATTCCATATCAGAATTCCTGAGTTTCAGTCCAGCTACACTCTAGAATAGCTTCCTGCTAATGTACATCCTGGGAGGCAGTAGGTGATAACTCAAGTATTTGAGTCCCTGCCACTCATAAGGGAGATCTAGATTTATTTCTCAGTTTCTAGCTTCAGTCTGTGCCATGAATTTTGGGAGTGAACTAATAGATGGTAGATCTCTCTCTGACTCTCTTCCTCCTTTCAAATAAAATAATTACTTTATAAAAAATAAAATGGAAAGGAAAAAGATATTCTAGAGTAATTTCAACACTTGATTTATAATTTTGGGGAGTACACTACAGATCTCTATTATGAGGTTATAAACACCATGAGGTCAAGATCTGCTCATTATTCATTTCTGAGTCTCTCACTGATTAGCATAGTGATGTGTAAATGTTAGGCTCACAAAGAACATTTATTCTGTCATTAAACAAATGAGCTACTGAACAAACTTCAAAAGTTTGTGGAGGGGTCAGCGCTGTGGCTCAATAAGCTAAGCCTCCTCCTGCAGCTTTGGCATCCCATATGGGTACTGGTTCAAGTCCTGGCTGCTCCTCATCAAATCCAGCTCTCTGCTATGACCTGGCAAAGCAGTGGAAGATAGCCCAAGTGCTTGGGCCCTTGCACCTGCATGGGAGACCAGGAAAAATCTCCTGACTTCTGGCTCCTGGCTCCTGGCTTCAAATCAGCTCAGCTCTGGCCCTTGAGGCCATTTGGGAAGTGAACCAGTATATGGAAGACCTTTCTCTGTCTCTTCCTCTCTCTGTAACTCTACTACCTCTCAAATAAATCAATCTTTTAAAAAAGTTCATCAAGGCCGGCACCACGGCCCAGTAGGCTAATCCCCCACCTACGGCGCAGGCACACCAGGTTCTTGTCCCAGTCAGGGTGCTGGATTCTGTCCCGGTTGCTCCTCTTCCTGTCCAGCTCTCTGCTGTGGCCCAGGAGTGCAGTGGAGGATTGCCAAAGTCCTTGGGCCCTGCACCCACATGAAAGACCAAGAGAAGCACCTGGCTCCTGGCTTTGGATCAGCATGGTATGCTGGCCACAGCGGCCATTGGAGGGTGAACCAACGGAAAAGGAAGACCTTTCTCTCTGTCTCTCTCTCACTGTCCACTCTGCCTATCAAAAAAAAAAAAGTTTATCGAAAATTAAATCAAGCAATAATTTATTTTAATGCAAAAAAGTGAAGTCTATGAATAGTTTTTTCATAAAATGCACTTTTCATGAAATTTTAAAGATTCTTCATGTACATAGATACAGTAAGCATACCATCTTAAAGTTGCAAGTGATTCTGGTGAAAATCCTGACATTCTAGCAGTACTTGCTTTAAACATCATGCTTTATGTTACAGGCTGAAACATTTCTTTGAGCTGCAGTTACATCATGCCCAGACCTTATCTGACAGTGGATATGGCTGCCACAGAGCATTCAGAACTTGAGTAGGAAACAGTGTATGTGGAGCCAATTTAACCTCATCACTGAGGAAGGGCTGCGTATCTCCTATCACCAAATTTGCCTTTCGTCAGAAAGAAATGATAATTCATAGAGATGTCAGCATGGAATTTTCTGGAACTCAATTTGGATTCTTGAATTCAAATGCCCCATTAATCAAATCATGGTTCTACTTGCCCATTTTTATATTTTCCTCTCACTTCTCTTCCACCATAAGCAGGCCTGCATGAAACTTAGCACATCTTTATGATACATTATGAGTCAATGCATGTTTCTCAACAAGTGACTGCATCCTTAAACATGTAATGAAGGCTGTTCAGAAACTCAGCAGGCTGTATTTTTCTCATCCTTGTTACTGGTTTATTCCTGGGAAGATTGAAAACATCTAGGAAGCATAGTTCATATTAAAACTTGAAGCAGAGTGGGTGGGGGTTGTGTTGGAGTGGGTTAAGCCTGCATCCCATATCAGCATGCTGCTTCTAGTCTCAGCCACTCAACTTCTGATCCAGTTTCCTATTAATATGCCTGGGAAGCATCAGATGATGGCTCATGTACTTGGGTCCCTCCCACCCACATGGAAAATCACAATGGACTTCATGGCTCTTGGGTTCAGCCTGGCCCAGTCTTGGCTGTTGCTGTCAGCTGGGGGAGGAAATCATGAAAGATCTGTCTCTCTGTCTCTCTCCATCCACCTACTTTGTCACTCTGCTTTTCAAATAAATATTTTTTTTAATTGAGACAGAGTAAAGACAGAGGCCAGTGAAAGAGAGGAAAGAATGAGAGCAATAATTTGTATTCTGTGAAAGGAGGCAATGATAGTATAAATAGATACTTTAATAAAGGAGTGACAGTGAAAAGTTTATCTGATCTGAAAGCATCACTGAAGTACCTTGGATGACAGTTTTCTCAAAGAACTCCCTTCACCAGCTTTTCTTGGCTGAGTCCTGTGGTCCTTTTGAGAACAAAAGGCATAGTTCTCTCATTCTTGACAAGAAAAGCAAGGTATTTTCCTCAGTGTGTTGTAAGAAAGTCAAACATGTGATATCTGCTTGCCTTGCTGCCATACCCAATATGAAGTGACTTCCTTCTGCTACAAACAGCATGTCTCCTGTATAGTCTCCTGCCTGGAAACACACATGCATTACAGAAATACTCAGGCTAATCTGGCATGCCATGGACTACAAAGTTAATTGAACAACAGAGTAAAAACTGGAAAATTTTCTCAGGCATTGTAAAAAAGGAAAGTCCTGTGCATATGAGAGAGATTTTTTTTTTTTTTTTTTGGACAGGCAGAGTGGACAGTGAGAGAGAGAGACAGAAAGAAAGGTCTTCCTTTGCCATTGGTTCACCCTCCAATGGCCGCCGCGGCTGGCGCACCGCGCTGATCCCATGGCAGGAGCCAGGTGCTTCTCCTGGTCTCCTATGGGGTGCAGGGCCCAAGCACTTGGGCCATCCTCCACTGCACTCCCTGGCCACAGCAGAGAGCTGGCCTGGAAGAGGGGAAACTGGGACAGAATCCGGCGCCCCAACAGGGACTAGAACCAGGTGTGCTGGCGCTGCAAGGCAGAGGATTAGCCTAGTGAGCTGCGGCACCAGCCCAAGATTTTTTTTTTTTTTTTTTTTTTTTTGACAGGCAGAGTGGACAGTGAGAGAGAGAGACAGAGAGAAAGGTCTTCCTTTGCCGTTGGTTCACCCTCCAATGGCCGCTGCGGCCGACGCACCGCGCTGATCCGATGGCAGGAGCCAGGAGCCAGGTGCTTTTCCTGGTCTCCCATGGGGTGCAGGGCCCAAGCACCTGGGCCATCCTCCACTGCATTCCCTGGCCACAGCAGAGAGCTGGCCTGGAAGAGGGGCAACTGGGACAGAATCCGGCGCCCCAACCGGGACTAGAACCCGCCGCAAGGCGGAGGATTAGCCTAGTGAGCCGGGGCACCGGCCTGGTTCTTAAAAATAAAGAAAAGAATCTGTTTGTAAAAGTGCTAATTCTTGCAAATTTTGTTTTAAAATCTGCATTTTTTTCATTTGGGCAATTGTTTGCCCCACCTTGCACAATATTTGATGTGTAAAATAAGGTTCTAAACTCACCAGTGGTAAACATGTTAACTTGGTCTCCCCAAAATTAGATCCTGAGACACAGCTAGTGTATGTGTGGTTTATTTTAGGTCATGATTTCAAGGAGTGGGAGTGGGAGACCAGAAATGGCCAGCCCAGAGTGTATCAATGGTTAGTCTCTTTTGCATTACTATAATGAAATACCTGATGCAGGCAACTTATGTATACAAGAGGTTTATTTAGCTCACAGTTCTGAAGATTCTGGGCCATATCACCTATGTCAGCTCAGCTCTGGTGAGAGCCCTTTTGGCTGCTTCCCATCATGACAGGAGGACATGAGAAAGAGAGATTGCTTGGCTAAAACAGAAAGCCAGAGAGGGCTGAGGTCCCACTATTCCTTCCAAAGATAGAGCCTCCAAAGGCCTAAGGACTTCCCACCTGGCTTCACTTCTTAAAGGTCCACTTTTTAAAGGCCTCCAAACATGGCCACACTGAGGACCAAGCTTCCAAAACATGTGACTCCTTGAAGGACAAACAAGCAAACCATAGCAGTTTTCAAACCAGTCACTACTGTGTGTAACTGAGGCTGCATTCACCAACGGATTATTGTTAAGATTGCTCCTGATAAAGTTAAGCAATAAATTGAAATGTGTTGTGTAGCCATTGACCAGCAAATAGCTTAGAGTTAGGACTCATAATAGAGCTTTTAGTCTTGTTTTTTAGAAGCCATCACTTAAAGGCAGCTCTGAATCATGATGTATCAGGTCCAACTCCATATGACAGGAAGTAGACAGTTTTTTGCAAAAGACTTGTTGATTGACTTATTAGAAAGGAAGGATGACAGAGAATAGGAGAGAGCGTGAGAGAATGAGAGAGAGAGAGAGAGAGAGAGAGAGAGAAAATCTTCCATTCTCTGATTCACTTCCCAAATGACCAAAAGACTGGGGCTGGAACAGGCTGAGACCAGGAGCCATGAACTCTACCTGGGTCTCCTACATTGGTGGCCCGAACTCAGGGACTTGAATCATCTTTGGCTGCTTCCCAGGCTTATTAGCAGGTAGCTGCCTCTTGGTGGTGGCTTTAACCCACTGTGCCACAATGCCAACCCCAGGAACTAGATAGTTCTGACCCAAATAAAATTTTCATGGAAGTAGTAATTTAATTAAGTGGTAATTTAAGCATAGGTAACTGACACATTTTCCTGGTCGGAAGAAAGCCGAGTTTGTTTGCTAACTTAGGGAGCTATAGAAGTGGATCTGGCTGTGTCGAGAGAGTATGAGCTCTGGAGGCTGTAGAAATGGTGTCTGTGGTGAACTCCCTTGCTCCCTAGCTGTGTCACCTTTGTGTGTGAGCTAACCCTTCCTCATGGGTCTCAGAGAGTAATGACACCACCTTGTAGAACTTCCAAGCATATGGGGAGAAAAGCAAAAAAAACAATGCCTAAATAGAGCATTTTACCAGTACCTACATATTGTAGGTAGAAAGTTATTGTCAATTCCCTTTGCCTGGTCATGTGCTCTCTTCCAGAAAGCTGAATGGCAGATACACACCTTGAGGTGCTCACAAACACAAGCACGCCTCTCAGACTGGTCCTTGGACTGCCTCTCAGCTACCATTTAAAGCCAAGTTAGAAGCTTGAGTCTGGGTGGTGTGACACCTTCTTTAAAAAAAAAAAATCAACAAGTCTAATTTTAATATGTCCTGGGCCGTGGTGAAACAACAGAAGGATGTAGGCAGTCTTTTGTTATTTACACAGCATGCTAAAAATTGTGTGCTAGACAGTAAATTTTTAAAAAGCCACCCTATAAATTCCAGTCTTATATTTTAATCTTGTATTGGTTTTAGTATTTAATACATTGTCACTAATCACATTTCCACAAACCACAATAGAGAGTCAATAAAAGGAAAGCAGAGTGTGTTGGATTTTGACTATTATTTTTCCCCAACTTAAGCTGGCTTCCATATAAAGCGTGGCATCAGTTGGATTTCCCTTTACAGCTTGAAAACCAACATCAAGTCCTGTTGATCACCAGGATTGCTGGGGTCAAAGCACAGTGTACAACTTCAGTTCATTAGTGACCAGAACAGCTCAAAAGAGTGTGTGTACACACCTACTCTTTTTGGCTTACTTGTGGTTTTAAAGAAAATTGTCCAAAGGCACTGGTTGATATAAAAATATCACATGGCATGAGAGAAAGGACTGTGTCGCAGAATGTCAAAAACCCAGAACAAAACCAAAATTTTCTATAATTCTTACAACTTGGCAGCATACATAGCTGTAAGCTGATAGCCAACAGAGACACACTTTCAGCTGAGCCTGTGTGTTGTGTGGTGGTCTACTGTTTCTTGACACATGTGTGCCTGTATGTTTGAACCTCATAATTAAGCTTAAGCTTAGATGAGTGAATCTGCCTTCAGAAGGATGCATTGGGCAGGCACAAAGGAGAAAGAAAATTTAACAACATCACCACCTTGAGAAGTTTCTGATCTAATGAAAGAGTTGAGACTAAATAGCATGTGAAGTAATTTGTGCAAATACCTGTTAAATAGATACTGCCCACTAAAGGATAGAGATCACTGATTGGCTGCAGGGAGCTCCAGTGCAGCTTGGAATTCTTCTCAACAGTCACCTTCAATGGATCAGAGTTAACATGCACATCAAGCCTATTTCTTGTTCATCAATTAGGGATCACTGGATGTCAAGACTTTGAGTGCTGAGTGAGTTCAATATAATCCCATAGGTTAAAAATTGCTATGCTGGGCCTGGCATTGTGGCATAATGGGTTAAGCTGCCACCTGCAGTACTATACAGGTGCCAGTTCAAGTCCTGACTGTTCCACTCCCAATCCAGGTCCCTGCTGAAGTGTCTGGGAAAGCAGCAGAAGATGGCCCAAGTCTTCAGGCCCCTGCACCCAGCTGGGAGAGATCTGGATGGAATTCCAGGCTCATGGCTTTGGTCTGGCCAAGCCCTGGTTGTTGAGGCCATTTGGGGAGTGAACCAGCAGATGGAAGATCTCTCTGTCTCTCCCCCTCTAACTCTGCCTCTCAAATAAATAATTCAAAAAAAAATTGCTTTGATAGAAACGGCAATTAGGGAAAGCTTGACCTATTTCTATAGAAGTGGCCTTGGATTTGGTTGCATGTTGTACACAGAGAGCAGTCACTCACGAGGAAGAACTGGGGCACACAGGGCCAGCAGAGAGAGCTGTAGGCATGGGTCACATGTGCATTGCCATACAACAAGACAGCCTGTGAGGTTGGACGTGGTAGGAGACCATCCACAGAGCTCAGCAGCAGAATCCAGATGTAATGGGAAGCCTAGGAATGATTTGGGGATTTCTAGCACAGCACTGATGTGGTGCCAAAGGCATATTTGGAGGATTCAAGTCCAGGGGAAACAAGAAAATCATTGTGGTGCTGCTTGGAAGTCTCTTGTAACAGAGGTGAGTATTTGAGCATGAGACGTTGATTTGAAGGGAATCCCAGGAAATGCTGCTCACCTGAGAGGACTTAGTTAGGGAAGTGGAAAAGGAAGGGAAGACAGACAAAAGCATGTGTTAATGAGGTCACCACATGGGAATTCAGGACTCATGCCCTCTGGGTACTCCATGAGGCAATCATCAACATACTTTAGTGTTATATTATGTGACAGGTGGCACAAGTGGGGTCCCTTGTCTCTGGCACAGGGCTGCTCCTAGCACATTAATTCCTCAGTACTTTCAGGCAGCCCTGCACATGAAATGAGACAATAGGCTCATCTGGAATGAGAGTGTGATTGCTAAGGGTCTGTGGACAAGGAATCAACGTCTCACACACTTGCCCAGAAAGAGGCCTGGACTCCTATTTCCCCTGTCCTCCTTTTCACCAGTTGAGAGGCAGCCTAGCCATTTCTGGCTACTCTACAAAGAAGAACATTCTGAAGACAGCTTTGTCATTTTCACCAGCATATTCACTGAGAAAAGGTGGCCAAGTGGCATCTAGGTTTGAACATTGTGGAAATCTCATCATCAAGTTAATTTGAAGCCTACATTGTTCAATTTTCTCCATAGACTTTGAACTAACACTCATGCCATGATAGGTGAACCACAGATCTCTTTTCTCTGCCTTGGCCTTGGGAAAAAGACCTCCTGACCATTCATATTCCCCCAGGAGAGGCTGGGTTCACTTCCCCTGGGTCCATGTTATATTTGGGCATGGTGTCTTTTGAAGTAAAACTCTATTTTGGTGAGCATTAAACCCACTCCTGGCAAGGATGCGCATTCAGCTTATTAAGGTTGGCACTGTAAATAAGGGTAATGCTATCTTGTTTGATGGCTTTTAATACTATAATGCCTCCCAAATAATCCCTTAGACTGGACCTCAATTCCAAACTCATATATCCAACTGCCTACTTAAGCTCTCCATGTGGATATATAAGAAGCATTTCCGACTCAGAATGTCTAAAGCACATCATCTGCCAATCAACCCCCCAGCCAAATTGCCCCACCTATGTAAATGCAGCTGAGTTCTTCCAGTATCTCAGGGCAAGAGCATTTATAGATGCAACACTGCCTCCTCTTTCTCTCACATCACATGTCTGCCATCAGGATTACATATAACACATAGCATATAACATGGCAGCAAATCCCAACATCTTTAAGTAAATACCCAGAATCTGCCTGGTTCTCCAGGTCCAAATAACCATCATTAATTGCCAAGGTTGTTGCAATGGCCTCCCTGATTCTACAGTTATTTGCTTTTATTCTAGTCTTAGTATAGCTGCCAGGAGCCCGTCATGAAATGTTGGCTCAATCATATCCTTCACTTTTTCAAACCTGCAAATGGTTTTCCTGCTCACCTGTGCAGTCTGTCCAGAGACTCTCTCATTCCTTATCTACTGTCCCACTACTCTTCTTTAAGCGTGCCTGAACCACACCCATCTACCTCATGCTTCTGGCCATCCTCTCTCAGGCTTGTACCTCCTGTTCTTTGTCTGGAATGTTATTCCTCAGGTTTTATGTGAAGAGAGCTGACTCCCTCTCCTTCCTGGAGTTTTGACCCAGATTCCAGATTTGCAGTAAATTTCCCTGGCTGCACATCTCATTTGACAAACACCCCACATGTTTTACCCCCCTTCCTGGCTTATGTCATCCTTGGCACTCAGCACGAGTTTATACATTTCATTTCAAATTTGTTTACTTTGTCTGTTGCTTGCCTTCTTCTTTTATAATGTCAGCCTGCATTTCATCTGCTGCTCTATTCCTAGACAGGAGGACTACCAGTCTCCAAATAGGTGTTCAGTACATACCAGTCAAATGAATGTATGAATGAATGAATGATAAGTCATTTTAGTCAAATGAGACTTTCTTTGCAGAAACACTGAACTTTTGCTTATAGGCACAATTCCCAAGGGAAGCCAGTGTAGTAACTAGTGTAGCAGGTGATCACAGAAGCCTTTCCGGAGGTTTCCCTGGAAGGGACTCCATCTGCCCATAGATTATTTGAATGGAAGATTCCTGACCCCTGCCATGTTTAGCACATTGGTTTTCACAGTCCATTTACCAATCTCACAGCCAATGGTGGTGTGACAGTGTTCCCTGGGGTATAAAAAACAGTTGAGAACCCAGCTTGCTGAGCAAGTAGAAGAAGAAAATAATTGTATGATGATGGAGAAGTGTCTTCCTCTTTCCTGGACCCAACTCCACAAGCCTCTCTGTGCTGTGCTATGCTATATTGAAGCCTTTTCCAGGGACATTCCAGTCTCAGCACAGGCAGCTCGCTTGCTTTTCTCCTGCTGGATTGATATCACACCCTGAAAACCCTGCTGTGATGTCTTTCAGTTCTGTACTCTGTAAAATGAGGTGCTCAGGCTGAAACTGGTACACTCCACTATAGACTGGACCAGCCAATGTGAGCATGGAACAGGCACAGGTTTCTGGCCACAGCTGATGACCTCTATGCAAACTGAAGCCTTCTCAATCCACATGGTGTCAGAGAACAGACCCTACTGCCTACAAGAAAGCCCTCCCAGTCACAACCACTAAAACATTCTTCATCCAGGTCATCCAGACCTCAGTACTCTTATTCTCTCCCCATCTTTCTGCAGGACACATAGTTTATGTTCTCAAATTCTGTCAAGATTCTCCAGAGATGCAGCTTGAATTTCTTCTTTCTCTATGATGGATGAATGAATGAATAAATAATACAGTGAGACAATAAAATGAGCAGTGTCTTAAAAATTAATTGCATTTGGACCTACACAGCTCAAAACATTCAGAAGATTGGTCATGTTTAGAGTGATAAAGTTGTAGATACTATAAGCATTCAAAGCTCATGGAAGTTTGCACATTGCTGGTGAAATCAGTTCCTGTAATATAAATCTGCTTGGGGACACTTGAGACAGGACACTGAGGCCACCAGGAATGCAGAACCTCTCCAAGTTGTTACACCCCTTCCCACTCTGCCCCTACTCACTTGACTACTCAATGGACAGGATGTGTCGGACACCACATGCCTATGACTTTTTCACAGAGAAAGGGGGAGAGAGCAAGAGAGCTCTTCTACCTCCTATTTCACTCCCCAAATGAACACAACAGCCAGGGCTGGGCCAGGATGAAGGCAGGAATCAGGAACTCCATCCAGATCTCCCACACGGGTAGTGGGAGCCCAAGTAGCTGAACCATCATCTGCTATCTCCCAGGGTGTATATTAGTAGGAAGCTGTATCAGAAGTGGAACCAAGTGGCTAGTGTTGTGGTACAGTGAATTAAGTTACCACTTGCAATGCCAACATCCTACATCAGTGCTGGTCCAAGTCCCAGATGTTCCGCTTCTGATCCATTTCCATGCCTCCATGCTAATGTTCCTCGGAAAGCAGCAGAAAAAAGCTCAAGTGCTTGGCCTCTGCCACCCATGTGGGAAACCCAGATGGAGTTCCTGGCTCCTGGCTTTAGCTTGGTGCAGTCCTGGCCTTTGATTTGAAGAGTGAACCAGCAGCTAGAAGATCTCTCTCTCTTTCTCTCTCTCTTATTCTGCCTTTCTAGTAAATAAATCTTCAAAGCAAAACAAAAAGCAGAGCCAAGACTTAATCCCAGCCACTCTGATATGGGATATAGGTGTCCCCAGCAGCATCTTAACCCTCTGCACCACAATTCTTGCCTCTCAGTTATTTTTGAAAGCTATAAATATTCATAAGTCTGTTAAAGTCAAGCATTAAAGAGCTGCAAGGCAATATCTTGACTTTTACAGAAAGTAAAACCCTA
Source organism: Oryctolagus cuniculus (assembly GCF_964237555.1). NCBI lineage: Eukaryota > Metazoa > Chordata > Mammalia > Lagomorpha > Leporidae > Oryctolagus > Oryctolagus cuniculus. Next base: position 80,571,075 of record NC_091437.1, read on the forward strand.
CAAACTCTTGGCATTTTCCTTGTCTGTCATAAAATCAATCGAATGGGGCTCAGGGTGAAGGTTCTGATCCTATCACAATCACTGTTTCCTAAGCAACAGAAGCAATTATTCTGTTAGCCCTCTTTTTCTGAAAACATTGTTAGTAATTTCTGCCCATAGTCTCTTAATCATGTGAAGCCTTAGTTTATAGTTACCATGTTGGTATTATATCAAATAAGAATTACTGCTACATTTACCCCAAGCTTCTTGTCTCCATGTAAGCACACACATCTGGCTATTAAATGTTAGTGTAGGGGCCGGCGCTGTGGCACAGTGGGTTAACGCCTGACCTGAAGCGCCGGTGTCCCATGTGGGTGCCGGTTCGAGACCTGGCTGCTCCACTTCCAATCCAGCTCTCTGCTATGGCCCCGGGAAAGCAGTACAAGATGGCCCAAGTCCCTGGGCCCCTGAGCCCACCTGGGAGACCCGGAGGAGGCTCCTGGCTCCTGGCTTCAGATCGGGACAGATTGGGCCATTGTGGCCAATTGGGGAGTGAACCATCGGATGGAAGTCCTCTCTCTCTCTCTCTTTCTCTCTCTTTCTCTCTCTCTCTGCCTCTCCTCTCTCTGTGTAACTCTGACGCTCAAATAAATAAATAAATCTTTAAAAAATTTTTTTAGTGTAGAGAAGCTCTACAGTAACGAATAACTTGGGAGGAGCACTCTTTTGTTGCTTTGGAGGGCTAAGTACCTGTTGCTGTGGAGTGACAACAGTGAATGAAGGCCCTTCCTTCCAAGTTCAGTCTCCTTCCATCCTGCCACAGCCATACTCACCAAGCTGTCCAAAAGGCCTTGGCCACACTGTCCAATAAGGAAAAATGATTTAGCAGAGAAAAACCTCTGTCAAATGTCCTTCCCTAGGTTTAAGGAAATGCCAGAGTATCAGGTTAGGTAATAAATATTTTTATAAGAGGTATGTGTGAAAAAACAGAAAAATGACCATATGTCATAGATAAATTTTATTCTCACATAAAAATAAAAATGCAATCAATACAAATATATATTTATCAAATACCAGATGCCAAAGAAGTGTGACTTGGCTTTGAATAGGCTTCCAAACTTATACACAGCTACCCAGATATGCAGCTACTAGAGTACTATTCTTCTTTGGAGCCCCAAATTAGTTCTAATTATTTTCTGTCTGGGCAGGAGGTAGAGGAGGTTAAAAGACAGCACTTGAGTCAAGTATGTGCCAAGAAAGTCAAAGCATCTTTGATTGGAGAGACAGTGCTGCCCTTAGGGGCATGAAAGCATATGAAATGGGAGAAAAGATGCCCAGGACCAACGAGTTCTTTGAGGGTCCTGAGGATACTCTCATGTCTCTCTTTTTCCTATTGAGAATATACCTGACATACACATGACAGTGACACTGACAACACCTGATTTGGAGAGCCTCCGGTGAGACGTGGTGGCCCTAGGGCACGGTGACAGTGACAACAGAGAGTAGGGCTCTGTGAGAAGGTGGCTCTCAAGTGTGAGCTGACAGCTCCCTAGGGTCCTCTTGGGGTTGGAGGCAGCCCGACCATTCTTGCATGGCTGTGACACCCCCTGCAATGCTTGTGTCAGATGGAAAGTCATCCATTCATCTTCCCTCTACCTCCCAATACACATCCCCCCTCCTTGAATGATTAAACAGAAACAGAATCTAATGATAAAACAACAGTCAATAGGAAAATTTTCTACTATAGAAATACAGGCAGAATTTGAAGTCACGTTTAACATTATAGCATGGGATGGAAATGACAGCAGCCTGAAGCTCTGGATTAAAACAAGGTGACTGCTGTCTTTTAACCTGTGAATAAGGCACTTCTTAAGATGACAAATCATACCACTGTGTTACTTAACAGTAGCTCCTGTTGAGATTCCAAATATATGTGCAATATACATACATATAATATAGAATGCAAATCTGTGCAGCCAGGCAACCAAAGAAAATACCACTTGTTGGAATCTGTTTGTTCATGTTGTTTATTTGAAGCTCCTCTGCAAAGATTTTGCTCAGTGTTTTCCAGATAGTAAAAAAAATAGCAGCTACTAGGAGCTACATTATTCCATGTACTGCAAGAGAGCAAAGGAAAATTCAGTATGAGAATATATAAGGAAATTATCCCCATCTATTAGTGATTTCTGATCCAGCCACAGATACATTAGCAGTTAATATAATACTTGATCAAGTATTATTTAAGGATTTAAGTGGTTATCATATGTATGGACTATGTGATACATGAGCTATACATATCCCATTTCCCATTTCCCTATGAGTAATGTAAAGATTATCTCAACCACATTAAACTCTAGATTAGATATATTAGCAATATAATTCTTGATATCTTGAACATTTTGGATTTACCCTCCTGTCCCATGTCTATTGCTTTTACTATGTGATATTTGTGTCTGAAGTTAGTGATGTGAAGGGCTAGTACTTAAGTACAGGTTGCTGTTTGCAACCTGGAAAATATCGATGAGAAGGTAAAAGCAATTTAAATCTTCAAAATACCACTGGACCTGATTAAGGAGCAGGTCATGTGTGGGTATCTTTGTGCACAGTGTTGGTGGGCAGTTGTGTAGGTGGGTTTGTGTGCATATCACCAAAATTGCTGAGGAAATTAGAAAAAGCTCAATGTTGTTGGATTAAGATGATGTAGATGAGGTTGGCTCAGAAATCCTTGTGACCTTCTGTGAGTTAAGGGAAACCACATCTTCCACTCACACCTAACAATGACCCTATCAGAAAATGAATCCGTCCTGCAGTAAGGAAGGCAAATGTTTACTTCCAAGGAGGAGGCAGAACACGTTGACATTTCAGAGAGGGCTTTTATGGAGAACATCTCCCATTAACACTAATGAAAGCTGTGTATTTAATCCACTGCTCTCTCAAACTCAGGGCATATTTCAGTCTTGATGGCAATGCTTTGAATTTTTTTTCCTTCTTAAATGATACTCTTTGGTAATTATGCTGCATTTTTAACTGTAGCTATGGCTTTCTGCAAAGCCTGCCTGCCATCTGTATGAACTTCTCAGAAGAGCTGCAGCTTTTCATTACCATGAGCTCCCCAGGCCTCTGACGCTCTCTGTAGAAACAGTTTCTTCCACCCTTGCAGAGAAACAGAACCCTAGGGAGGAAAGCCCTAGGGGGCCCCTCACCTCCTCCTCACCGGGACACTGCCTGTATTCCCTGGTACTCAGGAAGTGAAATCATCCTGTTATCAGGGTGTCTTCCTTCCCCCTGAGAGGACAGATCCTGTCTGACAGCCTAATGTAATGTAATCTGACAGAAACATGATCCAGAATAAAATGCCTAAAGAAACCGACATGAGCTGTAAACATGGAATATTTTCCCGTTGCTAGAGTAAAAAGGAAGAGAGTTATGGACAAAACCAGAACAAGGATAACTGACCCGCAGTAGCATTCTCGTGGTGAGTCAGGCACATGTGCAAGCGGTGGCCATGGGGAGGCACCATCATCTCTACCTCGCGTAGGGAGACTGGCTCAGGAGCTACACAGCTTTATGAATGACAGTGCAGAAATACTTTTCCAATGAGATGGAACTGACACAGATGTCAAGAAAACAAGACTGCTTGGCCCTTTCTGCAAGTGTACAGGGACTGGCCATCAGCCACCTTCCTATTCCCCAGGGTCAGAAAGAAATCTGGTCATAATGTAACACGAAGATAGAGAGATGGGACACACATAAGACAGATAAATAAATAGGGTGCATACATGAACGAGCGAGTGAGAGAGAGATGGAAAGAGAAATGGTTGTCCGTAGACTTCGGGTTCTCTAAAACAATGTATCTGTGTCTCAAGATGACTTGGGTCCCAAGCAACTGAAAGGAAAATCAAAGAATATCATTGCTATTCTCTACTTTTTTCCTGAAAAGGAAATGTTTTAATGACATCTAACATTTATTGATGGATCACCAGATAACTTATGTACATCATCTCACCTTACTTTTTAAGTTTTTATTTATTTATTTTATTTGAAAGACACAGAGTCCAAGTCAGAGAATCAGAGAGAGCTTCCATCCACTGGTTCACTCCCCAAATGCTTGCAATGGCTGGGGCTGGGCCAGACCAAAGCCAGGAGCCAGGAGCTCCGTCCAAGTCTCACACATGGATGGCAGTGACCCAAGTACTTGAGTGATCACCTGCTGCCTCACAGGATCCACATTAGCAGAAAGCAAGAATGAGGAGCACAGCTGGAACCTGTATTTGAAAGAGTGACAGGAAGAGCATGAGAGACAGAGACAGAGAGAGAGAGCATGCAAAAGCAAAATTGCACATGCAACAGAGATCTCTCACCTGCTGATTCACTCACCAAATGCCCACAACAGCCAGGGATGGGCCAGGCCAAAGCCAGGAGCCAGGAACTTCATCCAGGTCTCCCTTGTGGGTGGCAAGGACTCAAGGACTTGAGCCATACCTGTTGCTTTCCCCTGTGCACATTAGCAGGAAATTGGATCAGAAGCAGAGCAGCTGGGACTCAAGGCAGGCACAGAGTTATGCAGGCATAACAAGCAGTGGATTAACCTATTGTCTCACAATGCCTGGCCCTCATAGTGCCCCCCCCCTTTTTTTTCCCAGCATGGGAGGGATCAGCCCTGCCTGTCACAATAAAGTTTATTACGAAAACAGGCTGGTGTGGGGACATGGGAATAGGGAAGTACATTTAGGTTGCTGCCTCAAATGAAGTAGTGTGATTTCTTCACACTGATGTCATACTCGCTGAGGGCAGGGGTCAAGTCCTCCACGGTTAGAGTGTACTTGCGGTCCTTGCTGTCGCTCCGAGAGCTGCCAGAGGCTGCGCCCTTCATTTTGCAGTGCTGTAGGGCATCGTTGGCAATATCTGAGATGAATTTCTGGGCAGTTAGGGAGATGAGCCGAATTATGCGTGGGTCTGAGGCCTCAAAGCCAGCATGGTTCACTTAGTAAACCATCTGGGATGGTAGGCGTATAATCCTCCAGCTGCAGCAGGAAGTCCACCAGAGGCGTGCTAGACATCACGGGCTGCGCGCGGTTGTAAGCCTCATTAGACAAAGCCTCCTTCGGGGGTGCCACACTGGAGTTACCCGCACTGTTCGGTGGGCTCCCCGGCTTGCGCCACCATGGGTGCTGTGTTCCGGGCCGTGGCTCCAGCCCTAGGCCCCCTTGCTGTCCCGATGGGGCTGGCCTTGTTCTCCGTGGTGATGCTAGCTAGCGGCCAGCAGGGTTGCAGCCGAGACAGAGGGTGCGTGAGGAGGGGCGGGCTCTGGGCCAGGAGCCTCAGGTTCCACGCCGGAGCCTTCATAGTTCATTTTTAACAGAATGGAAATCTAAGGCTTAGAAACTATGTAATTCCCCAGAATCTTGGAACTGATATCACCAAGATTGGAGCCCTATTCTAGATCCAAAACTCAAGTTCTTTACCTCTACATGTGTTGTCTCTCGGCAGAAATGAGATGAATTCTGTCTGCATTGTTTTTGCATCTAGTGCATTCCAAAATAATTGGAGTTAAATGCATGTGATGAAAGATGGTGGTCCTTCAAGAAAGTCTGACGTCTTGATCCAGTTCCCATTTCTCAGCTGTGTGAACTTGCATAAATAGAGCCCTAAACAGGGCCAAGTTTCTGCATCCCATGACTCTAGACTATGACCTTATAATATAGAATAAAAGGGGGATGGGGAACAGAGTTTTGGTATAACAGGTAAAGCCACCGTTGGCATCCCATATGGGCTCCAGTTTGTGTCCCAGCTGCTCCACATAGGATCCAGCTCCCCTACTAAAGGCCCGGGGAAAGTAGTGGAAAATGACCCATGTGCTTGGACCCCTGCTATCCGTGTGGGAGACCTGGAAGAAGCTCCTGGCTCTTGGCTTCAACCTGCCCTACCGCTGGCCATTTTGAATATCTGGGGAGTGAATCAGCAGATGGAAGGTTTACCTCAGTCTCTCCTTCTCTCTTGGTAACTCTTTCGAATAAATAGGTATATCTTTAAAAAAATAAAAGGAATATCATTACCACCATCCATGTAAGCAGACAAATCTGAGAATTAAAGCCTTAAAAATCAACAAAAATTAACAATAACATTGAAAATGATCTATAGGCAAATCACAAAACAATGCAGGTGATCAATAGACATAGTAAGTGTGAAACCTCATTGGGAATAAGACACCAATTAAAGCATATGTTGCTCTTCCCCCATAAAATTGGCAAAGATTTTTCTTTTCATCATAATACCTAAGGGATTAAGAAAGCAAAGGAACTCATGCATTGCTGATGCTAGGTAGTCTTTCCAGAGAGCAATTTTACAAAATATACAAAAAGCTTTAACAACATTAATGCTATTTAAGCATGAAAGTTCATCACAGCATTGTTTATGAATTCCAAAAATAATAACCCCATAATCTCACCACTCAGAAATCAACACTTTAATATTTTGGTGCTAAACATTCTAAACTTTATTCTGTGTATATACACACATGCACATATTTTAAATTATTGATGGGACAGATTGTATATACTATTTTAACCTGCTTTTTGTCCTCATATACTGTCGGCCTTTCATATGTATGTGTTCCATATGCCATGGATTAAACCAAGTTGCAATATTTGAAAAAATAGTTGTATCTGTAATGAACACATGCAGAGTTTTTTGTATTCCCTAAATAATAACATGTACACTATAACAACTATTTGCATTTCATTTGGCATTAAAAGTAATCCAGATTACATAGAATCCAGATTAATTAAAGAAAACAGGAGGCTATGTGTTGTTTACGTGCAGTGCTATGCCATTTCGTAGAGGATTTGTGCATTTGGATTTTAGTATCCTCAGAGGTTCTGAAACCCATCCCTTCATATACCAAAGGAAAACTGTTCAATGAATAATTGTACATACTTTTTAAAATCTTTTTAAAAGACTTATTTATGGGGCCAGCATTGTATGGGTGGTGGTTAGAGTTCCAGCTGCTCCACTTCTTATCCAGCTCCCTGATAATGCGCCTGGGAAAACAGCAGAAGATGGCACAAGTCCTTGAATCCCTATACCCACAAGGGAGACATGGAAGAAGCTTCTGGCTTCTAGCTTCCACCCGGCCCAGCCCTAGCCATTATGAGCATTTGAGGAGTGGACCGGCTGATGGAAGAAGCACATGCTCTTTCTCTCTCTGTAACAATGCCTTTCAAATAAATAAAAATAAATCTTTAAAAAGTATTTTTTCAAGATAACAAATTTTAAGTAATATTATAATAAAAGGCTTACTGGCTCATATTTGGAGCATTTTAACCATTTGTTGTATTGTAAATAATATTGTGCTGTATACCCTCATAGCTAATATTCAGTGAGTTGGCTGTGCCTGTCCTTTGTGTATGGGTTTTTTGAGACAGTGAGAGTCTTGAGCAGGTCTGTAGGCTGGCAATTCATAAGACTACCCTGACCCTGGCCGGACTCTCCAGACCAGAGATGGAGCCTCATCAGGCAACACTTCCTTGTTTCATGCTTTGTAAGCTGGACACATCAAGGAGTTGCTATGTGGTAAAGAAGTCTTTTCCTCCTAAACAAAGACTCACACATTTTAAAACTGCCCACCCAGAAATTCTGACATATGCTACAACACGGATGATCCTCGGGGATGTTACGCTAAGTGAAATATGCCAGTTACAGAAAGGAAAACCACTGTAAGATTCCACTTACAGTGTGCAATACCTAGAGAATTCAAATTCATTGAGACAGAAAGTAGAAGGGTAGTTACCAGGGGTGGGGTGGGGGGGCAAAGGGAAATTGTTCAATGAGGACAAAGTTTCAGCTTTGCAAGATGAAAGGCATTTCAGAGATGACTGCTGGTGCTGGCTGCACAGCCCTGTGGATCTACTTAGCGCCACTCAGCTGTCCACTTAAAATAATTCTTGATATCTGGTAAATTCTGTATTATGATATTTTACCATGATGAAAACAAACAAAAAGCTAACCATGCAGGACCCAGAAAAGCTTTCCCTTGCCACCTTTGGTTCAGAGGTGTTTGAGCTCTGTCTGTGCATCATTGGAAAGCTTAATTTTGGGTTTTACTAACTGAAATTCCATGAAGCCAAATACTCATTATCTTATTCCATGGGAAGAAACCTGTCACCAACAGCAGGTTAACTGTGAGCTCAAGGTGCTATAAAAGCACAGGTTTCATTGTACCTCAACAACTCATGTCCTTGTGGGCCATAGCTCTGGGAGCACTGTACTTTGTAGCCTGTGGCAGTCAGCAACTGAGAGTATGTGAACCTCCTCCCTAGGTGAGAACTAGAAATAAGACAGCTCAGGGAGGTCTTTGTGGGAGTTCTGCTGTCCTTATTCATGACATGGAGGTCTTGGATTTAAAACTTCTGTGAAAATCATAGGTAAGCAGAGCATTTATTCACTGTGGTCACTCAACATGGAAATGCTGCCTGCACTCTCATCGTGATATATCCCAATTCCAATGTCCTCTCACCAGTCATGCTGTCAACCTGATGAAAGCCAGCAGTTTCTCTCACCTGGATCATTGTAGTCACCTTTTCTTTAAAAAAAAAAAAGCTTTTATTTAATGAATGCATTTTTCATAGGTAAACTTAAGGAATATAGTGATTCTTTCCTCCATACCCACCCTCCTACCCCAACTCTTGTCCCACCTCCTACTCCCTCTCCCATCCCCTTCTTCATTATGGTTCATTTTTAATTTAATTTTATATACAGAGGACCAATTCCATGTTAAGTACAGATTTCAACACTTCGTGCCCACCCACACACACAACATATAGAGTACAGTTTGGGAACAAGCTTTGCAGTTAATTCTCATAGTACAACTCATTAAGAACAGAGGTACTACATGGTGAGTAAGTGCACAGTGACTTCTGTTGTTCCTTTAACAATTAACACTCTTGTTTATGATGTCAGTGATCACCCGAGGCTCTTGCCATGGGCTGCCAAGGCTATGGAAGCCTTTTGTGACCACAGACTCCATCAGTATTTGGACACAGCCATAAGCAAAGTGGAAGTTCTCTCCCCACTTCAGAGAAAAGTATATCCTTCTTTGATGGTCCCTTCTTTCCACTGAAGTCTCACAGAGATCCTTCGTGTAGGATATTTTTTTGCCACAGAGTCTTGGCTTTCCATGCCTGAAATGCTCTCACAGGCCTTTCAGCCAGACCAGGAAGCCTTAAGGGTTGATTTTGAGGTCAGAGTGCTATTTACAGCAAATGTAATTCAAGGAGTCTGCTGTGTGGACTGCTTCCCATATTAGACATTCCCTCCTTTTTAATTCTGTCTATTATTATAACCAAGTACTTGATATTATTTATATGATCACTTTTACACTTAAACGTATCTACATGTTGACTTTAATATTTAATATGATCACTTTAATAATTCAGATGGCATTTTTACCACTGATTTTAATGGGATTGGAGTCCCATTATAATTTTTTAGGCTGTGCCCTTAGAAGTAAGTCTGTAGGACTGTATGCAGAACTATACAGCTTTATAGTTATAGATGTAGTCACCTTTTAACCAGTGTCCCTAAGTCTCCCTTTGCCATACTGCCCTCTCCTTTCCACACATTAACCAGTCCTTTTTCTTAAAGATTTATTTATTTACTCAAAAGGTGAGGCCACAGGTACAGGGTGGGGGGGGTGTCTTTCATCTGCTGGTTCTCTTCTCTAATGAACACAACATCCATGCCTGAGCTAGGCTAAAGCTAGAAGCCAGGAACTTCATCCTGGCCTCCTACATGGATGGCAGGGGCCTAAGTAATTGGACTATCCTCTGATGCCTTCTCAAGGCACATTAGCAGGAAGTTGGGTAGGCAGTGGAGTAGCCAGGGCTCAAATATAGGATACTGACATTGCAAGTTGTGGCGAAACCCACTGGGCCCCAACACTGGCCCCAACCAGTGCTGTCATAATAGGAATCAGGTAGCAGGTATTTGACACATCAGTTAAGGCACCACTTGAGATGCCCACATCCTATATTATAGTGTTCAGTTTAAAAAGTTCTAGTTCTTCTAACCGTGATTCCAGCTTCCTGCCAATGCACACCCTGGGAGGCAGCAGTTGATGGTTTAAGTGCTTGGGGTCCTCCCAACCATAGAGGAGAAATGAATTGAGTTTCTAGCTCCTGACTTCAGCCTGTCCCGGCCTTAGGCATTTCAATGAACCACTGAATGGAAGATTTATTCTCTCTCTGTCTCTCTCTCCCCTGCCTTTCTCTTTCTGTCTTTCCTTTTAAAATAAAATGAAAATAAATAAATGATATTTAGTGCAAGTAAGATTCCTTACTCTTCTGTTCAGAATTCTCCAGTGACTTCTCATTTATCTTGGAGAAAAATACAAATTGCAAATGTTTCATGTACACTCATTCACTCAATAAAAAGGCATGAGTTAACTGATTGCTTCTTAATCATCAGAAGCAAAGCTCTATGTGGAGACACAAAGACAAATGACATTCTTTTCCCTCTTGGATTTTATCCTGTGGAATATCAGATGAACACACAGATAAATAAATACAAAGATAATGGCATTTTCCTCTTATCAAAGTCCCAATCAATTGGGAATAGACAATGCAATGGCCAGTTCTAACTGGGTGGGAAGACAGGGTGAGGGAGAGATAATATTTGAGTCTCACAAAATTATCACCTTTCCAGGGTGATAGGAGTGTGGATAGGTTTTGGAGGATAGAGAACCATAGCAACAAATCTGGGGTGGTATGAACTCATATCCTAGGAGTACTGAGTAAGAGCTTCCAGAGGCAGGGACACAGGATATGGAACAGAGAGACAAAGCCCAAAGCTTAGATTAGAAAGGCTAAACTGAAAGCCTTAGATACTATTATTTGCATTGTTTGAGTTTACTCTTTATCTTCCAGACTGTGAAGACCACTGAGGTTTTGAAGATGGGAGAGACTGTGTTAAATTTCTCTCTCATTGATAGATCACTCTGGAATCAATGGGAAGAATCTAGTAGAGGGTTCAAAGTGAATAAACAGTAAAAAACTGACATGTATTGAGTGCCTACTGTCTACCAGGTGCTGATCAGATTCTGTGCTAAACCCTTCACTTTTATCACATTTGATTCTCAGATGTACCCACATGATTGGATCTGCTGTTTTTTTCCCTCTTTAGAGATGAAAGTATTAAGACAGAGAGATGTTAAGTATGGGTCTTACTTTAAGAAGGTCACAGAACTCGAAGAAAACCCAAAGAATCAAATTTTATAGAAGGGGGTGGAATATAAAAGGGGAAAAAAAATCCAGAACATGGTCTGTTTTATCAAACCTAAGTGGTAAGGGAGGGTAGGCACCTATACCACTCCCTTGGTTTAATATCCATGACTTCATGGGTGGCACTCTATTACCAAGATAGTAGCTGAGACAAACATAGCAGGAAAGCTAACATGGTGTTTGGGATGTATTTGTTCCTATATGCTTGTGGGCCTCTGCAAAGCAGATGGACGTGCAAGTTTGAGTCTCAGGTGGGGTTGATGTGTGAATGTACCCAACAAGGAGGAGAAATCAAAGTGGGGCGGGGGGAGATGAGATTAAACATTGGTAAGAGTGTTAGCACTTGAATTAGGTCCCTCCCCAAATGATGTTCAATTCTTAACCTTCCATACCTGTGAATGTGACCTTTTTTAGAAATAGAATAAGGTCTTTGCATGTAGTCAAGTTAAGATGGGATCACTGGAGTAAGTCCTAAATATGAAATGTGGTTATAAAAAGCAGGAATTTAGATACAGAAATGGACACACACAGGGAGAAGGCCATGTGAAGATGAAGGCTGAGATTGCACTGATGCACTTCAAACTGTTGATACCAAAGATTGTCAGCAAACCATTGGAACTGAGAGGAGACAGGCGTAAGATATTTCCTATGGCCTTCATAAGGACAAACTGATATCTTTATCTTAGATTTCTAGTTTGCAGAACTGGAGATAATAGGTTTCTTGTGTTCATGCCACCGGTTTTCAGTACTTTGGTAAAACAGCCTTAGGAAACCAATACCAGGAAGTAGAGGAAGGCATTCCCGTGCATGGAGAACTGAGGGATCACAGTGATGACTGAATGGAGATTGTTAATACCAAACGGAGTCTTTGAGTCAAGATGCAAGAAAAGCTATTCCAGGAAAAAGAACGAGTCTATGAAAAGGGCTGGAAGTATAAGAAAGGAAACACCAGCAGCTGGCACTGCACTGATCAGAAACTGCAATTGTGGAACAGGGGGAGAGACAATGGTCTGCTTAGAAAAGCACTGAAATTCCCATATCCTGCATAAAGCAAACTTCACCTTATAGCTGCTGCAGAGCAGTCTGTGTCCCAAGTTACTTGTTCTGTAATTTAAAATGACAGTATTATACAAATATAGTGGCAGTGGCAACATAGATTTTTTTTAAAGATTTATTTATTTATTTGAAAGGCAGAGTTACACAGAGAGAGAAGGAGAGGCAGAGAGAGGAAGAGAGGTCTTCCATCTGCTGGTTCACTCTCTAGTTGGCCGCAACGGCCTGAGTTGAGCTGATCCAAAGACAGGAGCCAGGAGCTTCCTCCAGGTCTTCCTGTGCGGGTGCTGGGGCCCAAGCACGTGGTCCATCTTCTACTGCTTTCCCAGGCCACACCAGAGGGCTGGATTGGAAGTAGAACAGCCGGGACTCGAACTGGCACCCATATGGGGCCCAACAGGCAGCAGCCTTACCCACTATGCCACAGCACTGGCACCCATAGATTTTCAATCTACCAAAATTATCCCATTTAAAATATGCAGAGCAATTAGATTGGCAAAACTAAGGAATCATAGACAATACCTGTGATAAAATTCAGGGCTGAGCCATACCCACAATTACCTGGAGACAAATTAACGACAGTTTTTAAGGTTTATATGAAATCAACAAGACAAGACCTTAAGAAGGGAAGACCTACCCTATTCACCAACAGACACTCACTGGAAGTGCACAGGGCCGTTGGAGGAACAGAAGAGAGACTGGGATATCAGCTCAATGATCCAACAAGAGGTTAAGTCCAAGGGGGTCACAATGCAATAAAACCTGACAATCTGATGTTATGGGATGAGTCTGGCTCCTTAATCTCATTAACTAATAAACACTCTTTCGAGACAATGCTCCACATCAAAAGAATCTGCTGGGAATGGATCCCCAGATGAGCACAACAGAAACAACCATAGGAATGAAAGAAAAGGTCCAAAGAAAAGGGAGAAGATGGGGAACAGAGGTCTGTGATTCCAAAATGTCACAAGTCATCACTCAGGAGGACAGCAGAGAAACAATGTCTAGAGCTGTGAAACCAGCAAGCTGTCCCAATGCACAAGTCCCACCCCACCACAAGTATAAAATATCCAAACTAACAAGATAAGGATCAAAACTGCTACCAGAAAAGAAAGTATGAAAACAAAAAATGTTTTGCAATGAAAACACAACAGAAAGAAGCATATGCACAAAACAGGGAAAAAAACATAAGCCAATATTTCAAAATGAGCTGAAAGAAACTATGAAAACTATAAGAGCTATTTAAAAACATTGTAAGTCAGAATTAGAAAATTTTAGGAAAAAAGTGTCTAGAGAAATTGTGATTTTGAAAAGAAGGATGATAGGACTCAATATAGAATTTTAATTTTAGAAAAGCAGGTCAGAATTGAAAATTCAACTAGAAGGGATATGATACTAGTCAAACACCAGAGTTAGAATATAAATAGCAGATGGAAAGGAAGAAAATATATTGAAGATGAAAAGGATTCAGAAAAACTTGTAGAAGGGGAAGACACCAGAACATATGTAAATAGGAATTCTCAAGGAAGAAGATGAAGGTAATGGATTATAACAAAAATACTGCACCCTGTAATTCAAGACAACTTTATTTATTGAAACTTAAGTCTTTTTAATGACCAGTAAGACTGTACTCCTGAGAAAATTGATGCAGAAGAGCCAGTGTCAGGATACATTCTAAGAAAACTAGAGGTCTTTAAAAAGAAATAAAATATTCTTTAGGCATCCAAGCAAAAAGGTCAAGTAACTTACAGGAGAAAGAGGATCAGATTTTCATCAGACTTTGCCATGACAACATATGATGCTAGCAAACAGTGAAATAACAGATTTTAAATGCTCCAATGAATAAATTGTTGATCTTGCCTTGCATAGAATATGCATGAATTTTGCATCCATCCAACTTGACCTTCCAGTGAAAAGGCTGCTCAGGCTTTTCTAGTCTTGCACTTGTTTGCTGTTTCTCCACTGCCCTTCACTCTTGGGATCTAAGTATCTCTGCATTGCCCATGTTCTGTCCTTTCACAGACTCTAAAGTGGGCACCAATCTCCGGCTAAATCTCTTGAAACTTTAGAATCTGCAGAAGCAAAGGAACCATCTGAAAACTGCGTATTGGTTGTCAATATGCAAGGAGTCGGGCAATGCTGTCCCTATGTGCTTTCCTTGAGCCATCCAGGTAGACAGCAAGCTTCTGACAAGCAAATATTGCAGAGACATTGACAAAAGGGCTGGGAAAGTATTCTCACTGGTAAATAATGGAGAGTGATGAACTCAGACTATCACCATTTTCCGACCCTGATTGCGATACCATCAATGGATGATAACATCAAAGAAAACAACTAATGATGATGTGCTTCCTGATGAAAGTACACAACATCACCTGCCAAAAATGATCAAACTTGAATCTGATCAAAATTCTAGCACTAACTACGCATTTGCAGAAAACACAAAGGATAGATACATAAAACATGCCTGTGAATACAGTCATCAAAATCAAGACAATGAAAAATATGCAAGAAATCAGAGAAATAGAAGGAGAATCTGTGAAGTAAAAGAAGCTTATGATACATATCAGGTGGCACGTGTTCTGGTGGTGCAACAGGTTAAGCAGACACTTGGCACACCCACATCCCATGTCAGAGTGCCAGTTCAAGTCCTAGCTACTCTGCTCCTGATCCAGCTCCCTGCTAATGCAAGCAGAGAGACAGCGGATGATGGCCCAAGCACTTGAGTTCCTGCCTCCCACATGAGAGACTGGGATGGAATTCCTGGCTCCTTGCTTCAGCTTGTTCCAGGCCTAACTGTTATGATCATTTGGGGAGAAAACCAGCATATGGAAAGTGTGTGTGTGTGGTCTGTCTTTCAATTAAATAAATAAAATCTTTACTTAAAAGAAAAGATACATATTGGGGTAGTTGTTTGGCCTAGGGGTTAAGATGCCAGTTAAGATGCCTGCATCCCATTTGGAGGTTGAACACTTGGCTCCAGCTCCTGACTCCAGCTTCCAGCAGTAGTGATGTGATGGATCAAGTAGTTGGGTTCCTAGCACCTGCTTATGAGATGAATTGAGTTCCCGCCTCCCAACTTTGGCTCCCTGGCTGTTGCTGTCATTTGTGGAGTAAATCTCTCTCTCACCCTCCCTCTCTCTCTCTCTCTTTCTCCCTCTGTGTGTATGTGTGTGTGTGTGTGCATGTCTGTCTCCCCCTCTTCTGTCTCCCAAATAAAAAGATTCATATCAAATAATCATGATGTGTGTATCATGTTTAAACTGCATTTTAAAGAAACTTTAAAAATTATAATAATTGGAAAAATCAAAACCCGAGTATTTGATATTATGAAATTATTGTCACTGTTTATAAAGTGTGATAATGGTTTGGCTTTTAAATTATTTTTACAGAAACATTTACAAATGAAATAATGTGCTGTCAGAGGTTTACTTCAAAATGATATGTAGGTAGGATAAATGAAAAAAAGATTGAAAATAAACTGGCAATTACTTAATCTCAGTGAAGAATACAGTGGTTTCATTACCCTAATTTTTTTCTCCTTGTGCATATGTGGGATTTTCAGTAATAAGAATTTTTCATTTTAAAAATAAATAGGGGGCTGGCACCACGGCTCACTTGGCTAATCCTCTGCCTGCGGCGCTGGTACCATGGGTTCTAGTCCTGGTTGGGGCACCAGATTCTGTCCTGGTTGCTCCTCTTCCAGTCCAGCTCTCTTCTGTGGCCCGGGAGTGCAGTGGGGGATGGCCCAAGTGCTTGGGCCCTGCACCCACATGGGAGACCAGGAAGAAGCACCTGGCTCCTGGCTTTGGATCAGCGTGCCGACCATGGCAGCCATTTGGGGGTTGAACCAATGGAAGGAAGACCTTTCTCTTTCTCTCTCTCTCTCTCTCTCTCTAACTCTGCCTGTCCAAAAAACAAACAAAAAAAAAGATAAATAGGGAAGGTTTATAAGCAGATACCTTTTAGTAGTTCAGGTCTGTGTTATGTCTTAGAAGAAATTCACTTCATAAATCCTGTTGGGCATATAGAGGAACCCACAAAAAAGAACGTATGTAGTTTTTTGAAGTAGCAAATTCTAAAAGATCAACAAATAAAAAAGCAAATCCTTTCTTCACCTGAGTTTCCACCACATGCACCTTATGCTTCGTCACAGTGCAACTCAGTGGACTGCCTTTCAGGAGAACCAAAGTTGCAGTGACTTCTCCAAGTGAGCATTGAAGAATAAGGGTACCACTATGCAGTCAACTTTAGGGTGTAGGTGAAAAGCCATCAAGTTCATCGTTTCATGTACTTGCTTGAAGAAGGGGGATTGCAGAAAAGAAAAATAACCCTGGAGTTTGAATTGCAAATGATCATACATCTCTTTCCTGTTTTCCATGTTTTCTTTCCAGATATTTCCACACAATATACTTAGGTATTCGAAGCCGACAGAGTGGGGAGAATGACAGATGGAGGTTTTACTGGAAAATGGTGTATGAGTATGCTGATGTGAGTATGCTGCATTTGCTAGCCACCTTTCTGGAAAGTGCTCCACAGCTGGTCCTGCAGCTCTGCATTATCGTACAGACTCATAGCTTACAGGCCCTCCAAGGTAAGGGCTTGCAATGTGGTTTCTGACTTTGGGGAAAGATTGATTGGCTACTTTTGTGACAATCCGAGGAACTGTCCCAATACCCTTTGTTGACCCAGGCCTGTTATATGTCTGCTGTTGCCCACATGATTTGTGAATGATGCATGGTATTTTCTTCACCATCACTTGTCATGGCTAACAAATAGCAAGATCATTCTTTTTTGCCCTCCAGCTGCCCTCTTAGCAAAAAAAAAAAAAATCTTTTATGATTCCATGCTAGGTCAATATAGAGATGAAAATCCATGGAGGCTTTCTAACTTATGATAGACTGATTTCCAAAAGTTACAGACAGCAAGAGTATGCACGCATACTCGTTGGTAGATAGATAGATAGATTGAATAATTTGTTTCACTTTCTCTCAATATTAAGAAATGGCGAGGGAGAGAGGATTATAAGGAAATGGTAGAGATTGCCCAAATATCTGAAAAAATGTAAGGTGGAAAAAATACCAATATTTTAAAAATATTGTTGATATACTACAAAGTTTTATAAAATGTATTTTATCAGATTATTTGTTATTTTTGTTCTGTTGTCTTCTTTAGTAGTCTCATCAGTATAACCCTTCCTTCATGCCATAGGTGCCCTGATGTTTCCCTAGGGTCTGCTGCTCACATGCTTTTTAGGATAAGGCAGCAAGAAGATCAGACAGATTGGTGGCTACAGAGATAGGTAGATAGGAGGAGGGATGAAGCATGTGAGGCCATTTTCTAAATAAAGCACTTCCTGGTCATTGGTCGTTCCCTCCTAAGTAGATGTTAAGCTGTTGGTGTTCAGCAATATGCTCCTATTATTTAAATCTCAGCAGAGCCCTCTGTTAGTGCTTCTGTGTATGCACACAGCTGTCATGTTCTGGGTCATGCTTCACTTGAGCCTTGGTCTGGTTGCTCAAGAAGCCTCTACAATGTCAGCATGGACTGAATGCTTTCAGGGTGGGAAAGAAGAGGTGTACAGGTACATTTTGTAGGAAAAGAAAGCTCAGTGGTGTATGCGTAACCAGCAACCCATTTATTCATATATCCTTGGCCTACCCTGCCATCACACTGCAAGTGCTTTGGCCAAAGCAGCTTGAGAAGAGGGTCAAAGAAACCATGGGGTATGGTTCTCAGGTGCTATAAAGCAAATTGGAAGAAACAGAAAGTGGGATGTTTGCATAGAAAGAGAAAAGCACAGAGCAGGAGAAGGACATCTATAAATTAGTTGTGGACGACTGCTTGCAGCTATTTCAGTGGTGAAAGACCAGGGCCTCAGCAACAGAGGCTCTGTTCATCCCATTGTCTCCTCATAAGACCTTGTGTAAGCCCCACGATCCCTCTGGGTCAGGTTTCCCACATGTAATGGACATGAGCAAAACTGGAGGAACTCCAGACCCCTCGGCAACTCTTCACTGTCCATGAATCAGTGGTGCCAGGTATGTGCTTGGGGAAATGGTAAGCAAGGAGCAGTATAAATGAATTCAAAAGCAACATCCCACTAAATCTTCATCAAGGAATCTGCTGCTCATGTCAAGAACAATTGGAATTCCAGAGTATACTTGTACCATCAGGACCTCTCTAGAAGAGGAAAACTCAAGAATAGATACAGAAGGTTGCAAGAACTCTTCCTGCAGCCTAAGATCACTGAATGTCTGATCAGATTTTTAAATATTTAAAAATTTACAGAGAAAAACTTCACCAAAGATGACAGAGACAGAGGAGAGAAATTGAGAGATGGTCTAAAAAGTGTGGCCACCTTTTGAGAAAATTGTGTAAAATGTTACAGGAAAGAAACAGAAAGATAGGGTAATCTTTAGTGTTTAAAATCCCTTACAACAGACAGCAAACCACAGATGCCTCAGCCACCAGAAAGAAGCTCTGCCAACACCATGTGATTCCATGTGCATCTTGCAAGAAAGCCGTCTTCAGGGGAGAGACATTATGCAGCCTCCCATGAGAGGGGTTCCCACTTACAATCGGCCCAGCTGGTAAATGACAGCGATGCGAGGGATAAGAGCAGAGCTTTTACCTCCAAGGAAAGAAAAATAAATGTGATGAAAAAGAACCTACTCTGAGGCAGAGTTGCGTACATCTTTATGGTTAAAAAATATTCTTGGTATTAAAGTGTAAATGCACAACTATCAGTGGGTGTGAAACCTGTCAAGTATTTGCAAGTAGCTCTGAATTCAAATCTCTGAAACCTTCTCAGCTAGCAGGCAGAGAAGGATCCTAGGTCTACAAGTCATTCTGTATGTGACTGTCTAAAAATATGGTTTTAGGGTAGAAGGAAAATGGTTTTTTAACCCCATTCCATCCATCTGCTACTTTCTGAAGGACATGCTATAAAAACAATAAAAACAAACAAACAAGAAATATGACATCTTAACACTGACGCAAAGGAATGTGTTCTCTTGGTAGACATTGGGGGCCCTGAGACAGCTGAGAAAATCCTTTTGTGGCTGTCCTCGCTCACTGAGCCATTAAGGCAGAAGTGTCTGGGTGTGCTGGTCCTGACAGGCTTAGGCAGAACTAGTGGAAGGTGAGTGTTTCTTTGTTTGAACTGGTCCAGGAAGGAGTGTGGGGCTCCTGTTCTGAGACCGGAAATCAAGGCAGAGCTGAGCCGAACACAAACACCCTATTCTTGTCATTCCATGCTGTCACTTGAGATATGTTACAGGACACTAGCTGTTCTTCACTGGATCTGGAATTTTTATAAGATCAATGTTTCTGGACTGTAAGAAACAGCTGAGAACTTTGATCATGTGCATCGCTAAGACAACACAGGGTAGTGCATCAGAAAGGCATAGATCAGAGAAGGGGAGAGAAGAGGGGTGGAAAGAGGGAGAGAGGGAGGAAGCCCCTGCTCAATAATCAGAGATGGACCACAGCACTCCCAAAACCTATCACTTCAATTTTGAAGCAAAAGCTCAGCCTCATCTCATCTTTGTCACTGTTTTTATTGCACTTCCCTAGTAAAAATACCCCCATCCCACCCAGACCCTTGGAACCAGCCTACTGCTTCTCTTCCTCTCCTTCTCTTCATTCCATTCTCCTTATAGTAGTCACACACTTATGCTGTCAATGTTCCCTTTGACATTCAATGAAAATTAAAGCGAGATTCCCAAGCAAGTTGCAAAGACCTTTATTGCAGCACATGCTACTGACTGTCGATGCTTTACACCCATATGTCTTCCTCTCTGTTCTGGGAATGGTACCATTTCTTTCCCACCTCAGAGCCTTTGCACATACTCTTAACTCATCTCTATGATATCCTTCTCCTCTTTTCTTTTTTTATTTAAAATACAGTGAAAGGCAGAGTTACAGAGAGGCCAGAGCTGGGCTGGTCTGAAGCCGGGTCTCACACACTGGTACAAGGGCCCATCTTCTACAGCTTTCCCAGGCCATAGCAGCACCAGACCCTGCACCTCTTTTCTTTAGCCTCCCTAACTCCTACTCTTCTTCCAGAATTCAACTTAATAGACTGGCCTCTCTTGCCTGCCCATTCATTTTTTTTTGTTCCCTCATAGGTATTCCCTCGTGGTATCCTGAGTGTTAGCCTGTGACCTGAAGCAACTTTCTTATTCTGGCTAAGCCTCAATTTGCCCATGTGTCCTGGGATAATATTAGTGCCTAATTCATAGGATTGCTAAGAGTAGACAGTATAATAAATGCAAAGTATTTGACCAAGCCCCTTCACATACAGCTCTTTCGACTACCATGTGCCAGGAATCTTACTAAAAATGCAGATTCTGATTGAGTTGAGGTGGTATCTGATTTTTAAAGAAGGGCAATAATGGGTGAGAATTTTGATGGCATGTGAAGAATAGGAAGAATAGTACAAATCTGAGGTCATGAAACCTCAATTAATGGGGCCTGTGTTAGAAAGGAAGTGTAGTGAAGATTGACCCTCAGACTGACAGAGCGTGGAAACCCAGGCCTGAGTCTGTTTCACTGAGAGGATCCAGTAAAATGAAGACAGACAAGATCAGGACAGTCATTCTAGGGAAAGAAATTTGTAGACATTCTAAGTCTGAAATGGAGGAGGACAACCAAGTAAAAAGTCCTGGGACTACACAAAGCAAGGGAGACTTAAGACACAGAGACCCTAGAATACTTGATTCTATCCAAATGGTGCAAAGAAAATAGAGTGTAATTGGACAATCTTGAGATTGTGAAGTGACCAGCAAGGCTAGGGAATCTGTGAAGTTGCCTTTAATGTTGTGATTGTCACAGTTGGTCTTCTGTAACTGTGGGTTCTCCATCCACAGATACAACCAACTACAGATCAAAAACACAATTTTTTAAAAATTGTGTCTGAGGGGCCAGCATTGTGGCAAAGCAGGTTAAGCCACCAGCCTGCAATACTAGCATCCAATATGGGTACAGGTTTGAGTTCTGGCTTCTCCACTTCCAGTCCAGCTCCCCGCTAATGCATCTGGGAAAGCAGCAGAAGATGGCCCAAGTGCTTGCATCCCTGGACCCACATATGTGGGAGACCCATATGGAGTTCCAGATTTCTTGTTTTAGCCAGGCTCAGCCTTGGCCCTTGCAGCCATCTGTGGAGTAAACCAGCAGAAGGAAGATATCTCTGCCTCCCTCTATAACTCCAACATTCAAATAAATAAATAAATCTTTTAAAAATTGTTTCTGGTGAGAGTGGGCATCCCTGTCTGGTACTAGATCTCAGTGGAAATGCTTCCAACTTTTCCCCATTCAATAGGATGTTGGCTGTGGGTTTTTCATAGATTGCTTTGATTGTATTGAGGAATGTTCCTTCCAAACCCAGTTTGCTTAGAGTTTTCATCATGAACGGGTGTTGTATTTTATCAAATGCTTTCTCGGCATCTATTGAGATAATCATATGGTTTTTCTTCTGCAGTCTGTTAATGTGGTGTATCACATTGATTGTCTTGCGCACATTAAACCATCCCTGCATACCAGGGATAAATCCCACTTGGTCTGGGTGGATGATCTTTCTGATGTGTTGTTGCATTCTATTGGCGAGAATTTTATTGAGGATTTTTGCATCTATGTTCATCAGGGATATTGGTCTGTAATTCTCTTTCAGTGCTGCATCTTTTTCCGGCTTAGGAATTAAGGTGATGCTGGCTTCATAGAAAGAATTTGGGAGGATTCCCTCTTCTTCGATTGTTCTGAATAGTTTGAGAAGAATTAGAGTTAGTTCTTCTTGAAATGTCTGGTAGAATTCAGCAGTGAATCCATCTGGTCCTGGGCTTTTCTTTGTTGGGAGGGCCTTTATTACTATTTCAATTTCTGTCTCAGTTATGGGTCTGTTTAGGTTTTCGATGTCTTCCTGGTTCAATTTAGGCAGGTTGCATGTGTCCAGGAATCTATCCATTTCTGATAGGTTTCCCTGTTTGCTGGCATACAAGTCCTTGTAGTAATTTCTGATGATTCTTTTTATTTCTGAGGTGTCTGTTGTTACATTTCCTTTTTCATCTCTGATTTTATTGATTTGGGTCTTTTCTCTTCTTTTTTTAGTTAGTTGGGCCAATGGGGTGTCAATTTTGTTTATTTTTTCAAAAAACCAGCTCCTCGTTTGGCTGATTTTTTGTAATGTTTTTCTTGATTCAATCCTGTTGATTTCTTCTCTGATTTTAATTATTTCTCTTCTCCTACTAGATTTGGGTCTGGTTTGCTGTAGGTTTTTTAGATCCTTGAGGTGAATTGAAAGCTCATCTATTTGGTGCCTTTCCAATTTCTTGATGTAGGCACCTATTGATATAAACTTTCCTCTTAACACTGCTTTTGCTGCGTCCCATAAGTTTTGGTATGTTGTGCTGTTATCCTCATTTACTTCCAGAAAGTTTTTGATTTCTCTTTTGATTTCTTCTATGACCCATTGTTCATTCAGGAGCATGTTGTTCAATCTCCATGTGTTTGCGTATGCTCTAGGGATTCCTGAGTTGCTAAATTCCAACTTCATTCCTTTATGGTCTGAGAAGCTGCATGGTATGATTCTAATTCTTTTGAATTTGCTGAGACTTGCTTTATGGCCTAGTATGTGGTCAATCCTAGAGAAGGTTCCATGTACTGCTGAGAAGAATGTAAAATCTTTAGCTGTAGGATTGAAAGTTCTGTATATATCTGTTAGATCCATTTGGGCTATAGTGTCGTTTAAATCTACTGTATCCTTGTTGATCTTCTGTCCTATTGATCTGTCTATTTCTGAGAGTGGAGTATTGAAGTCCCCCAGTACTATTGTATTGGGGTCTAAGTCTCCCTTTAAGTCCGTTAATAAATCTTTTAGATAAACTGGTGCCCTGTAGTTAGGTGCATATACATTGATAATTGTTATATCTTCCTGTTGAATTGATCCCTTAATCATGATATAGTGTCCCTCTTTGTCTCTCTTAACAGTTTTTGTGGTAAAGTTTATGGTGTCCGATATTAAGATGGCTACGCCCGCTCTTTTTTCATTTCTGTTGGCATGGTATATCTTTTTCCAGCCTTTCACTTTCAGTCTGTATGGATCTTTGTTGGAAAGATGTGTTTCTTGTAAGCAGCAAATAGATGGGTTTTGTTCCTTAACCCAAATTGTTTCTGAACATACACTGACTTTATTTTCATGTCACCATTCCCCAACTATGCAATATAAAAACTGCTTAATTGGTGTTTTCATTGTGTTAGGTGTTATAAGTAATCAGGGAGTATTGTGTAGGTTGTATGGAAGTATTTCACTTTATTTTTATTTACTTAAAAGGGAAACAGCAAGAAAGAGAGAGAGAGAGAGATATCTTCTTCCACTGGTTCACTCTCTAAATGCTTTCCACAGCTGAGGCTTGGCAAGGCTGAAGCCAAGAGCTAGGAGCTCACTTTGAGTCTCACGTGAGTGGCATAGATCCAAGCACTTAAACCATCACCTGCTGTCTCACAGGGTTCCCATTAGCAGGAAGCTGGAAACAGAAGCAGAGATGGGTACTTAAGCCAGGTACTTTGATATGAAATACAGGCATCCTCAGCTGCATCTTCACAGTTGCAGCAAACACTGACTCCACCATTACACTACTTTAGACAACGGATTTGATCATCCATGGATTGTGGTATCTAAGGAGATGTCGGAGACCAAAGTTAAGTGGTGGTAATCCCTGAGGATACCAAGATATAGCTGTAGTAGATTTTGTTAGTGTAGGTCCAGTCTTCCATCATTGGTAGTGAAGATATTAATTTATACACAGGCAGTTGTCTACAGGCCTTATCCAGCAAAGCAGCATTTGCTCATTGTCATGGTCACTGTGCTTCCCAGAGCACCCAGGGAATGATCACAGCACCCCCTGTAACTTTCCCAATGAGTGTGTATAAACCACAGTCTGTTTGTACATTACAGCCCCCATTCTGACAGCCAGCTGTGCAGTCCTGCACAATGGAGCCTCCATGCAAAAATAATGCTTCCTGGTAAAGGAACCACCCAGGTGACACAAACACAAAGACATCCAGGCCTCAGTATATGCAAGCAGGTACCAATCTGTCAACCTAGATGTTTCTACTTTTTCAAGATGGCTTTAGTTTTCATTTCCAGTTTCTGCCTTTGTTTGTCAATGTTGAAAACTCTTGTAGCCTCTAAGTGCATTTAGATGAAGTATGCTGAGTTACCAACAAATGCCTTTTCCACAGGCCGTGAACCCAGTAAAGCTTTGCCATGCAAGAAACAAATCACTTGTCCCTACTTCAAGTCTCAGTTCTTATTTCAGAAATCCTCCTGTGTTTCCCCTTTATCAACAAGTTTGTCCTGAGCACTTTGTGAATAGAAAAGAGAAACAGCAAGAAGACAATTCTAATTATTCTTCTCCCATCTTGCATCCCGTGAGGTTCCTAAGGAAGTCAGAAGTGAATGGGGCTCTCTTCAGATACCCAGCAAACATCATCAAGTGCTAACTCAGGTTACATAGAAATCTCCAAATTGAGAAAACCATCTCATTTGTCATGTCCTGGCAGAGACTTTCAAGACCTAAATCATTGGATTTCAAATTGCTCCACATCATAGTGAAACTGGCAGCTTAACTTGGCTCAGGTTAGGGAGGACCCAGCTGCCTCCATGCCCAAGTCCTTCCCCCTCTGCCACCGTCTTCTGAGTGTGCCTGGCTTTACCTCCCCCATTTCTGCAGAGAAGGAAAAGCGCAGGCGAGAGTGCCAGTCTGTGAGTGGGACTATATTCCAAGTCCCCTTACATCTGACTGCTTTGCATTTGCTATTTTTGTTAGTTCATTAACACATTTATTAAAAAATTCTATTGTGTGCATGATGGTGTGTGAAGCTCTCTGCAAAATGTGTCCTAAAAAAATCACATTTTACTAAAAATTTATAATGTGGCATGATAAACAACGTGACAAAACATGCTTTCTTAGAAGTACCTTATGCCGGCACCGCGGCTCAATAGGCTAATCCTCCACCTAGCGGTGCTGGAACACCGGGTTCTAGTCCCTGTCGGGGCGCCGGATTCTGTCCCGGTTGCCCCTCTTCCAGGCCAGCTCTCTGCTGTGGCCATGGAGTGCAGTGGAGGATGGCCCAAGTGCTTGGGCCCTGCACCCCATGGGAGACCAGAAGAAGCACCTGGCTCCTGCCTTCAGATCAGCGCGGTGCGCCGGCCGCAGTGCGCTGGCCGCGGCGGCCATTGGAGGGTGAACCAATGCAAAAGGAGGACCTTTTTCTCTGTCTCTCTCACTGTCCACTCTGCCTGTCCAAAAAAAAAAAAAAAGTACCTTATTTATTTAGTTTCTTTTCCAGAAGGAGTGGTTCCATTTCCTAGAAGAAATAATATAAAATAAGAGGATCCCTTAGTGGGTACCTTTCTCCCCTTTCCAAACAACTCTACTTGGATAGCCCTTTGCCCATTCTCAGATGGTCATGACTGGATCTCAGTATCCATATTGGACAAAACCACAAAGCGCTTCTGGTTCATCATTCCACCTGACACAGGAGTCTCTGATCAAATTGTTCTTCACTCAAATGCCCAGACCCAGGGTCCACCCTGTCTCCAGGAAGGCTGCTCAGTATCACAAGAGTAGCCCAGGAAGCCTCCTCTCCACATCCTGCCCAACAGCACTCTGGTCCCTCTGTGACATGTTCTTCTTGCTGCCCTTGGGGCATTGAATGTTCATGCCAAACAGGTTACCTCAGCACTCAACAAGAGTCAGCATGGGTTTCTGAGACGATCTATTTTAATCTCTTTATTATTGTAAACAGTGGTTCATGTTATTTTGTCAAGTTTAATTAGATAGGGAATAAGCTGATGAAATAGACTGGGAAAAGGGGGCTGTTTCTATAAATCTGTGTGAACGTCTGGTAGGGTCAAGGCAAGAAGGTGTGTTGCTACACCTGTGGCTTCAAAGCATTGGGATCCACAGGCGGTTTTGTGCTAGCCTAAGATTTAGGGATTGTGATAGCAGCACCCTCTCCTCTGTCCTCTGCAACCGCTGTGTATGCTACTGGCCACTGAAACTTCCTGGCACAATGCTAAGAGCTGAGTGCACTGTCTACTAGTGTACCCCAGTCCACTCTGGGTTTCACTCTTGGACCTCAGATCATTAACTGCTGAGTTTTGAATCAGCATGTTTTATTATTATTACTATTATTACTTTTTATTTATTTGAGATGCAGAGAGACAAACAGACCAACAGAGAGTTCTTATCTGCTGATCAATGTCCATAGTGGTTGGATCTGATCTGGGGCAAAGCTGGGAGCTAGAAATTCAATCGGGGTCTCCCACATTGGTGGCAGGAACCCTACAACTTTAGCCATCAGTACTACTTCCCAAGGTCTACCTTACTGGAAAGCTGAAATCAGGAGCCCAAACTGGTACAGAATCCTCTTAGTTCAATTGGGATGCAGGCATTTTAATTGATTTTTTTAACCTCTAGGTTTAAGACATTCCAGGAAGCTGGAACAGAAAGCAAAGCCAGGCTTTAAACTCAGGTACTCCCATGTGGAACGTGGGTGTCCCAAGCAGAGTTTAACCACTGTACCAAGCACTCCCGAATGTCCAGTCTTCTCCTGGTTTTACATATCTTAATTGACTCTATTTGTACACTAGCTAGAATGAGGCAGCATTCTGGACCTAAAATGGCTCAAAATGCTTTGCCCGACCACATGGGAGGGTTATATTTAGTGTCAGATGAAAAGAAACAACATTACAAAATTGAACCCAAGTAGGGAAAGTTCAATTGGTTACTGCTCATGCCTGTCTTATGTGACCATGGTTTGAGGAGTTGGCTGCTTTGTGATTGGCTGAGGCTTAGCTTTTCTACACAAGGGTAAATCATAGTCTGTTTACACATTAAGTTATACATCAAGATTCAGTTCACTATGTACTGAGAAACTTTTAAGCCAAATTTAAATATCTATGGGGACAGCTTTAGGCTGACCTTAATTCACACATGTACTATTCTTACTGCTGAGGGCACATGTGAGGTCCAAAAGAAGTCGCAGCTTGGAGGTCCAGTGATAACAGGACCTTGAGCTGAGCTAGAAGCCAGAAAAAAAGCTCTTCTCTTCTCCCACCTCCCACCTGCCACCAGTGCCACCTATTGGCAGGACTAGGGGGCAGCTGGAAAACGGGGTCTGGGGAGCCTCAGTCACTCCTACATCTCAGAGTGGAGGGAGCTGGCACCACCTCCCTTTCTGTTTGTTACTTGTGCTGCTACCAGCTGGAAAACTATAAGCAAGTGGGTTAGAGTCATAGCTGAGTAAAAGTCTGAAGCAAGAGCCTGAAAGACTTTGGTAAAAGACAACGGCATGAGCTTTAGATCATGGAGAGTATGCCCTATGAAAGCACCCACATAGTGAGTGAGTCTGGCAACTGGCATATTTCTCCTTAAATGTATGGCTGGCGAACTCAACTGGTCACTCAGCGTTGTCCAGCAATCCTACATTATTTCTCCTGCCTTCTGGATCTTCACACTCCCTTTGGTTGGCCTTCATCACTTTTAGCTGCCAGCCCCCCTCCTTATTTCAGTAGAACATGGAAACAATTAGACAAAAGCTACTTTGTTTATTTTTCTACCAATATATCTACTAACCTACCTGCTCCTGCCACTCCTCCATAGACAATGCACCAATTGCAGGCATTCCTACCTAAGGTCTGTCCTTCCCCTTCTGCACTGGGTTCTCTTTTCCCCACCCCAGTTTATAGCATTCTCTCTCTCTCTCCCTCTCTCTCTCTCTCTCTCTCTCTCTCTCTCTCTCTCTCTCTCTCTCTCTCTTTCTCTTTCTCTTTCTCTTTCTCTTTCTCTTTCTCTTTCTCCTTCTTTCTCCCTGTCATATCACTTGTGCCTTCCTAATGGATCATTATCATCAGCATATAAGTAAACAAGCTCTAATAATTCTTGTCTTTATTCAAGAAAAATAATAGACCCTCATAACCCACTGCCATATTATGAGAGTATTTCAAAAAGTTCAAGACAAAGTGGAATTAAAAGATAAATTTACTCTGATGCAAAATAATGTACAGAATGAACAGTTCTTTCATAATACACATTTTTCATGAACTTTGTGAAGACCCTTCACATGCATGGATATCACATTTTTTTGCACCAAAGTAAGCTTCTAAGAAAAATATTCCCCCTCTTTTGAAGATTTATTTATTTGCTTGAAAGGCAGAGTGACAGAGAGAGGGACAGCCAGAGAGAGATATCCCATCTTCTGATTCACTCCCCTAATGTCCACAATAGCCAAAGTTGGGTCAGGCTGAAGCCTGAACTCCATTCGGTATCCCACATAGGTGGCAGGGATCCACACACTTGAACTATCATCTGCTGCCTTTCAGGTGCATTGCCAAGAAGCTGGATCAGACGCAGAGGAGGGACTGTATCCCAGGCACCCTGATATGGGATCAGGATGTCCCAAGCAACAGCTTAACCCACTGTGCCACAATGCTCACATAATTCCATTTTCCACAGACATTTTGGGGGTATCCTCACATTTTCTTGATCTGCAGAGACAGACTCCTTGAAAGCTTTGCCTTATCCTCTGTCTTCTCTTCCTCATTTCCTGTCCTCTATACCTGTTCTGCTTATAATTTTTAAGCGCTACTTTTGAAATGTAAGATCTGTGCACAGAAGTATCCAATTATAAGAAACTTATAAGTAAAACATTATGTTATAATTAAAACATTAGCAGCATCACAGAAGCTCTGCTCCTACCCCTCCTAATTAAGAGGCCCTCCGTTGTTTGAAGTATGATGACTATTCTGGAAAAAAGTAATTTGGGGAGATTTTTGAGCTTTGTATAAATGGAATCAAATATTGCTGTTTATGTGTTACTGAATTCTTCCTTTCAGCATCATGTTTGTGATTTATACAGTTGGACATAGCTCATGCATTTTCATTACTCTATAATAATGCATTTTAATTTGTCTAGTCAATGGTTATTGATGGACATTTGATTGCTTTCCAGTTAGAAGATATTATGACTAATGTAAATATTTGTGCATACCTTTGATACACAAGTACACAAATTTTTGTTTGGTTGATACCTCCTAAGAGTGATTTGCTGAGTCATAGATACAGGCACACTGAACTTTAGGAGATAATGGCTAAGTGCTGACCAAAGTGATGGTACCAATTTACATTCCCACTAACAGTGTGTGTGTTGAGGTAGTTCCAAATTGCTTCTGGACTTAACATTATGAGCCCTAATTCTATCTCTGAGTAATTATCTCAGCATAATCTTAAGTTGATTTCCTGATAATGATCAAGCTAGAGAGCATCCTTGATTGTTGTCTCTCACTACTTTATTCAGTCCATCATTAAATCCTGTCTGCTCCAATTTCAAAAACACATCTCAACTCTGAGCACCCTCCAACATCTCCATTGACAGCACCCTAGTCCACTTCCCAGTGAGCTGGAATCTTCCTCCTTGCCCCCATTCTGTCTGCCATCCAGCAGCCACATTGATCTTTTGATCACTTCCCTTCTGTCTTTAAAATTCTCAGATGACTTCCTCCTGCAGTTAAATGAGGTATAAACTTTGACTGACAAGCTTGAAACAAGAGCCCCAGGTTTGGTGCCTCCACACTGCCTGTGTTCCCCTTCCTGCACACGTCCCACAGTTCCAGCTGTCACTGCCCCTCAGACACCAGGTTGGCTTCCTCATCAAGGACTTGCATTCACTGACACTTTGCCCTGTCATCTTCCAGATCACCACATGCTCCTCTCTCTTCATACACATTGCCCCATGCCTACCAGCTGACTCTCCTAGCTCCATATACTGCATCATTTTCTCCATAGTAGTTGAAATATTATTCATTTACACATGTATTATCATTGCAACTTTTATTTGCTTTCACCTCCACTGTAAGACAAGCCATATGCAAACAGGCAGGCTCTACAGAAAAGAGCCTATAACATTGAAGAACCTCAAGACATATTTGATTCATTGATTCTATGTTTATCATGCTCAGAAGGTTTTTCATTGTTACTGGTTTCTCGGTTGGACTAACAGTACATATTGCTTACAAGTTTCTGTGGAAAATCATAGAGCTATTTTATATCCTTAAAAAGACATGGGTTTTCCTCAAAATATTGTATTTATGAAACGTCTACATAGTCAAATGTTTTTTATATACACATCATTACTTTACTACTGTGATCCAGAAAAAAAGATTTAGTGCAGTTATGCTCAAAATGAGTACTGGGCCCTCATAGCAGGGCCAAGCGACTGGGAAAAATCATTCAGAGACACACTTGGACACGATCAAGAGGCATTTCACTGCCACAGAACAAGGCAGGAAAAGGATCCCAAGACAGACAGCAGGAGACAGTCCTAGGATTAGAGACCAGGTTTTTCCCATATCGGTGTGAGGAATGGCTTATTTTCTGGTGACCTCCTGGGCAACTATTTGAACCAACACCAAGAACCACAAGGGGGACTATTTTGAACGACCACTAGGAAACTTAGAAGGGCTTTTGTTTAGTATCAATTATATATGTGTGTGTTTTTATAAAAGTAAATGCATCACAAAAACTAAATTCGGGCTTGATCCCAACCTTTCTAGAGCCAGCTTCTCTTGGGTAAAGGAGGAAGTGGTGGTTGTGTTTTTAAGTCACTATACAGGTTACATTAATCTTCCACTGGAATGACTGCAGCCCCCAGGGCAGTGGCCTGACTGCAGAAGCACAGAGGACTGGCTCCTGGGAACACAGCAAACTCTCCTATCTCTCCTAATTGGTCAAGACTTAGCATAACTCCTTCCTCTCCCAACTCCAGCAGGCGCTTAGTAAACAGTGCACTGGCAGACACCAGTGTTTGGACCTCTCAACTCTGTGGGCGAGAGGAGTCTTCCTTCAGTTGGACCGAAAACCAATACCTCATGGGTGCCATCCTGACTAGATTTTGTGAAGGGGGGTGGTGCAGGAGACAAAATGGTTGAAAGGAAAGTAGGAGCTCCCAGTCTCCAGCCGCAGCTACAACCTTAGGTGCCTACAGAGGTGGTCCGTGTGACATGTGCAGGAGACAGGTACAGAAGATTGGGTGGGCAGGGAGGGTAGTGCTGGGGATAGTGTTCTTCCCACTTGCCTTCACTTCTTGTCCTTGCCCTGGACAGCCACAGCTTCTGTAGCTTTACCCATGGTCTCTTCATCCCCCAGGAACTGCATGGGTTTGACGGGCTTCCAGTTAGCTCCATGATACCCTCTTCAGAGAGACCCTTCGATGCTTGGCAATGCCCCAAAGGCTGTTGCCATGCCTTGCGATCAGTACCCGTTTCCCCTCCTTGATGTGGAGCAGGATCTCTTCGTTGCAGGAGGGCAGGGCTGTGGCCATAGTGTCCTTCAGACTCTCCTAGGAGGGCAGCTGATCTCCAGTGAAGTCTGCATACTTACCATCCTTAGTGATGTTGCTGTGGAAGGGATCAGGCTCCATGGGAGGCAGAGAGACATCATAGGAGCACTGCCAGATCTTCACCTGGGCCTCACCATGCTTGGTGGCAGTTTCTGCTTCACTGAGACCTGTCACAGCCTCCCAAAGTGCAGCTTGTTGAGGCACCAAGTCCCCACAGCTGGCAGCCACATCTGGTCAGTGACATCCAGCACCATCCAGAGGATCCAGTCTTTCCTGCACTGAGGTAAAGCAGTTGTCAGATTCATAGCCAGCATCTTGCAGGGCCTGCCTGCCATGCTTCGCACCCTCGTAGCCTACCTGGCCTAGGTCAGCATCCTACCAGCTGCCAAAGTGGTTCTCCAGGTTCCTGGCGCTCTTGCCGGCCAGGATCAGCACCAGCTTCTAGGCGGCTGTGGCAGTGAGACAGAGATGAGGCGCCAGCTCCATATTTAGATGTTTCAAAATATTATTTGTTACTTTCAATTTTATTGCAGATAAAATAGAAAGCATCAATATGCAAAGGAGAAACTATAAATCACCTCCCTGTCACTCAAAAATATTAAAAATTCTGCCACTGGGAAATAGTTAGGGATTATATATTTTTAGAAGTTATTTATTTATGTAAAAGTTGAGTTAGCAATGAAAGAGGGAGATACACAGAAAGACAGAGGGAGATGGCCGGCGCCACGGCTCATTTGGCTAATCCTCTACCTGCGGTGCCGGCACCCTGGGTTCTAGTCGAGGTTGGGGTGCCGGATTCTGTCCTGGTTGCACCTCTTCCAGTCCAGCTCTCTGCTGTGGCCCAGGAAGGCAGTGGAGGATGGCCCAAGTGCTTGAGCCCTGCACCCGCATGGGAGACCAGGAGGAAGAACCTGGCTCCTGGCTTAGGATAGGTGCAGCGTGCCGACCGTAGCAGCCATTTGGGGGGTGAACCAATGGAAAAGGAAGATCTTTCTCTCTGTCTCTCTCTCTCTCACTGTCTAACTCTGCCTGAAAAATAAGAGAGAGAGAGAGAGAGAGAGAGAGGGAGGGAGAGAGAGAAATCAATCCGTCTTCCATCTGCTGGTTCATTCCCCAAATGGTCCCAACAGCTGGGGACAGGCCAGGCTAAAGCCAGGAGCCAGGAAGTCCACCCAGGTCTCCCACATAGGTGGCAGTGGCCCAAGCACTTGGTCCATCTTCAGCTCCTTTCACAGGCACATTAGCTGGATTGGAATTGGAGCAGCTGGGACTCAAACCAGCACTCATATGGGATGCTAGCATTACAGCTGGTGGCTTAACCCCCTGGTCCCAGTAATTGTATTTTGATGCTTACATTTGCAGGCTTCTTTGATATTTTAATATATATTATGTTAAAATAGAATCAAAGCATGGATAATGTTTTGTAACCTCTGTTTTTTGGGTAAACCCATCATGAGCTTATAGTATATATAATTCCATATAATTTTAATGCCATCCCACATATAGTTTATTCCTTTCTTTTCAAGTAATTCTCTATTTTTTTTATTTATTTGACAGGTAGAGTTACAGACAGTGAGAGAGAGAGACAGAGCGAATGGTTTTTCTTCCGTTGGTTCACTCCCCAAATGGCCACTACGGCTGGAACTACACCCATCTGAAGCCAGGAGCCAGGTGCTTCCTCCTGGTCTCCCATGCGGGTGCAGGGGCCCAAGCACTTGGGCCATCCTCCACGGCCCTCCCGGGCCACAGCAGAGAACTGGACTGGAAGAGGAGCAACTGGGACTAGAACCCGGCACCCTCATGGGATGCCGGTGCCACAAGCAGAGGATTAACCAAGTGAGCCACGGCACTGGCACCGTAATTCTCTATTTTTAAAGTCCCAAATTATCATATACATTTTCTATAGTAAGTAATGCTATGGCAAATACATAAAGGACTTAATCTTGATAGAAGAGTAATTTTTTCTCAAAAATAAATACCTAAAAGTAAAATTGCTGAATTTAAAGGTAAGCAGGATTTAATGGTTTTTGAGACATAGTGTAAAGTTGGTCATTTTCATATACATTTCCTAGGAAGACTTCTGCAGCGTCTCAGGTTTCTCCTTCAAGGGCACAGGAGTCAGTTAGGGAAATAATTGTTACAAAACTGAGAATGGAGCAAATCTCTTGAGATGTAGGGCAGAGCACTTAATAGCTTCCCATGTGAATTCAAAGAGAGGAATTCCAAGAAGTCTCCTAACTTTCTCTTTCCTACTTCATTGTTTCCACCT
Source organism: Oryctolagus cuniculus (assembly GCF_964237555.1). Classification (NCBI taxonomy): domain Eukaryota; kingdom Metazoa; phylum Chordata; class Mammalia; order Lagomorpha; family Leporidae; genus Oryctolagus; species Oryctolagus cuniculus. Next base: position 80,605,053 of record NC_091437.1, read on the forward strand.
TTACAAGCTATTTTAAATATTCTGTTGAGTAGCAATGGTTCATTTTTAATGAAACAAATTTTAGAGATAGCTTCATCACAGACTTGATTCGAACCAAAATTGTAAGGAAAGCAGACCTAAGTTTCACAAGACATGTGACAAAAGTCTGACCAAAGAAAAATTGTGGAGAGCCAAACCATACAGAAATTAGGAAATACTAGCCTCCATATTAGACAGTTGTGATTTGATTTTTTTGTGTGGGGTTCTGTGCTTCATTTTTTTTTTTTTTTGATTTCTACCTAGATGCACTCTAAAATGATGAAAGCTAAATGACCTACCTTGCCTTCCAAGTGCTGGCAAATTCAGTAGAGGCAGCACAAGCAAGGGGAGGGAGTCACACATCCCTCGTGATGGAGTCGAACCACCACTCTCAGCACATAGCAGGCAATCAAGGGATACTTGTGGACTAGAGGGAAGAATGGAAGTCTGGTTTTTGAGAAAGCCCTGTGTTAGGGGCAGACATCGTGGTGTGGCAGGTAAAGCCACCACCTGGGATGCCAGCATCCCATAAGAGCACCAGTTCATGTCCCTGCTGCTCCACTTCTTTTCCAGCTCCCTACTAATGGCCCAAAAAAAGAGTGGAAGATGGCCCAAGTTCTTGGGCCCTTGCTACCCATGTGGATGACCCAGTTGAAGCTCCTGGCTCATTGCTTCAGCCTGACCCATCTGGGGAATGAACCAGTGGATGGAAGATCTCTCTCTCTCTCTCTCTCTCTCTCAGTAACTCTGGCTTTCAAAATAAATAAATAAATCTTTGGGAAAAAAAACCCTATGTAGCAAGAGTGATATAAAAACTAAAACATAGCTCTTGCTCTCACAGAATTCAATGTAAAGGAAAAAGAAAGACCAAAACATCAGTATGAATCAATGCACTATGTCCTGTTGGTTGCTATTTGATATTCCATAAAGGGGCTGTAGAAAAGCCATATTGTTGGAATTCAAACAACAAGAACATCAGGGAATGGCAAGCTGGGTCACAAATGATGCCTAACACTTTGTGATGTTGAAGTGACCAAGAAAAGAATGTTCTGTGAGGAAAACACAGCAACATGAACAAAGCAGAAGGGGAGGCGATTGGTGTGGTTCTTGACTCTGTTCAGCAGTGCTGGTGGTGGTCATCTTAGAGCAACAGGATGATGGAGGATGCTTACAACACACAATTAGAGTTCTTTCTAACACTTGGTAGAGCTTTCTATAGCAGGATACATTCTTGCATATACCCTTTAATAGTGTTACAATCATTTCTCCAGTATTTCTTATTTTTGAGCTTTGTTTCTTCATTGTTCAGGACTTGGGGATTTCAGTAATTAGATCAGTAAGATAGTAACTCACTAGTTTGCTTAGTAAGTTCATATCTGGAGTTCAATTTTGAAGACTCAGCACTAATAGCTTTGTGAGAAAAGAATCACAAAACTCACATGGCATGTTGGCCCTCTTGGTCTGCTCGGTTTACAGGTATTGGCAGAATAAGCAATGCATGTCATGGGCAGAGTGATATTATTGATCTCTGTACTTCACATTCAATAGTCTCTGAGTCACGGTACCACCCCAAGTTATACTTAGAAGTGCAGGGAGAAACCTCATCTGCCTGTCACTGATTCAAGTGCTGGAAATCAGCTCTGTATGGTATATCAGCCCCCAACACAGCTGTGAATAGCTTTGAATTTGAATCATTTTGAGCATAATATGAAATAAGGGGCCTATTTTTAGATTCTACTTAATTATCTGCAATAATCAAGCACAAATCATGGTACTTTTCTCCTTGGTATTCCTTCTCTCGCCTCTGTCCTTTCCTTGGAGGTGTGAAGGCATGGATACACACAGGCAATGGCCCAGGCCACCTGTGTGGTGAGCACATAGTGTCATCAGTGGCCTGTGGATGGCCACAGACAGAAGAGACCTGCAGAAAAGGCCCAGGGTGGTTAGGTCACCCCTATGTGAAACAAAGAACCATCAATAGAGAGCCAGCCTTCTGCTGTGAGCAGTGCCCTGGCCACTCACTGCCCCTCAGTTTTTCTCATGACTTCGTTCTTTGCCTGCCTCTAGCCTCCCACATTTCAGTGCTCCAGCACTTTGCACATTCAGGGAAACAGATGCCCACATTTAGTTTCCATTTACCTGTCCTTCAGCCAGTGCCCAAACTTACGGCTGAAATTTGCTTTGACTGACTCTCAACATACTCTAATTTGTTATTTCTAAACAGTAAAAATAAACACTGTGAACAGCAATCAAAATACTTGCTGAGCAGAAACAAAAAGGGAAGACAGGTGAGGTCAACTTGATAAAAAAATTCAGAAGTGGCTTACTATGGTATTTTTCCCAAATTGATTTTTTTTTTGGCTTAGGAAGCCACAGACAGTTACAGGATCATGATTTTCTAGCCCAGTCCCAAATGAATGGGTGAACCAGGGATGCCCACATCACCAAGTGTGCATTCTGGTATACAAATATATTCTGCATTTATTTGTCAGGTTGGAGTTAGATTGAGCTTTTAATCATGTACACCAGTGTTTTCTTGATGACATCAGAGGAATAAAGAGCCAGAATCATCTCCTACTGAATGATTTGAGAAAGACTTTTTCTTTTTCTTAGGGTACTGCCCATACATAGGAGTGTGTGTGTGTGTGTGTGTGTGTGAGAGAGAGAGAGAGAGAGAGCGCCCTGCCCCACATACTGTCAGAGCCAGATGCAAGTTAGAATGTGCGAAGGGGGTTGGGGAAGGAGCCACTGATTCACTGGATATGTAAATGTTTGTTAGTAGAAAATCACATGGAGATTCACTCTTCAAAGCTCACAATGAGTGGCTGATTGCAAAAGGACAGGACCTGCTGAGCACTGACTGCCTAAGATTTTGTCAGCACTTTCATTGTGAAGCCAAATTTCCAATGCTTAAAACTCAACTGTAGAAAAAGTCTGAGATACTGTGAGACTAAGGAGACTCCACAACTCCTAAACTTTTTAAACATAGATAATATTATCAGTTCAAACACTTGGACAATGCTACAGGGCATGGGGCTCACCGGTGGTGCGATGAAAAGTAGGGGGTTCTGGGGTGGGAAGCTCCCAGGAAGGAAGGCGTTTATTAGTTAAAACACTGTGTTAAAAGTCAAATTTTAAGGGGCCAGCTTTGTGGCACAGTGGATTAAGCTGCAGCCTACGATGCCAGCATCCCAAATGGACATGATTTCTTGTACCAGCAGCTTTCTTCCAGCTCATTGCTAATGCAGCTGATAAAGCAGTGGAAGATGGCCCAAGTACTTAATCCCCTGCTACCCAAATAAAATACAACCAAATAGAGTTCCATGTCCCTGGGTACCACCACCTGGTCACAGCCTGGCCCAGCCCTAACCATTGCAGCTATTTGGGGAGTGAATCAGCAGATGAAAGATCTTTTTTCTTTCTTTGTCTCCCTCTCTCTGTCACCCTGTATTTCAAATAAATACAACAAATATCTTCATTTAAAAAAAAAACTCAAAGTTTAAAATCTGACACATTTTCTATGATTTGTTGGAAATATTTTTAACAAAGATCCTTGTAACAAATGACTGGAAAAATTAATGTAAAACACAGTTTCACAGTTTTTTAAAAAATCAGCATAGGAAAGTGAAATTGTTACACAAAAATATCTGGAGTTAATTCCATTTTCTAAATTTTTTGTGGACACAGAAAGAGATATTTATTTCGATTTCAGGTGGAAGAAGATGTGTTGGACATTAAGGAGGGAATGGGATGATTTCAAATGTAGAGTTGCTGGCAGGGGGGAGATGTGATGAGACATCAGGGATCAGAAAAATACAAGTCAAGTGGGAATAAGGTGAACTTAACCTTGAAGCTCAAAGATCCTGAAAATCACTCTTCATTCTTAATATTCAGCAACACATCTATAAAGTCTTAATTAGGACTTGAAGTTTATCTTCATTAGTTGCAACTCTCATTTACTCAATAAACATTTATTGAGTACCTATCCATGGTAGGCACTGACTCAGGCACTAGAAGAATCAAAGTGACTAAGACCATTTACCCTTAAAGAGCTTACAGTCAAGGGATGGAGAGCAGCATATGAATGAGTAAATGCAAAGGTTGCAATGAGTAGAACCAACAGAGAGTGGACACCCAAAAAAGAAAGTGACTGATTTTGCCTGGAGACAATTGGAAAGGCTGCATCACAATAACATGAGCTAAGTTGATTGTTGAAGTGGTAAAAACAGAAAAGACCATTTAAAGAGAGCTCACTGGAGGAGAAGGCCAATGACAGTCTGGGGGACACCACCAAGAGAGCGTTGGAGTGGAAGAAAAGCCAGTGAAAGAGAAGGAAGGAGAGAGGGATAGACATAACAGAAGATCATGAGCCAATTCAAGAAAAATGTCCTGAGGTATCATGAAGATGAGAACTGAGGGGGTAGGCGTTTAGCACAGTGGTTAAAATGCTGCTTAGGATGCCCGATGCCCAAATCAGAGTGCCTGGGTTCAAGTCCCAACCCCACTCCCAGTTCCAATCTCCTTCTGACCCTGCCACCACACAGGAGACTGATTGATTGAGTTCTGGTTTCTTGGCTTTGGCCTCGCCTAGCTCCAGCTGTTACAGGCATTTAGGGAGTGAACCTGTGGATGGCTTTTCTCTCTCTCTCTCCTCTCTCTCTCCATCCCTCCCTCCCTCCCTCTCCTCTTTCTCACTGTCTTCCCAATAAAATGAATTTTAAAAGATGAGAACTAAGAAGATTTAAAGTGGAAGGAAACTCTGTCACATGCTGCAGCATGCATGAAATTTGAGGACATTGTGCTAGTCACAAAAAGAAGAATACTAGGTGATTCCCCTGTATGAAGTACTTAGAGTAGCCAAATTCATAGACAGAAAGTGTGATGGTGATTGCTGGTGAGCAGAGAAATGGGAAATGAGTGTTTAAAAAATATAGTTTCAGTTGTACAGACAATAAGGGTTCTGGGCATTGGATGCTGGTACAAGTTGTACAACATTAGGAATGTATTTAGGCCGGCGCCGCAGCCCACTTGGCTGGTCCTTCATCTGCGGTGCTGGCACACCTGGTTCTAGTCCCGATTGGGGTGCTGGATTCTGTCCCGGTTGCTCCTCTTCCAGTCCAGCTCTCTGCTGTGACCCGGGAAGACAGTGAAGGATGGCCCAGGTGCTTGGGCCCTGCACCTGCTTGGGAGACCGGGAGGGGGTGCCTGGCTCCTGGCTTTGGGTTGGCGCAGTTCGCCAGCCGTAGCAGCCATTTGAGTGGTGAACCAATGGAAAAGGAAGACCTTTCTCTCTGTCTCTCTCTCTCACTGTCTAACTCTGCCTGTCGAAAGAAAGAGAGAAAGAAAGAAAGAGAGAAAGAGAGGAAGAGAGAGAGAGAGAGGAAGGAAGGAAGGAAGGAAGGAAGGAAGGAAGGAAGGAAGGAAGGAAGGAAGGAAGGAAGGGAGGGAGGGAGGGAGGGAGGGAGAAGAAAAATCTGTGGAGAGGCAGAAGTGGAAAAAAAAGGAATGTATTTAATACCATGGAAATATATACTTAAAATGATTTCCCATATACTTAAAATTATTCATATGGGAAATGTGTTATATGTATTTTAGCACAATAACAATAGAAAAAAAATCAACGCCCCAGTCCCCTCTCCAAAAAGAACCTAAACCTTTGGTCTGACATAATGAGGATGTTCAGTCCATCTGTGTTGTTTATTTATTAGTATTATTGTCATTGTATCTATTTATTTGAGAGATAGATAGAGATTCACACACAAACAGTTTGACATAGGTCTCCTGCCTCCCACTGGTTCCAACTCAAAATGCCTGCAACAACAGCCAGGCCAAAGCTTGGAGTTAGGACTTAAATCTGGGTCTCCCATGTTCATGGCAGGAGCCTGGTTACTTGAGCCAGCCTCACTGCCTCCCAGGGTCTGCTTTGGGAAGAAGCTTCATCAGCAGCTGGAGCCAGGATTGAATCCAGGCACTCCCTAGTGGGATGAGGATGAGGACAAAGTTAAATACTCAATCTAATGTGTTATCTTCTTGCATCTTTTTTTCTGATTTCAAGTGGAGAAAGAGCAGCAAGTTCCTAAGTTTAGGAAGAAACGGTTTCCTAATTCACAATCTATTTCTCTTTTAAATGGATACAGACCAATGTAAACTTCTTTTTCCTAACCTTGCAGTGAAATATTAACTTGTCCTCCCTCCAGGTCTCCTTTGGCCTTAGGTCACTTAGGCCCTCCACAACCAGCCCCGACTCCATTTGTTGCGATCTTATGCCCTCAACACCGATTGTCCCATAAGGTTTTAAAACTCAGAAACCTTCCAGTAAATGGTGTTTAGACTTGGCTCTGTCCAATGACCTATATTTTTGCAGTAAATACTTTCAGCCTTGACTTTTTTTGAAAGAATACACATTGATGGGTAAAAAAGAAAAGATGTGCATTGTCTTTAAAGTTTCTTAGCACATCTCCTCCGCACTATTAGCCACTGAAAAAAGTAATTGCTGTCTCACAAGCTCATTAACATTTATATCATATGTGTTGGGATAGCTTCTACAGTCCTAGGTACAATATGTAGGTTTCCTCAAACTGTTGGCCATGTCTTCATGCTGTTAGAGGCAGTCCAGGCTGCTACGTCAATGAATCAACAAAAGTCATTATATTTCTCATCTTCTTTGTCTCTTGCTCTCCTCTGACTGTCTCTCATTCACATGCACACATATGCACAAAGAAACATAAATGTCAGGCACACACTTCTTCTTAGCCTGTAGTGCAATATTTGAAAGTCATAATGCCCAATGATAGTAGCACCTGCCCCCACCTCCACCACCTGGAGAAAAAAAGTGGTGTGTAGGCTGCCTCCTTGAGTTGTGTGGTAAGGAGGTCAGAGTCAAGAAGATCTTAGGGGAAATCTTGGCTCCGCCACTTCATAACTTGGATTTGTGCCACGTTCCTCAATCTCTCAGTCTCTTACTTTCTCATCAGAGCAGTTAAAGCTGTGCTTTGTAGGGCAGATGTCTGTGAAAATTTGCTGAGACCCTAACAGAATAAAAGCTGTCGAACTCCAAATGGTAGTCAGACAAGGCTTCCAGCCCATTCCATTGGACGGCCTGAGCAGCCCTCTGGACCCAGCAGGACAGTCTTTCCAAGGCCACTGTCGCACACCATAAGACAGATAGCAAGAGGAAATACACAAATCCTCCTTGACACCCATATGCCAGCTTTGAAGAAGAAAACGGAACTCCATCTGTAATCCCAAAGAAGAATTTTGGGTATTGCCTCTTGAGGGGGGTGTTAGGTAGGAAGTCAGATATGAGCTTATGTGTGTGTGACATAAAGGCCTAAAGAAAAGACATCTATGTCCATCTTAGGCATCTGCATCTCAAAGTCATCTGATAACGTTTCAGGGGCAGCCCAGTATTTGCATCCTGCCCTGCCCCCTCCTACCCGATAATCTGCCAGGTGGGGGTCCTCGCCCCTTCTGACTGGCAATCTTCCTCAGCCTTCCAGATGCAGCCCAGTATCTGCATTTCAAATATCCTTCTCCAGATCCTAATTCTCCAGGGGGTCTTGCTCACCCTTCCTCTAAACTCAGGACAGCGCCAGCTAGGCTTCCTCCTGTCTGATACCTTCAGGGGAAAACTCAGATAGGAGCTTCTTAATATCTACATCCATAAAATCCTTTGTTTCAGGAGGAGATGTATGAAGACAAAGACCCATCTCCTTAAAAACCCCCGGCCTCAACCAGACTGCTCACTCTGCCCTCTGCCTCTATGCTGAGTCGCCCACCTGCCTGCCCAGGTGTAATCTCTCCATGCAGCCATGTGACCTTGCTCCTCCCCCCAGTCCGAGCGACTGGGCACTCTCTCTCAGGTCCTGTCTGGAGAGGTGCTCATCCATTCTTACAGATGTCCTTTCCCTAATAAACTTTGCTACTTTACTTTCCAAAAAAAAAAAAAAAAATTTGCTGAGACCATGGGCAAGGCAGATGCCCTGGCATGTGACAGGTACACAGGAAATGTCCTCTTCCTCCTTGTCACATGGAGAATATTTAGCTGTTTATAAGCCAAGGGACCAGCCTTACAGCCAAGGCCGTGCTGTCACATAAACTCAGGAAATGAGTGAGGAATTTATCACTGCTGGGGGAGGGAAAAAGGGAAGGAGAGGTAGGAAATCGCAACAGGCTGAAATGTGGAAAGCCAGAGGAGCACCCAGCAGCCCATGCGTTGATGGTGACTGTGTTCTGGTGCTCCCATACTTGCCACTCTTGGGCCATCCACATGCAGTGCCTGCACCTCATGGAAACAGAGAAAAATATGAACTAGCAAGCTGATATTATCAGATCGCAGAAAGGCACTTCTAGAAACACTAATTAGATTTCTTTCAGCCTTTGTTAATGCAGCGAGTTTCAGGAGATCCCACCTCTCAGAACACTTATAAAGAAAATTTGTGTGCAGGACTGTACACGAGTAATACCTGTTTGATGCTTCAGGCAACATGTTACCATGGTACCAGTCAGATTTGGTCTTCATCAGAGAATGGAAATTAAAACTGACAATGCTTGAGTACAAATGTTTCTGTTTGTCCCTGTGAGCAGGTTAGTGCTTGCAAAGGGAAGAAGTCTGGTTTGGTTATTATTGCTTCCTGGTTTTGAAACAATAGTACATTAAATGTGTAGGATGATAGTGTAATACATGCAGAGAAACAAAGAATCCCCCAGAGGAACTCATTTTTCTTATATATTTATACTATCAAAGGATGTGGAAACACCAAAAAGCAAGTTCTTAATGGTCAGAGTCATTGGTGTCATCTCAGAACCAAAGAGGGGTGTGGGTAACTGATGGGAAGCAAGTGCAAGATTGATCTGGAAGCCTAATTGGCTATTTTTATGGCTTTAGGATTCTGATCTTATATTAGAGCTATAAAATATCCATTGCGCTTCAGGGAACACCTGTGCATTTGGCTCTCATAATAAAAGAAACATTGGAAATCAAGAGAGGTAGCTTGCTGTGGAGAGAAACAAGAGGATGATTAGCATGAAGCTCAGGAAAGTGGTTGCAGGGGCAGGGGAAGGAGGCACAGGGAGGAAGGGGCTTCCTGGACATCAGTAACGCTCAATTGCTTATGTTGAAAGGCCTTTTATTATTCCTCTTGCAGAGCTCCATATAGACATTACTGACACTCACAATAGATATTTACTTAAAAACCTAGAGAGAGAGAAAGAAAATAGAATATGGCAGGAAAATGGATTGGAGGCAAGGGATTAAATTTGACTTAACTGCTAGCTGGCTGAAATGGAGGCACACTACCTACCATTACGGAGATTTGGTTTTCTCACCTGTGAAACCAGAGCATGCTGAATGGCCACTGTACTAGCTTGCAGCCTGAAAACTCTCCGAATCTAGGTGTATCACAGGAAATACAATATTGCTGAATTAATCATCTTAAGGAAATATAAGCACTGCCTTGTATTTATGCAAAAACAAAACAGTCTTACAGCTACCATCCAGTCATCCATGCTGCTTTGAGTAGCAGTGTGTTATTCTCTTATTCCAAATGAACTCCAATGGGTAACCCAACAGTTTGTTGGGCAGAATTATGAATGTTGTTTTTCATGCAAGACGTTATGGAGTCAGCCACAGGGCTCTTCAATATGAAAGCTGGAGGTTCTGTGTGTCACAGACACCCCACACTTCTCTCAAATATCTTGTTGGATTCTCTGAATGAAAATAGCAATATACCAAACTCAAGAGACATTTAATTATATCATGCTCATCAAATGTGCAACCAATGCCATCATATACTACATGTTTCTCCCAAAAGTACCCCCAAATAATTACACTTTTCAGAATGGGACTGATATCCCCTTTTAGTTTGCATCAAGAAGACATAAACATCCTGTACCCTTATTGTTTTAAGTCAACAGTGCTCATTCGTTCATTTAATTCATTCATTCATTCATAGAGGAACTATGATGGGCAAGTCCTGTGCTGGCCTCTGGTTCCTATTTGATTTCTCAGAGCACAGATATGTGGTGTGATTGTTACAGAAGTGGCCTGGGATAGTTCAGTAACTTTCCAACACTGATGCTCACTCAGCCCCTTTGGATTCCTATGTGCAGTGAGAACAGAAGGATCTGGGCTGCGGTCTTCTATTTCTTATTTTGCTGCAGGCTCAGATAGAGGGATCAGCTCCTTAACCTCCATCCCAAGTGCAGTGCTCTAGTGCACCCTGTGAGGGTCCCAGGCCAATCTTTTCCCCTTGGGAGATTGTGGGAGTGTAATGTTAAGCTCTGAAACCTAGGGCAAATTTCTAAGCCTCTAAGACTGATTTATCCTGCCCCCCGAAATAGGGAAGTATCTCCATGGTTACTGTGAACACAATGAAGGTTGATTTATGGCACCATGCACATAAAGAGCTGGTCTCAAGGGTTGGCACTTAATATTGACTCAAAGAACGTTATTTGTGCCAACTAACATAATTACACACACACTTGTGCAGCAAAGGGAAAGCAACTGTCCTCAGAAAACTCAATTCTGGTAGAGCCTGAGTAAGGGAGCCAGGCAGTAGTGATTTGTCTCAAAAATGTCCAGGCATATTCTCCTTGGAGAATATGCAAAGCTAAACACAGAGGTCAGTGTTGCTGCACAGCAGGCTAAGCTGCTTCTTGTGACAAATCCTGGCTATTCCACTGACTGCTCTGCTTTTGACCCTGCTCCCTGCCAATGCACCTGGGAAAGCAATGAATGATGAGTGGGGCACACAGATCCCTGCAAACCGTGTGGAGACCAGGATGGAGTTCTTGGCTCTGGACTTCGGACTGGATCAGCCCCAGCCATTGAGCCATTTGGGGAATGAACCGGTTGATGGGAGCTTGTCTCTGTCTCTGTCTCTGTCTCTGTCTCTCTCTTTTTCTCTCTGTCACTCTTTAACATAAAACAAATTATTAAAAAACTGTAAATACACTCTTAAATGGAGGGGAACAATACAGGGCTCCAAATGTGCTGTGGTATCTAGGGAAACTGAATCAAAAGTGATGTCATCATGAGCCTGGTCTGAAAGTGATTTTATCAGTCTCCTTCAATAAGAGTTTAATATAATTATAATATATATATATATATATACACATACATACACAGTCATAGTCAGTGAGAAGTTTTCCATACATCTTTGATAACATGTGAAAGAATATAAGCCCTTATTTTTCTAATAATAAAAATTATCAATAAAGGAATTATTCATTGTAGATATTTAAAGAAATGAGAAACCCCTCAAGAAATTAAATTTGAATTCTGTGAAATCCTTCTCACACAAAAATCCAGAGAACAACAAAAACATACCCACAATTTATTTGAACTTTTAGCTGCTGTGTTTTTCTCATTTCATTTATTTCCTATTATTTAATAGGTAGCTGGCATTTTTATTTTATTCTATTTAATTGACAGGCAGAGAGACAGACAGACAAAAGGAGATCTCCAGTCCATTGGTTCACTCCCCTCAGATGCCCACAACAGCAAGACTAGGCTAGGCCAAAGTCAGGATTTAGAAACTCAATCTAAGTCTCCTACTCGGGTGACAGGCATCCAAGCTCTTGAGCCATCACCACTGAATGCATTAGCAGGAAGCTGGAACTAGGACTTGAGCCTAGTCACTCCAGTACAGGATGTAGGCATCCCAAGTGGCACCTTAACCACTAAGCCAAATCCCCACTCCATTCCCACTTACTTTTAATGTGTTTGATTTGTCTAGAGAATTAGTAAGTGGTATCTTGTGAGATGCTAGGTAGAATTTAAACCCACATGCAAACAGAGAAATTAATTCTATCTACTAAGTCACCCAAAGGATAGCCCAGGTACCTAACCATTCAGCCCTGGGATTTCTGGACTGTTGCAATCAATTTTACAGACCTGTCTTCTGTATCTTGAGTACTACTCTGTGCTTAGAGCCTGCTGTTGATTTACAGAATAGACCTTCAACCAAATACTGAAGAGATGATTTAGGCATTTTATAGACGAATAGAGCTAAGTCATCTTTAAGGCTCAAATTTACTAAAAATCATGTTTATTCTAGTCTATAAGTTAATGTTTTATTAATACTCCGTTCATCCATTTTGGTGGATCTATTAAGGTAATGATTAATGTTTAAAACATTGAAAAATCATTCAAAAATGGGTGTATTGAACATCCAATGCAAGAGACTTGAAAATACATGTTATATATTGTCAGTATTGAAGTTGAGTATTAACTTCAAATGTATCAGACATGACAAAAAGTAGGTCATTACTTTTATTTCCAGAGGAAACAATTAAAATTATTCTGAGTTTGGAGCAGACAGTTGGCCTAGCAATTAAGATGTCCATGTCCCACATCAAAGTTCCTGGGTTTGTCTGGCACCGCAGCTCAATTGGCTAATCCTCCGTCTGCAGCGCCGGCACCCCGGGGTTCTAGTCCCGGTTGGGGCACCGGATTCTGTCCCGGTTGCTCCTCTTCCAGTCCAGCTCTCTGCTGTGGCCCGGGAAGGCAGTGGAGGATGGCCCAAGTGCTTGGGCCCTGTACCCACATGGGAGACCGGGAGGGGGTGCCTGGCTCCTGGCTTCGGATCAGCACAGCGTGCCGGCTGTAGCGGCCATTTGGAGGGTGAACCAATGGAAAAAGGAAGACCTTTCTCTCTGTCTCTATCTCTCTCTCTCTCTCTCTAACTCTGCCTGTCAAAAAAAAAAAAAAAAAAAAAGTTCCTGGGTTCTATCCCCAGTTTCTGCTCCTGATTTAGACCCTGAGAGGCAGCAGTGATGCCCAAGTATTTAGATTCCTGCCACCCCCATGGGAGACCTGGATTGCTTCCCAGATCTCATCTTCAGCTCAGCCCCATTCCAGTTCACTGTTAGGAGTGAACAAGTGAATGAAAATTTCTCTCTGTGTGTGTGTTTGTCTGTGTGTGTGTGTTTGGTGGGGAGTTTTATCTGTCTCTCTGCCTGTCAAACAAATTTTAAGTTTCTTTAAATTACCCTGAATATGATGTATTTTGGATCTTTTGGATTCAGCTTTTATAGTTTACCTTTATATTAATGATTCCAAATTGTTTTCCTCTGCTTTGGCAACAAAAATAAAAAAAGTTCTTAGTTAAGAGAAGGAAACAAGAGAAGTTAATTTGGAATCAATAGAACATGTCTTAGTGTCTAAATATGACTTGTTTTGTGTATATTTAATAGATTTTCAAGTTAAGTGCAGGTTCCAGAGATAAACATGTATGTCTATAGCATCATTTCACTGAAGCAGTTCCACCTGTTTCATGCCTCCTTTTTTAAGACTTAAGTATTTATTTTATTTATTTGAAAGGCAGTGAGAGAGAGAGAGGGGGAGAGAAAGAGAGAGAGAGAGCGCGCGCACTTCTTTCCCCTGGTTCACTCCCAAAACAGTTGCAGCAACTGGTTTGACACCAGGGTAAAGCCAGGAGCCGGGGGAACTTCATCCTGATCTTCTATGTGGGTGGCAGGGACCCAAGCTGTGGGGGTATCTTCTGCTGCTTTCTTAGGTTATTAGCAGGAACAGGATTGTAAGAGGAGTAGCTGAGACCAAAATGGGATCCTGGCTTCATTAGTGGCACATTAATCAGCTGCACCACAGCATCAGCCCCAGTTTCACACCTCTCCCTATCCCCACGTGTAGAATGTGTTTTGCTTATTCTCATTTTCCAAATGGGGAATTGAAACCCAGAAGATTTAACTCTGTGGAAAAGGTCAGGACTAAGTGGGAAGGTTTAATCCGGGTCATAAAAAGAATCTGCGTTTTGTCCTCGGTGTCTTCATTATAAAGCGCCTCCAACAAAATTAAATGTGATGCAAATCCTAGGAGTTACTCCTTAAATCTTTAGAACATTATTACTGAGATGCCCTTATCAACTTTTCTCATCTTAGATGGCCAAGAAAGGACAGCAAAATTATTTATCTTATGCTGAGGTTTGATATTTTAGTAGAAGAACTCAAACTCTGACTTTTATTTCAGCTGTATTCCAATAGGGATATTAGGTAATGAATGAAGTAGTCATTGACCTGGAACAAGATCACTCTGCTGTAACATTTATTTTTAGATAACCACTTTTAAAAAGCAATTGTTAATATATTCCAATGAACAAAATGCTGGCTACCAGGATTTGAGAAGCAGAATAAAATGTAATCCCGAGTTACTGAAGGCTGATATACTTGGGGTGGTATGGCGGAGGTGGTTTGTTTTAGTTCACGGCAATAAAAGCAACCAGGTGTTTCTTAATATTGCCAACAGAACTGTAGTAGAGATGTTAAAGGAAGGAGGACAAAGGAAAGAGGGCATTTGGAAGGGCAGAGGCTTGATTCTGGAAAAGTTCAGTTAGGTATTGATTCCATTGACACAGCAGCCTAAAGGTGGAAAATTAGTCTGTATTTTATTATCCAAAATTGGGTGCATTCCCAACCAATACCAAGTGTAATGGGCTTGGTATCCTGGAAAGTTCCATCTATTAACACTTGGTTTTCTTAGCATCTTTTTCTAATCACTCAGGATTTTAGATACATGGCTTCATTAACACCCCAAATATTCTAAGCTGAAACTTGAATTGTATAAAATGTGCATATGTATACACCAGTAACTGGGGCAAATGCTGAGTGAATAAATAAGTGAGCAAACGTTCCAACTAAGACTGAAAGAACAAGTGCACTTACCTCGCCTTTGACCCACCTAATTACATCTCTGACCTGATGAGGCGTTTTACACATCTCAAGTCTGTGGCACAGTTTCTGATCCTTGGTAGACACAGCAAAGAAAGAGAGATACTGAGGAGTGCCTGGAAGAGAGACAAAGAGTAGGGCAACAAATCACTTACTTAATCAAATGTAGAGTACACTATTGAGATGCTCTTGGTTTAGGCATTCTGAGTTTTGGGGGAAGCAGGATTGGTGTTCTTAATTTTTTGTTCTGATTTTTATTTCAGGCAAATTTGAACTATAATTGGGAATTTGCTAAGAAGATAGAATTTCTGAAGCAGTTTCTATTTTTCTCTAATAATTAAAACAGTGTTTTGTTAATGTTTTAATTTCATTTAATCCTCCCAGCTGCCTTTGAAGTTCTATTATTATCCCAATCATACGGGTCTGGAGAGAAGATTGACTAGGTACTTTATTATCCCGATGTCACTGATTAGGAAACAGAGGTGCAGAAATGTAACTTGCTTAAAGTTATAGGATAAAGAGAACAGAACCAAGTATCATAATCAGAAATCCAGCACCAGAGACAACACATGTACCCCAGCACCATACAGCAAGCCATATTGACTCAGAAATCATCTCATATTCTGCCCTACCTATTAATATAAAACTACAGAGAGGAAGCACCAAGTGAGAATTTGGAACCATAATCCACAAGTGTCTGTTGCAAATTATCTTTGGTATTATTGCATCATTTGAATGTAGAATAGGACTCAGCAAGTGTGATATTCATGGCGAGGGTGGGGTACTTTTCAACAGGAAAAAGCAACACCTGTCAAGGTACAGGGCCTGTTTCAGGAAAAGCTAACTGTTCTGAGCAACTGCTCGTAATGAGGGTGGTTCTAGAGAGGATGTTGTTGGCTAAGTTTGGAGGACTGTGTTGGAATCAGGTCTTCCTTGAGGCCAAAAAAGGTGGTAATTCAGGGAAAATACCTGTCCACTTTCTAGAGGAAAGGTAAGAGCACATGGCAGAAAATGGGTGAATCAGCAAGCGTGTCATTTATTTCCTATCTTTTTATTGACTGTGGCTGATTACAGTAGAGTGAGAATGACTGTAGGGGCTGGCACTTGGTGTAGTGGGTAAAGCCACTGACTGCAGTGCCAGCACCCCATGTGGGTCCCAGTTCCTGTCCCAGATGCTCCACTTACAATCCAGCTATCTGCTATGGCCTGGGAAAGCAGTGAAAGATGGCCCAAGTCCTTGGATCCCTGCACCGGCATGGGAGACACAACATGGAAGAAGCTCCTAGCTCCTGGCTCCTGGCTCCTGTCTTTGGATCGGTTGCAGCCATCTGGGGAGTGAACCAGCAGATAGAAGACCTCTCTCGCTCTCTCTCTGCCTCTGCCTCTCTGTAATTCTGTCTTTTAAATAAATAAAATAGATCTTTAAAAAATGTAGTTAGGATAGCAAGTTCTAGAAATACTAGCCTTCTAGCTTCCCATTTGAACTGCTGAAATATTTTTACCAGGGGAGAAAGAGTAGCCAAAAGAAAGGTTGAGAAATGGCAAGTTCAGGTGAGAACTCAGTTCTTTTGGCTGTGTTTGTTTTTAACTGAAGCGTTGGATAGAATGATTAGGGAGTTAGGTTTATTCTGACTGGAGGAAAAAGATCTCTGATAATAGTGAGGCAGAAAAACACCCGGAGACATTTCCCTACAAATTGGTAAACAGGGAATTAGGCATAATGACAGTAAATATAGGCTGTCAAGAAAACCAATCAAAGCCAATAGCTGACAGCAACTACAAGGTACCTCTGAAACAATCTATCAGCCCACACAAGTGTGTTGATAAGGTTACAAAGCTGATTCTCTAGCAAATATATCCAATTTACAAATTTCAGGTAATTTTTGTCACCTCCAAGGCAGACTCCATGAGCAAGCTCAGTGAGTTATTCTCATGACGATAAACATACCACCTTTCTGAGAATTGCCATCATGGCTGATGATTGTTCTTTTCAATGGCTTTAATACAACAGTAAGTATATCTTTTCTCTGTAGGAGTAGATGTGATTTTTTTTTTTGATAAATCACAGTTAAATCTTGTGAGTGGCAACAAGCACTAATTATGATTTTATTTTTTAAAGATTTTTTAATTTATTTGAAAAGTAAAATGAAACAGAGAGGGGGAGACAGAAAGAGAAAGAAATCTTCTGGCTGCTGCTTCACTCCTCAAAAGGCCACAACAGCCAGGGCTGGGCCAAGTCAAAGCTGGAAACAGAGAACTCCAACCAGGTCTCCCACATGGGTGGTAAATGTCCAACACTTGGGCTGTCTTCCATTATTTTCCCAGGTGCATTAGCAAGGAGCTGGGTTAGAATAAGAGCAGCCAGGACTTGAACTGGTGATTTTTTATACTTTTATTTAGTAAATATAAATTTCCAAAGTAGAGTTTATGGATTATAATGGCTTTCCCCCCATAACTTCCCTCCCACCCTCAACCCTCCCATCTCCCACTCCCTCTCCCATTCCATTCACATCAAGATTCATTTTCAATTCTCTTTATATACAGAAGATCAGTTTAGCATATATTAAGTAAAGATTTCATCAGTTTTCACCCACACAGAAACACAAAGTGTAAAATACTGTTTCAGTACTAGTTATAGCATTACTTCACATTGGACAACACATTAAGGACAGAGATCCTACATGGAGAGTAAGTGCACAGTTACTCCTGTTGTTGACTTAACAAATTGACACTCTTGTTTAAGGCATCAGTAATCTCCCTAGGCTCTAGTCATGAGTTGCCAAGGCTATGGAAGCCTTTTGAGTTATTCCGACAGGGTCATAGTCAAAGTGAAAGTTCTCTCCTCCCTTCAGAGAAAGGTACCTCCTTCTTTGATGGCCCGTTCTTTCCACTGGGATCTCACTCACAGAGATCTTTCATTTAGGTTCCCCCCCCCCCCCAGAGTGTCTTGGCTTTCCTTGCCTGAAATACTCTCATGGGCTTTTCAGCCAGATCCAAATGCCTTAAGGGCTGATTCTGAGGCCGGAGTGCTATTTAGGACATCTGCCATTCTATAAGTCAGCTGTGTATCCCGCTTCCCATGATGGATCGTTCTCTCCCTTTTTGATTCTATCAGTTAGTATTAGCAGACACTAGTCTTGTTTATGTAATCCCTTTGACTCTTAGACCTATCAGTGTGATCAATTGTGAACTGAAATTGATCACTTGGACTAGTGAGATGGCATTGGTACATGCAACTTTCATGGGATTGAATTGGAATCCCCTGGCACATTTCTAACTCCACCATTAGGGGCAAGTCCGATTGAGCATGTCCCAAATTGTACATCTCCTCCCTCTCTTATTCCCACTCTTACATTTAACAGTGATCACTTTTCAGTTAAATTTAAACACCTAAGAATAATTGTGTGTTAATTACAGAGTTCAACCAATACTATTAAGTAGAACAAAAAAATACTAAAAGGGATAAAGTATTAAACTGTACATCAACAGTCGGGACAAGGGCTGATCAAGTCACTGTTTCTCATAGTGTCCATTTCACTTCAACAGCTTTCCTTTTTGGTGCTCGGTTAGTTGTCACCAATCAGGGAGAACATATGATATTTGTCCCTTTGGGACTGGCTTATTTCACTCAGCATGATGTTTTCCAGATTTTTCCATTTTGTTGCAAATGACTGGATTTCATTGTTTTTGACTGCTGTATAGTATTCTATAGAGTACATTCCCATAATTTCTTTCCAGCCTATTGTTGCTGGGCATTTGGGTTGATTCCAGGTCTTAGCTATTGTGAATTGAGCTGCAATAAACATTAATGTGCAGACAGCTTGTTTGTTTTCCAATTTGATTTCTTTTGGGTAAATTCCAAGGAGTGGTATGGCTGGGTTGAATGCTAGGGTTATATTCAGGTTTCTGAGGAATCTCCAGACTGACTTCCATAGTGGCTTGACCAGTTTGCATTCCCACCAACAGTGGGTTAGTGTCCCTTTTTCCCCACATCCTCGCCAGCATCTGTTGTTGGTAGATTTCTGTATGTGAGCCATTCTAACCGGGGTGAGGTGAAACCTCATTGTGGTTTTGATTTGCATTTCCCTGATTGCTAGTGATCTTGAACATTTTTTCATGTGTCTGTTGGCCATTTGGATTTCCTCTTTTGAAAAATATCTATTGAGGTTCTTGGCCCATCTCTTAAGTGGGTTGTTTGTTTTGATGTTGTGGAGTTCCTTGATCTCTTTGTAGATTCTGGTTATTAACCCATTATCTGTTGCATAGTTTGCAAATATTTTTCCCATTCTGTCGGTTGCCTCTTCATTCTCCTGACTGTTTCTTTTGCAGTACAGAAACTTCTCAATTTGATGCAATCCCAAATGTTAATTTTGGCTTTGACTGCCTGTGCTTCCGGGTCTTTTCCAAGAAGTCTTTGCCAGTACCTATAGCTTGCAGGGTTTCTCCAATGTTCTCTAATAATTTGATGGTGTCGGGTCGTAGATTTAAGTCTTTAATCCATGTTGAATAGATTTTTCTGTAAGGTGAATGGTAGGGGTTTTGCCTCATGCTTCTGCATGTGGAAATCCAATTTTCCCAGCACTATTTATTGAATAGACTGTCCTTGCTCCAGTGATTGGTTTTGGATCCTTGATCAAATATAAGTTGGCTGTAGATGTTTGGATTGATTTCTGATGTTTCTATTCTGTTCCATTGGTCTATCCATCTGTTTCTGTACCAGTACCATGCTGTTTTGATTACAACTGCCCTGTAGTATGTCCTAAAATCTGGTATTGTGATGCCTCCGGATTTTTTTTGTACAAGATTGCTTTAGCCTTTTGAGGTCTCCTGTGTCTCCATATGAATTTCAGCATCATTTTTTCCAGATCTGAGAAGAATGTCTTTGGTATTTTGATTGGTATCGCATTGAATCTATAAATTGCTTTTGGGAGAATGGACATTTTGATGATACTGATTCTTCTAATCCATGAGCATGGAAGATTTTTCCATTTCTTGGTATCCTCTTCTATTTCTTTCTTTAATATTTTGAACTGGTGATTTGATATAGAATGCCAGTGTGACCACAATGCTAGTTCCTAAAAAATGTTTTTTTTAAAGAAAGAGATAGGTGTCACTGGCCAGGTCACTTGCTGGCTCTGAAGGTCCCTTCATCCTAATCCATGCCTACTGTCTGCTCTCATCTATCTTGGATTCCCCATCATTTGTTATGAGTATTAATATCAGTAGCTTTAGAGTACCTAGCACATAATAACCACTCAGTAAACATTTCCTGAGTAAATAAATGGAGTGTACTGACTCCAGGGAATATTTAGCAAAGTAACACCAGAGAAGAGAGTAGACAAAACAGCCTCTCAAGATTGGCTTAAAAGATCAACAGTTGTCGTGTTGATTTGTATGTTTTGGTATAAATGTTTAAAAATTGGTCTATCTATAGAGTCTTACCATTTAGAAAGCACATAAGCACACTGATATGTGCATATTATGCTGAATCTATTAGAAAGAACCAAAAGAAAAACATTCCATTATACCAACTAAAAGAACCCACAAACAAAAAGAACTGGCAATAAATGTGATAGAAACAAAAATGTATATTATGTCTCCAAGTTCTTTGTTCTGCCTTTATTTTTTTCTCCTGTTAACTTCTTATGTATTTCATCTGTGTGATTTTAAATATCACTTCTTCCAAAACATGTTTAGAGTAAAAAAGCAGAGCAGCTGCCGTGTGAAATGGAATACACCCTTGCCCAATAAAATGTCAAGACATCAAAATTCTCAATCATTTTATAGAACTCAGGAATAGCAAATAATCACCAATGTGAGCTGAAATGTCCACATATTTCATGCTGCATTTAGAACATTCAGATCCTCAGGGCACCCTTCCTGGGATCAGAGGGGTGTGTTGCAGCACCACTTCACTGCTGAGTCCCCTGGGCCCTTTCTGAGCCCGCTTCTGAGTGCCCCCTCTGTATAAGGCATTCACACATGATGTGGTGAAGCCCAACAGTGCCTGCAGAGGGAGTGCTGGCCCTCATCTTTCTTCATGGCTGCTTGTCTCCAGGAGCTAATTAGCACACCTCACAAAGCACTGATTAAAGCCTTTTTATAAAAATCTCATCTACGGTCTGGACAGAGCTGAGCCAGAAAGACATTCATTCCAGTAATGGCCCAGCAGATTGACACCTTAGGCAATCTGGGTTCCTGCTTTCCTAATTGCTGATTCAATAAGAAGTTTCTGCAGTGTTAAAGTCCTACCTGTTGTTGCCTTAATGGAAAATTGGAGGCTATTTCCACTCAGGTAGGTTGTACCTACCTGGCAATTTGGATTTAATATATTATGGGATATAGTAGCAAAAATAAGGATACAGCTGGATAAGTCAGAAAATCTCAGCATCCCTGCCTTTCACCATGGGAAGTGAAAGCACAAACCAATGGCACGGACACATCTTGTTCTAAATGGAGAAGTTCACTCTCCTAACGTGTTTATTTCCTTCTGTTTGTAAGCTTTTCCTCATTTTTCTTCTTGGAAGAAACATCATCCTAACATATATATACAAGAGTTCTCCCTTATCCGTGGGGAACATGTCCCAAGACCAAGTAGTTGCCTGCAACCTTACATAGCCCCACCCTGGAAAAAGGATGCTTCAAGAAGTTTGTGAGAATGGAATTAGAAGATAAGTTTAGTTGGATGAAAAAAGTTTTTGAAGTCCATGCAAGTTCTTCATACAATTTCAATGTACCTTTTGAACACCTATCATACAAATGGATTTCAAAAAATTTGTAGGCCCAAATAAGGTCATCTTTTAATTTCATTTTCCTTGAATCTTTTTGAATACCCTCTTTCAAAATTTTTTATGTATTTAAAAGGCAGCATTACAGAGAGAGGGAGAGGAATAGAGAAGGAGAGAGGTCTTCTATCTGCTGGTTTACTCCCCCAAATGGCTTCAATGGCTGGGGCTGGATAAGGCCAAAGCCAGGAACCAGGAGCTCCATCTGGGTCTCCCACATAGGTGGCAAAGCCCAAGCACTTGGACTACCATCTGCCACATTTCCAGGGACATTAACAAGGTGCTGCATCAGAAGTGGAGTCACCGGGACTCGAACTGGCACTCATATGGGATACCAGCATTGCAGGTGGGAGCTTAACCTGCTGCACCACAATGCCGACTCATCAAGTACCCTCTTGTATACTATGTTCTTTTTCCATACACACAATGACACGGAAATGATAGCCATCCTGGGTGAGGACAACCCCAGAAAACAGCATGCAATTTAATACTCATGGATTGTTCCTGGAATCTTCTATTTAATATTTTTTGATGTGTTTAATTATGGGAACTAATGCTTTGAAATACAAAACCACAGATAAGGAGGATTCCTGTATATAGCATTCCCTCAGTTCCCAAAAACCCAGATCTAACTCTTTCTATCATATACCAAATATCTGTAACTCCTACAGTTATTAACCACTATTATATGTTGTACAACACACCATATGAGGTCATAGAAAATCCATATCTTGGTCTTAATTTGGCAGTTTCCGGGAAGTTCTGGCTGAGCTGTCACTGAGTCTTACTCTGGTCTTTCTAGTAAGCTTTGGGAAGGGGGTTATCAGCCTCTGCTGATTGCAAGCTAATTGCTTTTGACAGCATCCCACAGCATGAATTGCTTCAAGGTTTGAGCAGATGAAAGTTGTGCCCCTCTACAGGATAGTACATTGCCCTTCTTTGAGGCTGCTTTGACCCACTAGGGTTCTTCCCAGTCCTAAATTGTCCTTGAGTCTCGCTGTTATTTCTTACTGATCTACCTTTACTCTTTGCATAAGTATCATGAATGACTTTAATTGCTCACCACCACCACCTTCATTGGTTTTGATAGTGCCCTTGGGTCTGAACTTCCATGTGTTCTGTTCCAAATAAAGGTGGTCCTTATAGAGAAAGATGTTGTGTTCCCTCTACTAAGCCCTGCCTCTGCCCCTAGGCAAAGTTCCTGTGCTACTACTGTGGAGCTGAAGCTAGGGAGAGCAGCCCACTTCTCCTGGAATAACATCCCTGCTCTAGCATTGGGTGTCTGATGCACAAGCCCTAGTCCTATCAGTGTGTCTCTCCCAGCAAGGAATTTTTTCCTTCTGAGTGAACTGGGGCAAGGGAGACCAGGACGGAGGGTTCTCGGTCAGCCCTGTCTAGATTAGAACTTTAATGTGAAAGTGGGGACTGAGTGAGGAAAGGAGATTCATCCTCTTGGTTGTACCCACCTGGAACAGAGCAGCTACAACACAAAGCTAGGAGAATGAGATATGGCCACAGCCTGCCCCTCCCAGGGTGACCCTGCAGATCTAGATTGAGTGATAGGAAAAGAAGGGGCCCCACCCTCTTGCCTCTACCTGTTGTGGGCAACTTGGCCCCAATGGAGCTTTTTCCAGGTTTTTCTCTCCCAAAGAGAAAAGAATTCAAGGAAGAGGCATGAAGGTGAACAGGAAAGCAGGATTAATTTAAAGGGAGAGTAAACACTCAGACGTTAAGTGCAGGCAAGCTGTCTTCATGAGGAAGGAAAAGCTGCTGCCTGCACCAAAGTTGGGGTCAACCTTTAATGGGGTAGGGAGTGCTGCCCTAATTGGAGCAGAGTTTGGGCAGGGCTTGAGTATTGCCCACTTCAGTGTTCCTGTTTTTGGACTGTTGGAAGTGCCACGATCTTTCTACATGGGGCTGCAGCACACAGGTGATCATCTCTAGGAAGGTGTCATGGCCTCTCACATATGATGGGAAATGAGGCTCAGGCACATGGCGGAATATGCGTGTGCCAAGACTGCAGCCATATTGGATCAGCAAGGATTGGGGTGGGGTTTGGGCAGCATGGGGCTGGGACACATATGCCACTGGCAGCTCACCAGCTACCTCCTTGGTCACAGCATACCAATCCAGAATGGAGCTTCTGTCACAGAGTTGGGAGAAAGGAGGGTGAATGAAGGCAGAAGATATGGTTCAAGTGTCACAGTTTCTTGCTCTTCCTATAGTGATTTGGCAGACTTCCTTGAATAGATGGTTTGCCATTTGGTGTAATCCCTAGGGATAATTTTCAGAAACCTAAGCTTTTTTTTTTTTTTTTTTTTTTTTTTTTTTTTTTTTTTTTTATAATTTTCATCAGTGGTTGTTTCATTATGGGGAATCTGACCAGCTGCTAACTCAGCCATTTAGAAGTCAGTCCCTACATTTCAGTGCTTCCAATCATGGTGACCTCAACATTTACCTTCTGTTCATTGTGGGCTTGAAAAACTGTCACTTGATATTAACTAATGTATTGCTTTATAATTCTAATATATGTATTCCAGCATCCCAAGAAGATAATTTTCCTCTAAGGCCAAGAAATATCTCTTACATTTAATGGCATGTTCTGAAAAGACTTCCTCTGGAATAAAAAGAAAAAAGCTATTTTATGCTCTTAGATTTACCACATTGACAGCTATCTTAGTCTGTTCAGACTGCTGAGCAAACTACCATAGACTGAGAGGCTTAAAACAAGAGAAATGCATTTATCACATTTCTGGAGGTGGGGAAGGCCAAAATCAAGGTGCCATCAGTTCCAGTGTCTTCTAAGGGCCCCCTTCCTGGCTCACAGCTGGGTGCCTTCTTGCTGTGTTCTTCCAGGGTGAAGGGATAAAAGCACTCAACTCGGGACCAGCTTTGTGGCACAGTGGGATTAGCCTCAGCCTGTCTCCCACATCAGAGTGCCAGTTTGAGCCCCAACTGCTCTGCTTCTGATCCAACTCCCTGCTAATATGTCTGGGAAAGTAGTAGGTGATGTCCTGAGTGCTTATGACCCTGCCACCCACATGGGAGACCTGGATGGAATTCTGGGCTGATTTCAGCCTAGCCCAGCCTCAGCTGTTTTGGTATTTGGGAAACGAATCAGAGAATGAAATCTTTCTCTCTCTCTCTCCCTCTCTTTCTCTCTCTCTCCATTTTAATAAATATTTTTTTAAAAAGTGCTTAATTTGACCACTTTTTAAAAACACTAAGCTGAGTACTCTACCTTAATAACCTGATCAGCTCCCAAAAGTTCTCACCTCCTGATGCCATCACCTCTGGGGTTAAGATTATAACACACAAACACTCAGACCATCACAAGAGACTTCTTCAGCCAGGTCCACTCCACAGGACAACGGGGAAGTAGTGGGTTCTATTAATTCCATATTAAAATCTGTCATCCTAGCATTGCACTCATGCATTTAATTGCAATTAATTGATTTCCACTGATAATCCCACCACTGAAATTTCTGTTATGGGTTGAACTATGACACCAAGAACTCATAGACTGAAGTCTTAACCCCAGTATCTCAGGATGTGACATTTTTGGAAATAGAGTCCCTAAAGAATTAATTTGTTAAAATGAGGTCATTAAGGTAGGTCATAATCAAATATAACAGTTCTGCATTGAAAAGGGTAGATAATTTGTGTTTTTTTTAACTTTTTAAAAAAATTATTTGAAAATCAGAGTGCCAGAGAGACACAGAGAGAAATCTTCCGTCTGCTGGTTCACTCCCCAAATGGCCACAAGAGCCAGAGCTGGGCCAGGCTGAAGCCAGAAGCCTGGAACTCCATCAAGGTCTCCCACATGGGTGACAGGGACCCAACCACTTGAGCCATCATCTGTTGCCTTCCCAGGCTCATTAGCAGAGAGCTGGATTAGAAACAGAGCAGACAGAACTCAAACTGAAGCTCAGACGCTGGATGCTGACTTTGCAGGAATCAGCCCAAACCAGTGTGCCATAGAATGTGTGGGGAATTTGCAGAGGGCGAAAACTAAGTGGAGATCAGAGTGACAGTGCCAGGAGGCAAAGGAGCTGCCGAGAATTGGGAGGGAGGGCTAGAATACACCCTATCTTAGTACCTTCACAGGGTGTATGGTCCTGCTGACTCCTTAACCAGGGACCTCAGCCCCTGTAGTTCAAGTCCCCCATATGTTACAACAGTTCTCGCAAACTGGACAATCTCCATAGTGATAGAAAATGATTCCTTGCTAGTGACTGTGTCTTTGCAAGTTGCCTATAATCTACTAAGAATTTATATATTGTTCAGAAAACCCCAGGTTTTTATAAAACTGACTCTTTAAAGAACAAAGGATGATAAAGACTATGTAGAGGCTAACAGGTTCTATTTTTCTCATGGAATCCATCAGAAAATGTATTGGAGGAAGTGCATTTTAATTTGAGATTTCTAGAGAAGATTAAATCCACTGGCAAGTAGTAAGGAAAGGTATATGGAGCCATCATCCATGGGAGAAAAATCAAGTCTATTTTCTGTAGCATCTGCTAAAGAGTTTCCAATGATATACTCATTTAACAAATATTTATCGAGTGTCTCTTGTTTGCCAGGCACTTGGAGTCCCAGTGCTTATTAAACATCTATAGAAATAAAGTGAAGTTGTAAGGGAGTCTGAAGGTCCCTGGCAACACACAGTCATCTCTGCCTAGTTACTGCCATTTCGGTTCCTTGGAAACGCTCTGTGTCCTCGAGTTCCCAATGCCCATTAGAAGTTGTGCATCTGGGCCGGCACCGCGGCTCACTTGGCTAATCCTCCGCCTAGCGGCGCTGGCACACCGGGTTCTAGTCCCGGTTGGGGCGCCGGATTCTGTCCCGGTTGCCCCTCTTCCAGGCCGGCTCTCTGCTGTGGCCAGGGAGTGCAGTGGAGGATGGCCCAGGTGCTTGGGCCCTGCACCCCATGGGAGACCAGGAAAAGCACCTGGCTCCTGGCTCCTGCCATCGGATCAGCGCGGTGTGCCGGCCGCAGTGCACCGGCCGCGGCGGCCATTGGAGGGTGAACCAACTGCAAAGGAAGACCTTTCTCTCTGTCTCTCTCTCTCACTGTCCACTCTGCCTGTCAAAAAATAAATAAAAATAAATAAAATAAATAAAATTAAATTAAAAAAATAAAAAAAAAGAAGTTGTGCATCTGATGTTTCTCTTTGCCTCTCTCTGACCCAAGGCTCATGATCCCTCAGGTTGCTGTTTGTGTTCTAGCTGTTATGTGCAAGTTGCACAGGGACTTCTGAAATGACCCTGGATCCCAGGGCAGAAATGCTAAAAGAAAGAACCACATCTTGATAAATGGCACTGGCCTCTAGTTATCTTAATTTCCAGTAATATCATCTGTAAGTCTGAGGAATAAATTTAACAATCTGTTAGCAAGCAAGAGGGTGTTGCCAACTCAGATACATTTAAAAGTAAAAAGAAAACCCATTCTCTAGTTATAACTTCTTGGCCTTGGCTTCCAGTGGTGTTTGTGTGAATCACATGTAAAAAACTGGGGAAATTAGGTTCATGGTATAATTTGTCAATTTCAATTTAACATTTATGATTAGCACTAGAAAGGCTAATGGTAGATAAATTTTAATATCAAAAAGCAATTACAATCTTAGTCCTATGTAATTTTTATCTCACATTAGAAAATTCTGAAAAGGATATTTTACAAAATAAGTGCTGTATTTTTGCTCCATCAACATACATTGTAGTTTGCATTAATTGTTTTTTGGTTTTCTTCTCCAGCATGTAGGAAACCCAGAGGTGGTAAGCACCTACCATGCTTATGGACCATGCAAAGGGACCATTTGCAACTTTCTCCCTCTTTTGGAACCCATGTTTGACTAGGTTCAGACTATGGAAATAGAGGCTAGAATTCAGGTTCACAGAGGCTGAGAACAGTGCTCTGACTACCGGTGTTCACATTACTTTTTCACATGAAAATTGACAAAACATCATTCCATATTTTCCTGCTATAGTCCTCCTGTCACCAGATCCTGGCCCTGAACCACTGGAGCTGGCTGCTTCCCCTGCACTGTGATGGAGGCCCTGAGCATGAGCTTGTTCATGGTACCTGGCCAGGTATACCAAGAGATTAGCTTGTCCAAGGGAGCTCCCCAATATAATTATAGAAAAAGAAAGTAACTTGAAAGTCATTCTCATCTTTTTCTTTTCCTGCCACTAAATTGTTTATTGAAAAATGAATTTGAGTTCCCTAACTGGCAGTTTACATGGTCAGTTTGATTAAAAACATTGACAACATTCTCTGTTGGCTTATGAAACATGAAAAAGTAGTTTGCCTCACTTATAATAAGACAAAGCAAATCAAAACTACACTGAGGCCTGATTTCTTTCCTGTAGCACTGACAAAGTTCTGAATGTTTAACAACATTCTCTACCATGGAGACTGTGGAGAAGCAGGAGAGTCACCTGTTGCTGATGAAGTACACAGAGCTGACCCTATGGGGCAGGACTTAATGACAGCTAAGGTGGCATTCATCCTTGACCTGGCAACTCTTAATTCTTAAGGCCTACCCTGAAGATATACCTCTAAATATGAAGCAATATTTATACAATTTATTCATTGCAGCATTATTTAATAATAACAAAAATGTGAATCAGAGATCCTTGTTGGAGAAACAGGGATCCTTGTGGCACAGCAGGTTAAGTGACCCCCCTGCACCCTCTATGAGAGTGCCAGTTGGAGCTCCAGCTACTCTGCTTCCAATCCATCTTCCTGCTAATGTACTTGAGAAAGCAGCAGAAGATAACCAAAGTGCTTGGGTCCCTGGGAGACTCAGATGGAGGTCCTGGTTTCTGGCTTCAACCTGGACCAGTCCTGACTGTTGCGAGTATTTGGAGAGGGAACCAGTGATTGGAAGATATCTCTCTCTCTTTCTGTCTCTCTCTCTCTCTCTCGGTTGCTTTCAAATAAAGAAACCTTTTTTTTTTTTTTTTTTGACAGGCAGAGTGGACAGTGAGAGAGAGAGACAGAGAGAAAGGTCTTCCTTTTGCCATTGGTTCACCCTCCAATGGCCGCCGCTATACCTGCTATACCACAGTGCATATCCCACCTGCATATTTTTTTTTTAAACAGGCAGAATGGACAGTGAGAGAGAGAGACAGAGAGAAAGGTCTTCCTTTGCCGTTGGTTCACCCTCCAATGGCCGCCACGGCCGGTGCACTGCGGCCAGCGCACCACGCCTATTAGAAGGCAGGAACCAAGTGCTTCTCCTGGTCTCCCATGGGGTGCAGGGCCCAAGGACTTGGGCCATCCTCCACTGCCTTCCCGGGCCACAGCAGAGAGCTGGCCTGGAAGAGGGGCAACCGGGACAGAATCCGGTGCCCCAGCCGGGACTAGAACCCGGTGTGCCGGTGCCGCAAGGCGGAGGATTAGCCTAGTGAGTCGCGGCGCTGGCCGAAACCTTTTTTTTAAACGTTGGAATCACGGGGCCAGTGCTGTGGCTCACTTGGTTAATCCTCCGCCTGTGGCACTGGCACCCCATATGGGCACTGGGTTCTAGTCCCGGTTGCTGCTCTTCCAGTCCAGCTCTCTGCTGTGGCCCAGGAAGGCAGTGGAGGATGGCCCAAATGTCTGGGCCCTGCACCCTCATGGGAGACCAGGAGAAAGCACCTGACTCCTGGCTTCAGATCGGTGCAGCACACCAGCCATAGCAGTCATTTGTGGGGTGAACCAACGGAAGGAAGACCTCTCTCTCTCTCTCTCTAACTCTGCCTGTCAAAAAAAAAAAAAAAAAAATTGGAATCAGACCAAATGTCTATCAATAAAGAACAAATTGATTAAATTATGATTCAGATACACAATGGAGCATAATGAAGTTGTAAATATTAAAGATGAAAATAAATCTTATAATTAGAGCAACTTCAAGGACATATTGTTAAAAGCTATAAATTAAAAGAAAAAATATGTATGGCATATACCCTATTTTAAGGAAAACCACACATACACACACATTCTTATTTTTGCAAAAAGAAACTCTAGAAGGGAAAACCCAAATTAATGACAACATGAAGCCAACACTAATGCACAGCTTGTTAAGGTGCCACCCATGATGCCAGCATCACATATCAAAGCACTGGCTTGCGTCCCAGATGGTCTGCTTCTGATCCAGCTCCACACTAATGCACCTGGGAAAATAGCAAAAGATGGTCTGAGTGCTTAGGTCCCTGCCACCCATGTAGAAAACCAGATGGAGTTCCTGGCTCCTGGTTTCTGTGTGGCCCAGCTGCAACCCTTGCAGCCAGTTGGGAAGTGAAACAACAGATGGAAAATCTCTTTCTCTCCTTGTGTGCCCCTCTCTCTATGTCACTGTCTCTCTCAAGTTAATAAAGTAAATCTTTCTTAAAGAAAAAAACAAAATTAATGAAAATGAGAAAGAATGGGGAGGCAGGAATGGAAAGATACATCTCTAAATATACTTTGATACATGGATTTAACTTTAGAAATATATTTTCATATATAAAACATGAAAATGGGTAAAATATAAATATACCTAAAACATAAAAATAAGCAATGAATCAATCTGTAGGTAAAGTTCATGACATAATTGCAAAGAAAAGATGTATTTCAAGTGACTTAAAACAGTATTTTGGTTCCATTAACTTACTAAGATATATTCTAAAGAAACACAGAGCTACAAAGAAATCTTCAACTTCAACAGTCAAGTTGGTAGTTGTTATGTTATTTGAAAGGCCAAGTTTGGGAGAGAGGTAGAGATCTTCTGTCCACTGGTTCACTCTCCAAATGCCTGCAATAGCCTGGGCTACACCAGGCCAAGGTCTGGAGCCTGGAACTCAATCAAAGTTTCCCATATGAATGGCAGGAGTTGAAGTACTTGGGCCGTCATATGCTGGCTCCCAGGTAATTAGCAAGAAGTTGGACGGAGCCTGGAACACCTTGTCCCCTAGAGCAAAGACTCAGAGGTCATTAAAAAGAAGCTAAAGCAAGCATAAAGGAACTCCTACTGGCCAAAGATGAGACAGTTTTAATTCAAAGAATAATTAATGCAATTTATTGAAATGTGTTAAATACATAAAAATAATATATTTAAATTACTAGTTGTAAAAAAAAGAGAGAAGAGAATAAAAGCTCTGAGGGAAGAGGACTTGTTTTGGAAATAACTAGGATGTCAATTTCTTACTATGAAAGCTGACAACTAAAAATCAAGAACTAAGCTTTTATCTTGCCTTTCTTGTAAGAACTACATTTCAGGGTAACCAAATTCCCTAGTTAATGAAGAGAAGTTCTTGTTGAAAAAGAATGCTGACTAATCGGTCTGGAAAGAATAACAGAATTGGAAACACCATTGTTTTGATATTCTAAAGGAAATAATAATACATTCAGCAAGCATCATTCAATAGATGAAGCCACTTGATGAAAGACTGATGGGAAACTTTGGAGACTAAACTGTGTTAGTGTGAAAAGTAGGGCAAGAAGATGTTGTGTGTCTCCTAAAATCATGCAATCTCAAGAACACACCATCATCTCCTCCCCAAAAGAGAACAAGACATAATCAAATAGAACTATAAGCAAGAAAGCAGAAAATTCCAAAATATGGGATTTCTAAATGATAATGTATCATTTTTCTCTGCTGATGTACATAAAGGTGGAACATAACTCTTAAGGAAAAAATAAACAACGGGAGGCGGGAAGGCAACAGGTGAAATAATTGTGGCAAAATACTGGTAATAGCTGAAGTTACGTGATGGTTATATGAATGCTTATTATACTCATACTGGCCTTTCCACCTTTGTTTTATTTGAAGACCTTAATAAAAATTAAGAAAACATTGTGTTCTATGAGATACAAAAATCAAGAAGCAATTTTGTCTGCTCTACTGCCCACAAATCCATTGTAGATAACACTGTAACTGGTAAAGAAGTCAAACGTGGAAGTAGGCAAGCTGACTGGCTATCAGATTCAGCTGAACATCCTAAGCATAGAAATTGGGTGGTAATGATGAACAAACACTCCTTTCAAAGAGATCAAGCCATCTCAAAAGAACTACCCACAAAATATGAACACCTGCTTCTTCCAGATAAATTTGAACTAACATTTTCTCTTTTTTTCAAAAATTTGAGATTTTATCACTGAGCCTACCCCAAGTAATTCCCTTCTGCACAAGCAAGTGACTAACTGGAATCCTCTAGTGAGGATTTGAACAGAAAGCAGACCCTGACCAAGAGACGTTTAACTGAGAACAGAACAAATGCAGGGGCCAGGTTGGTGGTTCAGCCACCACAATACAAGCTACCACTTAGGACTCCCTCATGCCATATCAGAGTGCCTGGTTTGAGTCCCAGCTCCTCCACTTCTGATACAGTTTCCAATTAGTGCATCCTAAGAGGTAGAAGGCTATGGTCCTATGCAGGAGACTTGGTTGGAGTTCCAGGCTCTTGGTTTTGTCCTGGCCCAGCCCTGGCTGTTCAGGCATGTGAGGAATGGATTAGTGGATGAAAGACCTCTCTGTCTTTCACTATGCCTTTAAAGTAGATGAAAAATAAGTAAAAATTTATTTGGGCACAAAACACTCTTTTAATTCCATGCATAGTTTTTTCATAATACACATTTTCCATGGCATTTTTGAATACTTCTCATACTTTGAACTAGAATATCCACCTTGTATTCCTTTTTTCCCCTCACTCCTGGATCCTGATTTTAGGATAGGAAGGTAATGCTGGACTGAAAACATCTTCTTGTGATCTATTCAGAGAAGAATGTATCCTGAATGCAACAGTCTGTACGCATATCCCCATTCCAGACAATTTTAAAAGAATTAGTAAGGTTTAGCAGTACTTATATAACTGAATCTATCCTTTAAAGAACTTATGTGTATTTGCTTTTGGATTTTCCAACTATTGTAATGGGCTAAGTTGCATAAACATTTACAAGTAAAGCATAAACTGTTCTGAGAAATCTCTTTGCATATATTTTCCAACATCTAACAGTTACCACTGTCACCCTTTCATTTTCAGGGTAGTAATTTGCATATTTCTTCCATAGACAAGCATAAGATAAAGGAAATTTAGATTGATTTTCCAAGTCTGTCTTGTTACTCAAGAACCAATGATTCTCCATCATTTCTCTATGACTGACTGATCTAATTATACGTCTGCAAATAAACAAGACCATCTTCTAGATAACACAGAACAAGATGAACTTCTTTGCCTCAGTTTGAGTTATATTCACTTCATCACCAGACCTGCATAAGTGTAAATAATGCAAGTCATATTGGAACTTTTCTCTGCCTGTGGTGATTCTTGCCTCTTTTGTGTTATCTCAAGGGAAAGCTTTTCAGGAAACAATGCAGGGAAAGCCAGAACACTGCTCCTTGCTGATTTCAAAAGATGGCCACCTCCTACCTGTGACCCGCACACCCAAGTTACAACAAGCCTCTGCTTGCGACCACAAAGCAACAGGTGGTCAAGTAGCAGTCAAGAGTAACTGGAATCAATACTGTACAATTAGTGGGGTGTGACTTTGCCACCACCAGAGCTGTGCTTTTAATGAGTGTGACTTTCTTTATCTTCACAGGAATTCCTTCCTGCCACTGGACCCCAACACACACTCACACACATACAGACACATACACACACAAGCTCAGGAGTTTTTGAATAACCACACTCATCAATGAATTGTGAATTCTTAAAAATCCTGAAACCTTAGCTCAGCCTCACACTCACTGATGTGTGTAATTAGCTGACTCAGGCGTATTCCTTGCAATATTCCCACACCACTGGGCAGAAACCCTGCTGCCTCTTCCCTGAGGAAGGGAATTGCCCTCGGGGGCTCCAGTCAAGCCATTCAGAGGGTGGTCGGCTTTGCAAAACTGTTCCTAATTTTAGTGCAAACCTAGTCATTTTCTGTTAATGTGAGAACAAAACAGTGTTAGTTTTTACATAGAGAAAAGACCCCTGACACCCTACTGGGCATATGAGTACTTTGAAGGGGTGGGAGGGACAGAACATACTTCCCCCTCCTAGAAACCTTCCTCTCTGTCCAGAAGGGCTTCCCAGAGTCTAAATCACTTCCCAGATGTAACCAGGGCCTCACACCTGCTCATAGAATAAGACAACTACTTCACTCCAGTGGTTTCAGATGGGGAGGTGATGAGGACTTCCACGGGCTGCCACACATCCTGCCCCTGCCCCTGCTCACCCAAATTAAGGAGTAAATGAAAGTAATCCCAGAGCAAATGTTCTTAGTTAGTCATTGTTTAGATATACACCCAGTGCTGTCATTCTGCAAATACTGTTTTATGTCCTTAATAGTTGTCACATCATTCTAAAATAGCATGCAATTTAAAAATACATCACAACTGGGGTGGGCATTTGACATAACAGTGAGGACACCTCCTGGAATGCCTACATCCTATATATCAAAATGCCTGGGTTTGAGTCCCAGCTCCACTTCCAACTCCATCTTTCTGCTAATGCATACCCTGAGAGGTAGCAGGTGATGACTCAAATACTTGCATCCCTGCTATCCACTTGGGAAACCTGGATTGAGTTCCTGGCTCTTGACTGCAGCCTGGCCCAGCTTTAGCTGTTGTAAGCATTTGTGCAGTGAACCTGTGGATGGGAGATTTATGTCTGTCTGTCTCTCTCCTTTGTCTCTCTTTCTCCTTCTCTCTCTCTGCCTTTCAAATGAATAAAATAAATAAATATTTTTAAGAGACATCAGAATAGATTTGTCTTGGTTGATAGGATAAAACATTAAGAAGAGATACATTATGCTATGAAAGAAGTCACAGAAGAGGGTATGAATTTTTGCTGAAGTGTGAACTGCCTCTGTGGGTTTAGGTAAATTATTTCACCTTTCTTCAGGATCCTCATCTTTAGCGTGAAGATACCAAATAAAAACCCAGCGTCAATTCATGGAAGAGACAAAAGAATTCAGAATGAATGAAACCAGACAGGGCTGTAAGGAAACAGGCCTTGAGATCCAAACTGAAGATATTTAATTAAAAATTTTAAAGTCAAATAAAACATGTTGGCAAATCCATTGCAAGAGCAGTCCAGGGAAACTTTTCTCTATAAAGTCTTCATGATTCTTGGTGTCTTTAAATATTATCCTCAGGACAAATCTTGTTTTGGTGCACTGGGCTTTATGGGAATGGTGGTGGTTTTCTACAAAGGCCCCTGTGCCTGTTGAATTTTTTTAATATTTCAAATGTAAAACTTTATTATTTATCATGATTATATTTTAGTGTACCAAAACACCGTATTTCTCCATTTCTCTGAATATCATCAACAAAGAGTTTCTAGAAGAAGTAAGTTACTCTATTGTTCTCTGGTCTAACTTAAAGAGTTCTTACAAGTGGTATTGGAGTTTGTCTTTTATTATAAAAATTAGTTATTTTTGAGAGGCAAACATACAAAGACAGAAAAAGAGACAGGGAGAGAGATCTCGCATCTGCTTGTTCATTTCCAAATTCCCACAATAGCTGGGGTTGGGCCAGGTTGAAGCCAGGGACTAGGAACTCAACCCAGGTTTCTCTGGGTGGGTGGTAGGGTCCCAGTTACTTGAGTTATCACCCGTATCTACCAGTGTGTGCATTAGCAGAAAGCTGGAGTCAAGAGTGGCGATGGTGCTTGAACTCAAGCACTCTGACATGGGATGTGGGCATCCCAAGTGGTGTCCTAACCACTATGCCAAGCTCCCACTCTGTATCCTGTCTTGTCATAGTGACTTCCTAACAGGGAGTTCAGATTTTGCATAGTATTTGTCTTGATAGGATGATATGGCATGGTCACTTCACACTATCTTAGCCTAGCATTTTCTACACCCTTTGTAGTCCACATCCTATAAAAGATGCATAACGAATCAAAGGGAAAATATGTACAACTCAGTCTAAAGTACAATTGGCATTTATAGCCATTTTTTCCTGTAACAAGTCAGTGGCCAAACAATAGGTTTGTGAGTTAACTTCCTTCCAATGATAGCTCATAGGAATCTATTCCATTTGTGAACAAAATAGTGCCTGTAATCTCAATTTTTACCTGATCTTTATTAAACTGCTCTTGCTATTTCTGTCATTCAAAATGCTTGTTCCTATTCCCATTCCCACCCACAAAATGTGTAGAAGTGTACTAGTAACCTTCAGCTCTTAGGATAAGGGCATAGACAGGAATCCACATATGTATTCCCAGTTGTCCTTGAGAAGGAAACTGCTTGCACGGTCCTTTGACATGCATGCTTTGTCCTGGAGCCCCAGGGAAGGTGGAGTTTGGCAGATGACAGCTAGAATCAGATGTAGGTAGGCTCTTTCTTCCTGGATAGCAGGGCTGGATGACTACCGTGAATGCAAAAACAGAGGAGCAATCAAAGGTGGGCACAGAAGTCTAAAACAGAGTCATGGTGAGCCTTGAGGATACAGGGTGAAAACCATCAAGACAAGTACAGCCAGGCACACCCAGACTCTGGGAGGGGAACATCAAAGAGCTTCATTTGTCTCCAGTTTGCTCCTAGTCCTTTGGATCTTTCCCAGTGCCCCCAACATGCTAAATACATTGGACCCTCCTTGCATCAACTTACCCACATTTTTGTCATTTCTTCAGTTTCAATTCCTACAGTCAGTAGGGATCTGAAAGCATTAAGTAGAAAATATCAGGAACAAGCAATTCATAAATTGTAAATTGTGCATCATTCTGAGTAGAATGATGGAATCTCTGCTCCACCTGGGAAATAAATCATCCCCTTATCCAGTGTATTCACACTGTAAATGCTACCCTCCTGTTAATCACTTAGTAGCCATCTAGGTTATTAGTATTCAATGAGTCTTATATTTGGATTCCATCAGAAGCATCTTGGGACTTTAAAACTTCAGCTTCCCCTTCAGTCTCCTTACTCTGATCATTCTGATGCCACGTGTGTCCAAGGTGGATCTTAAAAAGGCATGGGATCGGGGCTGGTGCTGTGGCATAGTGGGTAAAGCTGCCGCCTGCAGTGTCTGCATCCCATATGGGCACCAATTTGAGTCCCAGGTGCTCTGCTTACAATCCAGCTATGGCCTGGGAAAGCAGTGGAGGATGGACCAAGTGCTTGGGCCTCCGCACCTGTATGGGAGACCCAGAAAAAGCTCCTGACTCCTGGCTTCAGATTGGCACAGCTCCGGTCATTGCAACCATCTGGGAAGTGAACCAGTGGATGGAAGATGTCTCTCTCTCTCTCTCTCTCTCTCTCTCTCTCTCTCTGCCTCTGCCTTTATGTAACTCTGCTTTTCAAATAAATATATGTCTTTTTTTTTTTTTTTGTGACAGGCAGAGTGGACAGTGAGATAGAGAGACAGAGAAAAAGGTCTTCCTTTTGCCGTTGGTTCACCCTCCAATGGCCGCCGCGGCTGGCGCGCTGCGGCCGGCGCACCGCGCTGATCCGATGGCAGGAGCCAGGAGCCAGGTGCTTTTCCTGGTCTCCCATGGGGTGCAGGGCCCAAGCACCTGGGCCATCCTCCACTGCACTCCCTGGCCACAGCAGAGGGCTGGCCTGGAAGAGGGGCAACCGGGACAGAATCCGGCACCCCGACCGGGACTAGAACCCGGTGTGCCGGCGCCGCTAGGCGGAGGATTAGCCTAGTGAGCCGCGGCGCCGGCCTTAAATATATGTCTTTTTAAAAAAAGGCATGGGATCATTAGATCACCCTTGGAGAAGTATACACGAACCACAAGGCATTCACCATCCCTGGGGGTTCATTGGATCTTTGAGGTCTTGGGGACAAGGTGAGAGGAAGAAACTCTACCAGGTGGCGATGAAAGTAAGTTGAGGCAGAGGATGGTAGTGAGACCATGAGCACTGATACCCAAGTCATAGTCTACCATGCCTCGGAATTCACTGGTGTAACACAAATCCCAAGAGGCTTACATTTCATTTTTAAGATTTTTAATTTATTTATTTTAGAGGTAGTAGAATTATAGAAACAGAGAGATAGGTCTTCTATCTGTTGGTTCACTCCCCAAATGGCCACAAGGGCTGGAGCTAGGCTGATCCAAAGCCAGGTGTCAGGAGCTTCTTCCAGGTCACCTATGTGAGTGCAGAGGCCCACGCCCTTGGGCCATCTTCTACTGCTTTCTCAGGCCATAGAGACCTTAGCAGAGAGCTGGATTGGAAGAGGAGCAGCTGGGACATGAACTGGTGCCTATATGGGATGTCAGTGCCACAGACAGAGGCTTTAGCCCACTACTCCATAGTGCTGGCCCCAGAGGCTTGCATTTCAAGAGGGTAAGGGAGGATTTGAGGTTCTGCAAGCTGGGTGTGCCAAGGTCTGCTGATTGACATAGAACTGGGCATATGTGCACGTTGCTTTCAAACTCTGTTTACTGTTCAATGTGTGTTCACATGTGTCCGCCAATAGGCTATATTGTTATGCATAATCCCTCTCAGGATGACTACCAAAGCTCTGAGCACTACATAGAAATACCCAGAGAAATGTGAAATCACAACCTTAGAGATAGATAGCCTGAAGAACCAAGTAGAGCATGCATTAACTCAGCTCAAACACTAGCACCTTACCCACATAGCTTTTTATGCCTTCCCATGTGAATGCCACATCTGATTAGGTCAAGGCCAGGTACCTACCCCCAAGGAAAGCATGAATCTGGATCCAGTGACCATGGGCCAACACCAAGTGGACACACATGGCAGCATGTATTTGCTGCTCCCCATGTTTATAGTGTAGCTATTCGTCAGGTACATTGTGTTCCACTCACTCTACCTGTAACCTGAGAGGTCATACAGGCCAAGCTGGCATTTATTTTGGCTGTCATGAGGGTGGCCCCTTTTGTGAGTGAAGTGGTCTATTTCCTATCATCTGGTATCCCAGAGCAAAGAGCAAATAGAAGACATTATAATGGTCATGACTCTTCAGGAGGGGACAGATAAAGAGGAAAGGTAAATATGAGTCAGTCAGGTCCAGCAAAAGCAGCCTCTGGGCACTGGGCTGAGGACTGAAGGGCAAACACTCACCTCTCCAGCCTGTAGCTAAGTGGTGACAGGGAAAGCTCCAGACACAGCTTCAGCTCCAACTTTGTCTGTAGCTACTACTCCCAGAGTGCCTATTCACTTCCCTCTGCTATTCTCCCTCATCTAACCTGCAGAATCTCATCACTCCAAAGATGAATCAACTAAAATGTAACTCCCAGGAATCCAGCCAGGTCCATGTGCTCCCATGCATGTCTTGCAATCACAAAATTGCTGTTAGCAGAGGAGGGAATGTCCACTTTGCTTATGGCTGTGTCCAAATACTGATGGAGGCTATGATCACAAAAGGCTTCCATAGCCTTGGCAGCCCATGGCAAGAGCCTCAGATGATCACTGATCATAAATAAGAGTGTTAATTATTAAAGGAACAACATAAGTCACTGTGCACTTGCTCCCCATGTAGGACCTTTGTCCCTAATGAATTGTAATATGAGAATCAACTGCAAATTTTCTCCCCAAACTGTACGCTGTATGTTGTGTGTTTGCGTGGGTGCAAATTGTTTAAGCTTGTGCTTAGAATGGAGTTGGTCCTCTGTATATAAAGTCATACTAAAAATGAAGCATAATGAAGAAGGAGAGGGGAGATGGAGAGGGAGGTGGGATGTGAGCTGGGTGGGGGGGTTAAGGAGGAAAGACCACTATATTCCTAAAGATGTATCTATGAAAAAAATGATTCATTAACTAAAAACTTAAAAAAATTTCTGTTAGCACAACCTCTGCTCCACTCTCAGCCATTGTTGAGAATCCCAGAAGGCTTTTGGTTTTAGATGATGATTGATAAGTGATGATGACAGACAAATATAGATATCTATACATAGATATATGAAGCAGTATTCACCCTATTGAAAATTTAAGGAGAAAAATTAAATTGACATCTGTTCATTTAAATTAACATGATTAGCATTTCATGTTAACCAAAGTAGACTATCTTACAAAAACTAGAATGTTAGAATAAAAATAGACTGCTGAGAATAAACAAAAAATAACTAATGAGAATAGCATTGTTTGGCAGTTTTGCAAATCTTTTCACATCTGGCTAATAATCAAAGATTCTCATATATACTTCTGTTGCAATAGCATCAATGTAACTCTAGAAAATTCTAATGGATTGGTCACAGGAGTGGTAGAAACTGTCTTAGTATTATTACAAAAATAGTCTCTACCTCAAAGACCCCTTGAAAACGTGTCAGGGACCCAGAGATTTCCCGACCACATTTTGAGAATCACTGCCTCACAGTGCCTTCTCCTGTGTTTGCTCTGGAACCACCTTAACCAATGAAGCCTGGATACCTAGAACATGAACCATTGTGAAGATGGGTCCTGGGAGCATTGCCTTAAGGAACTCAGGATTGAGATGTGCTCTACCAATAGGATGCTTTCCCATTTGCCATTGTTGGCCATAAAGGCATCATCGTCACTGCCGTGGTGCCCATGAGGCTGCACTTGTTAGAAACTGGGGTCACCAGTCCTAAGCCATCACTTGTGATGCTGGCTGTATACCCTACCAGACCTGGCCCAGCCATAAGCTCCATCTTCTGAGGGCAGGTTGAGCCCCATAGTCTGAAATACTTGGGACCAGAAATGATTTTGGAATATTTGCATATACCTAATGAGATATTTTGGGGATGTGACCCACGTCTAAAGAAAATTCATCCATGTTTCATATATACACCTGATCAACATAGCCTGAAGGTAATTTTATAAAATGAAAATGTTTTTAGTGCACTTGCATTTTGACTGTGTTTGAAATGAATTTTCTACTTGAGTGTCATGTCAGAGCTCAAGTTTCAGATTTTGGATCATTTTGGATTTTCTGATAGGAATGCTCAGTCTGTATCTATACAGCTCATATTCAAACCAACTAGAGGCTTTTACTGTGACTCAAGTGTTGCTTTTAATTTTCACTGTGAAAGTGTAGACCTTATGCATTGTGGAGTTGGGGACCAGGTTCAGGTTCACAGTCTGGAGCTGGATGAAAGGAAAAGAGAACCAGTAAGGCAAAATGCAGCAAAAGGAGTGAGAGGCTACAGAGCTGGGTCAGACTGCAGAGCCATACTCAAGAAAACAGACTCCTGCTGGATCCACTCAAACTCAGTGCCTCATAATTCAGAATGGGAAGGATCAAGGAGCAGACCTGGTTTGGTTCCCATCCCAAATATTCTTAGCAATGAAAAGAGGCCTCTGAGTTACTGATGTCCTTGTTGCTGGTGCTCCTCCTAGGAGCCATTCTGTGCCAACAGAATATATTGAATATCATTTTCATAATAGAGTATTTCATAGGGCCCAGCATGTGGCATAGCAGGTAAAGCCGCCATCTGCAGTGCTGGCATCCCATATGGGCACTGGTTCTAGTCCTGGCTTCTCCTCTTCTGATTCAGCTCTCTGCTATAGCATGGGAAAGTATTGGAAGATGACCAAAATCCTTGGGCCCCTGCATCTGCATGAGAAACACAGAAGAAACTCCTGGCTCCTGGCTTCTGATTGGCTTAGCTCCCACCATTGCGACCATTTGGGGAATGAGCCAGTGGATGGAAGACCTTTCTCTCTCTCTGCCTCTGTCTCTCTGTAACCCTGCCTTTCAAATAAATAAATAAATATTTTTAAAAATAGAATATTTGGGGGCCGGCACCATGGTTCACTTGGTTAATCCTCCGCTTGTGGTGCCGGCATCCCATATGGGCACCGGGTTCTAGTCCCGGCTGCTCCTCTTCCAGTCCAGCTCTCTGCTGTGGCCTGGGAGGGCAGTGGAGGATGGCCCAAGTGCTTGGGCCCCTGCACCCACATGGGAGACCAGGAGGAAGCACCTGGATCCTGGCTTCAGATCAGCACAGAGCCAGCCATGGCAGCCATTTAGGGAGTGAACCAATCGAAGGAAGACCTTGCTCTCTGTCTCTCTCACTGTCTATAACTCTACCTGTCAAATAAATAAAACTAAAAAAATAGAATATTTGTATTTATTCAACTTTTTAAAATTTAATTATTATTAATTAATAAAATATTGTGATTTAAAAAATAATATGTCAGCTTTGAACATCTATGCACATCTATGCACATATTTTTTGAACTGTAGTTTCCATTAACTTATTGTCAATTTTACCTCTTGGGTCAAAAATGATTTCTTGTCAATCAATTCCTTGGACTTTTTAAATAGATAGTTTTCCAAACTTTTTTTTCAATTTCTCACTCTATAGATAGACTAATAAGTGAGAAGGATCTATATCTTAAAAAAAGTAGAAGTAACTTATTCAGACTGTACCTTTTAGTCAACTGTCAGTGGAGAACAAATTTAAAAAATGAATTTACCTTTTAAAATAATGTCATCTGATTGCAGATAAGCATTAGCCTTTTGGCAGTCAGCCATCACTTTATTGCCAGCAATTGAGCAATTAAAAGGTTGTAGTTCATTGTGGTATTAATCAATGGAGCGTCCATTTCAAGCAAGGTCAGGGAAACAAGCTTGCTTGTTGGGACAGTTTAACATTCCCAGTCATCTGAGGGCTCAAAACTTGCCCTGTCAGAGTTTTCACGCCCCTTCCCCCTTCTGCTTTCTTCTCTCTTCTTCTTTTTCTTTTCTACTCTGTTTCGTTCATTCATTCAATAAACATTTAGTAAATACCTTCAATAAAAATCTTTATGGCGTTCATTGTGAAGACCTGGCATCTCAAAAGTTCTGGTAATGCCCAGAGAACCCCAGTCTGTACCCTGTCCAGCTTGACCCCAATATTGGCCCTTTATTCCTCGCTTTTCTGGGACCCCTTTAGGCTGCTATACAACCTTGGAGAAAGAGGAGATGAGAGAGCAGGCCCAGGACCACTTCCTGAAAATGTGCACTTTAATATGTACATCTATGTTTTTATTACCTTAGCCTCTGTTTTAATTATGACCTCATATTACTTCAAAATACTAATACTTTTGCTCTGGATGCCTGTCAACATTAGTAAG